>NC_042632.1:23708439-24329897 GCF_901001135.1 Rhinatrema bivittatum | reverse complement strand
CTAGCCTGTCCTGCACAAGTTTTGTAGGGGTAATAGGGCCATTCCTTTACTTACCCTCTCCCTCAGCTTGAACTCATTGGGGGTAAGCCCTACCACTCACCCTGGAACCAATTCAGTGAAGAGTCTCCACTCCCCAATATATTTCTACTGGCTTCCCACCATGTAGAATCTGGGTAGGGGCTATAGGGTCATTTTCTCTCCCTCTCATTAAGGTTACCCCATACACCACCATTACCATAGCCACCCACTGCACCCTTTGTCCAGTGTTCACCCCCAGTTCTTCAAAGGAGTCCATCCACTGCTCCAGGTTCCAATCCTTCCCTGATCAGATTCTCTGGACTCAATTTGGATGTTATTGTGGTGGCTTCAACCTCTTTCGACTTCCCCATGGTGTCTTCTGACTCCTCTGTGCTGACTTCATCTGTAGCACCACTCTCTGGTTATTCTGCAGTGGTTGCATCTGGGTACTCTGCAGTACTTCCCTCTTCAGTGCCTCCATCAGGTCTCTCTGCTGTGCCTCCATCGGACCTCTCTGCAGCATCTCTCTGGCTCCTCCATGCTGTCTTCCACATGCCAGTCTGTGCTGCTTCCAATAGGCCACTCTATACTAACTCCTTCAGACCAGTCTACGATGCCTCCTTCAGGCCAGGTTGTAAAGCTGCACCATGAGCATTTTGCATATCAATTCCAGTCACTGCAGTTTCATTCACCTGAGTTCTATTTTCCTTTCTTGCACTATGCTGTGCCTGTCCTTGCAACTCAGGTTTTTCTTTTGCCGCCTGTTCCAGCAGAGTATTCATTTGTTCCAGGCCAGGTTTTCCTGTCATGTATTCCATAGGCTCCTCTAGCTCCAGCACATCTGTTCTTCCTCTGCATCTTTGTCCCTGTGGAGGGTAAAGCACCAGTTGTGTGAATCTTTGGTGAGTCTGGTCTATTAGAGGGAAGTTTCAAACCCATTCCCCTGGTAAAACAGTGTTTTGACCGCAAAAATGGGTTTTTACAAAATGTCCCGCCTGATAAAGGGGTAAAGAGGAATTGGATTCAGACAGCAACCAACAAGGGCCTTGACTTTTTTTTTTTAACATACTTTTTATTAAAGTGACTACAGCAAAGGAAACAACACATCCACCAAAGAATACAGTTGCAGAGACATAGAGTGAAAAGTATATACACATTGGGGGTAATTTTCAAAAGAGTTACGCGCATAAATGTAACTACTATTGTAGCAATTTTCAAAAGCCATTTACTCACGTAAAGTGCACTTATGCGAATAAATCCTATGGACGATTCAATGGCATATATTGTAGCAATTTTCAAAAGCCCACTTACTCGAGTAAAGTGCATTTACATGCGTAAAACCCAGATTTACGCATGTAAATGCTTTCTAAAATCCGCCCCATTATCCAATGAGCGTTGCTGCTTACCATATTTTTTATATCCCCCACAGAACAGAACCCCAGACACTCACCCAGGACACATTCCTCCATCCACCCCTAACCCTAAGCCATGCCATTCATACCCAATCACACCGATCAAGCAACCAAAACAGTACCATATCTGACTGCTAGAGATATAGCCATGTACAAAATCCTTCATCAAGCTACCAATGCAAAACATTTTCCCAGAACTGGAAATAACCCCTCAAATGCAAAGCAACTTATTTATTGCCCGATTCACTTTTTCTGAGATGCTACATCTGAGCATGATAGATCGGAGTTTCCCTCCATTCCCGATAAGCAGGTATTTTATTGTTATGCCAACAAGATAGAATCACTTTTCTTGCTAAGGGCAATGAGACCACTACAAACCAGGCAAAGCAGGGGCATCAGCAAACAAATGCTAATAGAGAATCCCACCATCCCAAGGAATTGTACATCTCAGCATCTTCTCAATGGCACCACATACTTTATGCCAAAAAAAAGCTCAATTTGGAACATTCTATGAACAAGTGACAAAAATCCCCTCTAAGATGCAAACATTTTAGACATTCATCAGATTCCCAAAGCCGCATATGCACCCCTTTATCTCTATATATATAAGTATGATGTAAAATTTTAAACTGCATTTCTCGGAGATTAACTGGTACCATACATCTGTAAATCATTTCAAATGCTCTCTGGATATCAGACTCTACAAACTCGGATCTCAGATCCTCACTCCATAGTTTGGCCAATAGTCTTTCGAGAGGAAGGCAGGTATTCAGAGAGGAAATGAACCCAGACACCCACTTTTTTAAAAGGCAGAGTAGTTTCCAAAAATGTCTCGTCTGCTTCTGAAAAAGAAAGGAATGCCACATTACCATTGCAAACCATCAAAGCATAGTGGCGACTCTGCAAATAAGCAAAGAAGTATTCCTTGGGAAGATCCAAGAACTCCTGAAGCTGTTGAAATGACCATAGCTCACTCGTCAGTCTTCCAAGAGTCCAAGGCAAGACAGACCCTTCTTTCTCCAAGCGTAAAAAACAGAGTGAACAAAACTGGCGGGGAAGACCGAATTGCCAGTGAGAGGAAAAAAGGCAGCGAATGAGGCGGATTTATGTGCAAGAGACCTCCACCACTGCCACGACTTGTGTAAAGTGTTAAGAGTAAGAACCCGAAGGGAGGATTTTGGGAGATGGCGCAAATACATCCCCTAATAAGGGCTTTTCCATTCTGCCAATAGCTCTTCCTCATCAAATTTATTATGATGTGAAGCCCAACTCTGAATATACGGCAGAAGACATGGGGCATTATACAAATGTGTATCAGGTACCACCAGACCTCCCTTGCCCCATAAGCACATCTAACCATATTCTAGGCTGTCTCCCATTCTAAATGAAGGAGGAGATCATAAATTGGGAAACATCGGATCTTTTAAGCCAGAGAGAAAGCATCTGGAGAGGATAAAGTATCTTGGGGAGAATAATCATTTTTATTACTGCACAACGCCCAGAAAGAGATAATGAAAAAGATCTCCATTGCTCTAATAGCCCTTAAACTTTCTGGAGAGTGGCACTTATATTCTGTAAATATAAGCTGTGTACAGTACAAGTAATGTAAACACCTAAATACTTCATGCCTTGATAGATACAAAAATAAATAAATAAAATGCCCTCCATATTCCACTTCAGAGGAAAAACATCCCTCCATGTTAGGGATAGCTCAGCATCGAGTGTGAATGCTGTAGACTTATCATAGTTAATTTTAAGTCTGAAAAAGAACAATACTTATTAATGCAGTACATGATGTTGCTCAAGCATGTTTGCGAATACTGTATAAACAAAAGTATATCATCTGCAAACATGCTTAGCCGCACCTGTTTCTTACCAATCGGTAGCCCCTGAAAAGAGACCAAATTTTTACATGTAAACCGTTTTGACCGACCAATCTAGTTGTAAAAGCGGTATATAAATCCTTTTAAATAAACAAATAATAAATATCATAAGAAGCTTGGGAAGACTGGATGGACCATTTCTATGTTTTTATGATACGCAGGTAAATGTGAATGCCTAGCACTTGAATGTACAGGCTTTTACTCACAGTTTGAAGAGGTGTTCCCGGCATGGATTGGAATTACATACGTACTTTTGCATTTTCAAAAGTATGTGTGTATTTCCCCTCTCAAAATATCTGTGCATAAATTATTTGTGCACACTATGGGGTAGATTTTAAAAGATGGGCGTCCGTGTCCATGTGGGCGCGCTTCCTGGCGCACACATTATAAAATCGGTGGGCCGCGTGCACATGCACGCTGGATTTTATAATCCGCGCACGCATGTGCGGGCGGCGCATGCAGGGAGGCCTAATTTTTAAAAAGTACGCACGGCAATTAGATCGGGCCTCTCCTAGTTCTCTCCCAATCTGCTTCAATTAAAGAGCAGTCTGGGAGGGAACTTTCCAACCCACCTACCTAACCTCCCTTCCCCTTCCCCTCTCCTCCACACCCCCTAAACCTAACCTACCTTACCTTTTTTTTTTTTTTTTTTTAATTATTTTGTAAGTTGCTACTCCTCCGGAGCAGAACCAACTTGTGTGCGCCGGCTGACTGCTGGCACGCACTTTCCGGGAACAGTGGCAAATGGCCGCTGTTCGGGCCACCTCCAGCCCCGACCCACGGACCGTTCCTTTTCTTGGGCCCGGCACTTCTGTGCGTAATGGGGATTATGCGCGTGGCTGGGTCCCTTTGAAAATGAGTGCAGCATACGTAAGGCCTGGCCACGGTCATAACCCGTTTTTTTTATGCGCGTGGCCCATTTAAAATTTACCTGTAAGTGCATGTACAAATTTTCCCTTTGAAAACTGGTATAAAGTCTATGCTTTGCACCATGCTGGCAATAACAAAATAACCTCCTTACTGTTTTATTTTTTTCTTGGTTGTCTTATAGCAAAAAGTCTATATTGAATTAATCTGAGTCAACTGGTATCATGTTGAGAGGCTGGGAAGGATGCAGTATAATTTGCTTATGTAAATCATAGGACTCAGGTTGCTTTAGGGCAATCATAGCGAGTGGATAATAATGCAGAGCTCTTCTAGTACATCAACAATTGTTTTCTTAGCTAAGAATTTGTACCACTAATGTGTTTTGCATTGTGCTGTTTTGTGGAGCCCTGCATAATATTAGCACATGCTTCTATTCCATGACAATAAGGAAAAGTAATTTGTTTCTGTCCATTTTAACTATCTTCACTGAAAAGTAATTTTCAAATCAATTTCACCTTCACTTATCACACTTAAGACTACGTGAAGATGTACAAAGATTCAATGCTCTTGTTTCCCTTTCTTTGTAATTTTATAAGTGGATACAGAACAGACGTCTGAGTACAGTGATATGCTGGGAACTCACATATGCTCCAAGTTCTCTTGCATTTATTGAGACCTTCAGCACTTTTGTCCATGTTTTTTGGGTCTGAGAGAAATTTTCAAAGCCACTTCTATGGGTAGAATAGTACTTTGCTCACAGAAATGGGCTTTTAGAAAATTGATCGCCCTATGTACAAGCAAACGTGTGGAGGGTCTAAATGCACATCAACATCCCTGTAATGACAAGAAGCATTCCTGCGAATGAGGTTAAAGAGGGGTTTGCACTTATGTTTGTGCTTTTGAATTTTCAAAATTATGTGCAGATTTTTTTCTCAGGAAAACTACCACACAAATTAGTAGGTGAGAGAATATGTGTGGATCATTTTCCTGGGACAGTTGTCAAGGTGAAAGTACACATGCACTTTTGCTTTGGAAATTGATGCAAAGTTTACGGGTAAAAAGTACCTGGAGACTTTGCACTTATGTGACCAGTCTTCAAATTACTCCCTCTATGCTTACCTTGAGTCTTCAGCATTTTCAGCTTTTGGGAATCTGTGTCATCGGTTCAAGTCTCCAGCACAATTCCTGAAATGTCTACAGCACTAAATTGAAAACCCATGAAAGATAGTCACCCCATGATCCCAAGACTTGATTTTCCAAGGGTTTTCTCTCATGTTGTGATGATGAAAAAGCCTTTGATGAATCAATTCTGATATAAAATTGGAGTCACTACACTTTTTATCCACATATGGACTTAACATACTGGAAAATCCTTAAGCTGCTTTGATTGATATGCCAAATTTTACTGTTACAAACTAGAAAACACTGTGGGCTTATGGTTGCCAACCAGTTGGTATTTGGCCAGCCTAGTCAATCTATGTTAAGGAAAGTCATTGGCCAGCATAACCTTTAAACTGTCAATGTAATTGCCAGTAACTCATCAATCACTTGCCTTCCAGTAGTAGTATTGATTCTTTCTCCTCCCCCTCTCCTCTGCATTCTGCCACCCCCTCTTTCAACTTCCTTTACTCATTGCTTCACTGTTTTGCCAACTTTTCTTCTAAAGTCCTTTCACTCCTTCCCCCTCTACTACCCCTTCTGTTCCTCCCATACAGTTCATCTCTATCCCAAAGCAGTAGCTTTGTACCAGATGGTCCTGGGCCCTGCCACGATGGCAAAAGAAGCTGCACTCAGACATGGGCACTGTGAATGTGAATCAGTGCACACTCACAGTGGCTTTTCCCTCTTTGGTACTACTACTACTACTACTATTTAACATTTCTATAGCGCTACATGATATATGCAGCGCTGTAGAAACAACACTAGAAAAAGACAGTCCCTGCTCAATAGAGCTTGCAAAAATACTGGACAAGACTTGGGGCATTTCATAAAGTAAGATAATGGTTAAAAAAGAAAAGAAAAAGAAAGTTAGTTATTGAGGCTAAAAGAGAGAATCAGGCATAAGATTGAAAAGCAGCCTCAACAAGGTGGGTCTTTAGATGGCATTGTGAGAGTGGGAGCATGATGCACCAGTTCAGAAAGACTATTCCAAGCACTTGGCACAGCCAGATGGAAAGCATGGAGTCGGGAATCGGTGGTAGAGGAAAACAGCACAGATAGAAGTGACTTAGCCGACAAGTGGAGTGCATGAGGAGGGGTGTAGAGGGAGATAAGAGAGGAAAAGTAGTGAGGTGCTGCAGAGTGAAAGCATTTGTAGGTGAGAAAGATGAGATTGAACTGTATGTGGGAGCAGATAGGGAGCCAATGCGGTGACTTCAAAAGAGAGTGACTTTGGCAAAAGATAAGTTGTACAGCTGAATTTAGGACAGATTGCAGTGGAGAGAAATAGCTTGACAGACCTGTGAGGAGCAGGTATTAATATTCTAAGCGAAAGGAAACAAGATAGTGGATAAGAGTTCTGGTACTATATTCAGAAAGGAAGGGTTGGATTTTGATGATGATATAGAGAGAGAAATGACGGGGTACATATCCAAAACTGACCATGTAAGTATATTCAGTGCCACTGTGAAGCCGCTGAATATATGCACATATATTTTGCACTTAGCTGGATGTCTACTCGGCCAAGTTTAAATCTGCTATATGGCATGTCTGAACTTACACGTATACTTATGCGGCTAAGTCCAAATATCAGTATTTAGCTGTATAAGTTATACGACTGACTTGCTTCATCCCAAATCTGTCCAGTACACACCTACTTTTTGTGCATTTCACTTTTAGCAGTATAAGGGACTTATACAGTTACGCAGCAGCCGCTGAATATAAGCGCATATTCAGGTGCCGCTACTTAGCTGCATAAGTCCCACTAAATAGTGCTGAACGCACTTTGAATGTCAGTCCCAGTATGTTTTTGCAGAGTTTTGGATATTCATAAAGGAGAGAGAGGAGTCAAAGATGATTCCTGGGTTATAGGTTGAGGGGACCATGTTATCCACAAAAATTGAGAAAGGAGGTAGGCTTGTGAGGAAAAATAAGAAGCTCTGTCTTGGCCATGTTGAGTTTAAGGTGGTGGCGGGGCATCCAGGCAAAAATGTCAGACAAGCAGTCCGAGATCCTGGACTGGATTTCTGGTGAAATGTCTGGTGTAGAAAGGTAAATCTGGGAGTCATCCAGCATAAAAATGGTATCGAAAGCCATGAAATCAGAGCACCAAAGGAATTAGTATATAGTGAGAAGATAAGAGGGCCCAGGACGGAGCACTGAGGCTCACCAATTGATAGTGGAATGGCAGTAGAGGAGGAACCACCATAAGAAATGCTAAAAGTGCAATGGGAGAGAAGAAAAGAATCAAGACAGGACAGAGTATCAAGGAGTAGATGGTGATCAAAGGTGTCAAAAGCTGCAGATAGGTGAAGGAGAATGAGGACAGAGTAAAGAGCTTTGGTTTTAGCCATAATGGAGAGTGAGGCAGAGGTCCAATGGCAGGAATTGCTAAGTTGGAAACTTTTCAAAAGAGTTTTGTATTTATGTCATGGCATGGGCCTATATCTGAATGCATTGTGAAGCCGGTCCCCTGTTTGGGTGGTTTAACCACATCCAGGGGTGCTATGGGTACTGGTCCAAGTCCAGATGGGGGAGAAGTTATCTTCCTGGGCCCTTGGCACAATCACTATTACTTTCTCAAATTCACACTCTAGCTCACAAATCTCCAGAAGGTTCCAGACTGTCCAAAGTATGAGCAAAGAAGCCAAAGCCAACAAAATAGGTAGGAAACAAGACTCAAACTATTGTCCATCCATCCAACCAGAGCACTGGGTATGACCTTTAAAAAAAAAAAAAAAAAAAAAAAAAAAAAAAAAAGTAATCAAGCTATTTGCATTTATTAATTTCACTCCATTAATACATTAGTGCTTTAATCCATTTATTTAGATCTTTTTCGGTATATATGAAAGCAGCTCACTGCTGTTCTTACTGCATTTGTTTCATTACATAATTCAGTAGTTAAGTTGGTTTTCAAGAAAGGGAGGTGGGAAATCTGAGTACATAATATGGATATCCAATGTGCCTGGTGAAAATTAAGTAAGAGAGAGTGTGAATAAATGTTACAGGTGAAAACCTGAGTCTGGACAGAGGGACAGATCTGAGAGTATCTATTGTTTCTTCCTGGATTAAGGAATCTAGGGTTGTCTGGGAAGAAATGTTATATTTGCAGAATACATTGTATTTAATTTCTCATGTATTCCCCCTTTGTGTCTGCCCTTAAACCCGGAATGGGAATTACATATATATGAAAATATACCCTCCCACACCAGCTTCTGTTACTTGAAAACTGGTAAAATGGTATTTTAAGACTGAGCAACAGAAAACTGTTGTACAAAGTTTATTTCTTTATTTCTCAATAAAATGCTCAAATCAGGTTACAGAGTGAGACATAGAACATAGAATTATAAAGTTTGTCACAGCATAAAAATAACAAATAAATCATTGCAAGTTATATCATCAGTATGACAGATCAAACATCCCAAAAATAAAAACATCCCGCTTTATCGGAAACAAATATCGGGCCTGATTCATGAGGGCATTTTCCCATAGACTCAGAATCAGGGTCATTGTGGCTCTAAAATACTGTTTTAGCTCATCTTCTCTCCATCTCCAGTACAACTCTTTCATTCATAGATGCGGAAAACATCTTGACAGGAAAGAGTTTAGATTCATGCGAGAGTTATGATGGCGCCCATAGCTAGGAATGAAGCTCTGTGCCCCTTCAGTCACATTCACGACTGGGCATTCTTTGGCAGCAATTTGCCAAGAGGACAATCTAAAAATCACTGAGTGAGCCTCATGTTTTGCACCCAGTTTAAAGCTAAGTCCATATTTCTGAGAAATTGTTTACCTGGCAGTTACTGCACGCTGGTTTTCAGTTTAGCCTGCAATATCGTTACTATAAGTGCTTGGCCTTACTGTATAATTTCTACATGGAACATCACTGCAAAATATATGATCATTTTGTGGTAAACACTAAAATTGAAAATAGTTTCCCTCCTCCCCCGATACACACTAGTATATATTTTAGCAAGAGGGCTTGAATTTGGAATTATAGAGGACCTTTCAGAAACATTACCCATTTCCAGCAGAAAATTATTTCACAGCAGGAAAACATAACTGAGTGACAAGAACAGCAGAATCACTTAACTAAATGGGAGCAGCTCTGAAGCAATTCAGTATTTTACAGAATCTGTTTTCGATCTTTTTGTCAGCTTGGAAGCTATTGGTTTGGTTTTATGAGAGAGAAGAATGGAGCTTCATGACTGAATCCTTCCTGGGCTTTGTATATTACTATACATGTAGCATTTATTGCCCTCATTTGCCATGGAATACATCACAAGTTAACATATTATCCATCATAAAAAACTAAGAAAACACACTGGCACCCATAGTGGGTTTCAGATAAAATGCATTGAATCAGTTTTCTTATAGTATTAGTGATGTGCATTTGTTTAAAACAAATGACACATCTGAAACAAAGGGAAATAAATATGAAATAAATGGGGTACTTCCCACAAATGAAAGACATCCTAATCATTTCATTCATTTAGCCCTCATAGAGGTTTATGGCTCCTTAAAGTCTATTGAATCAAAGGATTCTAAGGATGGTCATTGGAAGTATCCATAGCAACAAGCCCTTGTCTGTGACTCATGTGTGACCTCACAGCCTTGTCAGGAAGTGTTGGCAAGGAGACGAGAATGAAGCATTTTTCCAATTTAACCTATCGCTGCTCAGTGGATGCAGCGATGCTGATCCTGAGTTCTGAGCATGTGCAAACAGGACAGTGCATTATTTCTTAGAGATTTACTTTTGGTTGAGCTCTCATAAGAGTGTTCAATTGTGCTTTTGCTTTTGTAAGACACTAGAAATATTTAAAATCCTTTTGGCTTTTCTTCCTCTGCACTTATACATTAATACGGATAAGTAAGCGTAGCTTATAATCAGGCTATTGCACACGTCATAGAAATGTTACGAAAACGAAACTTAGGTAGACATTTCATAGCAGCAAATGAATTATCAATACAGTACATAATTTTTAAAAGGGCAAAATGGCAGTGCGTTCCACTGTGTGTCAATATGTCAGTACATATTCAATATGTCAGTACGCATTCAATATGTCAGTACATATTCAATATGTCAGTACGCATTCCAGTGCGTGTCAGTAGATCAGTGCGTTTCAAGATGGCTGTGCGTTGCAATGCTGGCTCAGGGAAACAGAGGGTTCTCGGCACGGCAGACCAGGTGAATGTCTGTTGCAAGGTAGGAATCTGAGCTCCTACACAACTGTCACACTATCCACTGAGAAAAGAGGGCTTGGCAGTTTGTCACAGTGTTTGGGTAGAATGAAGGCGCAGGCAAGGTGGGAAAGATTGGGGACCAGTTCCAGTGGACCAGCTGTGCCACAGTGCCAATACAGAGGGGTTTTTTTTTTTCTCTGTTTGGATCTGCAGAGTGCACTGCAGCAGAAAGCAGGCAGGTGGCCTCTTTGTTAGTTGATCCTATGGCTATCAGTAGTGCATAGAGGAAAGCAATTTCAGCTGTTCCGTGTATGTACTAGAGAATAGGATGACACTGCATTGTGTCTGTGTGTATAGATCACATTTACACATAGCGTGATACAGTCAGTAGTGTTGTACACTAACGCTATAGTTTCATTCAAAGTAATAAAGATTTTTAAAAATCCCTATCATCCAAATCCCCAGTATGCACTGCAGTGAAAAATCAAAACATGTCAGGAAAAGGTAGAGGCTGAGAGAAGAACATAGGTGGCAAAGGAGGCCCTAAAAGAGGGAGTCTCCCACGTAAAATAGAGGGATATATTTATATATTTTCAAATTGAAAATGGCAGGAGAGGCAGGCAGTTCCAGCAAGAAGAAATTGAAGTATGGAGAGGATGTGTCACCACCACTACCTGTTTCTCTCCCTGTTGTTTTAGAGGGGAGGGAAAGGGCAGGCTGTAGCAGCAGCAGGGCAGAGAGGGAGAAGTGCAAGTCCTAAAATCACGAGCAGCACAATCTTCTTTACACTGAAGAAGCAGCAGAAATTGCATTGGCATCAGCAGAATCTCCTTTTAAAGGATTCTCTAAAGAAAAAAATCAGGCAGCTATTAGCTGAAAATAGTTTTAGAGGATTAGTTACCGGTATGTTAACCCCCATTTCAGTGATGGAGGAGAGAGGAAACTGTGATGTTGGTGAGGAAGATCAGGTGACAGTGCTGTAACAGAGCATGAGTGATGCCCCTGCTGCTGTTTCTTAGGGTCCTCCCATCTCCACCTCTACTCCAGTGCCAGCATCATCCACCCAAGGATGTAGACAAGGGATCATGGAAGAAATCTGTAATCTGGAGGTACCTCCAAGTCAGGGAGCGCCTGCCCTTGGTTTGGTGTAATTATTGTGCCAAGGATATTAGCTGAAGCAAGCAAGTGGGGGACACACTTCTCAAGTGGTTTTCATATTGTTGTGCAAGCTTCTATTTTACCCTTGATTGATTTTTGTGACTACATCTATTTGGATTTGCCTTCTTCAGTAGTGAGACCATTAGAGCTATTGATTAATTCTGCTGCCCATATGATCTCTGGCTTACGTCAGACAAAACACATCTTTCCAGGGCTCATGGACCTGCATTGGCTGCCTATTCAGCAGCATATTGTTATGAAACCTCCTGTAGCGGTACTACGGGAGGCTCCTTACCTCTTCCTGGAGGCCGCTCCAAGCCAGGGTCTCACCTGTGAACTGTCCAGGATTTGCTCCAGGGCCTGGGAGACCTCGATGTCCTTGGGGCCTGCCTGAGGCTGCTTGAGTTTGCATGGACTTCCTGGTTTGAGCCACGCCCTTCTCCCTAGGGGCCGGCCCGCAGCACTTCTCCGTAGTTATAGGGCCAGCTAGGTGTGGGCCTGCCAAACTCCTCCCAGGGAGTCGTCGGTCTGCAGCCCTATAAAAGGACTTCAACTTCAGTCAGTCTTTGCCTTGCATCAGAGTGACTTCCCTCTGGAGGCTCTTGCCTGCCAGAGCCTTGTAAGGTCTTCTATTCTCCGTGGAGCTCCTCGTCTCGTCTGCTTTAATACCACGTCTTTGTGTCTTGATGACTTGCTTGAGGTCCCTGACCATGTCCTGATGTTCTGCCATGATCTTCCTCGTCCTGATGTGTCTGCCTGCCAGGATGTTCTTCCCTGCATCTTTGTCTGGCGCTCCTGAGCCTTCCATTCCTGCATAGCCGTGGTTCTCGGATGATATCGTGCCCGAGAATGGATTGGCCTGCAGGTGGGATTCGTCCCTGTGCTCCTGAGCCTCTGTTCCCGCCAGCCTTGGGGGAAGCTTCGGATGACTCTGGCTTCGTCATTGGAGTTCCTCCTTGCCTGGGTCTTTCCTGCGCTTGTCCCGCTCCCCTGGGACAGGGTGGTCCGTGACCAGCCCATTGGGTCCGCCCGTGAAGGTGGGCTGAGTAGGGCGCCCTGAGAGACAGTGCCAATGTCCTCCTGCCTTATGTCTTGTCTTGTTTGGATCAAGTTCCTTGTCATGCTTGTGATGCCATCGCATCAACCCAGTCTCGTCCGAGATGCCCTCGCATCCATCATAGTCCTGTCTATGTGTCAAGGCCTCTGTCTGCCCTCAACCTCAGGCCGGCCTGCTGCTCCATGCCGATTCAAGCGGCAGGTCCAAAAGGACTCAGAACAGTCTGAGGACCGTTCCCCTACCAACATCATCTGTTGGCTCTAGGATCTTACAGGCCCGGCAGAGGGTAAGACCGTGTTTAGCCCTGCTGGGACATGCCGTCACCCCTCAGTTCAGCCTTGGATTCGTCTGGGGTCGGGTTGAGGCCCAAGAGCACACTAAACACCCCTGTTCTCAACACATATTTATTAAAATTTAAATTATTGCACTTTAACGGGACCTCTTGGGTAAATACCATTTTGTGCACTTACCAACCCACACGAAATTTAAGATCATCCTAGCGAGTTTTTTTTATATGTCCCTTCACTCAAACGCGCTTGTCTTTTTTCAACCTGGGAATGTTCATTTTCAGTGGCAGCTCCATCACACTGGAATTCTTTTCCAGAAACCTTGTATCAGGAAGAAGATTCAAAATCATTTAAGACTTTGTTACCACTCCACCTTTTTAGACTGGCATATTTTTAACAAGGTTTCAGAAATTTTTTTTCTTATCATTAAGCCACCAATCAGTCTGTGTAATCTTAGTTTTGTTTTAAAGTCATTCATTTTATTTTGCTTGTTTTATTATTTATTTTTATGGCTTTATGTAACTTATTACCGTGTATGTACCAATATGTACATTGCTTAGTGCTTTACTGCTTAAGTGATGAATAAATGTTAATACAGATAAAAGATAAAGATTCTACTAATGTTGGGATGTTGCATCATCTGCAGAACCAGCATCCACTACAGCTGTCAGCTGGGAATGGTAGTACTAGTACTAGTCAGGGGACCCCTTCTTCCATTCAGAGGACACTGTTTGAAAAGGGGAAGAGTGCTCCCCAAGCTGCTCCCACACCCTTGGCGGCTTCTACTAGTCAAGTGGCAGCCCCCTGCCATGTGTCAGAAGGCACAACCCACAATGGAGGATATGGGGTGGTGTTCGGGGAAAGAGGCAGACTGCATTAAAGGTCGTAATGAAGGGCATCGAGGAAATGATTGCCCTTGATGACCAGCCCCTGCAGATAGTAGAGAATGTGGGTTTCAAGCATTTGCTGCAGGTGTTAGCTCCGAATCACAAAGTCCCCTCCAGGATCACATTTAGTAGAAAGGTAATCCTCAGCCTGTACAACCAGTGCCATAGTCACATCCAGGCACTGTTAACCAAGGCAAAGGGGAGCAGTGTGCATTTCACCAGCAACATCTGGACCGCTATGAACGTTTCACAGTCTTTCCTCTCTCTGAAGGACCTGGCTGAGGCAGGGGCAGGCATCAGTTCTAGAGGGGACCAAGTGTCTTTGCTGCACACCCACTTGATGGATGAGGTCCATACCTCGGGTAATATTTTAGCAGCCATTAGAGAGATGCTGGAGGGCTAGCAGCTAGACCAGAGAGCCATGCCTTGTTTACTGTTCTCAATAATGTTAAAACACAAGTAATTACATTGGAACATATGTCTGAATATGAAATTATTTTGCAGTCAGGGAATATAACCTTCCACTGCTGCTCTGCCCTCTCACCTGCTACTCTGCTGCCAGAAGTAATTGATTTAGAAACACCCGATCATAATTGAGTAATAGTAATGGAATATGAACTGTAGCCCAGGGAAGGATTAAAAGGGTCTGTAACCTCTCACAAAGGTTACAGACTTTCCCCTGCTACTTGGTGGCACCCCAAATCACAGTTAGGCACAGTGTCAATGAATGACCACCTATACACTTTGCTTTCTCCTGTAAATTGGGTTTTTTCTATTCTTTTCTTTCACTCTAAGTTTTGAAACAAGGAGCTTCAGATTCTCTGCCTTCTCTCTGTCTAAAATCCAGCAGAGGAATGACTGAGAACAAAATGATCACTGCTCTTAATTTTACTTTCACTTAAAAAATAATGGTCATGACAAATAACTACTAGCTGGGATAAGAACATAAGAAAATGCCATACTGGGTCAGACCAAGGGTCCATCTGTTTCCAACAGTGGCCAATCCAGGCCGTAAGAACCTGGCAAGTACCCAAACGCTAAGTCCATTCCATGTTACCATTGCTAATGGCAGTGGCTATTCTCTAAGTGAACCTAATAGCAGGTAATGGACTTCTCCTCCAAGAACTTATCCAATCCTTTTTTAAACACAGCTATACTAACTGCACTAACCACATCCTCTGGCAACAAATTCCAGAGTTTAATTGTGCGTTGATAGGCTGCTTGAAAAGGTGCTAAACCATTATTGGTTTTGCTTCTTCTATTCCTAATTCCAAAACAGCTGCACTCTGGCTTCAAGCCTAAAAAATATATTTCTTTGCATCTCTTATAGACCTTAAAGTGACCAAACCAAATGACCAAAACAGATTCAGATTTTTTGGGGGAGGCTATGGTCATTTGATATAGTTGCCCTAAACTGAAAATCAACTTTTGCCATGTTTTCCATTTAGATTGAAACAAATGCACATCCCTAGTGTTTTAGTTAAAAATTAAAAAAGGGCACACAAATTAAAAGTTGTTTGCCCTTAAAGGCAACCAACACTGCTAAATATACAAAGGAAATTCTGTATTTACTTGGTGAAATATCATGATTAGTATATAAATGCCACAATTAATCACTAGAACATATGTGTCTCTCACATGAAGTCCTTAAAAGAATTCTTTTTCATAGCCTAAGCATTCCTGTCAGTCAGCCTTTATTGTTACAGTGTGTTTCTGGCTTTTATATATTGAAATTAATAAGTCACAGCCCTAAGGCATAATCCATGTCTACAACAATGAAACACAAATGAACTTGAACATGAAGTCAATCAGCTACATAAAATGCACTGCAGAGTTATCCCTAGCCACATGCTGCATCTATAATTCCTACTTGTTCTGTCTTTAGAGCTCCCCTATAAGTCAGTGTAGTTGACAGAACTACAAGGAGTTTTCAAGGCTGGTTCTAAGCTGATTTGCTAAATATTACATACAGCATAGGGTCTTCTGCAAACACGATTTTTTTCCATGCTGTGCCTATGGAACAAATTCATTATTAAATAGTATCTATAGGTTGTTACCTATTTTCACATTCACCATTTATACACACACTGTAGTATGGTTTCACCTTTAATTTATTTTCTTTTCGTTTTTAGTGTGAACTAATTTTTTAGTGCACACTAAATCGAGTTAGTGCACACAAATGTGATTTAGTGCACACTAACTCGGTTTAGTATACACTACAAAAAAAATAAAACAAAAATAAAACAAAATACAAAAAAAAAACTATTTTCTGGCCACACATCCCTTATGTTCATCCCTCATATACTTTTTTTTCTTCTTTGGTCCAGCAGATTCTTTTTGCTCTTCTGGAATTCCAGCTAATTCAGATCCCGCCTTTCCAGGGGTTGCAATGTTATGAGTCATCATTTCCATGTTTGACTCCACTTTTTTCTCTAGCTTACTCATTATACTGACAATCCTACCTGTGGAAGCCACTGTACTCCCCTTTGTTAAGGTTGGCACAATCTATTTATTTATTTATTTATTTATTTAATTAAACATTTTTATATACCGGCATTAGTTGTGGACATCATGCCGGTTTACATCAAAACTGGTAAAGTATGGAAGTTACATTTTAACAGGGAATTAGAAACTGGGAGGAGGGTAAATAATTAAATAGGATAGACGAGAAATAACAGTAACATTAACATGGTTCCTCGGTGTGAACGAGGAGAGAGGATAACAACATATGGTTAACAATCTAGCGCTCTCTTTAAGATATTTCTAGTCAGTGTTAATAGTATGTGTATAGAGGAGAGCAGACAAGATGTAGCCCAAAGCAATCCTGAATAGGGATCTTTCATTCCCTTTCCCCTAAGAATATTTCCTCAACTTTATACTTTTTAAAGATAAACATGAATAAGACAAATGTGGGAACATGATACATTTTAGAATGGGATTTTCTTTTTGCAACCAATCCAGATCCACATTTCTGGGACACATTCACTGAAGCTTGCATCAGTTCACAAGTGTGAAACCCTGCAACAAAACTCTTTCTGGCACAGTCACAGCTTATGACCATCAAAAGTATTTCCTCTGCTGTTTAATTTGCAGATGTGTCCCCTGGAAACTGTAACCAAACAATTTAAAATAGGTGTTAAAGTGAAACCAGACAGAACCAGGATCAGGATGGAGCCCAGACCAGCTGGAGATCTGAAATAAAGGGAAGCAGAAGACTGCTTCAGGTAGTACTCAAAGCCACACTTCTAGCTACCAGGGATTGGTTGTCCAGTCAAAATGGGTTGCAGAGGAACAGGAAGTTTTTTTTGCAGCAACCTGAAAGCTGACCCGCCCTCTTGCCATCAGATTTGCCTCATGCTGAACCTTGAATGTCTAGACTCTTTGCATCTGTTACTGCAGTCTTGTCATTCAGGCCTTTCAGTTCCTTCCTGCAGTTCTATCACTGCTAATGTTTATTATTTCTGCTGCTGCTTTTGACCTGGTTTCCTGACTCTGGTTCCTGACCTAAAATTGTAGCCTGCTTCCAGTACCTGTTCCAATCTTGTAACCTGCCTGCTCTTTCTAATTGTTGGCCTGCAGGACAGCCTAGGAACCAGATCTGCTCCTGCTCTTGTTACCAGCTGATTCCAAGGTCCAGGTCTTTGTCAACCTGAGTGAAACTATTGACTCCTGGATGTTTCCCTGCCCATGCCTGAGCCCCGTAAGTACCTAAAGGGTGGGAACCATATGGTAGGTTACTACTTCTGTGCAGAGAATCTGCAGCTTTTTGAAGAAGGTTGCTACAAAAGGCATTGCTGAATTCTTGTTTGGAGACAATTTCGACATGACTACTATATAGTAGGCCCAAATTAGACAGTAGCGAGATAAGGCCTTTTAGTGTTCCAGCAGGTATTGATATGCTTATGGTTGAAGAGGTAATCTGTCCCCAGAAACTGACTGTAAAAAAACTTGGAGTTCAACTAAAATCTATCTTGATAGATGTGTATATGGCACAGAGAGTGGGAAGAGTTTTTGCCAAATTAAGATTTATTTGGAAATCTGTTCAATTCTTGAGTAGGACTCATTGAAAGAGGTGAACTCCCAGACTGAGGCTGCCATTTCTGTGGTGATTTTACTAGCTCACTTATAATAACGTATTATTTCTGGGACTTCTAAAAAGCAGCATAAATAAATTTAAAACTAGCCCAGCATTCTGCTGCCAGGCTTGTTCCAGAGAGATCACACAAACAAAGGGTGACACCCTTGCTGAGGAAGCTTCAGTAGTCACCAGTACAGACTATGAATTAATTTTAAGAACTGTATCTTAATCGCAAATGGACCTATTTATTTTTGTAAATGAGTGATTGAAGGTCAGGTCAAGAAGCATTGCTATGTATTCTCTCATTACATGAGTTTAGATGAACAGTTAAAATAAAAAAACTTTCTCAGTACAACAAAATTATGTCTCATTCTGGAGGGAACCGAAGACCTGCGTTTTAAAACTTCTTAATATTTTTCCAGCTGACTTGTAACTTGAGAGGTAGGCAGTGTTCCCAGTTGCTTGGGAAATTTGTTTTAGGCTGTAGCCAAATTCTAGATATGAGAGATCCTAAATTCTATGAGATTATGGTTGTGGGCTTTAAAGTTGGTTATCAGATTTTAAGATTTCTATAATATTGTTTTAATTAGTGATATGTAAGGCTGTCACCAAGTGACCCTTAGCTGAGACATTAGAGTCCTTATGGACAAATGTATAATGAGATCCGAGTGTATAGTATTTCTAACATTGGGAGGAGTCTAGTGAGTGGTATGTTTAATAAAACTCATAATCCCACAGGTTCTTGTCCATCTCCTATGCTAGCAATGTGCTGAAGCTCAAAAGAAAGCACTCAGGTACCTAGGATATAGGGAGGTTTTTGGGATCCCAAAGGATCCTGAGGTGACCCAGAGGTACAGAGGGAACAATGGCATCTTTTCCATACTTCTAGTGTTTCACTGAAAAGTTATCTAGAATGGATAACTGGTGGATTTTTCTGTTGGGAATCAAAGGGAGGACTATCTTCAAGGAAAAATCCTATAGATTTGCTGTTTGAAAGAGAACTGGAACTTGTGTTTCTGCCTGAAAATACTGATCTGCAACAAGTATATGGGTACTGATAGGGGGAAGCCCATGGAGGGACTCTCTACAGAAAGTGCCTTTTGCTAGGGTAAGGAGTGGTTGATGAAAAATTCTCCAGTGTAAAAATCTGCATTGGCTGTGATTTCTGTTTAGATTACATCAGATGCTTTTGCCACTGTAAAAGGATGTATTTGAACAGCACAAGATGGTGTGCCAGACAGTGTGCTTATTGGAAGGTATTAGAAGAGAGACCAAAAGATAAAAAGGCCTTGAAAGTCCTCCCCCCCCCCCCCAATCAGAAAAGAACGCCAAGAGCAATGGATCACAACCTGGCCCCCTGCTTCAAACTAGACAGAGGAATAAAGATTGGCTGGTCTTTACCTTGATAATGTATCACACTCACCAGTGCAGGACATGAAGATTTTTTTTGGAGATATGTTCCTTGCTTGAAAATTACACCATGACTACCATCTACCCTGAGCAGAAGTGAAGTTTGCAAAATTTTCCCACAAGAGAGGCACCTCAGACAAGTGATATGGACATTGGAGTCAATATGATCACACATCAGACACTTAGGGAGTCATGATATCACTTCCAAGCATGAAACCAGGTTTAAGCAAGCCCCAAATTGGAAGCACCCTGGCCCTGATGAAGTGCCCAACTTTTGGCTAAAATATTTGACCTCTCTCCACCAAAATGTGGCTAACTGGAAAAAAACAATTGATCAGACAGCCAGAATTAATTCCACGCTGGCTAATAACAGGAAGAACACTTCTCCTGTTAAAGGGTGAGCCAAATAATGTCCTAAAAAACTATTGTCCAATAACTTGTTTCCCTACAATGAACAGTATAAGCTGTTCACTGCAATTGATGCAGACAGAATGTATCACCACATCTATTCTAATAAAATACTGGCAATAGAACAGAAAGGTAAAAAACAAAGATCCTATGGAACCAAAGACCAGCTAATGGTGAATAAGTCAAAACCTCAATATAGCATGGACTGATTATGAGAGCCTTTGATAGCATCCCACACTCCTGGATAATAAATTGACGAATTAAACCAAGTGAATTGTATACTGATAGAGCACATCAAGGTCACCATGAAAATGTGACACTCCACCTGAATTATCAGGATGGACAATATGTCATCTCAAATATTAAAGTTCAGTAAGGAGTATTTTAGGGAGATTCCCTGTCATTGCTTTTGTTTTCTCTAATATAAAACCTACTGAATACTCTCATTAACTCCTCGGGTTATGGAATTAGCCTTAATCCTAGAGCAATCAATCCCCTACCAATGGTATCTTGCTGTTTGTTGATGATTTGAAACTCTACAGTTCTTGTAATGCTCATTTAGCAGAATAACTTCACGTGGTAAAGAGTTTCTCAGATGACATCAGGATGACATTTGGTTTGGACAAATGTGAAAAAGCAACTTTCCATAAAGGAAAATTAAGTAAAACTGAAAACATCTCCCAGACTGACGATTGCAATTTAAAGGAACTGGAGCAGGAAGGTATATATAAATATTTAGGAGTAGATGAGGGTGGAAATATCCAGCATAAATTATTGAGCTAAAAGATGAGTAAAGAATGCTATAGGAGGGTGAAGCTGATATTGAAGAATACTTTAACAGCACAAAATAAGATACAAGCTGTTAACCAGCTTTCAATTCCTGCATTATCATACAGTTTTGAAATAGTAAACTGGCCTCATAAATATCTTGAAGAGCTGGATGTAAAAACAAGAAATATTCTCCATGCCCATCAGTAAGATCCAGTATGCCGAGATTGGAGATCCAATCTTGAGGCATCATGCTTGGTTCCAGAGATTTTTTGAATAAGTCTTTCAGGGGACCTGCCAGCACTTCTCTGTGCTCCTTTAGTATCCTGGAATGTATCTCATTAGGCTCCATGGCCTTGTCCACTTTCAGTTTTGTTAGTTTCACTCACTGTCTTCTATAAATGGGGTTGTATCTATCCCATTGCTATCCGCACACTAATCAACCAGCAACAGTCCTCCTCCAGGGTCATCTTTGGTGAACCCAAGTATTTTGTTTAATATTTCTGCTTTTTCTTCATCTTTCTCCATACAATGACCCTTATCTCTTTTCAAAAACACTTCTGGCCTTTCTCCTTTCCCTGATATATTTGAAAAATGTTTTGTCACCATGCTTTGGCGATTCTTCCACTTGAGCTTTTCTTGAGCTTTTGCTATCCTGATTTCTTTCCTTGTCTCTAAGTTTATCCAGATATTCTTCTCTGTCCTCCTCTTTTCGAGTTCCTTTGTATTTTTGAATGCTGATCTTTTTGCCTTTATTTTTTCAGCTACATCTTTTAAGAACTATATCGGGTTCCTTTTCCTCTTATTTACTTTTCTTACATAAATATTTGTTGCTTAATAATATGCTTAATAATAGTTCCTTTTAATTTGGCCCACTCTTGTTCCTCTTCACCCAATTTCCCCTAGAATTTTAGCTCCAAATCAAGGTACTTCCCTAATTTAAGACAGTTTGTAGTTTTGAAATCCAGGTCTTTGATCTTTGTTTGATTTTTCTCCGACTTGGGTGCTGTATCAAACCAGTCTGTCTGATAATCACTGGTATCAGATGGACACCTACCCAGACATTAAGAGCATCAGGTCCAATTTCGCTGCTCCCTTCGTGGGTTCCATCACCATTTGCCTAAGCAGAAAATACTTGAAGAACATCTATAATCTCTCTACTACTTACAGATTCTACTGCATGGATATTCCAATCCACATCTGGCAGATTAAAATTTCCAAAGAGCAATTCCCTTTCCTTCCTACCTTTTTCATGTTTTCAGCCAGATACTATTTTAGAGAAAAGATAGCATTACCTCTGCCAGTGTTTGTGGTGCTTAAGAAGATAAGAACATAATACATTGCCGTACTGGGTCAGACAAGGGTCCATCAAGCCCAACAGTGGCCAATCCAGGCTACAAGTACCTAGGAAGTACCCAAACACTAAGTAGATCCCATGTTACTGATGCCAGTAATAGCTGTGGCTATTCCCTAAGTCAACATGATTAATAGCAGTTAATGGACTTCTCCAAGAACTTATCCAAACCTTTTTTAAACCCAGCTACACTAACTGCACTAACCACATCCTCCGGCAACAAATTCCAGAGCTTAATTATGCGTTGAGTGAAAAAGAATTTTCTTTGATTAGTTTTAAATGTGCTAACTTCATGGAGTGCCCCTAGTCCTTCTATTATCGGAAAGAGTAAATAAGCGATTCACATCTACCTGTTTTAGACCTCTCATGATTTTAAAGACCTCTATCATATCCCCCCTCAGCCGTCTCTTCTCCAAGCTGAACAGCCTTACCTCTTTAGCCTTTCCTCATAGGGGAGCTGTTCCATCCCCTTTATTATTTTGGTTGCCCTTCTCTGTACCTTCTCCAGTGCAACTATATCTTTTTTGAGATGTGACCAAAATTGTATACAGTATTCAAGGTGTGGCTTCACCATGGAGTGATATAGAGGCATTATGTCATTTTTTGTTTACCATCCCCTTCCTAATAATTCCTGTCTGCTTTTTTGACTGCTGCAGCACACTGAGCCGATGATTTCAATGTATTATCCACTATGATGCCTGGATCTTCTTCCTGGGTGGTAACTCCTAATATGGAGCCTAACATCATGTAACTACAGCATGGGTTATTTTTCCCTATATGCAACACCTTGTACTTGTCCAGATTAAATTTCATCTGCCAGTTGGATGCCAAATCTTCCAGTCTCACAAAGTCCTCCTGCAATTTATCACAATCCGCTTGTGATTTAACTACTCAGAATAATTTTGTATCATCTGCAAATCTGATAATCTCACTTGTCTTTTCTAGATCATTTATAAATATAGGGATCGATTTTCAAAACCACGCACATCCATTTGCTCACGGTTCCTGGCACGCACATGTGGACACGCTGATTTTATAACATGTGGCCATGCACATAACTCCCATTTTTTACGTGTGGCAGGCTTTTAAAATTTACTTGATATTGAAAAGCACCGGTCCAAGTGTTGTGTCTGTCGGTTCCCGACGCCCTCTCTCCGCCCTCCTTACCTCTTTGGCACCTCCCTCTTCGCCGGCGGGAAGATTGGCTGCCGCAGCATCCTTCTGCCGAAGTCCTCCGGCGTCCCCAGACCGGCCAAACGCTGCAACCTGCCGCGTTTCCTAGAGGCCTAGGGGCGTGCGTGGCGGGCCCTGACTGAAGTACCGGCGATGGCATGAACCTCAGGGGCGTCCCCCAGTGATGACGTCACCCGCGACGGATATATAAGGTCTTATAATTTGCTAACTGATTGAGTTAGCAAAGGTACGGGTTCGGGTTACTCTACCTAAGCTACTCTGCCTCCTCAGACTTACCAGGGGTACCTGCTCCTCGGAGGCCTCACTCGCTCTTCGAGGGCCCTCGTTCCCAGACTTGCTCCGTATTCTCTTCTGCCTGGAAGTCATCACTGCCAACTTCATCAGTGAGTTACCATCGCTCTCAGAGCTTTCCCTGGAACCAGGTTCTTACTCCTCGAGGGCCTATAAATTCCAGCTCCTGGGCTTCTATGAGATTGTGTGAGTGTTACCATCAGGTTCGGTACATGAACTCTGCATACCTTGCCTACTCACTATATTTCAGTTTCTCTACAGCTCAGCCTCCAGGGATCGCTGTTCTAGTATCTGAGGGACTACAGCCCATCGGGCATTCCAGCTCACTACTGCCACCTCTGGTGGTTCAGTATACTGTCTAATAAAAGAACTAGTGTGTGTCTCCGTATTCTGAGCCTGGCTGGTGGTCCCCCCCGGGGGAATGATCATCTGCCACTGGTCCAAGGATCCACCCTTAACTCTCCTAAATAACTAGCAGATTGCTAACTCCTAACACATTACCAAGTACATATTCCAGAGGCACTCCACTGTTTACACTTTTCCACTGAGAAAACTGACCATTTAATCCTTTACTCTCTGTTTCCTGTCTTTTAACCAGTTTGTGAGTTTTTGAATGCATTTATGGGTAAAAAAAAACCAGTTTTATGCATATAAATGGCCTTTTGAAAATTGCCCAGGTGTTGTATATTCCTTCGATGATATAGGGCCCTGCTCGCCTAAATCCGCCCAAAACCGGGCGGATTTAGGCGAGCAGGGCCCTGCGCGCCGGTGAGCCTATTTTACATAGGCCTACCGGCGCGCGCAGAGCCCCGGGACTCGCGTAAGTCTGATGCGCCAGCAAAAGTACGCCTATTCGCTCGGTTTGAAAATCTACCCCTTATTGTATTTTGGACCCATGTCCATTTCCCCTAATTTACTTGTTGAGGGAAGAAATTGGTAGTATATTTGTTTCTTTGATTAATTCCTCACTAAAATCAGGGGTGGTTCCATTAAAGTTTAAACAATCCACAATTCAAATTCACCCTGTTTAAAAAAAAAAAAAAAAGTACCTTGCGATCAGCCATCAAGTTATCGCCCTATTTCAAATTTGTTTTGTATGGCCAAGTTGTTGGAAAATAGTTTTTTCTCAATTATCTGACTTTCTTGAAGCTAATCAGATTCTGCATCCTTGTCAGTGTGGTTTCAGGCCCCATCTTGGTACTGAAACCCTTTTTAGATTGGTGTTGGATTTTTTGTTACAAATTTTAGATAAGGGTGGAGCAGTAAAAGGTCTGTTTCTTGATGTAGTGTCAGCGTTCGCCAATGTATTTCATTCTATTTTATTACAGAGGTTGGAGCATATTGGGGCATCAGGGATGGTTCTCCAATGGTTTCATTCCTATTTTGTCTCGAGCCATTAACAGGTGTCTAAGGCTGGTGAGTTGTCTGATTGGATTCCCGTTTCGAGTAGGGTCCCTCAGGGTTCTATTTTGCAGCCTTTCTTTTTAATATTTACATGAGGCCTCTTTGCTCTCTATTAGATGACCTTCAGGTCCCTTTTAAGGTGTATGCAGATGATCTGCAATTATAGTTTATTGTAAATGCTGATCTTTGCCTGACTATTAACAAAATTGATAGTTGCATGCAGGCATTTAGTAATTGGATGGAAAGTAATCATTTGATCTTAAATTTACAAAAGACTGAATTAATTTGTTTTCCAAGGCAAACAGATTTTTTGAATACCCATAATCTAACATCTTTGAAATTATTTGATGTCATTCTTCTTTTAAAGAGTCACTTCGAAATTTGGGTGTCATTTTTGACAACCACTTGTCATTTTGTCAACATTTTCAAAATATTCTAAAAATTGGTTATTATAAATTACATCTCTTAAGGCATTTGAAGTGTGTCGTGAATCAGATTGATTTTAGATCGATTGTTCATGCCTTTCTGATTAGTACCATAGATTATTGTAATTCATTGTTTGTTGGACTTCCTGGAAGTCATTTGCGAGCTTTGCAAGTTTTACAGAATTCTGCAGCTCATTTAATAGTCGGTTGACAATGTCGGGATCATATTCGTCCTTTTCTGAAAGAACTTCATTGGTTACCCCTTGAGTATCTAATCCGGTTTAAAATTATAAGATTATATATAAATGTTTGAAGAATGATGCACCTAGTTATTGTCAAACCTTTTAGAAAACTATGCTCCCAAGCAAAAATTAAGACCTTTAAATCTAAATCTGTTAGCAATTCCAACGATTAAGATGTTATGTTTAAATGAAATGCGCCAAAGATCCTTCTCTCTCGGGCTCCATGTTGTGGAATGCCCTGCTGTTAGAACTGCATTTGATTGATGATTTAAAGCAGTTTAGAAAGCTGTTGAAGGCTGAACTTTTTAGACAGGCTTTTAAAACATAATAATATGATATTTTATTATATGTAATTTTGATTTATTATGCAGTGCTGTATTTGTGTGTTTATTGTATTTTATTTTTGATGTTTTAATATATTGTTTTATGTTAATTTTGTGATCCTTTTAGCACATATTTTGATATAAATGGAATATAAAAGCCTTTAAATAAATAAATAAATAGATAGATAGATAGATAGAAGCTATTCTGCATGTAGTTTTTTGCACACAGCAAAGAGTAATTCCAGAAGGTGGATTTGGGGTACCGAGAGCATTTACGTACATTATTTTCAGTTTTCAAAAGTATGCATGTAAATTTACTCACACACTTTTATATTTGCTAAAAAGCAAATGTGCACACATATGTTGCATTGGGTTTAATGCATATTTATCCATATAGGTCTTCTTTGAAAATTTGGGGAAAGATTTTTGCTGTCCAGGGTCTGCTGAAAATTACTCTCACTCAGAGCAAAATGGCATTAATTTACTATTCTGTGTTGGTGCTATTCAATCTTTGCTATGGAAATGTTAGCAGATACTAGTATAGTGTAAATATTTTCCTTAAAGATTAAACATTACAAATTGAATCTTTGGCCTGTGTGACTGTTTTTCCACAACTTGAAAAGTTTAAACTTGATGTAGATGGCAAGTTAAGAACCTAAGGCTTGCCCTACTGGGTCAGACCAAGGGTCCAGCAAGCCCAGTATCCTGTTTCCAACAGTGGCCAAGCCAGGTCTAAGTACCTGGCAAGATCCCAAGGGATAAATAAATTCTAAGCTGCTTATCCCAAGAATAAGCAGTGGATTTCTACAACTCTACCTTAATAATAAATGGACTTTTCCTCCAGGAACTTGTCCAAATCTTTTTTAAACATAGCTATACTAATAGATTTCACCACATCCTCTGGCAATGAATTTCAGAGCTTAATTATGCATTGAATAAAAAAAATATTTTCTCTTAATTAGTTTTAAATGTATTACCTAGCAACTTCATTGTGTGTCCCCTGGTCTTTGTACTTTTTGAAAGAGTAAAAAACTGATTGTTTACTCATTCCATTCTACTCATTATTTTATATACCTCTATCATATCTCCCCTCAGCCTTCTCTTCTCAAGCTGAAGAGTCCTAACCTCTTTAGCCTTTTTTCATAGGGGAACTGTTCCATCCCCTTTTTCACCCCTCTCTGGGCACTGTGTTTCAGAAACATTATTTAAATAATTCCATTTCAGGAAACATTTCACAAGCAAATATTTTATGATACTTGTATTACTTCTCCTGCAGTCTCAGATTGGGAGTAATGTGTTTTTGAATGCATATCTCCACAATAAATCAAATAAAATGAGAGGACTCGAAAGGAAGCCTCACAGAATTTGAAACCCATGTTTGCAATGCAAAGACATTCATCACAGCACAGTTGAAAAAAAAAAGGGTGAAAATTGTATAATTATGATATATAGATATGAAATGTAAAATTACTTCAATCTGCATGCACACGAGAGTACAAAATATACATGCGTGCAAGCACACAGAACTTGCCGGCATTCATTCTGCTCTCTGTTTATTTTAATACATCTAAAAATGCAAAATCAATAAGCAATTTAACCAGATGAAGGTGCTGATTTATATTACCCCTCCACCAGGGCTGTTTTCTTGTGTCCCTAAAGATGTAAATCAGCCGTGGCAAAGCAGCGTAAAAAGAATTCAACCTAAAGGATGATGTGCACTGCATTGAACTTTTTCCTTCAGTTGGAGGTGCATTAGAATTGGATTCTTCACCTAGTCTTGAAACCTTGTGTAGGGCCAGCACAAGAATTATCTAGCGATGATGCTCTACATGAGCTGTTCAGGCCATATCTCTTTTCCGTAACTGTTTTCTGTGTGGGAGCTGTGCTCCACTTGGACAAACTCTGTATAAGAGAAAAAAAAGAATAACATTCATCTAGAATATGTATTTATGTATCAAGCCTTTGTGTATGTGATGAGCTAGTTTAACCTCCTTGAACTGAATTATCCTTCCCTGGTATGGTTCACCGAATATCATTATATTTCAGCACAGCTTGAGTGATTCTTAATGGCAAAAACATCAGCAAGAAATACAAATGTTAGAACAAAATATTGAAATAATACTCCAAAAAAGCCCATGGTCAGACACAGTTTTCTTTGTGAGGTCTCAAGGGTCAACATAACTGCAGTGTGGAAAATTAAAATGCGCTCCATGAGAATGCCTTGGGGGAATAAAACTTAATGGCTTGTGCCTAAATGCATAAACTGCAGAATTTCCACAAGTCTGTTTCTGGAAGTTTAAGAGTAAAATAAGTACATAAATAATATTCAGGCTCGTCAAATATCGATGCAGCTATTAATACGTACTTGGTGTTGACATCCTGTTATTCTTAAATAAAGTTTGAAAGAAACAGAAATGTCAGTGGGACTGGTACCCAGAAGCCATGGAAAGTGATGCAATTGAGGTCAGTAATATACCCAGGCTGAGTGGGTATAGCACAAGCAAATATCCAGTCAACAATTCTCAGCGTTCTGGTGAATAATTCCAACCTTGTGCAGTAACATTTGGAGGGATTCATTTTTCCCTCTCTCTTCTGTGTTTTCCCCTGTGTCTTTATGAAAAATTGCATTTTTAAAGCTTTCTGTTACTTTTTAGAGGTGAAAAAAGGAGTTTGTGCTAAGAAGGGATGTGATAAGGTACATCATGAGGAATGACCGACATTAACACGTTTTGCAAAGCCAAATATATACGATATGGGCTAGAGATGAATGTACTAGTTACATCCTTACCTGAGTGCCAGGCCAGCTAGCTCAGATTTTAGGTTTGATTTTCCCAGATGACTTTAACTCAGATTTAAAATTGGTCTTTGGGATGGAAAGGACAAGAGGGTGTTGGCCCCATGAATGGAAGGGGATCCAGACTGACTTGTCTAATGTTGTTTTACTCAACTTGTGGTATCCAGTTGCAGCCCTTATATTCACTCTAGTTAGTGCCATGAGGATTTCTAAGAGGCCCATCAAAGCCTGGTGAGCGGCAAAGTTACCCAAGTAGTTTTATTTGAATATATAGCAGCACCTATCAGGTAAAAATGCCACTAAATAAACGCAGCAAAAGTTATCTGGGGAACTTTGCCAATCACTGGACATAAACATCACACATGGTTTTTGTACATGTTAAGAACATAAGAAATTGCCATGCTGGGTCAGACCAAGGGTCCATCAAGCCCAGCATTTTGTTTCCAATAGAGGCCAAACCAGGCCACAAGAACCTGGCAATTACCCAAACACTAAGAAGATCCCATGCTACTGATGCAATTAATAGCAGTGGCTATTACCTAAGTAAATTTGATTAATAGCCGTTAATGGACTTTTTTTAACCCAGCTACACTAACTGCACTAACCACATCCTCTGGCAACAAATTCCAGAGCTTAATTGTACGTTGAGTGAAAAAGAAATTTCTCCGATTAGTCTTAAATGTGCTACTTGCTAACTTCATGGAATGCCCCCTAGTCCTTCTATTATTCGAAAGTGTAAATAACCGATTCACATCTACTCGTTCAAGACCTCTCTTGATCTTAAAGACCTCTATCATATCCCCCCCTCAGCCGTCTCTTCTCCAAGCTGAACAGCCCTAACCTCTTCAGCCTTTCCTCATAGGGGAGCTGTTCCATCCCCTTTATTATTTTGGTTGCCCATCTCTATATCTTCTCCATCGAAACTATATTTTATTTATTTATTTATTTATTTATTTCAGATTTTTATATACCGGCATTCGAGACAGCAGTCACATCGTGCTGGTTCACATAAAACAGGGGTGCATAGTAAACATAACTATAACAATGGTGTTGAAAAGGCAGTTACATATAATAGGGTGATAAGAACTTGGCTGAGAAGGAAGAGAAAGGAAAGGTTATTAAAATTCACACAGGTAAACGATAGAAGATAAGGATGACCATGGTGTATTTGGAGATTAGTTAACCGAGTTGGAGAATAGTTAACCATGTTGGAGATTAGTTAACCATGGTATAGTTGGAGATTAGGGGTGGCTTGGTGGTGTTCTATCAATTGGCGTCCGGGAAAGCTTGTGTGAATATCCAGGTCTTTAGTCTTTTTTTGAAAGTTGAGATGCATGGTTCTGTTCTTAGATTTGACGGGATGGAGTTCCATAACGGTGGAATGGCTGTAGAGAAAGCCCGGTCTCTTAGTGTGCAGTGTCTGGTGGATTTGGACGGTGGTACCTGTAGCGATCCCCTGTATGCATCTCTTTTTTGAGATCCCCACATCTTTTTTGAGATGCGGCGACCAGAATTGTACACAGTATTCCAGGAGCGATAGAGGCATTATGACATTTTCCATTCTATTAACCATTCCCTTCCTAATAATTCCTAACATTCTGTTTGCTTTTTTGACTGCTGCAGTACACTGAGCCGACGATTTTAAAGTATTATCCACTATGATGCCTAGATCTTTTTCCTGGGTGGTAGCTCCTAATATGGAACCTAACATCGTGTAACTACAGCAAGGGTTATTTTTCCCTATATGCAACACCTTGCACTTGTCCACATTAAATTTCATCTGCCATTTGGATGCCCAGTCTTCCAGTCTTGCAAGGTCCTCCTGTAATGTATCACAATCTGCTTGTGATTTAACTATTCTGAATAATTTTGTATCATCCGCAAATTTGATAACCTCACTCATCGTATTCCTTTCCAGATCATATATATATATATATATATATATATATATATATATATATATATATATATATATATATTGAAAAGCACCGGTCCAAGTACAGATCCCTGAGGCACTCCACTGTTTACCCTTTTCCACTGAGAAAATTGACCATTTAATCTTACTCTCTGTTTCCTGTCTTTTAACCAGTTTGTAATCCACGAAAGGACATTGCCTCCTATCCCATGACCTTTTAGTTTTCATAGAAGCCTCTCATGAGGGACTTTGTCAAACGCCTTCTGAAAATCCAAATACACTACATCTACCGGTTCACCTTTATCCATATGTTTATTAACCCCTTCAAAAAAATGAAGCAGATTTGTTAGGCAAGACTTCCCTTGGGTAAATCCATGTTGACTGTGTTCCATTAAACCATGTCTTTCTATATGCTCTACGATTTTGATCTTGAAAATAGTTTCCACTATTTTTCCCGGCACTGAAGTCAGGCTCACCCGGATTGCCCCTGGAGCCTTTTTTAAATATTGGGGTTACATTGGCCACCCTCCAGTCTTCAGGTACAATGGATGATTTTAATGATAAGTTACAAATTTTAACTAAGAAATTTCATTTTTTTTTTTTTAATTTGACAATTTTTATTCCATTCATAATGTAAACATGTATCACATAAACATAGCTGGAACATTGCTAAACCAACAGTACTTCCCAAGGAAGTGAAACCCCTCCCCCCCAAAGAGTGTCATATAAGCTCAGACAAACAATCCCTGAAATGATAATCGCATACAGGAAAGAGGTGACATTTATATAATAACAGCAAGGAGCACCGTCTAACAGTCTTACTCAAGAGCAGGTAGTGAAATACTCTGACATTAAATAAATTCAAATAAAGTCATACATAATCATAGCAAGAGGGTCTTCATACTTGAGAGTTGCTAGCCAGCTAGTTAGGAATTACTGTGCCAGACCTAAGGAGTCAATAAAGGGTTTCCAGGAAGCCAAGAAAGCAGGGAGACGATTGTGTCTCGAGGCCGTCAGGTGTTCTAGACGGTAATAGGAGTAAAGTTTGTTCTCTATTTCCCGAAGCGAGGGAATAACTGCAGATTTCCAATGAAAGGCTATAAGAGTACGTGCTGCTATAAATAATTGAGCACAGAACCGCTGATACTTCCGGGGGATATCAACAGGTAAAATGTTTAATAACGCCACTGTGACTGCAGGGTCGATATCGATACCCAAGAGCTTGCTCAGCCAGGTGAAGAGTTCTGTCCACAAGGGACTGATGCTTGGGCAAGCCCACCAAATATGTAAGTATGTGCCAACAGCACCACAGTTACGCCAGCACGTCTGCCCTAGGTTGGGGTAGAATTTATGCAGCTTATCAGGGGTAAGGTACCAGCGGTATATCATTTTAAAACAATTCTCCTGAAGTCTGGCGGAGATCGAGCAGTGCCTGGCCTGTTTCAGAACGTCCCCCCACACATGTGGCCCCAACTGAGCATCTAAATCTGTTTCCCAGCATTTGACAAATGTGCACTGTTCCAGTCCCTGTTGGAAAAATAGCTGGTACAATTTAAATATAGTGCCTCTGAGGATATCACTATAGGAAAAATAGGATTCAAACAGTGAACGTCCCAACCGAAGCATGCCCAACTGCTGTAAGGAGCGGATAAAATGTATTATTTGTGCATATGCCGGAGTGTTTAAGGGGGGGAGGGCGTATTTAAGCGCTAGTTGCTCTATGGATAATGGGTCCCCTTGGGAAAGGAAATGTCCTATAGTAAATATGCCCTTAGCACGCCATAGTTGAAAAAGGGGGGAGGAATGGCCTGGACCAAAACGCTGTGAGAAATTTCATTTTTGAGTTCCTTCAGTACCCTAGGATGCATACCATCTGGTCCAGGTGATTTGCTACTCTTTTTAGTTTGTCAATCTGGCCTACTACATCTTCCAGGTTCACAGTGATTTCGATCAATTCGTCTGACATCACCCCTGAAAACCATCTCTGGAGCTGTTATCTCCCCAACATCCTTATTAGTAAACACGGAAGCAAATAATTCATTTAGTCTTTCTGCAATGGCCTTATCTTCCCTAAGAGCCCCTTTAACACCTCTGTCATCTAATGGTCCAACCAACTCCCTCACAGTTTTCTTGCTTCGGATATATTTTAAAAAGTTTTATTATGAGTTTTTGCCTCTCTGGCCAACTTCAATTCAAATTCTCTCTTCGCCTGTCTTATCAATGTTTTACACTTAACTTGACAATGCTTATGTTTTATCCTATTTTCTTCAGATGGATCCTTCTTCCAATTTTTGAAGGATTTTTTTTGGCTAAAATAGCCTCTTTCACCTCACTTTTTAACCATGACAGTAATCGTTTTGCCTTCCTTCCACCTTTCTTAATGTGTAGAATACATATGGACTGTGCCTCTAGGATTATATTTTTAAACAATGTCAATGCCTGTTGAACACTTTTAACCTTTGCAGCTGCACCTTTCAGTTTTTTTCTAACTATTTTCCTCATTTTATCAAAGTTTCCCTTTTGAAACTTTAGTGTTAAAGCTGCAGATTTACTTATTGTCCCCTTCCAGTTAGTTTAAATTTGATCATGTTATGATCACTGTTGCCAAGTGGCTCCACCACTGTTACCTCTCTCACCAAATCCTGCGTTCCACTAAGAATTAAATCTAAAATAGCTCCCTCTCTTGTTGGTTCCTGAATCAATTGCTCCATGAAGCCGTCATTTATTACATCCAGGAACTTTAAGTCTCTAGCAAGTCCTGATGTTACATTTACCCAGTCAATATTGGGGTAATTGAAATCTCCTATTATTATTGCACTGCCAAATTGGTTAGCTTCCCTGATTTCTCTAAGCATTTCATCATCTGTCTGACCATTTTGTCCAGGTGGACGGTAGTATACTCCTATCATTATACTCTTGCCCAACACACATGGGATTTCTACCCATATAGATTCTACTGAGCATTTAGTCTCTCTTATGATTTTTATCCTGTTGGACTCTATACCTTACCGGATATAAAGTGCCACACCCTCACCAAGTTGATCCTCCCTTTCATTGCGATATAACTTGTACCCTGATATAGCACTGTCCCATTGGTTATCCTCCTTCCACCAAGTCTCTGTGATGCCAATTATGTCAATCTCATCATTTGCTGCTATACACTCTAACTCTCCCATCTTACTTCTTAGACTTCTGGCATTGGCATACAGACATTTCAAAGTGTGTTTTTTGTTTGTATTAACAACCTGCTTTCCAGTTGTTAGGGATAATTCGGAAATCATTAGCTTCAGTGATTTTTTACATTTAGGCACATGGACTATGTTTGCTTTTAATGGAACCTCTCTGTTGGGATGCCCTAACTCTCCTGTTTCATTGGTATCGTTCAAGGATACATTTCTCCAAACCATGCACTGCTGAGTGACTTTTGGCTTTCCCCCTTGTTCTAGTTTAAAAGCTGCAAGTTAGTGCCAGCAGCTTGGTTCCACTCTGGTTAAGGTGGAGCCCATCCTTTCAGAAAAGTCTCCCCTTTCCCCAGTCCCTTAAAAAGCTGAATCCCTCTTTCCTGCACCATCGTCTCATCCACGCATTGAAACTCTGGAGCTCTGCCTGCCTCTGGGGACCTGCACATGGAACAGGAAGCATTTCAGAGAATGCAACTCTGGAGGTTCTGGATTTCAGCTTCCTACCTAAAATCCTAAATTTGGCTTCCAGAAACTCTCTCCCACATTTTCCTATGTCGTTGGTACCCACATGTACCACGACAGCCGGCTCCTCCCCAGCACTGTCTATAATCCTATCTAGGTGACGCGTGTGGTCTGCCACCTTCGCACCAGGCAGGCAAGTTTCCATGCGGTCCTCACGTCCACCAGCCACCCTGCTATCTAGTATTGGTTCCAGGAAATAGCAGAAACAAGACTAGCTGCTGCCTTGCTCCCTACTGCTACTGAGCCTGATCCTTTGCAGGTATCTCAGTCCTTGTCTGATTTAACCCTGCCAGTTCTGAATCAAAATAAGAACTTTCTTAATAAATTTGACAGTGATTTTCTCCATGTGCCATGGGAAAGGGGGAGGGCAAGAACATCCTTGCAGGACTTATATAGCTATATTTATTTATTTATTATTTTTATTATACCGAGTTTCATGATGGAATCACATCAACCCGGTTTACAATTAACAATGTGAGTAAAGGCAGAGAGTAACATAGTAAAACATTTCCCAATTCAACGTCACATATAGAATGAAACTTAACAGGTATAATAACAATATTTAGGATGTGAGAAAGTTACAAAAAACAGGGAAAAATAACTAGGATCTGAAAGGGGAGGAAATTGAAGGAAGAATATTAACATTTTATCCAACTGTATCAATTAATAAATATGTATAGTATAAAAATATAGATGAGTAGCAAAAATGATCAAATATGATGCTGTTGTGAATTATAATAATAAGATCCCTTATATTGTTCTTAAGACAGAGGGAAGTAATAAGAGGGTCTGTGTTTCATTGGTCTTCCCAGTCATAAGAGAGGGATTGAGTAAAGGAGCAAATCTGTTTGCTTCACTTACCTTTCCTGTTATTTGTCCTATTGTTTATCTTTCTCTGCTTCTTGGCTATTTTTTCTGCATAACTAACCATCCAGTAAGTTGCAGGACATTGAAGGCAAGGCAACTTTCAGGAGGAGATCTGGATTTTGTGGTAAGTAACAGAACGCAAGGGGGTAATCTTGAAGGAGCAGCAGTTACGATCATAAGCAAATTGCTGGGTAGACTAGGTGGACCATTTGGTCTTTTTCTGCCATCATTACTATGTTACTATGTATAGTGTAATGTAGCCTTTTAAGATTTTCTGCTTAGGTCCTTATGTTTTGACCTAATGAAAGGAGTGTAGCCCTTAATAGCTACTCAGATATGAATTGTTAGTTCAGTAAAGGAGACACTAGAAATATGCATACAGGAATGACAACAATACCTCTGAAGCTCTTTCTCCTTTAAACTGTAAAAAGTAAATATGGGATATTAATATGCTGGAAACAAGTTTTATATCTCACTGGGAGAAAACCCCTGCAAAGTATTGTGGTGCCTAGTGAGAAATGTAAGTGGAGATGTTTCGCCCGTCAGTCGCAGACGGCTGTGACCTCTCATGCTCACCTCTTTTTTTCCTGCACCATCAATCCTAGGAAGAGTGGTGTCCTCCACCAGCCAATGCCGACCTCCCCGGCGTCCCCGGGATGGTGTGGGTGCTGCCGACCGCCATCTTGTTTAAGGAATCACCTAAGACGCGCACTCACAAGGGTCTCCTTTGTACATGTCATGGCGGGAACCTCGGGGGTGTCCTCTCCGGATGATGTCAACTCGCTGCTGTACTTAAGCTGACCGGCTCGTTGCTTCTACGAGTTAGCAAGGAGTTCCCTCATTGCTGAATCCACTCCATTCTTATACTTCAGTTCCAGATACTCTCTTGGTGTGTGGACGCTCTGGGTACCCGCTCCTCAGGGGCCCTTCCATGTTCCTAGCTATCCGCTCCTCTGAGGACCTTCCAGCCTTGAACTTCTACCTGTCCCACTTCTCGGGACACTCTCCTGGAACTACCTCTTGTGAGTACATTCTACAGACTTCAACGATACCAGCTTACTGAAGCTTTCTACGGTGTACCCCGGGCTCCTGGTCACTACTGTCCCTCTTCAGTAGAAGTTGTTCCTGTATATCCTGTGTTGCAGAGTAGTGCCGTTCCAGCTACGAGATCTACTTCCAGGTTCCTGCACCTTTGTCTACCTCATGAGCACCATATTCAGTACAGACATCCTCTGTGTACCCCGCTCCGTGGGCCACTACCGGATCTGCATTTCTGAGGTAATCTCTAATCATCTACAGGGACTTCCTGGCATACCCCGCGCTGCAGGCCACTACCGGACCTTCACTTCAGATGCATCACCCTGGGTATACCCCATTGCTCAGAACTGTATTTATTTACATCTCCCGCTCTGTGGGCTCTGCCTTCCTTCCTTCATAATAAAGTCTCTGCCTAACAGCTGTGTCCTGCGCTGCTGAGACCACGCCTGCTGACGGTGAGGCTCACAGGGCTCCTCCCTGTGGGCGGAGATACCTCTCACCTCAGCCCAGGGTTCACATCCATACAAAAACATAACAGGAGGATTTTTGGAGAATTTACCACCTGACTATTCCTCGAGTTGAGTGAAAAAAAAATCTTGAATGCACGAGTCACAGCTACAATCAGGGTGGATAACCTTGAAACAACTGTGTGCAGCAGCATATCCATGCGTATGTGGCCCCGTGTAATTTTACCATAGTATTTTATTACCCATGATATATATACACATTTTATAAAATGTGTCTCTATCCTGCAGCATACATGTGTATGAAGACTTGCACGTGTTTGAATGCATTGAAACATGAGTGCAGTGAAACATGCACTTTTCTTACCTATTTTAAAAGTATATGTGTGTATTTTACGCATGAAAGTAAAATAGGATTTACTTGTGAAAGTCCTGGTATACGCATGTCAAGTTGGCCAATTTTAAAACATGCGTTTCTCAAGAAATTGCCAGTTTTCCCAGTTGGTCCACCAGTTCACCCAGTCCTTCTGCAGGTCATTGAGAACTTCCTGGTTCTTCAGTCTGAACTACCCCCAGTTCACCCAGTTGGTCCACCAGTTCACCCAGTCCTTCTGCAGGTCATTGAGAACTTCCTGGTTCTTCAGTCTGAACTACCCCCAGTTCACCCAGTCAGTACTATGCGATAAACACGTTTAATATCACTCCAGATAATTAGCAGATGTAAAAATATGCGAATAAATTGGCAAATGTGCGTGTGTAAGTACCTCTTAAAATAACTTATGTGCATTGTGTTGGCCCTGCCCTGGAACACCCCTAGACTGCCTCCTGTTTATACGTATGTATTTGCATGAAAATACATGCATATTTTTTACTTTTATAAAATATAGAGTACGTGAGTGGAGGCTACTTATGTGCTAATTTTTACAGGCATTTTCAGTTCACCTTTAAGGTCTGAATCTGGTCGTTAGGATGACCCCTGTTCATCCAGCTGAGACTTCTTAGATGGTACTTAGCAAAGACAAAGCTGTGAAGCACGCATCTCTGCTCCCAACTCCTAAGCCTTTTTGAAGGGGGGCAGGTCAGGTCATTTTGAGGGTGAGCAGTCCATTTAAAAAAAATGTATTTAATCATTCAATATATAAACAAGCATAAGATTAAGACAGCAAGTCAAGGAAAAACATTTACATACGAAAAAGAAAGATCAGGGAAAGTTTAAATCACCGAGGAGTTCATCAGGTAATCGTAATTGGCCTAAATAATCGTCTCCCCCCACAGCCAAGATTACACAGGACAGCTTGTTTCTGCTACTGCCCCACTTTCTCAGTCAGACTGTAGAAAACACTGTCATCCCACCATTCCCCTCCACGAGAGGCCTGCAGGATGTAAAAGCTCTAAGGAAAGAACTCTGATGTCAACTTCTGGAATGACCCTTGATTACAAAATGGTAACATCGTTATATCTATACCCTTTTGTTTGAAAGGTTATTTTTGTGGTGTAAATAAATGTGGATTTGTGTAGGGAATTATACAAAAATGTGTTTGCTGTTTTTTGTTTTCCAAAGAGAATTGCAGGATGACACGTTATAGCTCAAGGACCTGTTCAGAACATCTACAGCATCATCCTTTGTACATCTGCTCCTTTTTTTAAGCCCTCATGCCCTGAAGCCCTCATGCCCTCAACAGCATGTGTGCTAAAATGTTAAACCTGATCTGAGGTGGGTGTTAAATTTTCAGTTTCACTGAGCACCCTTTAAAGAATATTTTGTATCTGATGTTCCTCTCATTTTCATGTATGTACAAGCTGATTTTATTGGGTAGACACTAACTGTGTCTGATTCCAAAATCAGTTCAGTGTGCATACTAGGGCCTTGGCACATAACACTATTTTTGTATATACTCTGTGGTAGTTTTCTAACTTAAAATGTACAGAGCTGGGTCTGGCAGCAGCCTCCCACTTTTCCCAATGGGGAGAAGAAAGTAAGTTGAAAAGGTTTGGGGTTGGTGGTCTGGCAGGACGTGGTAGAAAATCACCACTGGCTACACTAAATGGCTTTAACATGCATACTTGGCTTTAGAGCATGGACTCAATGTCGGCAACATCAACTGGGTTAACCAGCTCACAAAGAAGAAAATGGAGAGCACTGCTCAGTAGCCACTTCTTGGTTTGTGCTGGTAGACACGGTTCAATAAATAATGTAATAAGATCACAAAATATGCATTGTTTTTGCCAATTTTTCCATAATTCATAATTATACCCATTGATTTTGATAACTGTTGCCATAAACTTCATTTTGTTGTTAGTTTAGCTTGCTGTCTACCTCTTCCTCTGAAATGACTGATATAGACAGAGGGGAATGGTAATCACAAACAACACACACCGTAAAGCATTGATGAGACCAGTTTATTAAAAGCTTTCACAGAAATTACAGGAGATTAATTTATGCCTGTGATGTTTATAGCAAGGACAGCAAATGATATGAGCTTAATCAACACGTTATTTATAGTCTGAACACTTTAATCTTGCAGTTCTCTACACAGAGCGTTAGGCAGGTGTTACACAAATGGAAATGGACATGTTCCACCTTGGCCCAACCTTCTCCATTCAGCGGTAATAGAAATTGCTTTCTTGTTGATAAGTCTCAAATTAGACGTTGAACAGTTACATTTATTCTTCATTTGAGGCTTGATATACCCTGTCTGTAGCTCCACAGTCTTGTCAAACAATCTTTGGTGCATTTAAGAATCATTATCTGAATTCAGATGGTCATACAAGACCTTACATTGAATTGAAGGCATGTGCGTTTTCTTTGTGCCAGAATTTGTGTATGTAGGATATATTCCAGGGTACTGTAATATCATTTTTTGGTTTCTGTCACGTTTTATACACAGGAATAATGCTTGCATGTCTTCTAAAAATGCTAGCTATAAGTTCTTTAATTCGGGCACTATAAATTCAAAATAGTAGTTTGTGAAGCAGGTAAAAAATTAAAGATTTATATTGAGGGGGAAGTCTTTGTTAGTTCTTTCTTTTCTATTACTTCCATACTATGACTGGTTTTTAAACTTTTTTTGTAGATATCAATGTGCTCTAAATTTTTAGGGTTATAAGACATACATTTTGCAGGTGTGTGACAAAAGGTCTTGCAAATTGGAGCTCAGTTTATTTTTTATATACCCCTATAGGTATTTTTTTTAAATTTAAAGAAATGTTTTACATGCTTTCTGATCCTGAATATCTGACAGTCTTCCTTGGAAACAACAGTAAAAAGCCTGATTTGGACTCCTTTTTCAGTCAGTTTAGTGGTTTAGAGCTTTAAACTCTTGTTTAGTTATTTTAGCTGTGTTGTACACTATGAAATAATTTACTTAGTTCATACATGGAACTTCCAAAAGTCACCCAGTCCTCCCCCTTCCTCATACTTGCCCTCCCCATTGGTCAAAATGAACAGGTTGATGCAATAAATTGCATCCAGTAGAATGCACAGTTTTACCCATAGTTGTGCGTGCATTTTGAGGTCGATTTAAAAATGAGTGTGCATGGGTCCATACACGCAAATATCGGCGTGTGAGCAAAGATACACCAGAAAATCATGCATGCACTTGCACGCATATGTTTTAAAATACACCAAATGTGTGCAAGTATGCTCCTAATTTTAAGAGGTTTCTCGAGCACAGGTAGTGTGCGAGTCTTCCATAGGACTTTGTCGGCTTTTATGTGCGTATGTAGATGGATTTTAAAATGTGCTCGCTCAAGGGACAACCCAGTTTTTTTCCAATTAGTCCACCAGTTTGCCCAGTTAACATCAAGGTCTTCGAGACCTTTCTAGTTCTTGATCTTGCATGTCCCTCAGTTGACCCAGTTCCTTCACCCTGAACTGTAAGCCATAAAACTCAAGGTCTACATCTGGAGCAACAGTTAAAGTCATGGATAAAAGGCCGACACGCAGTCCCCGGTTTTAAAATACAGAGTTACTTTGCATAACTGTTGGCCCCACCCTGAAATGCCCATAATCCTCCCATTCCCCACTGCTTTTCCGTCTTATTTTTGATGCACGCACCGGTATATACATGCATACTTTCGGGCTTCTTAAAATCTGCATTGCTTGCAAATGTGGGCATTTGTGCACAAGCAATGCTTTTAAAATTGACCTGATTATGCAACAAGGAGTTTTTTGCACATGAAGTGTACATGTAGAACTGTGAATTCTGCTCAGCGTCCTTGCATGAAAATCCCATATAAACGAGGACATGAAGCATTCCCGCTCAATGTAGAGAAATATGCTAGCTTAGCTCACACTTTTGTGGCACTAGAAATTTTACTCCTGGTCAGAGATGGAGGAAAGTTTCCAGTGCTGATCCTGTCTTCCTAATACCCAAACCTCAAAATTTGATGAAGAGGAGGTGTTAGCCCCATAAGCATCGTCAGCGGTGTCTGAGCGGCTTGTTCCAACCATACTTGTTTTTGCATTGCACTCCATCTTAGGCAGTTTCTGGGGAAACAGCAAAAGAAGGTGCATCAGTGCTCTTTATCTGATGGAATAAGAAACTCAGCACTGGAGGGAGCCAAGAAAGTTGTGGGGGGGGTCTTGCCCTTGTTATTCCTATTTTAGAGGTACACAGTGAGGCTGAGCCAACTTGGAACTGAGCTGAGGGGTTTTTAAATGTTTTATTTTTAAAATGGAAGGCTAACTGATGCCCATCATTTGTATGTGTGATCCAAATGATGCAACACCAATATTTTTAGTGGAAAGTAATACAAGCTTCTTTTCCTAAGTGTCAAATTCTCAGCCTGTCAACAAAGATTTCTTCAGTTAGAACCCTGGACAGCCCCAGCAAACAGCCCCAATCCTATTCAGTGTAGAAGGCTTGATGTGGCGCCCCCCTCCCCCCCGAGCCTGGGCTGAATACACATTTTAACTGGATATGCACACATTTTAACTTCTGATTCATTAGTATGCTATGATTAGGGATGGGGGACTGGAAGTATCTCGATGATACATGCAGGGATAAAATAGTTCCACCGAAAAATGAATCGCTGAGCTCTGATTGATAGTCTACCATTGGTTGGAATGAAGAAATCTGATTTCTCAATTGGTGAACTCAAGCCCATGGACACATTTATAGAGATAAGGACCTTCATAACATCCGTGCCAGATTTAATAATTAAATATTATAACCTTCGGTCTTAGTGGATCATGCTTATCATTGATCCATTGGCAGTTCTTACCTGCCTATTTTAGTGTCATCTGAAAACTTTTTTGAAATTATTATTTATGCACAGATATTATGAAGATCTTTATCTCTATTAAATGTGTCCATGGGCTTGACTTCACCAATTTAGAATTATCTGATTTAAAAGGTGTTTGAATGCTTCTCTATTTGTAAACAGGTAAGGGCCTGTTGTCAATACCCACTGTAAGAACTGCCCACTTATGTGAAGTGAGAGATCGGTCTATTTCAATTGCAGGCCCGAAACACTGGAAAAAATTACCACTCAAGTTGAGGCTCTAACCAAATAGGAAACAGTTCCGGAAAGATTTAAAAATGTGGCTTTTCCAACAGGCATATACGAGTGATATTCAAGTCCAAAGCTGAATCTCTTTTTAGCTTTGTATAATCTTTTATTTCTTGTACTTTTATATTTATATGACTTTTAGAATGTTTTAATAATTGTAACTAATCTATGCTTTGTTTTTTGAGATTTCTTTTATGTACAACTTTTTTAGTTCATTTCATTTTTATAACGAAAATATTGTAAACCGTCGAGATGAATTTTGTCTGTGCAATGGTATATAAAACTGTTTAAATAAATAAAATTGTTCAAATTTAGCATTCATTTATAAGCTCCTTGTCTTTTGGTGATTTGCAATGACGAAATCTGAGCCATATATATTTGTAGTTTAGGATTACTTGAACAAAAAAATCCTTATTGTGTATGCTTGTGTTCTGCACACTATATATTGCCATCCCTATCCCCAAAATCTTTAAATCCTGATGTGGTAATGCTTGATGCACATCGTTCCCCTGCGCTGAGGTTCTCACATCTGGGGGAAAATAGCTTGAATTGGATGCTAACTTACATAGAAACATAGATATGATGGCAGAAAAAGACCAATCGGCCTATCCAGTCTCCCAGCAAGCTTCCACACTTGTTTTCCCATACTTATCTGTATCATCAACCACCAAGTTCAGGGCCCTTGTTAGTAACTGTTTGACTCAAATTTCCTGCCATCCCCTGTCATTGATGCAGAGAGCAATGTTGGCGTTGCATCAAAAGTGAGCATAAGGCTTAATGGTTAAGGATAGCAACCGCCACATCAAGCAAGTTACCCCGATGCTTGTTTACCCAGACTGCACAGATCAATGCCTTGTTGGATGTTGTCTGAATGCAAATCCTATTTTCCACATTTCCCTCTGTCGTTGAAGCAGAGAGCAACGCTGTATATGCATTCAAAGTGATGTATCAGGCTTAATTGGTTTAAGGTAGTAACTGCTGTAATAAGCAAGCTACCCCCACTCTTGTTTACCCAGATTGTGAAGTTCTGTCCTTGTTGGTTGGTGTCTGAATGCAAATCCTCTTTTCCACATTTCCTCTTGCCGTTGAAGCAGAGAGCAATGTTGGGGTTGCATTAACCATGCAAAGGCTTATTGAGTAAGGGTAGTATCACCAGGTACAGTAATCCACCCCCATGGCTCTTTTCTTCATTCCCATCCACTAGCCTTTATGGATCCACAGTGTTTATCCCATGCCCCTTTGAAATCCTTCACAGTTTGTCTTCACCACTTCCTCCGGAAGGGCATTCCAGGCATCCACCACCCTTTCCGTGATGAAATACTTTCTTACATTGGTTCTGAGTCTTCCTCCCTGGAGCTTCAAATCGTGGCCCCTAGTTCTATTGATTTTTTTCCAACGTAAAAGGTTTGTTGATGACCATGGATCATTAAAACCTTTCAAGTATCTGAAAGTCTGTATCATATCACCCCTGCTCCTCCTCTCCTTGCAGGGAGAGGACAAGGTTTTGAGAGCAAGATAAAGGATGTGTAACTATTTTATTTATTTATTTGTTTTTCTATACCGATGTTCAACTAGTATTATCACACCGGTTTACATAGTAACAAAGGGATCCATTAGCATAGATTTCTTCTTTACAATAAAAGTTTGTGACATGAGTAAATTTGTGGCAGGGGTAGCTTTGGTGTTATCTATTATAGGAGAGGAAGTAAAGCCATTATACATGTATTCTGAAACCTGTAACATGGGAGATTATGTAACATGATAAACTTAGAAACAAGAGTGTCTTTGGCAATTTGTATAGCGGTAGTAGGAGTGTAGACCTTATAGATTTGTAGCGTATGTGATAATATAATTGAGAGGGGGGCATTGTAAATTGTGGTAGAGATGGTGAAAAAATTGTCGAATTATAACAGTGCTGTTAAAGTACATTGTAGTATGGTAGCCTGTGAAAACAAGAAGACTTGATTTGTAGCAGGTTGGCCATTATGTGTGATTTAGCGGTGAGGTGAGAGAGGGAGTGCTGTGTGTGTTTTTATTTTTTTGGGGGGCTGTCCTATGTACTGTAATATAGTCCTCTTTCTCTCTTTCAACTGTTTTGTACATAAGCGTGTTGCTAGCATTAGTTTTGTTTTTACTCTATTATTTTCTTACATGCCCAAATGCTATAGTCTCTGTGTCTCCTATTATATACTTTTGTGCTATAATCTTGTTTAATAAAGTAAAATATTGTACTGCTCTTCTATGTGCCTGTGATCTGCTTCCCCACACAATTTCCTGCCCCAGGAATCTGCCCATTACAATTAGCATTACATTAGCTTATTGCATGGGGAATTTAACAAAAAAAAAGTTGCTTGTGGAACTGTGTACTGAATTTCAGTTTTAATGCCCAGCTTTCTGCATCAGCCTGTAAGCAAGAAAGCTTGCAGTCACCATGAACAGACCAAAACAATATTACAGAGCTAATTTTCTGATTATCCATGTTTGTTCTTTTTGGGGCTTAGGCCTGGATTTATCAAAATGTGGTAAGTACCGCATGCGATAGCAAAAGGGGCATGTTTTATGCTAATATAGCATTTATCGCAATTTGCACTAATTACCTGTGTGAAGAGCTAAGTTATCACAAATTGCGATAAGTGCCAGATCTGTTGTATTTCCTGCATTCAACCACTGGAGGACCATTTTTAATGGTCAGAGAGAGAGAGAGAGAGACTGGCCATAATATTGTGGCCCATAGGCAGGTATTTGTATCCCTATGGTAGGCCCACCTAGTAACTCGAGGTGGGGATTAGGTAAGAGTGTAGGGGGTTAGGGGCCACTTTGACATGCTTCGTGACATCTACGAACAGAACAGTAGTCTCTTGTGAAGATTTGCTGGCCTTCGGAGTGAGGAAACTCACTCCAAGATGAGATTTGGGCAAGGCTCTCTCAACCTAGCTTGATGTTACCGCTCTGAAGCTGTCAATTCAGCTGAAATCAGACTTACGGGAGATCACAAATGGCAATGAAACCTTACCGCATGGTCACAGCAGCTATCGCACAGCCTAACGCAATCCAAAGAGGTGTTGTTAAAATCAGCGTTATGGCTGTGCAATAGCTCTTCGCCGGCAGGCTAACCCAGCCCCACTATCCTCCTATTTTTGGAATTTGCATCGCACCATACGATATGGTGCGATCGCATTCGGTAAACACGTTTTCGCATGCGTTAAAGGCCTATCGCATGCGTTAACAGGGCTTTTCGCATGCTATAAGCCCTTAACGCATGCGAAAACGCCTTACCGCATTTTGATAAATGACCCCCTTAATCGGACCCAAGCCATATCTAGGATCTGACAGCAAATTTATCCAGACTAAACCACATTCCACTCACACTTAGAATTGGTTCTTGATGGCACGGAATATAAGACGGGATTCCAAATTTGTTGAAAATTGACCAAATTCGGAGACCCTCCTTGAGCTGGCATATATTTCATGGCAATAGAGCCCCTAACTAGTTCGAAAATACAGAGTTGCACAGATTTAACCAGATGACACCTGGCTAATTCATTAAGTTGTACAAATTCTTGATCCAAGATGGTCAATATTGTCTTACAGGAGCATACACAATGGAAAACATCCCTTCTTCTTCTAAACACTGAATGACCAATATTCAAAGCCATCTAGCTGGATAACACAAATCTAGCTAAAAGTTACCGATAAGTTATTATTTGGCTAAAAGGTAGCCAGATAAGTAATGGGCAAGTGTTCCAGGGACATTTGGGAGTGGTGATTGTGGAGGGAATGCTTTAGCTAGATAACTTATCCAGCAAACTCTGATATTCAAAATTAGCCAGATATGTTTTTTTGTCTAAAATTAGCCGTGTACTACAGCAGGTCTAAAGTTATGTAATCTCATGCGGCTAGATACGTTTACACTTATCCAGCTATATTAAAAAATAATTTAGATGATTTAGTGGCCATGATGAGTTTAAAAATAAATGTACCATGTGGACCTAGTGGCTCTAAACACAAACCCTCACCCAAACTGTAAAACATGGACCATGCCAAGCCTAGTCACCCCCACCCCTCCAAATCCCTCTGAGAACATTTAAAACTAAATGTGCAAGGAGTTCACCTCTCCCCCACTCACTCCCAGTTCAACATTATTTTACAATAATAAGCCCTCCTCTGCTTCCTCCCTTCCCCCAATATCTGCTCCACCACCCCAACCCTTCACCTTCTACACTTCAGGTACCTTTTCAAATCTCTGTCTTCTGACAAGTTCACGGTACACTGCTACCACAATCCTGACTTGTGCTTTCTGCATTGCTGTGTCAGCAACACTGGAAGCATAAGCCACCAGCGTTGCTATTCACAGAAATGCTTCCAGCATTACTAACATAGCAATAAAAACATAGAAAGCAGCAGCCAGGATCACAGTGCAATGCACCCATCCTGTCCCTCACTTAAGTGGCTAACGTTTTAGCTGGATAAAAAGTTAGCAGCTGGATATTCAAATGGCACCATTTAGCTGGCCATGTTCCTTGGACCAGCAGAGGGGCAAGTCACCCAGCCAAAAGCAAAATGCCAAGATCAGTTCAAACTGGGGGCCCTGTGGGTATTGCTGCAATGGAGAAGTCTTCGGCAGGGCCGAGGGGCAGCTCCAGAACTGGCATGGGTACTGTGTTAAAGCAAGTCAGGAAGTGGGAGCTGCAATGGACATGACTTTGTGTTGTCTCAGACTAGGGCTTCTTGGTTGTGGACTCAGTGATGCACCTTGGATGGATTGTGGCCAACTATTTGGGACAGCTGAGTTTGAATGGAGACCATGAAAGTGTGGACTACTAGCTCCAGTTAAAATTTAAAGTGACTTTGGCAAGTAGCCAATCAAAGAAGTGTCAGCCAGGATGATCAAGATCTTCCATGAAAGCTGAGATAACCTGCATGATTAAAATCCAATCTTTAATGAACAAACTTCTCTTTTTGTAACAGCATTCAAAGGCTTCATTACAAAATTTAGTAATAAAGGGATCTGGTTGCAAAATCTTTTCAAACTGTGGAAGGCAAATAGGGAGAAATATTCAGATTTCTATAAATAGCAAAGTCGTAGAGATATTCAGAAGATATTTGGCAAACAAATAAATATATACATTTGAAGGATGCAAGAATAGAAGAAGATGCCTGATATAGGCCCTCCACAGATGTACTTACAAACACTTATTTACATATATGCTTTTTTGGGGTTCAGTTCTCAAATAGCCCGCCTGGACAGTATGTGGGCGCTTTAAAGGGTGGATTTTCAAAAGATACGCATGTGAAGCATAGTACGTGCGTGCATAAAATAGTGTATACACAAGCATGTAGTATTTTAGAAACTGCAACGTAAGTGTGTAAATCAGGGACCATATGAGTACATTTCTGGATGTAAAAAAGGGGGAGAGGCCAACATTTACGCAGGTGCTAGTTTACAGCCTGCCAAAATGATGTGCATATTTACTTCTGCTCAGTATCTGGTAAAAATGATCGTATACATCTTAAAAGTGAAAAAATGACTGTTGGGGGTGTGAGTAAAATGGGAGGACTTCAGGCTGAAGAGCCAGGAAGGGTCTTAATGAGCTGCAGATGGACCAGCTGAATAGGTAGACTGTTAAAAGTGGTAATTACATTGCCGTGCGCATGTTAAGAAAATCCCCTGACTTACGGGGGGGGGGGGGGGGGGGGGTACGTGAGTAAAATCTATTCACATATCCCCCTAAAATTCAAAGTACAAATACAAGGGTATATAATTTGCGCACAATTATTTGGCTAAATTCCAACTTATCCAGCTAAGTAGTGCCTTTGTCACTACTTAGATAAATTCAAACTTAGCTGAGTAAGTAGTGCTTTTTTTTAAAGACATATCCGGCTATCTTACATACCTGGAAAAGACCAAAAAGTGCTACTTAGATGGGCAAGTTCTGCTTTTCAGAATTATTTGGATACTGTAAGCTCCGCTATTTTTCTAGATAAATTCGAACTTGAGCGGCTCGTGGTTTTTATATGTACATATGTACTCATATTTTATAACCTGTACATATTGTTTGTGCACAGATTATAAGATACAATAGTAAATCTGCATGCGCCCATATACACAGAAATGGCCGCATGTGAGCAGAGTAGAAAGTTATCCCCCCTGTGTATATTCTGTATGCCAGTTTTCAAAGAGAAACAGCCCAGGTTATTTCTTTTTGAAAGTTAGTGTAACATCCATGCATTGAAAGCGCTCATGTGCTGTGGATCTGCTCTTTTGTGCGGAGAGCCGAGACAGTGGGATAATAACGTGTGTACTTGTGAAAACGTCAACGCGTGCTCGTTGTTTTACTCCCCTGAACTAAAGACCCCCTTCAGGAATACCTCCTCGCAGTCCAGCTCAAAGCATGTGTGCAGTGAATGGCTGCTCTCAGCTTCAGTCGGTCAGAAGAGAGTAATAGTTTTAACCAGCTCTTTTACATGGATACATCACCGTTGTCCTAGGCAATTGCTTTGAAATTGGGCCTCTTAATCTCCTCTGGCTGTCCTCGGACACAAACATATTTAGTCTTGCTGGAGACCTGGCATAAGCTCAGGTTGGAGCTTTGCCGAATCTCTGCCGTTCCTATTATTGCTCGTGGGAGTAATTTTAATAGGTTTCCAATGTGATTGTACAAGGGGGGGGGGGGAACAGCCAGGAACGCTTGCTTGAACAAATCCCTTTCCTTTTACATTATCGGATAACACTCCCTCCAGATTTTAACAGCCCTGTTCTGAAACACCGAGTGAAGTTTCCCCACGCACTTACTACTCAACGGCATTTTTCTAAAGCCATTTACGCAGGGGAAAGGGAAGTCTGATGATTTCCCACCTTTAACCCAAAGGAACGTGGAGGGTTCCACAATGCGCAGGCTCTTAAGCCGCATTAGGAGGAGGCATTCCTGGGGACCGGCTCAGGTAGGGAGAGGCAAATAATGCTCATAGATTGTTCAAGTCTCATGTGGTGTTTTCCATGGAAAAAGCACCTGCAGAGAAAGCAGGGGCAAATATCTGCAGGTGCTTAGTATTGGAGGTCATTTTCAAAGTGATAGTATGTACGTACTTTAGGGATGTGCTTATGTTTTATTGGAAAATGAATACAATTTTGATTTTTTTTTTTTTATTTTGTTTCAAAACCCCTACTTCCTGCTGACTAAATGTGCTGCTAAGTTTTTTTTTTAAAATCCCCTTTTGGCTTTCTCATCCTATTCTTCCCCCCTTCCCCTCTATCCTTGGTGTCTTCAAGGGGCAGGATGATTCCCTGTCACTCCTGCCACGCTGATGCCGGATTCCAAAATGAGGTCAGCTGACCTATGGCCTGTGCCATTTTGGAATATGCTTCATGTCAGTTGTTATCGGTTTGAAATACAGCACCAGTGAGGCAATAACAACCGGGGATTTCTTCTTCTCCATGAACCCGAGGATACCAGGCATGTTGGGTGAGTGGGCTTGATGGCGCAAGCACTTGGGGGATTTATTTTGTTTGTCAGTGTGAGTTTGGGGTTTAGTATGCACTATTGCAATATAGTGTGTATTAAAATGAAACAAACCAAAAAGAATGAAAATAAAACAAAATGCCCAACCAATGAAAATAAAACCACCCACCTTGCACATCCAAACAGGTGAATTTTCAAAGGAGCTATGTGTGTAAATTTAACATACTATTGTACCAATTTTCAAAAGCCATTTATGCATGTAAATTGCACTTACACGGGTAAATCCTATGGCCAATTCAATGCATTTATTCTAGCAATTTTCAAAAGCCCACTTACATGAGTAAAGTGCATTTGTGTGTGTAAATGCTTTGGAAAACAAGGCCCTTAGTGTACACTCTCTTTGAAAAGTGTTTAAAATTATGCAAGTAATGCACAGATTTCAATGCAAGCAGTTTGAAAATTGTTCACATAATTATCAGTACTGCTTTTTGTGTTGGGGATTATGGCACTAGTCTTTTAAAAATTAATTTGGCTTATGCTAATGCCTATACTAACCTTATTCTTTTCTGAAACTAGTTTCACTTACACTCACAACTTTCCTCCCTTTCTTTCTTTTACATGCATTCAATCACATTCCACCACTCACATGTACATGTCACATTCTTTCTCCACACATAAAATCTGTTTTTCACATATATACTTCTCTTCTAGGGGTATGCATTCGTATGATCAAAATGTGAAATTTTATCTGAATGAGCTGATTTTTGACTCAGAGCCATCTGGACTGAATGGGCACAGATCCCCAAAAAATCCAAATCCTTTTCAGCTTATTCAGTTTGGTCCCATTAAAATCTATGAAGGAAGCAAAGACAGACAGAGTGCAGCTAATTTTTATTTATTTATTTGTAGGCTTTTATATACCGTTGTTTAGAACTGGCCTTCACAATGGATTACAGATATAACAACATAATACAAAATAATTTTATAATCAGAGAAAGCAAGAAAAACGGTTAACTGAACTAACAATATAACATCATAGGGTTACAATCAGTCAAAACAACATAAATAATGGTCGATAAGCTGTTAAAGGATGACATTCTATAGATACAAAAACAAGTTATGTGTTAAGATATGGTGGGATATAGGAGGCAAACTAATTATGCTTTCGTGGCTAAGTTACGGGATCTAACCTTCAGATCTTGAAAAATTGTGAAGAACCTTATGATTATTTACTGTATACATGATGGGCCTGGAATGTTGGCAATACAGATGTAGGGGAATGGGTTTGGTGGAGTGAGTTTTAGTGTCATTTATCCTATGCCATCTCTATAAGTTTGTTGGTTTTGAGGAGTTTTCTAAACTGCTTGATATTGCCCTGTAGTCTTATGTTTTCTGGTAGATTATTCCATAGGGCCGGGCCATCAGGTGAGATCACTCTCTCCCGTACCATGGTGAGTCTAGCAGATGCAACTGGGGGGATTGATAATAATGCCTTATTTGCAGATCTCGTGTTTCGTTGTGGAATATGTAACTGGATAATGGCGTTTAGCCACTCAATTTCCTTGCCGTAAATTGTTTTGTGTAAAATGGATAGTACTTTGAATTTGATCTGTTTGTCAATGGGTAACCAGTGAAGTGCATTGAGGATGGGGGTGATGTGTTCTGTTTTTTTATGGCCGGTTAATATTCTAGCAGCTGCGTTCTGTGATATTTGAAGCGGTCGTGTAGATGATTTGGGTAGCCTAATAGTAGTGAATTGCAGTAGTCAAAGCTTGTAAAGATCAGGGATTGTAGTATGGTTCTAAAGTCAGGTTGGTTTAGGAGCGGTTTTAATCATTTGAGTATTAGAAGTTTGTTGAAGCCTTCTTTGATCTTCATGCATATGTGTTTTTTGAGATTTAATTCTGGGTCTATCCCTATACCGAGGTCCTTCACTTTATCACCTAGTTTAATGATGGTATTGTAAATTTGTATAGTATTGTTTGGATTGATTGTTGAGGTTTTTCTTTCAAACATTATGCATTCTGTTTTTTCCATGTTGAGGCAGAGTCTCATTTGGTTTAGGAGTATTTTTTTATGTCATTGAGATATGTGGCTGAAAGTTTGCATGCATTCTCTATTGTGTCTGTCACAGGTATGATTAGTTGGATGTCATCAGCATACATGAAGTAGGTGATGCCGAGACCAGAGAGGAGCTGGCATAATGGGAGGAGATAGATATTAAATAGAGTGGCTGATAAGGCTGAGCCTTGTGGGACTCCGGTGTTTAGTGGAATAGGATCTGAATTGGAATTGTTAATATTTACCTGAAATGATCTATTGTTGAGAAATTAGATGAACCAGTTCAATGTTGTCTCACCTAGGCCTATTTCTGCTAACCTCTGTCTCAGAATTTTATGGTTGACCGTGTCAAATGCTGCGGTTAGGTCTAGCATGATGAGAAGGTATCGTTGGCCATTATTGAAGCCCCTTATGATCATGTCAGACAGGGCTAGCAACAAGGTTTCTGTGCTAAAGTGTTTCCGGAATCCATGTTGCATTGGGTATAAAATGTCATTCTGTTCTAAGTGTTCATTGAGTTGCTTAAGTACTACTTTTTCGGTTATTTTGGCGAGAAAGGATAAATTTGAGATGGATTGGTAATTATTGAGCTCTGCAGGATCAAGGTTCTTTTTTTTTTAGGATGGGTTTGATTATAGCTAGTTTTAAATTGTCTGATAGAACTCCTAACGATTTATTTATGAGAGGTCTAGAATGGGTAAATGTGAACTGGTTATTCTTTCGGACAATAGAAGGACTGGGGGGCACTCATGAAGTTAGCAAGTAGCACATTTAAAACTAATTGGAGAAAATCCATTTTCACTCAATACACAGTTAAGCTCTGGAATTTGTTGTCAGAGGATGTGTTTAGAGCAGTTAGTGTAGTTGGGTTTAAAAAAAAGTTTGGATAAGTTCTTGGAGGAGAAGTCCATTAACTGCTATTAATCAAATTCACATTGGGGTAGATTAAAAACAAACAAACACGTGTGCATCCATTTGTGCACATTTCCTGGCGCGCACACATGGATGCGGCTATTTTATAACATGCACACTTTTAAAATTTGGGCATTTAGAGAATAGTCATTGCTATTACTGGCATCAGTAGAATGGGATCTACTTAATGTTTGGGTACTTGCAACCTGGATTGGCCACTGTAGGAAACAGGATGATGAGCTTGATGGACCCTTGGTCTGACCCAGTATGGCAACTTCTTATATTCTTATATACTGCCCCACCACTCCATATGAACACTAAATGCAGAGCCCTGCTGAGCCGAGTCTACCATATACCCCCCCCATAACTCCTCAAACAAGAAAATAGTTTTAAAAGTCTGGTGCCAGCCTCCACCTCCCCAATCCAGCCAAAATTTGCCCTCCTCTCCTACTCCCCTCATCTAACCTTCCCAACCTCCAGGTACATTATTAACATTGACAATCTTCAGCTCAGATCATGGTAGCAGCCTACTATGACCTGGGTCCAGGCAGCGCTTCTAGCATAGCTAGAACAATAGAACAAACAAAGATAATGAAACAAAGAACAAACAAAATGAAAAAAAAAATAAAAAACCTTTTGCACTACCGCTGTCGGATGCCATTTCCTGAGAGGCCATCTGGGACTGCTCCAAATGTTTCTTGTTCAGGGGCTCAGCTTAAGGACGCCGCAAAACATTTCACTGCTGGAGGAGTACTGTTGCGTATGTTTATTTCTGAAATTATAAACTGTACACAGAAGATACAGCTTTATTTCAAGCTGTTAGTATCTAATACTAAGATTTCAATCAGCAACCCGCACTGATTTCTGCAGCCAGTTTGATAAATGTGTTCTTAGCTCCAAGCTGATACCTAAACCTGCCACACGCATTACGAATGCTAAAACTTCTCATAGAGTAGTGTAAGATGCAAAGTTCCTAAGACCAAAATTTCATTTAGCAGTCCTGAGAATTTTTATCGATGCCTGCTGAAAAGGGTTAAAATGGGAAAGGCCTGGGGACAGGTTTGGAATCAATATGCACCAGTATGTTTGCAAAATCAATTTTTTTTTTTTTTGGCTCTCTGCACAGATTAAAATTGATGCAACCTATGCTGCGTAACTCCTGTTACTGCCCAGGGTGACAGAAAATTTATCAATTACTTATTGACTTCTTCAAAGCCAGAGAGAAATGAAAGTGGCCGTTGCAAGTTTAACTGTGCAGTAGGGCAGAGGATCTTACTGCAGAGAGAGGCAAAGGCATGGAATTGAAGAGACTCGGGGCCTATTTTTATATAGGTTTTATCATAGTTACGGGACGGGAGAATTCTCTTTTGAAAGTAGGGCTTCTAGTGGTTAGATATGTGCAGAATTTATAGTACTCAACTAGTAACTTCTTTTTCAAATAACTAAAATGAAAAGAGATGAGGTATAGGAGAGGGACTGAAGGAGGGCTGGGAAGTGTCGGTTGGAAATACCACAAAAAACAGCCACTTTAGCTGTCCCTTTTCTGCATACATTTTGCATCCATGTTTACAAAGTCACTCTGAAGCAAGCAATTCACCATGTGCACTGCTATCCTTTAATTTAAAGCATCTTTTCCCCCCTTCCTGACCATTTCTTTTCTCTACAGGATAAGGTTAATGAGAGAAGAAGAGTTTTGAGGCAATTTTCAATCCTTTTTATTTTTTATTTTTTTGCAGCTTCCAAACTGGAAACAAACCCAAGAATCAACCCCTCTGGTAACCTGCAGGTAGCTTGGTCAGTGCTCTACAGATGTGAGAAAAGGTGTAATGCCACACGGTGTTAACCCCAGGAGGCAAGACCTTTTCTCTGATAAAGTCAGCCGTTGGGAAGGCTGTGCCTTTGGTAGAGCATTAAGAGGATGTGTGAGCTCCACGGATCAGGGACTATCACCTGTGTGCATCTGTACAGTAACAGCACTATGGAGATACGATTCTTTGGTAGGAGAACCCAACTACTGAAAGAGTGCAAAGCCTGCAGCACCGGCTCTGCTTTGGGAGATGTAAGGAAGTATTTATTTTTCAAGATTTGGGCGTGGGCTGTAAATCTAACAGAACCTCTTCAGACAGGTGCTCTGTCTTCCATAAATCATGGGTTTGACCTGTGTTTTTCTGATTGATTGCTTGGTAAACAATCCTGTTCTTATTCAAGAAAGGTTTTTCTTTTTCCATGGGAACAATAAATAAAGCCCTTTATTTCAGAAATTGATAAAGACTTCCACAGACCAGCCATATATAAATCATTTGAAACCACAGTAGGTAATAAGTTTACAATTTTGGGTGCAGCGGGTGCTTTTTTTTTTTTTTATATGAGCTACCCTACTCTTTATTAGAACTATTTTCATTATTAGGAAGGCATTCAAATGCATTTCATTTGAAAATCTAGCTGGTTAGATGCAGCTTAAAATCTGGCTAATGAAAACCAAGCAAAATTATCTTGCAGTCTATCTATCTATTTCTTTTTGTATTCCACAAATTCACTAACATGGGCATGCGGGATTCCCATGGCATTCCAGCCCTCTCCCCCCCTTGACAGAACACACCACCTCCTAAATGGCCTTAAACAAGGCCGCAGTTTATTAACTGATCCCCTAACCCGGCCCAAATCTTAACACACATGAAATAACAGCCCCCCATTACCCCCCTCTCACCCTGCCAGTCCCTCTTCGAAGGATGACTGCCAACCATTACCGCACCCCAGTGGTGACCCAAACCATGCATTTCCTTCGACCACCCCCATAACAGGGGAGCTGCACCACATGCATAGACGTCTAGGCTACATCCCAGCCATAGAGAACTAGCGGCTCAATCAGTGACTGCACTGCCTTCGAACAGGCCAGGCAGCAGCCCCCACCCCCCAGCCTCACGGGCTCCCCCCAGCTCACTCCCCCAACATAACAAGCAGTTCTTTACATTGCAACCCCTTGGCTCGGGTTTCCCTCCAAACTGCGACATCCAACCAACCATCAGATAACTGTTGCATACAGAAAATTCCAAAACACCAAAATACAAAAAAAGGGGCTGGAGGACAGAAGAAAAACCTGCCTGATGGCAGCCACCCCAGAACTGAGGTAACGTCGCAGCAGTTCCCTAGCACCAAGGCTTCCCACCTCACTCCACCCACTCTTTAATCAATCAGGGCACCTAGGCAACTTTCAAATCCAGTTGCCCTGGTTACCCAAACTTCCTTCCACAACTCCGCCCCCCCCCCCCCCCCCCCCCCATTGAAGTGCTCAAGGGAAATGCTCGTCCGCCACCATGTTAAGGATGTTAAGGATGGCAGGGTGGACAGGCCCCCCCCCCCCCCCCGGCCTTACGCTAACATTGGCATGCGGGACTCCTGGGGCGTTCCATTCCTCTCCCTCCTTGACAAAACACACCACTCCATAAATGGGGTTAACCAAGGCCATAGTTTATTAACTTACCTGGGCCAAATCTTAACATACATGAAATAACAGCCCCCATTGCCCCCCTTACCCCCTTCCATTCCCTCTTCGAAAGATGACTTCTGTGCCCCAGTACGCCACAAATCCACATACCATACATGTCCTATGCAGATCACACTGAAGCATACATAAAAATGAAAACACACAATACATTGAGAAATAATCCAAATTCTTTAAAAACTGTAAAAACTGGATCATGTACATTATGAAAACTGCAGGGTCACAGTATATCAGCAAATGCTTCCCTAAATAACCACATTTTTATCATTATTTGGAATATCAGATACATCATTCTCCTTCCAAAGGTTCTCTGACAATGTATTCCATAATATTGGAGGTGCTGCTGCAAAAGCCCTTAATTGTTTCTCTTGCATCTTCACGTCTTTTACAAATTTGTAGCTGTTAAGGGCAAGGAACTGGTAGGGACATAGGCAGAGGAAGTCTTCAGTGCATCTAATCTCGGGAATCATTTTAAAATTGATTTGCTGGCCTGGCGAGCAGAAGCCTGGCTGGAGAAACTCCTTAAATCTTGGTGAAATGCTCTCTTTCAAACCCAACTCAAATTGATTTTATTGGTGTCTCTAAATACAGTGCGTTACAATAATCCAGGGTTATTAAACCAGTGCCTGTACCACAAATTCTTTAAAACCTTAATATCCATAGCTTATACAATGCAGATTTTGCAACAGCTTTTATACGAGGTTTAAATGTCAACCTTGAGTCAAAAATAAATCCTAAATCTTGTACCTCTGTTCTTAGAGGGAGTGTAAGTCCTTCCGACTTGATTCTTATTGTTTCCTGCGGGGCAGTGTTTTACTTACCCATAACACTTCAGTTTTCTATAGGTTTAAGGCCAGATCACTATCTGCCATCCATGCCATCTTACCCGCTGGGCAAGGCTTTGAAAACTGATCCCCGCTTGAATGTGCAGGATTTATTTTCAGGAACATGTGAGAAGGCTACCTTCAAATGTACTTTCCTGCTACCAAACACTATACTGTATAAAATCTTTATCAAAGTATTTCTGTTTATAAAAATAATGATGTATTAATTCTCCCACCTTATTTTCAGTCACTGCAAATATTTTTTTAACAGTAAACAGAGCTATTTTGTTCTTATTTGTCACTTTATTCCAGACTGAATCTCTTTATAAAGGTGAATCATTAAACGTGGGGGTAATTCGTACTATTTTTGCAGTCAGTAGAAATGAACAATGTGTACATGCTGCCTATATATGTTGCCTTCAATATCCACAGATTATACCTACAGTGCACTGCTTTCTTCCCTTGACTGGCTCTTCAGGTTTCATCCTGATTGGGTGGCATAGTACCTGTCACATGCTGATTGGGCCCTTGCCCAAGATTTTACCTGCCAAGCAATTGATTGGCCAAAAGTTTTACTATATCATCCCTGAAAGGCAGGGATCATATGCCATCACTTAACCACACCTGTTGACAATTTGTGTGATAATGAACTAAGTGGTGATTTTGTGCTGTCTCCCTTTTTATTCTGTTTGGCTGCTAAAATTATGGCATACACTAAAAGTGGGAAAGCATGATATATATAACTGATAGCCACAGACTCTATTAGGGACCCCATCCTGTTCCTTATATTGTATTTTCATTATTATTATTAGGGCAATATTCAAAGGCTTTTATGCAGGTTCATGGGTGTTTACCCATATAGAAACATATTTTGAAAAACTGCCCCTTCCTGTATGGGGTAAAACAAATCACTCTGTTTAACACAGTGCATACTATCCCTGCAGAAATAAAGGGTGGAGTTAGGTTGGTGAAGGGAAAAGCACGTGCACAGATTTCATTTTGAAATCTCTGCATCTGCTTCCATGTAGAGGAGATGTGTACAAGCGTACCTGCATTGTAAGGCTGGTTGCGTTTTCAAAGGGAAATTCTGCGAGGTATGTCCCTTCCCCTTGGGACTGCACGGCTTTCCCGCCCCATTATTATTGTGAATATGATTACTACCCAGAAGAGTCCTGACATTTTTTAGGCTTCCAGCTCAGTTGAAACCATCCTCTGCAAGAGCTATGATGTTATGGGCCTTTATTTGCAGTTAGCCAGTATTTTTCCAATAATTTTTTAACTTCCCAATCTAGTCCAACCAATGCAGCAACAATCCTTAGCCTAGGGACCACAGACTATGAAGCCTGGCACATGGGCACACTGGTGTCATTATTGTGGAATGGGTGGGATTTTCTCCATCCTCAACCCATGAGGCAGTCAATATGATCTATGTTGGGAGGGTGACTTCCATCTCCCCAATCACACACCTTCTGAGGGGCAGGGGGATGTGAATTAGGGTGACGAGCCTGGGCCCCATGCTATGATTCTCTCTCCTCTCTTCCTTCTGCTGTCAGGAGGAGAGCAACAATTCTGTTGGCTACAATCTGAACTATGGAGGGCCAGTAAGTCCAGGGCCCTGCACAATTTAGACCTTTAGTGAAGCTGGCAGAGGAGGAGGAGAAGGTAGCCACAGGTGTTGCTCTCTGTCTGCTTTACCCTACCTATTCTGATATAGCCTGAATTGGCCCCGGTCCTGAATTCCCTATGGGTCAGTTCTGTTGAGGGTGAACCCCATCTTCTCCAGGTTTGGAGTGGACCTCCCCTGGTTCTACACCTAAAGTCATGTAAGAAGTAAATTCAGTGCTGCCCAGGTCTATAAATGGTGTCTCTGCGTATCCAGACCTAGTCAACACAAAGAACAGAAGCCAGGCATGAGAATTGAGTTAGTGCACTTGTTTGACCCTCAGTTAGGCGTCATGGCTATGGCACCCTGAATCTTCACTTGTAAGTGCTCCAGGTTTTCTCCCCTGGCTTATATCCACCTTGCAACTCTGCCCAGCCATTGTAGTCATATTCCTCCATCAGGCACCACAAACCTCAGCTCATTATGCAACCCAGCTAATTTGAACTTTAAGTCTGAGCACTAGGTGTCATCATTGATCAACAGCCAAGACTCCCTCCCCTCCATAGCATTACCAGCTCTGGCTGGCCTGGCGAGCAGAAGCCTGGCTGGAGAAGCAAAGCCAAGTTCTCTGCCTGGCAGTGCACTGGACTTGCTACTGATCCACTGAGCCGACTAAATAAACAAAGCAGTAGTGCTGGCAAACATTTTGCTTAGGTGATTCAGTTTTCAGTTAAAGTCAGTCATAAGACTTTTTATGAATCTTAATATTTATTTAATTCTGTCCAATATTATTGAAAATCCTCCTATTTAGCCATTTCCACTAGTGTGAATCTAAGGGCCTGACGACGGGCCCTTTGATAAACTGTTCGCTTTGGTGCAAAGTCTGCAGCTACTTCTCACCAGCAGACTTCTGCCCCAAATTTCAAAGGGAAAGCACACGCACACTTGGTCATCGAACAACGCTGCACATGGCATTTTCTTTTCTTGTTCACACCCCAAGGAATGTCTCCTTCAAATATTGTGAACTGTGGGACACTCTGCATATTTTTAACCAGATTGAAGGATAGAGTAAATATATTTTAAACTTGTTCTCGGAAAGTTGCTATGGATTGGAATTTGCAAGGAGGTAGGCTTTGGTGCTTGTGATTGTACCTTTCTGTGTTTCCCTATTTTAAGTAAAATCTGTAAGGGTCCAGATTTAAGTGTAAAAAATCTGCAAAGAATACCGTCTTTTTCCAGCTAAGTATAGCAGGCAGAACTCTGTACCTGAAGTAAAGGAAGTGTCACAGGTGTTGCTCTTGCAAATGTTTGTAAGGACTTGAATCAAACTGTTGGTGACTGTTTGTGTAGAGATCTGCTTTGTTTATTATTTTAGTTTGCATTTTTTTGTCTGTTATTAGCTAGGAATTTTGGGAGATTTCAAATCCTGGTTGCTATTTACCTTGTTCCCTACCAAAGCCTATGCGAACCCTGGAGACAGCCCTAATCCTGTTTACCTGGAACATAATTAATTAATAAAGTCTGATACTGCTGGCAGACATCTGTCATATAAAGACCCAGGAGGCTTCAAAATTCTCAGCACTGAATGAAATAAAATGAACAATTATTTCTCATAACATTGTTAAAAGTATATATACTCAATAAAATTACTGTAAGCAATTGTGTGTGACCAGCATTTTGGCTTGGAGTGGCTGAAAAAACATCATAAAAAAATGATTGTACAATTCTGGTCATCACATCTCAAAAAAGATATAGTTGCACTGGAGAAGGTACAGAGAAGGGCAACCAAAATGATAAAGGGGATGGAACAGCTCCCCTATGAGGAAAGGCTAAAGAGGTTAGGGCTTTTCAGCTTGGAGAAGAGACGACTGAGGGGGGATATGATAGATGTCTTTAAAATCATGAGAGGTCTAGAACGGGTAAATGTGAATCGGTTATTTACTCTTTCGGAGAATAGAGGGACAAGGGGGCATTCCATGAAGTTAGCAAGTAGCACATTTAAAACTAATTGGAGAAAATTCTTTTTCACTCAGTGCACAATTAAGCTCTGGAATTTGTTGCCAGAGGATGTGGTTAGGTCATTTAGTGTAGTTGGGTTTAAAAGATTTGGATAATTCTTGGAGGAGAGGTCCATTAACTGCTATTAATCAAGTTGACTTAGGGAATAGCTACTGATATTACTAGTATCAGTAGCATGGGATCTACTGTTTTGGATACTTGCCAGAGACTTGTAACCTGGATTGGCCACTTTTGGAAACAGGATGCTGGGTTTGATGGATCCTTGGTCTGACCCAGTATGGCAACTTTTTATGTTCTTATGACTTGCTATTTTAAATATAGCTTTTTATTCACAGAAAAGTCTTTTATTCTTTCTTGGTTGCTCCACTTCTCAATAGTTATGCTGATGTGCCATTCTAGAGGCACTATTTGTCCTGGAGAATATAGGAGTCTTAGGTATGTATACCATGTAATGTGTTCTAAAAACAATTTTGTGGTATGTTAAGTGACATTTTATTATGCATATTAAATTCTTAACGGATACAAAAAGATTTAGCATGGATGCAGCAAAAAATATCTCCGATGACCTGTTCACATACCGGCTAATTTTGAAACAAGTGTGCATGTGCCCATATACGCATGTATTATGGTGCGAGTGGAAATAAGCTTGAATATTAAATCATGCCTGCATGCACTTCCACGCGTATGATTTAAAATAATGTCTACTGCGTGTAAACGTGCTCCTAATTTTAAGTGGTTACTCGAGCAAACCTACTTTGCGTATCTCCCATAGGTCTTTGCTGGTTTTAATGACCATATCTAAGCTGATTTTAAAACATGTTCTCGCGAGAGACATTCCTAGTTTTTCCAGTTGGTCCACCAGTTTGCCCAGCCAATCTTGAGGTCATCCAGACCCCCACAGTTGGCCTGGACCCCCGAACCCTGTCGTGTAAGCCCAAAAACAGGAGATCTGCAGACTTGCTCCTTTGTCAGGAGCAGCAGTAATGTTATGTGGCTAACAATCCACCATGCACTGCGGCCTCTGGTTTTAAAACAGAGTTATCCGTGCAACTGTTGGCCTTGAGATGCCCATGCCACGCCCATTTTTGTGGCCCCCTTATTTTTTGCTCATGCATGGGGATATATATGCATAAATTGTGGCTTTTAAAATCTATGATGCTCACGTGCAGCCCACATACTCATGTATCTGGGCATTTCAGCAGGAACGCTTTTAAAATTGACTCCTGTAGTTAGCAAGCACAGAAATCCAAAGATGGGAAACTGAATGTTATGGTCATGCTAAACTGGATGTGCTTGGGTTTATTTTCCTCATGACTCCTCCTTTTCACTTCCTGTCAGGTTAGGACTTGACAAGGTACAAGACACAATTAAGAGGTAAAACTGTCAGGCTGCTAGCCACAGGAAATTAAACCCAGGTTTCTTTTCATTCAATGCAAGTTTTTTTCATAACATAAGGTAACTGGTTCTCTTCATTAATGAACATAGTATATAATAGTAGATTCTGGGTCAGAATAGTCCAGTTAGCTTTCACATACATTCAGATTCAAACAGTTACTTCACTGGTCACAGCTTTTCATTTTCAGACAGGGATTACTTCATAGGTACTTGGTCCAGACAAGGTTACAGATATTCCAGCTTTTAAGTTGCCAGGAACACTGGGATATCCACAGTGATCCCTTAGGAGGTCTAAGCCAAAACATCAGAGATGGGGGTTGCAAATCTGGGCTGGAAGCATGTACGCAAGCCTTCTCAGCTTGCTTGGCAACAAGTAAATGCAGGCAAGGGCACAGACCCCGAGCATTACTAGATCTGGCTCTTTACTTCCCCTTACACTTTCAAAAGATGTTCAAGTACGTCTGACACATGTAGGTTGTTTGGTGGTGCTGAGTGGAGCAGTGGGAGGACTCCTATGCTACAAGTTAGGAGGTGAACGGAGAAAAGAAATCCAGGAGAGCAGAAACTGACATGAGTACATGTTTATAGTTGTCTGTCTTCTATATCAACAAAGGTCTTCAAAGATAAGGTTTGGGAAAGAAGAGATCATGGAAGAGGGCAACCCAAAGAGCAACCTGACAGCCCTGACTCAGAAGGGAACCAGCCTTTTACCGTTTCCACATGTCCACCCCGTAGAATAGACAGCAGTGGCTGCACCACACAGTCTGCTAGTGTCTTAAAGTCAGAGAAAAGAGCTTGACACTCAAACCAAAACTATTTTGAACTCATAAAAGTATTTGAGGCTCAGACCATGGTTTGACTTCAAGCCTCAAGACTCAGAATACCTACAATTGACCACACTAACAGTGTGAAGGGCAGTAAAGGCCTTTATCTCCTGGTAATCTGTTATTTGGAAATACATTTGCCTTGTGTAAATAAAGGCAGATTTTCATTAGTGCTTGAGTATGTCTCCTTTGTCACCTCCTTCTCTGTATATCTCTATCATATTCTTCATCTCTTCCATGTCTCCCCTGTCCTTTTATTGCCCCATGAAAGCTTTCTTTTTATATTTGTAGTTGGGGGGGGGGGGGGGGTTTAGGATTAGTTACTTGCCCTGGGAGCCATCCTGTTTTGTAATGAGCAAAGGAGTGGGCCTGCTCCCACCAACAAAAACTGCAGTTTAGATGGAAAACTCAGAATTCAGGCAGTGCTGAGGCTGGATCCTGTTGCCAAGGTCTGGAAATGGGCCTAGGTTCTAGGCCTGGGTCTCGATGCTGATGACTGGTCTTGGGTCTATTCTGTTAATCCTGTTTCTTAAATAAACAGTTCAGGCAGTCTTTATTAGCGAGAGATGTAAGAACACACTACAGAATGTTGTATAAAAACTAAATAAAATCAATCAGGCAAATAAAATACAAGATAAGATTCTGGAGGGACTAATATCCAATCTGCTGTGCTGTCCATCCAAAAAGTTAGCAGAAGTGAATACCAGACACTGATCATCTGCTTTAGTCACACCTTTATACCTTTTCTTATCTTGAACACACCAGCATTTCTTCTTTGATCATATAAGGTATTTCCTCTGCCTTTCTTTGTATATTACTTTCTTGTGTCCTGATTACACATCCATCACAGTGCTTGATATCTATGTGTTACTTGGCATATGCATAGCTTAATGAAGGAAGTCTCCTGATTGTTTAGAGTCTGAGGTTCAATACACAACCTGTCAGCATTTCCTCATTAGGAACAGAGGAACAATACACAACTTATTATTCCTCAGTTCCTAGGCCTAGGTTTGACACTGAGTTCTATCCTGAGGCTGGATCCCGGTCATCAAGGATCAGGCCTAGTCCTAGAGGTCCAGGCCTAGTCCTAGATATGACTCTGGCCAGCCAAGACAGGTCTCGATGTCAAGGCTCAGGCATGGACTAGGCCTAGGCCCAATGCTGGGGTACTGTCCAAGGCTGGCTTACTGTTGCTTAACGCCTAGGCCTGGACTGATGCTGTGGACTGGCTTAGGCTGAGTCATGTCAGAAGACCCAAGCCCAGGCCCAATATCGGGCCCTGCAGAGGCTGGGTCCCATCATTAGGGCCTGGGTGTAAACTAGGCATAGGATTGAGGCCTAGGCCCGTTGGCCCAGGCGCAGTCCTTTCTGCATCTTTTTTCTTGATCTGGTGAGTATAAATGACACCCTCCTGCGTTAGAATGGGCTTTGACTGCAAGTCTAGATCTGGCCTTGGCAACCAGGACATGGCCTTGGCTTGGCCCTGGCCTTAGTGCTGATGCCCAGTGTCAGCAAAGCCCCGGCATAGGCCTAAGCCCAGGCTCTGGCCTTGGTGATATGACCCAACCTGGGCCATAAATAAAATAAATACATAAATATTCTGGGATGTGCTATCCTGCTATTCCAATTTAGATCATGACAGAACAAACTCTGCAACTATTCATCATGTTGCTAAAAAAAAAAGAAGTGAAGGAAAATATCCCTTTTGCAAATAGGACCATTTGGCCAATCCTGTGATATCTATGTCAAAGGGAGAAAATCTTTTTTAGGGGCATACAAAGGAGTGTTTTTTGTTTTGTTTTTTATTTTGTTTTGTTAATGGTGGTGTTAGCGTGTGTGTGTGTGTGTGTGTTTTTAAGGCAGTACTAGTAGCCAGTACTAGCATACACTCCACCACAATCATGATTCAAAAAAATAAAACAAAGTCCCATCAGGCCTTCTCCCTATCTTCTATGCCCTTGCAGTCCCCACTCCACCTTATCCGCAATTGTGTCTGTCTTCATGAGGCAAGAGAGGTCTCCAGTGCTCTTGCCTTGCTGGTACTCTAGTCAAAATGGCACTGGAGGGCCCTGCGGCTGGCACCATTTTATTGTACTGAGGTGCAGATACGCTTCCGTACAATAAACTGGCATTAGCCTCGGAGCCCACAGATGTCATTTTGAATAGAGCACTGGCAGGGCAAGGGCATCTGGGGATGACTCCTGCCCCATGAAGATGCTTATGATTGTAGATAACCTGGGGAGGGGTCTGGCTGGCTGAGGGGGTAGCAAGGAAAAGGATCAGAGGGACTTTATTTTATTTTATTTTTTTAGTAACCCGTTTTTTTTTTGCAGCAGAGGAGGGGCACCAGGGCAGGTTGCTTCTGTTCTTTTTTTTTTTAATGAAAACAAATTTAATTCAGTTTGGTTTTCTTTCATTTTGTTTTCAAATCAAAATACAATGAAACTGGAAAGTTTGTTGAACTTTCCTGTTTTTGTGTCAAATGAAAGCACATCCTTAGTTTGTTTTAGCTTCCTACATTAAAGAAACTAACACAGAAGGAAGGACCCACTCAGAAAAATAAAAACAGATAGCAAAGACCAACGGCGCTACCCAATTGAAATTCAGCAAATGTTTCACATGAATCAAATTTTACAAAAAGAAGTCCAAGAAGTGATGCAATGTGAATAAAAAGCAGATTTGGACGAGGAGAGTAATAATAAAACACATCTTTGGTGCAAAGACAGAAGAGAAATGAAGCAAGACTGTGACTGCTGCTCTCTCTTTTGTGGCTCCACAAAGGCTTCTGCACAGAGACATAACCACTGATTATAATTAGCTGAAGACTTTATTCCCTTCCTTTAAATGCAAATTAATGGCTTCTGGAACAAAAAAGTCCTTGACATCTCTTGAAGTAGGATTCAAGTAAAATGAATAATAAATTAGGACGAACAGTCACAAGTTATCAAGAATGGCTAGGACAGGCGAGAGCCCAGACTACAGCTCTTCACAGATAACACTCAATTCAAAGGAATTTTTTTTATTAGGGGAATGTAGGGGGAAAAATTGTATTCACTGCTTGGCAAAATGTAATGCCTCGGTGAACAAGGACAGTATCTTGGTTCTGCAGTGCTGGTTGCACACAGCTTTGTATTTTTGTAAGGATCACACCATTCGCTGAAAGGGACTGGGTACTGATTAGTATGTTACAGTCAGGGCTCTGAAAGGAAGACACAAGTTAACCATATTTAAACTGATACGCATAATTGTGGGTGTGCGAGCAGGAGAGAATGAAGACATGGAAAAAAAATCTGTAAAATAGCAGAAAGAGAGAATTTTTTAAAAAAGCAAAGCCTTCAGTTAGATTGAGGAATATTACTATCAGAAATTCTTTGTTACAGATATCACTGCTTCTGACACAAATTATACTTAAAAAGTCAAGAAAGAGCTTTCAAGTAGAGGACTGTTCTTTATTGTAGTATATTTAAATCAAGTAATGAATGGTAGATAGAAGAAGTAACAGCTCTAAGGGTGAGTCAGAATCTCCAGGTTTTGAGATAATTAGGAAAGAGATTGTATTCTTACAGAAGTGTCCATCTAAGAAAAAGCTTCAGAGCAATAACAGGAGGAACAAAGATTTCCAACAGTATCTCTAGCACTTTGAAAGCTAAAGTAACTAAACCAAGATGCCCTTGAAACAAGGGATAATCCATGCTTACTCTGTGGATGAGGTCTAAACCAGAGACATCCTTAGAGATGCAGTGGACTACAAATGGAATGATTGGCCTTAGTTCCCACCAAATATGTTGTATGTGAAATCATTTCATGGAAACATAGAAACACTTGTGACCTTGGGCAAGTCACTTTACCCTCCATTGCCTCAGGCACAAACTTAGGCCTGGATTTATCAAAATGCGATAAGTATCGCATGCAATAGCAAAAGGGGCGTGTTTTATGCAAATAGTGCAAATTGCAATAAACTGTCTAATACCTATACGAAGAGCTAAGTTAGCTGTTAGTCTTCACAAGAGACCACTGTTCTGTTCGTACATCTAACGTTGAATGTCAAAGTGGCCCCTAACCCCCTACACTAATACGTAAACCTCACCTCGAGTTACTAGGTGGGTCCCCCATAGGGATACAAATACCTATCTGGGGAGAGAACATTATGGCTAGTTTCTCTCTCTCACCCCCATAGATTGTAAACCCCTAGTCCTTTTATTGGAGTGTGAGAGAGTAACTGATTCACATTTACCTGTTCTAGACCTCTCATGATTTTAAAGACCTCTATTATATACCCCCCCCCCCCCCTAAGCTGTCTCTTCTCCAAGCTGAAAAGTCCTAACCTCTTTAGCCTCTTCTCATAGGGGAGCTGTTCCATCCCCTTTATCATTTTGGTCGCCCTTCTCTGTACCTTCTTCAGTGCAACTATATCTTTTTTGAGATGCGGCAACCAGAATTGTACACAGTATTCAAAGTGCAGTCTCACCAAGGAGCGATACATAGGCATTATGACATCCATCCTTCCTAATAATTCCAAACATTCTGTTTGCTTTTTTGACTGCCACAGCACACTGAGCTGAAGATTTCAATGTATTGAAATAAAATTGCTTAGTATTTTATTCACCATTTCTGGGTGGTGTTTCCTAATTTGGAACCTAACATCGTGTAACTACAGCAAGGGTTATTTTTCCCTATAAGCATCATCTTTTACTTGTTCACATTAAATTTCATCTGTCATTTGGAAGCCCAATCTTCCAGGCTCACAAGGTCCTCCTGCAATTTATCCCAATCTGCTTGAGATTTAACTACTCTGCATAATTTTATGTCATCCACAAATTTGATCACCTCATTCATTGTACCCCTTTCCAGATCATCTATAAATGATCCGGTCCAATTATAATGATTATACTTCTGAAGCTTTTGTATAATGTACAAATATTCCCCTTGTGGATTAGGAACAAGGAAATAGCTAAATTTAAATCTTTTATAAACTCTTTTTATTTGGAATCGGGGGAGAGCAAGAATCCGTTTGTGTCTCTTTCTAGAGCCAAATGCTGGGGGGGGTCTAGCCCTTCCTGATTTGAGACCCTATAACAAAGCATTATGCTACATTCAAAACAGTGGCAGTCAAAGATAAATTTGATCCAGACAAATTGCTAGAGTTGATAGCAAGACCATTTCCCCAGGTCTAGTCTGCCTACCAAAGGGAACTGGGGATTTTGGTTTGCATCATTGAGGAAGGCTTGGAGATGGTGGAGAAACAATCAGCGGAGAGACAGCAATATCTCCCCATTTATCTTTTTAGTGGGTAATCCCGATTTCCCAGGAGGTATGGATTATGCTATGTTCCATACATGGAAGCGTCAGGGACTTTATTATATAGGTCAGTCTATAGACGATGACTTTAATCAGTTTCACACCTTTTAACAATTGCAGGAGGATTTTTCTATCCCTAGACACAGTCTTTTTGCATACTTTCAGAGTAGACACTATTGTTCAACTTGTGGTAAGGGTAAACTACAAAAGCTGGCATTTATTGATGATGAAGAAACATTTCAAGAAACACCTTCATGTAACAAAATAAAGAAATGGATTGCACACATTCAACAACATCCAACTAATGATCAACTAGTTAAACTGAAAAAATACTGGGGAGAAGATCTGGCCATCAAGTTAGACCACGAAGCTCTTCAGGCAGGTTTCAAATCAATTTACAAACATATACAACCTGCTAATTTGAGAGAAATACAATTTAAATTGCTACATAGAACCAATTTAAGTAGAGAAAGGGGAGCCAAGATTAAATTGTTGGATTCAGCAAATTGTCTAAAATGTAAAATACATATTGGGTCATTATGTCATATGTTCACCGATTGTCTTGAGCTGTAGCAGTTCTGGGGCCAAATACAGGATCTTGTGGAGAGGTTAATGGGTATAATAATTACATGGAGGGGAAAATAATTTATTTGCATTGGTTTGAACAATCTTTGAGACTTCCAGCAGGAGGTTCTAAATTACTTAGCCTTCAAGGAAATGGTGAATAAAATACTATTTTATCTGAGTGCAATAATGATGAAACACCTGTTTTTGTAGAATGGCAGACTAAAACGCTAATCTATGCCATGATGGAGAAATTAAAATGTAAAGACCTACAGGGACATAGGTAACTAGTACATCAGAGGAAGATGGGAAAGGTTGGAGAAACCAATGAATCCTTGAGATGTATCACTGCTTGTAGGATTGATTGAATATTGTCTGTGGGGATATGTCTAAACGCAGGGAATAAGTGTTTATACCTATTTTATATTTTATTTTCTTTTTTCAAATCTGGATTATACATTTTGTAATTTCTTGCTTCTTGCATTAGCCTATTTAAAAATAAAAAAGCGGTCGAAGTACAGATCTCTGAGGAACTCCACTGTTTACCTTTCTCCACTGTGGAAACAGACCATTTAATCCTACTCTCTGTTTCCTGTCTTTTAACCAGTTTACAATCCACAAAAGGACATCGCCTCCTATCCCATGACTTTTTAGTTTTCTTAAAAGCCTCTCATGAGGGACTTTGTCAAACACCTTCTGAAAATCCAAATACACCACATGTACCGATTCATCTTTGTCCACATGTTTTTTCACCCCTTCATAAAAATATAGGAGATTTGTTAGGCAGACTTCCCTATGGTAAATCAATGCTGGCTGTGTTCCATTAAGCCATGTCTATCTAAATAGTCTGTGATTTTATTCTTTATAACAGTTTCCATGATTTTTCCTGGCACTGTAATCAGGTTCACTCATCTATAGTTTCCTGAATCACCCCTGGAGCCTTTTTAAATATCAAGGTTACATTGGTCACTTTCCAGTCTTCAGGTTCAACAGATGATTTTAATAATATGTAAAAATTAATTATAATAGGTCTAAAATTTCATTTTTGAGTTTTTTTCAGAACCCTGGGGTGTATACCATCCAGTCCAGGTGATTTACTACAGTTTGTCAGTCTGGCCTACTACATCTTCCAAGTTCACTGTGATTTGGTTCAGTTCATCTGGATCATCACCCTTGAAAACCATCTCCTGAACGTGCATCTCCCCAACATCCTCTTCAGTAAATACCGAAGCAAAACATTTGTTTAGTCTTTCCACAATGGCCTTATCTTCCCTAAGTGCTCCTTTAAGTCTCTCACAGGCTTTCTGCTAAGGATCTCTCTTGCAAGCTACTTTAGCTAGCTGACAGGGTACTGCTCCTGCTAGAACTTCTCTCTGGGATGGCCACTCTTTCCTGTGCTACATCTCCACTGTGGTTCTGCCTCTGACATTACTGTTCACTCACCCTAGTTAATAGCATCTCTTTCATGAATGTGATGGCGAGACTCCCTTTCACCCTAGGATCACAAAGTGTGGCAAGCATAAATGATTTTCTATCAGAGATTTCAGTCTTGCTTGCATTTTCTGCTGCAAGGAGTCCAGAAACTGAAACATTTCTGCTTCAATTTCCTCTTACTTACAGAAACCCTCTAATTTTCCCTTCTTAATATTTGCAATAGGAATGAACAAAATCCTAAAGTAAGTAAAACATTAAATACTTGTATAGAAATGGGAAAAAGAGCAGTCTCTGGAAAGCTATGCACTTTAACACTATTAGTTTGGGAAATAAATAAATCCCCAGATTTAGATGCAGTCATGGAAGAAGCTGATTAAGATAAAGTGGCTGTCACGTAGATGTGGCACAAGGAAAACCATGCCTGAGATATTTTATAACAGGTTACAATCTATTCAGGAAGGACCAGTTAGGAAGGAAGGGAAGAGGCATGCAACTATATATAAAAAATAATATTAACGCAACAAAATTGCGGGATTTACAAGGTAAGGAGAAGTTATTGCGGGTTAATCTGTTAAAAGGGAATGGAACAGCTATTTATATTGGTGTAATATATAGACCTTCATCACAGAGAGAAGAAATGGCTAGAGATTTAATGGAAGATATTTGCAAAATTGATATGAGAGGGGAGGTGCTATTTCTAGGGGATTTCCTGGCTGCAGTGTCTTATAAAAGCAGGGCAATCCTAGATTCTTTGCAAGGAGAATTGTTCTGCCAAACCCACATGGGAGGGGTTTGTCTTTTTGCTGATTAAACCAAAATCTGTAACAAGGTGGACAGCCAGGAAGGAGGGTAAAACATGAGGAGGGATATAGTGATGCTCAAGCAATGGTCTAAGGTCTGGCAGCTAAGATTTAACGCTAAAAAATGCAGAGTAATGCATTTAGGATGCAAAAACACAAGGGAAAGGAATAGTATTGGAGGTGAAATTCTTCTAAGCACAAAGGAAGAGAGGGAGTTGGGGCTAATTGTGTCTGATGATCTTAAGGTGGCCAAAAAGGTGGATAAAGCAATGGTAGAAGCCAGAAAAAGGCTTGGCTGCATAGGGAGAGAAATGGTCAGCAGAAAAATGGAGGTGGTATTGCCCCTGTATAGGTCCCTGGTGAGACCTCACTTAGAATACTGTGTACAATTCTGGAGGATATAAACAGGATGGAGTCAGTCCAGAGAGTGGCTACTAAAAAGATCAATGGTCTTCATTTTAAAGCATATGGATATAGACTTAAAGATCTAAACATCTATACCCTAGAGGAAAGGTGAGATATGATAGACATTCCAGTATCTCAAAGGTTTCCATGCACAGGGGTTAGCCTTTTTTAATGGAAAGGAGGCTCTAGAACAAAGAGTCATGAGATGAGGTTGAAAGGGGGTTGACTCAGGAGTAAGCTTAGTAAATATTTCTTTACAGAGAGCATGGTGGATGTGGAAGTGGAAGTGGTGGAGACAAAAACAGTATCTGAATTCAAGATAGCATGGGATAAATACAGGGAATATCTAAGGAAGTGATGAAAAAATTATAATGCTAAATTAATTGGATGGATGGACAGTTTGGATGGGCCATTTGGTCTTTCTCTACCATCATGTTTCTATGAAAGGAAAAAGAGGCTGTTTTGGTTTTCCAAAGATATTGCTAAAAAGCTTAGGAAAAAATGGTTAGCATTTATATACTCCAAGAGATCACAGAAAGAGGAAGACAGGTACACTATCTGGCAAAACTAAAAGAAGCTGGGAAAGAGTCAAGAAAGCAAAAATTGAAATGGAAGAAAAAATTAGCAAAAACGGTAAAACCGGGACAAGACTATTTTTTAAATATGTTAGTGATGGAAGTGAAAAGTGGCATTCTGCGACTCAAAGTTGAAGAAGAGGAATATGTAGAAAGAGAGGTTAAACGGCAAAATTGCATAACAAACATTTCTCTTTGGTGTTCACTATGGAAGGACCAGGAGCAGAACCATATAAAACAAACACAAATAAGACTGGAAGTGAGGTAAACCTTAATCAATTTTCAGAAAAGTATGTTCTAGAGGAGCTAACTAAGCGAAAAGCAGATAAAGTGATGGGGCCAGATTGGAAACATCCCTGGGTACTAAGGGAATTTAAAGAAGCATTGAAAAGGCAGCTCTACTGGCTGACCTTTTCAATGCTTCTTTAGTCGGGAATAATTCTGGAGGACTGGAGATGGGCAGATGCGATTTTTGTTCATAAAAGTGGAAATAAGGAGGAGGCTGGTACCTTTAGGCCAGTTAGTCTGACCTCTGATGCTGAGCAAATTCATGGAATCATTGCTAAAACAGAGGATAGTGCAGTTTTTGGAAGCCAATAGACTGGAAGGTCTGAGGCAGCATTGATTTACCAGAGGTAGATCTTGTCAGGTGAATTTGATCAATTTATTTGTTTGGGTGACCAGAGAGTTGGATCTCTCTTATTTGTTTGGGTGACCAGAGAGTTGGATCAAGAGAGTGCTAGATGTAGTGTACTTGGATATCAGTAAGACCTTTGACATGATTCTGTATTAGCAACTTATAAATACATTGAGTGCCCTTAGAATGGAACCTTGAATGACTGACTGAGGTAGAAACTGGCTGAGTGGGAGATAACAATGGATAATGATAAATAGAGTTTACTCTAAGGAGGGGGGCATTACTAGCGGTGTGTCTCGGGGATCGCTTCTTATCAACATTTTCATGAACAATATAGCAGGATTTTATTTATTTATTTATTTAACAGTTTTATATACCGCAGTTCAGGTAACAATGTTACTAATCACTTCGGTTCACATTTCAACAATTACAATGACAATATAAAGATTAATTTATAATGTCTTACATAGAACAGGGAGAGTGAAACTTACAATGAACAGGGAGAATACAATTTATATACAAATAGCTTAGTGGAACAGAATGTGAAGTCACTGGAGCTGTCTTGGAGAGACCTAGAGCCACTGTCATGACCTAGAGCCACTGTCATGACATTCATTCGGAGAAGAAAGTGCGCATGGGAGATTAGTGTTGAAAGGAAGTTGTGAAAGTGTCAAGGTGAGGAATTCTTCCGTGGTGATCTGTGAGAGGATAAATGAGTTATGAAAATGCTTGGTTGAACAACCAGGTCTTAAGTCTTTTTTTGAAGGTGGGTGTCGATTGTTCGAGCCTGAGGTCTGGAGGGAGTGAGTTCCAATGTAAAGGGCCTGCGGTGGAAAGGGCTCTTCTACTTAGTGTTGTTTTGATAGGATGTGCCTGTAGAGTGCCTCTCTGGCCTTGTCTCATTGGTCGGGAGGAAGTGTGAGGCTGTAATGGGATCGTGAGCTCAATTGGGGTGGAGTTGTGGATGACTTTATGGATGATTGAGAGGGTCTTGTAAAGGATTCTATATTTGATTGGGAGCCAGTGAAGGTTCTTTAAGATGGGTGTTATGTGCTCCCTTTTGTTGGATTTTGTTAGAATCCTTGCTGTGGCATTCTGTAGCATTTGTAACTGTTTTAGTGTGTTAGCCGGTAGCCCAAGCAGCAAAGAGTTGCAGTAATCTATTTTCGAGAAAATGATTACTTGTAACACAGATCTGAAATCCTGGAAGTGTAGGAGGGGTCTTAGCCTATTTAAGACTTGGAGTTTAAAAAAGCATTCTTTAACGGTGTTATTGATGAAACTTCTGTCATGAAAGATTTGTCTTTTTGCTGATGATACCAAAATCTGAAATAGGGTATACAGTCAGGAAGATCTGAAAAACATGGAGGGATCTCGCAAAGCTTGAGGAGTGGTTTAGAGTTTGTCAGCTAAGATTTAATGCTAAAAAATTAATAGTAATGCATTTAAGAAGCAAAAAAGGGAGAGCTACAGTACTGGAGATTAAACTCATCTAAGTGTGAAAGAAGAGCTGGAACTGGGAGTGACTGTTGGATAAAGCAATGGAAAAAGCCAGAAAGATGCTTGGCTGCATACAGAGAAGGTCAACAGTAAAATGGAGGCAATATTGCCCTTACATTGATCCCTAGTGAGACATCATTTAGAATAGAATACTGTGTACAATTCTGGAGACAGCACCTTCAAAAACATAAACCATTTGGAGTCAGTCCAGATGATGGCTATTGAAATGGTCAGTGTTGTTGATTCTAAAGCATATGGGGATAGACTTAAAGATCTAAACATGTATACCCTAGAGGAAAGGTGAGATAAGGAAGATATGATAGAGACATTCAAATATCTCAAATGATTCCATGCAAAGGAGGCAAGCCTCTTTCACTGAAAAGGAGGATCTAGAATGATTTATTTATTTATTTGTTTATAAAGTTTTCTATACCGATATTCGTGGCAACATCATATCGGTTTACATTGTAACAGCAAGGAGGAAATACATTGAACAGGGGAGGGGGATATATAGGATAAATAGGAACTATAAACTTAGTAAGGGAAGAAAGTGAACCAAGCAATAACATCAACAAATAAGAGATAACAGAGGCAATAAATATTCAACAATAGTTATAGTTGTAATTAAAATTGCAACCACCATCACAGTAGAAATAATTGTGACTGAGATTGCAACTACAATCACAGACCAGTTTATAACAGAGGTTGTAACAGAGATATGTACAAGGTACTTCGAAGAGCTGGCATGTCAGGAATAAAGGGAAGTGGGGCTGAAGTTATTGGGGATACGCTTGTTTGAATAGCCAGGTCTTGAGGTTAGCTCGGAATTTGGATGGACATGTTTCCAGTCATAGGTTAGCAGGTAGGAAGTTCCAATGAGTAGGTCCAGCTATGGAAATAGCTCGTTCCCTTGTGGATGTGGGGTGTGCATGTTTTAGTGTGGGCACATGAAGAGTCCCATTCTTGGAGGCTCTAGTGAGTCGCTTAGAGCGTTTTGGTTGAAATGGTTCTTCCAGCCAATTGGAGTTGTGGATGTATATGGTCTTGTGGATTATGGTGAGGGTTTTATAGAGAATGCGGGAGGGGATAGGGAGCCAGTGCAAATCTGAGGATAGGGGTAATATGGTCATATTTGCGGGCATTGGATATAGTTTGTGCTATTGCATTCTGCAGTAGCTGAAGAGGTTTAAGAGAGGTGGAGGGAAGGCCTAGAAAGAGTGAATTGCAGTAGTCAAGTTTTGACGTGAGGGTGGCTTGCATGACAGTGCGGAAGTCACTGGTATGCAGAAGGGGTTTTAGTTTTTCATGAAGTTGAGCTTGTAGTAGCCTTCCTTGAGGATTTTGTTGATATGATTTTTTAGGTTCAGTTGCTGCTCAAGTTGCACACCAAGGTTTCGTGTGCAGGGCTGCATAAAGTAGGAGTTAAAGGCGGGATCATTTGCAAGGTTGGGATTGGGGGGAATATTTTGAGAGATGAGGAGCAGTTCGGTTTTAGAAGAGTTAAGGGTGAGGTGGAGATTGGATAGTAGGGTATTTATGGAGGAAAGGCAATTCTTCCAGAATTCAATTGCATTAGTGAGAGGGTTGCAAACAGGAATAATGATTTGAATATTGTCTGCGTAGATGGGTCATGCACAGAGTGGCAGCTGCTTCCACCCTTAACAGAAGGCTTGGGGTTGCCCGTATGGAGCAGCAGCTGCTCCTACCCAAAAACAAAAACAAAATAAAAATGATAATAACAAAACTTGCTGGGCAGACTGGATGGATCTCTGCCATGGTTCAGTATGTTACTATGAGGGTGAAAGGGAGTGCATTCAGGAGTAATGTTAGGAAATATTTCTTTGTATAAAGGGTAGTAGATGCATGGGATCAATATAGGGGAATCTCTGAGGGAGTGATGGGAATTGAAAAGCTAAATTAGCTGGGCAGAATAGATAGGCAATACAGTCGTTTTCTGCCATCATGTTTCTAGTATGACCACTGCCCAGGGTGGCACTTCTGGAACTCAGATCCTCCATAACATCCTTGAAAGGCTTCAGGCTTTCTATCAGCTGCCTCATCACTACCCAATTATGAGGCTCTGGGGGCGATTCACACCTTTCTCTCTTTCCAGAGACAGATCATGAAGGGATGTCTGCAGCAACATATAGAGGGAGTTCAGCAGGTGCCAACATCTTGAGTCAGATGCTTCCTTCTCACAGAGAAGCTGCTCACCCTTCCTACTTCAATGGAAATGCCCCATTATTTTCCTGATCATCTATATCAGGTCCTTCAGGAATAGATACCTGTCATCCTTGGACTCCAGCTTCTGGGCATCCCTCACTGCCAGGTGCAGCAAGAGTGCAAAGCAATGGATACCTCGAAAGCCCCCATTGTCTACTGCTTTTATCAAATTTGTTTCCAATGTCTGTCACCTTCTTGAAGATTTCTGCCTCTCAGATCTAGCTGCCAATTCTCCAGCATTTTTCTTATGGCCGATAGAACATTGCATAGAGAATGAGGACTATCTATCACCTGAGTGTGCAGCACAGTGCACCTGCACCCTGAATCCCGGACCCTGCTAAAGCTGCTGCCTGCTCCTGCCTTGGCCAGGTTCTACCAGTGTGCCATCAGGAAGAGGTAAGTGTGCTTAGTATTCATGCTTACCCAGATGTCTGGTGAAATTCTCACTACCCTCTGCCTTAGCCAGCTGTGCCTGCATGTGACCTTCCTACTAAATGTAATCCTGGAGGGCACTTAGTAATTGGGGGCTAACGCATGCCTCAAATGCCTAAAGCCCATGCCCTTAGGGGCTTGCCATCCAGGGCAATCATTTCCCTGGTGCTCCCTGTTACTACGCTATTTATCCACAGAAGGGAAACGCGTCTATCTCCAGTAAACATCACTCTGAATATGGTTCTCTACACCGCTTGCTCAACACCATTTTCAAAGAACCTCTGTGATCAGTGAAAGGTTTGCACTCCCAAGGGTTACACAGATGTAGTATTAAAGAAAACAGTTAGTAAGTTTGCCGTTGTAATTTTATTCATATGCAACAGTTTTTAGGTGTGGAGACTGTCAAAATCTACTCCCCATTCTAATCTGAAACATGAATATTTCATTGCAAGCACTTTGCTTAAGCTGAGCCTCTCGGCATGGTAGAATTTAATGAATGCAATTTTACTACTAATTGTATGCTTTTTACTATTGTAACTAAAATGTGGTGACAGTGCCTCAGGTCCATCAAGACAAGACATTGTGCAGATTCATAAATTCAGGTGCCTGGACTTAGGCTTACTAGGACTATAACGCTTCAGTTAATTAATGCCTGTCATCTCCTTTTTGTTTCATTTAAACTCTCCAGTTTTTGTCTTAATGTTTATTTCTCATATCTTTGTGCATTATGCTGCAAATTGGTATGTGGGAAAACATTTGATTAGAATTTAAACCTTCCAACCTGCTGATTAATTCACAAAAGCTATTTATTTTCAGGTAGAAAGATGACATTTCAGTGACAAAAAAAAATTTAGTATTTTTACATTTCTAAAAGGCTTTTAAGCTCAAACACTGTATATAGTTAATGATCTGTAAGCAAAGCACAGAAAATTCAGCTGAATAATCAGATGGGCTAGCTTTATTGACAGTAAAAATGTTATTGTTTAAGTCTCTGAAGACAAACAATGCTGAGAAGTGAGTGACTAACCTTGACAGGAAAATGTCACATTCAAATAGAGGTCAAGTTAGAAAAAAGTCTGGAATGGGATGTCTTCTTGACTTCCTTATGTCATAAGGACCTTCCTGTCGATGGCTAGTTTCATATTGTTGGATTCAAGGAGTAAAGCTCTTGTTAGGCAGAAGACTACGCAGTTCATCATTTTTGAACTAGGCAGACATCTTCTGCATGTACTAATGACTGAGCGTTTTCGATTAGGCTTTCTCACAGCATTAGTTTTAACCTACCAGTCACCGATGTATAAAGAGTCACGAGGAGGAAAAAAGGTGTCAGAATGAGATGGGTCACATCTGATCCCCAGTGCTCACCTGAAGGCACACCTATCCAGTCAGATTTTTAAGGTTGCCACAATGAATATGCATGAGAGAGATTTGCATATCCTGATTCTCCAATGTGTGCAAATCCATCTCATTCATATTCCTAGTGGCAATCCTGAAAACCTGACTGGATAGGTATGCCACCTGGAGAGGGTTGGAAAATACTAGCTTAACCAACTTTGGGAAGTGCAGAATAACAAAGTTGTGGGAAGGGCTAAAATCTGGCCCTTTCTAGGGTTGTACATTAATTTGATACAAAAGTGTAAAATGTGATGAATGAGCACATTGATGTTTCTTTTCAAATGAACCCAAAAACAACAACAACAAAAAGTTTGTTCAGTTTTTATTTTTGGGAAATAGTATGCACTATTATGCACTTAGCAAATAAGAACATAAAAAGTTGCCATACTGGGTCAGACTGAGGATCCATCAAGGCTAGCATCCTGTTTCCAACAGTGGCCAACCCAGGATACAAGTACTCAGCAAGCACCCAAACATTAAATAGATCCCATGCTACTAATGCCTATAATAAACAGTAGCTATTTTCTAAGTCATCTTGACTAATAGCAGTTTATGGACTTCTGCTCCAGGAACTTGTTCAATTATTTTTTAAACCCATATAAGCTAACTGCCTTAACCACATCCTCTGGCAATTAATTCCAGAGCTTAATTATGCTTTGAGTGGAAAAAATAATGTTCTCCAATTTGTTTTAAATGTCCTACTTGATAACTTCATGGAGTGCCCCCTAATCCTTGTATTATCTGAAAGAGTAAACAACTGATTTACATTAACCCATTCTAGTCCTCTTATGATTTTATAGACCTACATCTTATGCCCCCTCAGCTGTCTCTTCTCCGAGCTGAACAGCCCTAACCTGTTTAGTCTTTACTCATAGGGAGCCGTTCCATCCTCTGTTATTTTGATCATCCACCTCTGAACCTTCTCTAATGTATTTATATCTTTTTTGAGATACAGTGACCATGGAATGATACAGAGGCATTATGACATTCTCCATTTTATTCATCATTCTCTTCCAAATAATTCCTAATATTCTGTTTACTTTTTTAACCACCACAGCACACTAAACTGATTATTTCAATGTAATTTCCACAATGACACCTAAACTTTATTTCTAGGTAGTAACTTCTAACATGAAACCTAACATGATATAACTACAGCATGGGTTATTTTTACCTATATAGATCACCTTGCACTTGTCCACTTAACATTTCTTTTGCCGTTTGGATACCCAATCTTCCAGTCTCACAAGATTCTTCTGCAATTTATCAATATCTGCTTGCAATTTAACTACTCTGAATAATTTTTTGTCATCTGCAGATCTGATCACCTCACGCATCGTTCTCATTACAGATTATTTATCAATATGTTAAAAAGCACCAGTCCAAGAACAGACCCCTGAGGCACTCCATTGTTTACCTCTCTCCACTGAGAAAACCTACATTTTAATCCTATTTTATGTTTCCTGTCTTTTAGCCAGTTTGCAATCCACAAAAGTACATTGCTTCCTATTCCATGACTTTTTAAAATTTTCTTACAAGTCTCTCAGGAGGACATTATCAAAAGCCTTCTGAAAATCAATGTATACTGCATCTACCGGCTCACCTTTATCCACATGTTTATTAACCCTTTCAAAAATAAATAGCAGATTTGAGAGCTAAGACTCCCCTTGGGTAAATCCATACTGGCTGTGTCCCATTAAACCACCCCTATCTATATGTTTTTGATTTTGTTTTTAAGAATAGTTTCCATGATTTTTCCCAGCACTGAAGTCAGGTTCTTTGGTGCTATTAGCACCTCTGCCACCGATCAGCTGTGGGGGGAGTTAAAATATGCTGCAGGCCAGCTGCCGCCTGTCCCTCACATGTTATAAAATAGCCTGGCCATGTGCACGTGCGCCAAATTTTAAATGGGCATGCGCATAGGCATACAAATTCTGCTTCTAACATGTAAATTGGAGAAATTTTAAAAGAGGTGCAATCCGACACCACTCCCAGTTTTAGCAGCTCATCCCTAGTTTGCCCAGTTAAGAGATAGGTCTTCCAAACCCCCCTGGTTTGATAGCCTTCATTCCTTTCTTAGCTCTGACCTTTAAAACCTTGCATATCTGCCTGGTTTTCTTTAAATTTTAACTTACATGGCAGAAGAAAATTTACACTGCAGGGAGCCTTGGTGCTCACCGGGTCGCGTCAGTATTTATGTGCACATCTCAGCTTCATGCCTCAAAACCACATGCCCTGCCCAGACCACGCCCATGCCCCATCCCTTTTTGAAAACTTTCTAGATGTGCGCGCTGTGGGAGATATGAGTGTATCTTGATGGCTTTTAAAATATGCTCTAGCCCCACCCCCTCGGACCACCCCATTCATGCCCCACCCTTTTTCTTCAGCCCCGGGACATAGGCGCGTTCCGGGGATTTACACGCGTGACCCAGCCTTTGAAAATTGGCCCGGCACGCATAAGGCCCAGTCATGCGTGTAAACCCTTTAAAATCCGGGCCTGAGTGAATAATGGCACAGTAAATATGTTTCCAGTAACACAGTCTTCCTGGCTCTTTTCCCTCTACTTGTACTTGTGCAGGATTCTTTTAAGTAGTCAAGGGAACCATCCACTCTCCTGGATTTGGAAAACTGATAGTCCCAGTGGGCAGGGCAACCCTTAGATAATTGGGAAATACCTCTTCCAAGATGATCAAAAATCCTGTCTCTGCACAGAGAGTAAATCCTCTCTCCCCCCAGGGACTCTGGATGGGTGTCCTCCAAATTGTAAATATGTTTTTACTCACAGCAAGGAGTTCTTTTCCTTTTAACTCGATGGGAGGGATTCTGGATAGAAATGCAACTTCACAGGTCCATAGATGGGGGTAGGAAGAGGGGCAGAAAATAATTCTTTCCAGATCTTCAAAAATAACTTCTGGTTCCCAAAAAGGAAATAACACCGGAGTTGCCCCTTGCAACGGGTCACCACCACTCCTGGGGAAGGTCTTCCCTATCCCTAGGCATCCAGGACACAGGGTTCCCCATTCTCTGAATCCAGAAAAGACCCAGGTGTCCAGCAAGGCTCCTATAACATAAAAGCCAAATTATTCCCAGAACAACCATTCTGCACCTTTGGAGAAGAGTACAGCAGTGGAGCCCGCCACCTGTCCTGAAGGATCGTAGGCAGGATGGATCCCAGGCCCCCAGATAGGCCAAAAATTCAGCTGAGGAAAATCTACAAGCTTCCTCCTGAACTGCAAACAGACTGCCCAAAGCCCTTGGCGGAGCTTGGTTATAAAACCTCCATTCCAGCACCCTCAAGAAGAGGGGGGCTGCACATGAATGGATCCTCCCCTCATTATCTCTCTCACTATTTCCCAGGGCTTGCTGGTAACCAAAAGGATGCCTGGGTCACATTAACAATAGGGAAGTCTGAATCCACACTCAAATCTCTTGCAAAAAGCACATATTTCAAATTAAGAATTTTATGCAAGTTGAAACCTTATCTCAGTTTCACTGATTTCTTTACGGTTTTGCAGTGCCTTGTCTTAACAAAACGTGATTACTGTTATTCTGTTTATCATGGTTTACCTGCCTCCTCTCTAAAAAAAAAAAAAAAAATATATTCCATTCTTTCCAGAATTGAGCTGCAAGGATTTTGACCGGCTTTGCTTGCAATGATCAAATTGCACTCATCCTGCAGTTTGACTCTAGCTCATTTTGTGGGTAATTTTGACCCTTATTCATTTTGGAAGGTAATTTTCAAAAGGGTTTATGCATATAAAGTGTGGTATATAGCGTATCAGTTTTAAAAAGCCCATTTGCATGCTTAAAGATGAATTTTCAAAAAATTGCACACGTAAAAAATAGCACTTACATAGGTAAAATATCATATATGTGAGTATTAGCTACTTTAGAAACCTTAACACACGTGTAAATCAAAGTCTACATGTCAATTTGAGCATAAGAAAGGAGGTGGGTCAAGAGTATTCTGGGGAGGGGCCAACATTAGTACGTAGCTATACACACGCAAAGTTTGTACCTTACTCCTGCACAATATCTGGAGTAAAAGGTCGTTAACATCTTAAAAGTGAAAAAATGACTAGGAGAAGGATGGGGGTTAAAAGGGGAGATTTCAGGCTGAAGAGCCAGGAGGGTCTTCATGAGCTGCAGATGGAGCTCCACTTTACCTTAATCCAAGAAGAGCGGGTGCCTCCCTTGCCCTGATATGTGAGTCCTGTACAGATAGAGGGAAGAGGCTGCAAAGGAACTGAAGAGAGATTTCTGTGGTGCTGCAGTTTGAGTTGTGTGACATTCACCATCGGTGCTTTTATTTTGGACACTAACCGAGTGGCTCCAGAGTATTTATTTCTGCACTCACAAAAGAGACCAGCATCCTCCCCAGGGAATGTGTACAAAGACCACCCCTATCACATTGGGACCTGAGAGGATTTCTTTCTTCCCCCAGTCCAGTGAATCCACTCCTTGGGAAGTAGAGGAAGTACAAGAGCTAGTCAGGGTTTCTGCCCTGAAGAGTATAAATACCTTTATGACCTCATCTGTGCAAGATCACACATCAGGGTATGGTTACATGTATTGTTCCACCTTAATGCAAGGTATCTTTGCTTTGTAGAATTATTCAAAATTTCAATAAAGGGGAAAAAAATGAAAAACCAGTCCTTGAATATCCCATTTTATAACACTTATTTGGTAAAAACCCTTTTCCATATATTGATTTGATTTGATTTTCCCTCTGGTCTCCACAGTCCAAAAAACAGGTGGTGAATCAAATCTTTTATCTATACATAATGAGGCCAATATTGAAACATTTCTTAGCCGGATAAGTAGCACTTATCCGGCTAATGGAGGCCACTGAATATCTGGCTATGTTCAATGGCTGTCATTTAACAGGATAAGTCACTTGTCTAGCTAAGTAGATAGCTGGATAGTCAATGAGTGGGGAATGGGCAGATTGGGGCAGTACTATTTATCTGGTTCACTTAACCGGATAAGTGCCAGTATTCAGACTTATTTAAGTTAATTGGATATGTTAGATCTGCTGTAGAGCAATGTAGAGGGAAGGGGGGCAACATAGCTCAAACAGAGGCATGAATACCCCAAGGTACCAAAAGAGGTGCAAATGGCATAACAGTGGCATGAATACCCCAAGGCAGTGAGTAACTACTAACAGCAACAAAGTAAGCTTCCTCCAAAAATCCCTTTCAGAATAAATACTACCAACTGATTTTTTTAAATTCCCCTTCAGCATAGGAACTAGCCCTTAGTCCATCTTTTTCAAAAGAGATAACATTCAGTACTTACATATCCTTTTACATCGTCTTCTCTGGTCAAGGAGTGGAATCTCCCATGCTAGAAAATCTATGACTCCGACCACGTGGCTCAGAAGCACTGCCTGGGGCCATGGCCATGCTGGAAACCAGTAGCGGATGCAAGCAAAGAGAGAGTGTGGCTCTCATACCTTGGCTTCACTTTAGCTTTAATCAGCTCCAAGGGGGAAAAAAAGACACATTCCCACTCTCAGCACCCCTTTCTATTGTACCCATACACATTCCACCTAGAGATTCTCTCACTCTGCACAAAGCAAAGGAAATCTGATGCAGTCACTAGGAATGCCCACTACCTGTTACCCTCACTTCCAATAGAAAGCGGTTTGTCTTTTTACAAGTAGTGTTTGTGTCCTCCTTTTACTCTCATACACATACGCACACAGAGACACAGTCATTTCTACTCTGTCAGTGCATATCCTAGTGAGTATGCACTGGCTGCCTATGCTCGGTAATAGTACCTTTTTTTCCCCTCCAGAGATGATGCACAGTTTATAGAAAAATAGCGTGTCACGTACACTCGTATTTACAGCGTGAATCCTTTTTCTACTCAAAGATGAGTCTCAGAGAAGCAAAAATTCAAATCTGGTTCCTTTTGCTGTCTTTTCTAGTCAGCACATTGCACTTCTGCAGTTTAAAAATATCTGTGTCAGTTCACTGACTACTGCGCTTGCTACAGAGAGCTCTGGCTGACTTTTCTATCTGCTTTTTCAGCATTACAGTTATACTGTGTGTTGTATCTCTGAAAACAGAAAAAAGATTTTTGACACACAATAGCACAGAGTGTGAGAAGAGGAAACAACACAGCAGAATCAGAGTCCACCTCACTTTTACCTTCTCCTAGTCTCTCAGAGCTCCAGATTCAGAGGCATTTAGCTGAATAACTCACTGGTTATCCAGATAAATGAATATTTGGACATTTATCCAGATACATTTTAGCTGAATAACTTAAGACATTCTGGGGAAGATTTGGGGGGGAGTTACACGTGCCGGATAAATATTCCGCTAATTCTGATATTCAGAGGTAGTCAGATAACTCATCTGGCTAAATGTGTTTCTTTAAATTTATCTTGGTAACTATAAGATAGCTGGCTGTATTCAATAGTGTGGCTGCCCTATTGAATTTACCTCCAAAATAATGCAGCTAACTGCTATCCAGACAGTAACTGAATATGGCCCTTAGTCTTTTTTCACTCTTTTTGCAATTCTTCTTCAGCCCCCACAGTTAAACCACCACCCTCTTCTACAGCCTACAGAAAAGAAAACGGAAATGGTCAGTTTCTTTCTTTTACTTTGAGCTTAAAAAAAAAAAAAAAAGGTCACTGTCAATGCTTCACCTTGATTGGTCCTGCTTCTTTGTTTCTTGCTTGAGCCTTTATGTCCTAGCTCCAGTCATAAATGTCATTCTGGGTCGAGCCCAGCATTCTGTCTCTGACAGTGGCCAGTCCCGGTCACAAGTACCCATCAGATCCCCAATACTTGGTCTATTTCTTGTTTCACACTCCCAGGGGTAAATGCTGCTTTCCCAGCTCTATCTGGCTAGTAACTGTATTTAGACTTTTCCTTCGGGAATTTGTCTAATCTTCTTTTCAACCCCACTATGTTAGTTGCTTTGACCATGTTTTCCGGCAACAGAATCCACAGCTCGATTGTGTACTGAGTGAAAAAAAATACTTCCTTTGATCTGCCCTAAACCTGACAAGTTGCTAGCCCCATGGAGTGAGTGCCCTTCCTTCCCAGCACTGTCCAAAATGGCAAATAACCATTCCTTATTGACCTGTTCCGCCCCACTCAAAATTCCACAATCTCAACCCTATCCCTCTCAGTCATCCCCTCTCTAAAGAGCCCCAACCTGTCCAGCCTCCCCCATAAGCTAGCTCTTCATCCCCTCTATGCATCCCCTACCTGTCTGCTATGTCTCCCTCGAGATGGGGCAAGTACAACCGCACAGGCGAGGTTGCACCATGGATCTAAACAAAGACACCATGACATTCTCAGTGTTGTTGTCCATTCCTTTCCAAATAATTCCCAACATTCTATTTGCCTCTGACTGCTGCTGCGCACCAAACCAAAGACATCAAAGCATTGTCCATGAGGCCTCCCAAGTCCCCTTCCTGGATGGTGACTCCCAAAATGGAACTCAGCAACTATTACCTACAGTTGCTTTTATCTTTCCCTAGCCCAGTTTCCTAGCCTCACAAGGTCCTTCTGCAGTTCTTCACAATCCGCTGCTGTTTTAATGACTTGAAACAATTTTGTGTCATCCGTAAATTTGATCACCTCACTCCTCATTCCCTTTTCCATTCATGAATATGCCAGACAGCACAGGTCCCAGTACAGATCCTGGGGCACTCCATCAATGATTCCTTTCCATTTAGAAAACTGACCATTTACTTCCATTCTCTGCTTCCTGTCCTTTATCCAGTTACCAATCCACTATAGGACACTGCCTCTGACCCCATGACCTCCCAATTTCCTAAGGAGTCTCTCATGAGGGACCCTGTCAAATGCCACTTGAATGTAGTGCATTTGGAGGTTCAGAAGGCATTTGACAGGGTCCTGTTAGCGTTGGCTGACAGAAGTGGTTTCTGTTTAGAGTGTACAACTTGAAATTCCAGCTGGTACACTCTCCCTTCATGCTAAGTGACATCACTGTTTGCTAGCTGCTTTGAGGAGAAAATAAACCCTGCAGCTTTGCTTGTCTCATAAATTTGAATGGTAAACAAAAATGAATGCAAAGGAAAATTATCATTGAATTTTGTGGCTTTGGCCATTTATTGTTAATTTTCAACTAAGCAAAACAGAATCTAGCTGATTTGATTTGGATTTCTTATTTGTTTCAAAATAATACACATCCCTGCTAGCTATATCCATCATTAGCATCTAAAACTGAAAACCCTTTGCTTTGGCCAAGTTTGTTAGAATGTTTTTTCTATTGGGGGCACCAGTGATAAGCCCTTAGTAGTAAGTTTTTTTTTAAACATTTCTTGGGTGTATACAGTTACTGAGTTTTCCTGGTTTCTATGTGGCAACCATACTGCTTATCAATTCTGTGAGGTTTGTCACTTTCGTAATGATGCCATCCTTTTCCATTTGTTTTACAGCCTTCAGTATTTTCTCTTTCAGTGCTACTGGGACCTGGCATGGCAGATGTTGCACAGGCAAAATAGATCTGTCTGTTTGGAGGTGAAATATACCTGAGAGACTACACAGGCTTTCAAAAATGTCCTTGTATTCAGGTAGAATGTGTGTCATGGATAGTTCCCCTTGATTTGTTTGCTCTTCTGCAATGAAAGCGCAAATTTATTGTATGAGTTTCTGGCACACGATTTAATTTTATAAGATTCATGCACACACTAGTGCTGTCTGACAGAAATGGTTTCTGTTTAGAGTGTAGAACTTGAAATTCCAGCTGGTGCACTCTCCCTTCATGTTTTGCTTGTTGCACATATTGCCCTAGTTGGCATGCTGATTGTGCCATCATATAGTTAAGTTTGGATTGAACGGATTACAAATTTGCTCTTCTAGCTTGCAAAAGGCTGAGAAAATCTTTGTAGCCCATCACGTTCACGGACGCATCACTGTCTATCTGGCAGTCAGTCTCTTGAGCTTGCCTGTGATTTCCTTTTGCAATGCAAGGTGAGAGTGCAAGTTTTGCAAACCATTTTGAATTCTGTCCCTGCGTGGCAATAATGCTATATATGGACAGGATCTCACTGGGAGTTATAGTTCATCTCAGCTATGAGATTTATCATTTTCCTTTGCTGTTTTTGTCTGCAAACTCTGGAATAGTGATTGATTTTTCCTTCCGCAGATTCTATATGTTGTGCCATGGGCTGGGCACTTGCCAGTTTCATGTCATGCCCTCATAGTCACAGCTTTTAGTGCATGGTGTGATATCCCTTTTACTATGGTGCTTTCTGCTATTTTGGTAGATCCTTGCAGCTGTTTGTTTTGCTCATATGATGCACCATTTCAGGCTCTGATGTGCTCAGCATTTTAATCTAAGTGAGTGCTGTTCACTTGCTTTATCTATGGTCACTTGCAAGATTAATGTGGGGGTTCTGAGCATTCTCATATGAACTCCCCTGACTTTGATGCCTATGACTAATTGGTCACAGATCACGTCTCTTTTAAAATCACATACTTGCAGTCTGGTAGAATATTGCTCTGCTCTTTTTGCAGAGAAGCACATTTTAAAGAAATTGAAGACAATTCTTTTTCGCTCAGTGTATAATTAAGTTCTTAAATTCATTGCCAGAGGATGTGGTTAAGGCATTTAGCATAGCTGGGTTTAAAAAAGGTTTGGCAAGTTCCTGGAGAAGAAGTTAATAAACTGCTATTAAACACATTGACTTAGGGAATAGCCACTGCTTATTACCACCATTAGTAGCATGGGATCTCTTTAATGTTTGGGAACTTGCCAGGTACTTGTATCCTGGGTTGGCCACAGTTGGAAACAGGATGCTGGGCTTGATGGGCTCTCAGTCTGAGCCAGTATGGCATGTTCTTATGCTTGTGTATATTTAAGGAAGAGAAAGCATTCATATGTTATCAGGCCAATATTCAGTAAGCTATTTAGTGGACAAATTATTCAGATAAAGATAGCCAGATAATATTGCCCCTGATATTCAGTGTGATAAACATCCTGTTGAATATACTTAGCTAAAGTTATATGGCTCCCTATAGTGGATAACTAAAAATCTAACTGGCTATATTTAAATATAATTGTTTTTTTAGTTCTCCGACCTTGTGTGGCTGGATAACTTGCTTCTTAACCAGATATCCTTAAAAGATATTCAGTTAAATAACATTGTCAAAACCTAAGAAAAATAAATAAATAAATAAAAGGTCCAGTGGCTCAATCTTCTCCTTCCCCCCCCCAAAATGTCATATGTGACCCTGATGGGCTGTGCATTCCATACCCGCCAAACCCTGGGTTTTCCATGTTGGGTGCTGCCAGCCACAATGCATATCAAGCTGCTACCCCTTCCCCCTCCACCCACCATCCCACAGTGGTGATGTGCTGACTCTCCCCATTCCCCCCGATACATTAAATTTCCTACCAGGAGTGATTATACACTTCTTCACTCCCAGTGTTTCTGACAGGCAATGCTGAAAGGATAAGTTTATGTTCGTAGCTTAAGCACTGGGAATAGGGAAGTGTACCCATCTCTCTCTCTCTGCAAGGACTTTTAAGGTATCTGGGAGGATGGGGAGGATCAGGAAGAGAGGGCTGTGTGTGTGTAAGGTATGAGGATGGAGGGTAAAAGGAGTAGGCATGGGCATGACAAGCAAGTGCATGGGATGAGTGGGAGGTGAGAAGATGAGGTGGAGGAGTAGAGGCAGGGAGGATGGCAGAGATAGTTAGAGGAAGGAGGTGGAGGGGCCTAGGCAGAAGTCTCCAGAGGAAGGAAGTCAGTAGGGCAGACCTAGAGAGAGAGGACAGAGGGTGGAGCAGTGGTCAAAGGAGGAGCAGGTGGGGTAGAGGAGGAAGGGCGGGGGATGGGGAACTGGGAGCGGGAGTGAGCGGGAGGAAGGGAGTGACACAATCCCTTTAGAAGTGGCAACCCAATCCTCAGGCATCCAGGCAGTGAGTAGGCAGCAGCTTCAGGAAGAAAAGGAGCTGCTGATCCAGGACATCCTTGAGAACTACACCATGTTGTTTGGGATCCAGGTAGCTAAAATCACGGAGGCAAAGGGAATCATTTGGAAAAGCATCGTGCAAGGATCTTGAGACACAGTGGGATAAAGAGGAGCAGTGAGCAAGTAGCCCACAGGTACAGAGACTGCACGACTCTACTCAAGAGCAAGGTGGCAAACAGGAGGAAGTACATTAGGGAGACTGGAGGAGGAGCACCAAGCATCTTGACAGCCATGAAGCAGTGCTTGATCAAATGGTGGGAACCTGACATCTTTGTGAGCATAGATGAGGCCCTGGCAACTATTAGAACATGGGCCAGTAAACAAGACAAACCAATAACCTAATGTATGCTATAGATACTAACACCTTTTGATTAGGATGATCACATTTGAGGAATCTTTGTGGACATCTTATGCAAAATTGTATAGTTGTACTTTTTATCCTTGATACTTATATGTTCTGATCTTTGTTTCCATAAGTCCCAGCAGTCAAGCTCCAGATCCCAGCCATCACCATGAGGATGTTCCGGCAGCCTCACAGTCAGAGGAGGGAGAGTGCCATGTGTCCAATGCACAGACACAGTACATGGAGGAGGAAGAACCTGTAGCTCAGCAACAGCAGCTGGAGGAGGTGGAAAAGGCGATACTGCTACCCCCTTGCTACCAGCTTAACCCTTTCCACCTTCATCGTTGAGATAGTAATCCAGTGGTCAGATGTAGAGGCACCGGAGCCAGAAGATGGTTCAAGCACTCCCATGGTGCTACTGCAGGATATCTCTCAAGCACCAGAGAAGCAGTGAGGCAGCCAGCCAGCTGAAGAGGTGCAGGCAGAGTAGAGGCCTATTCAGATCCCACCCCTACTTCCCCACCATCACCAGCAGTGGATCAGGAAGAATGCATGGACTCTTGGACTGCATCAAAAGAAGGCATAGTGTCCACCTGAGGAGAACTTATAAGCATGAGGAGGGCTCAGAGGGAGCATCCAAAGCTTAAACTTTCTGTCTCACAAGGCTTCAACGACATGTCAGCAGTCCTTAATAATCTCAATGTCACTCTGGACCTGAATTGCCAAGTTTTGTAATTGCCAGCCCCAAGTCCTTCACTATGTTCCCAGAAGTCCACAACTCCTAGAAGCATAGTCCCTATCTGTCAACACAGGCCAGGAGCTAGTGACGGGAGCAAATGTCACTACCCAGAAAGAAGCTTTGTGGTAGCAAAGGCTCTTGAGGAAGCTAGAAGGGCCTTTACTACAGAAAGTGCTGTAAGTAGTCACTGAACCTGGCCTGTCTTGACTGAAGAGTCTCTATGCCAACTAGATGGGAGAGTAATTCTATCCTGGCTGAAGAGTCTCTGTGCCAGCTAAAAGGAGTATGGTGCCAATCCTGGCTGAAGAGTCCCTGTGCCAGCTAGATGGGTGCTAGGCCTGTCTGAAGAGTTCTTGTGCTGGCTAAATGGAAGCCTGCTAGGTCTCTCCTGGTTGAAGAGTTCATGTGCTGGCTAGATGGGATAGTGCCAGCTGTCTTGGCTGAAGAATCCCTGTGCTGACTGCTGACCTGGATGGCCATGTGTCTGCAAGCTTCATCTCCTTGCCTCTATTCTGCATTCTCCACTAGGCTCTCCCCATCCTCACCTTCTTGCTGCTGTGTCTCCAGCCATCAGGCCTCTGCCTGCATTCAGCTATCTCTAATCACTGTGCTGTCTCCATGTTGCTATCTCCAGTCATCGTGCCTCTGCCTCCATTCAGCTGTCTTCAGTCATTGTCCTTTTGCTTCCATGCTGCTGACTCCAGTCATTGTCCTTTTGCATCCATTGTTACCTTAGCTGCCTGGCTCCATTTCAACATGGACTGTCTAGGCCCTTAGAAAATCTTTGCTGCCTGGTCCCATTTCAGTGTACTTCCTCAACATAAGACTATCCAGGCCTTTTCCTAGCATGAATACTGTTTTGTTGCATCAGTTGTTCCATTTCTGCAAATCTATTTACATTGGGTTGCCACGCCCTATTTGTGCCAATAGCTGTAATCTGTGTTCTTTGCTGTAATCACCATTTTGTTTTAGGATAAGATAATTTCTCTGTATATGGACTGTAGCCTTTTCTGACAAATGTTGTTGTATCATAGAAACAAATTCACATGTTCTGTCACTTGGGCTTGTCAGGTAATATTATCTTATCCTTTCATATTGTGATTAGCAAAGATAAATAAATTGCAAAATTTGTGTGACTACATCTTCTTGTCAATAAAGTGGTCACTTTGTTTCAACTTAAAAACTGTTGTATGTTTCCTTTCCATAAAATTATAAATGGTAGAAATGTTGGAAGGAGTTAGACGTAAATGATCTTGCATGCAAGATTGGCTCAGGGCATCTTAACTTGAGCATAATCTGTTATGCAAGAACATTTGGGCAAAGCATGCAAAGTAAAATGCAAGGGTGAGCGCTAGGGAAGGCCCTTTCAGCTAAACGGTATGCACTTTGCTGCTGTACATCGCAAATGGCTTTTAGTGGGCCAAATGACCTTGTATGCGAGATGCGTACAGTCTAGCAAGCGCTCACCTCCATACTCCATAAATGCACAAGTGCATTTTCAGATGCTCTCCTAGGCCTGAGGTGCAGTTGCTCTGTACTCATGTAAACTATCACCATAGATATTGTATTGCTATGTCCATGTGGTTGTGTCTTTCTACCAGACAGGGCACCAATTCTCTGGGTCTAGCACCTACAGCAGAACTAAACATAAGCTCTGAGGGAAGGCCACTTCAGCTGATTGGTAAGCAATTGGTGTAGTGCATCTTGAGTTGGCGGTAATGTTCAGCTGCAGATGCCTTCCTCAGAGAGCTTACAATGGAAATGTAAATCTTCCCAGGTTTGAGGTAGAGTACTACACAGGACCCAACAATAGACATTTGCCATCAGAATAGTTACTTTATTCCACCTAATACCCAGGACTTACAATTCTTATGTCATCTCTTAGAGCCTGGCATCTATATTGATGTACCTTCAGTTGATGCCCAACTATGGTTGGGCATCAACTGTAGGTACCCTCCTACAGAGCTTAGCCAAGTAAACTCCTGGGTCCCAGATAGAATTAACTCACATTTATGGTGCCCCAAGTTATTCTAGAGCTATGACTTGTATGGTAGAAGCAGCCACAAACTACCACACTGGGTACAACTATACAGTAATATGGCAACAAAAAATATGAGTTAAGTTGTCCTCCTGCTCTGACCTTGGAGTTAAGTTTTTGACACCAGATTTGTATGGCAGAATCTAGACAGATTCTTAGGCTTTATAAGAGCTTATATAGAAAGACAGAATATTTACAGGCCTGCCACTGGGTCTACTTTCTAGCACTGACTGCTTCCTATAGCTTGCCCTCTGTCCTAATGCTGGTCTGGAGGAGGACTACTGTAGAGGATGTTACTTTGGTCATTGTTGCATGTCTACCTAGTAGAGAGGAGACTGACTATGGTAACATTAAGGGGTTGGAGGAGTAGCAAATAAAAAATTAGTAAACAGGAAAACTAGCACATTTTATCAAACAAACGTGAGTAGTAGGTGTTACTGAGTGAATTACATTTCTCTATTTAACACAAATCAAGTTGCAAGGATCAGCCTTCATGGACTGTCCCAAAAATACAATATATAACTTAACAACTTTCCCCTTCTAAATCATCTGTTCAGATCTGGACTAAGATGGGAGTAAAAGAACTGTTATATTTATGTTTATTTTAAAACTTATACTACTTTTTCATATAAAAATAGCATTTTACATTAATAAAATCATCAATCATATAATTTACAACACAAAATACATATTCTAATAAAATAATATACAAAAAAACATAAAATCAGGAAGACAAAGACAAAAAAATAAAATATCCTATTTCAATACACTAAATAAAACTGACAAACATCTAAACATTATTTGGTGATCTATTTGAAATGTATTGGATGGTTCCTGGTGGAACTACCATTAGAATTATCACTGATTGACTTTCTAATTAGCAGCATGAGTACACGAGGACTGAATGCAAATGAAACCGATTTGCTGCCCCTCACCTAGAGTTGACCGCCTCACATTTTAGAGTGAATATAAGGAAAGATTGTACTACAGTTGCCTATAAAGCACATGATCTGTAGAAATAGGGAAGATTTGATTGGTTCTATCAATTTGGCACTTCTCATAGGTGTTAAAATGTAGTAGAGAAAGTAACAAACTTCATATAGATAATAAATGTTTGTAAGCAGTTCTTCTCTTGAACAGGGCTCTAATCAAATGTATTCTTCTGTTGGTTTTCTAAATGTTTATTTTGCAATAATTTGTTTAAAAAATATACTCTTCTGAGTTCTTTGATAAAATGCATATCTTATTGAAAAGACTTCAAATGATGGTTGCAAATATTAATTTCACTTTTGGTTTAGAATGTATAGCAGGGTAAAGGAATTTAACTAAAAATTAAGGTTTAGCAGGTGCAGCCATAATCTAGACTATGTTATGTCTTCAATAAATACCCTGTCTTGAATATCAGGACATCAACAAGTATTTATGACATTATAATGAATGTATTTTAAATGAAATGTAAAGGTCCTTCTCATCTCTTTGTTTATATTAAATGACATGCTCTATCCATATTTTCCTCTGATTTGAAAATCAGTGTGTTATTACATGTGTTTTAGTGGATCCTTGGGTGCTGTGGAGATGACCACGCCCACAGGGAGGAGTCCCGTGAGGAGCTACAGCACTGAGCTAGACTCTATACACAAAACACTGGAATTGAACTCTTACTATACAGCTTGAAGATAGCCACCAGGTGGCAGTGGTGAGTTGTAGTCTCAGGGACCTCGGCAGAGGGAGCCCTTCTCTCCTAGGTGACGTCAGAAGGTTCCGCAGCAAGGAGTTACTGTGGATGAGACAGATGAAATATTAGAGTACTCACTTGGTGTTAGCTGTTATGGATGCAATTCCACCAGATAGTTGTCATAGGTACTGCACTGAGGCAGGGAGAGCAAGCCCTCGAGAAGCGAGTACCTGACCCCTGAATGGCACCCGAAAATAGAACAAAGGGCCCCCGAGGAGCGGGTACCCAAGTTAGTAGCAAACCCCGAAGGGCAGAAGGAAAGCTTCCTGCAGGCAGCAGGGAAGCGGCAGAGTAACGCAGACCGGAACAGTTCATGTCCATTTGAATCTTTGCCAACTCAATGAGCTAGCAATCTTGAGAAGTAGATATACCCGGATTGGCATGATGTCAGATGAGGGTACGCCCTCGAGGTTCGCGCCACTGGGCATACTTAGACGTGGGTTGCGCACGCGCGTGCACCCTAGCAGGTACCTGGGAGGAGCAATGGCGTACGGCTGCACCATAGCCGGGGTCGCCAGAGAGGTCGGCTTGACAACGCTGCGGTAGCCGTCTTGCCCAGGTAAACGGGAGGAGCCGAGATAGGGGTGCAACAAGCGGGGCGAAGCCATTGAAGACTGACGGACGCAACATAGTGGGGTAGATATTCAAATCATAGCCAGTTTTCTAAGTTAGATAGATTTATCTGGCTTACATGGGACATAAAGCTGCACCTGCTATTGAGCAAGTCCTAAACTAGATGGATAGCTTATCCGGCTAAGTCTCAATATTGCTATTTAGCTGGATAACTCATCTAGCTAAGTAGCGCTGTCCTGTTACACCCACTGGCCGCCCACAAGTTATCTGGCTAAAAACTTAATCAGATAATTGACTTTATCTAGCTAAGTGATAGCCGCTGAATATAGCCAGATATTCAGTGGCCACTACTTAGCCGCGTAAGTTTGACTTATCCGTATAAGTGCCATTTCAATATTGGCCTCAGTGTAGTCACTGGTCAGTTGTATTTTATTCAGCATAGTTTTTGTTGGTTTGCTTAGGATACATAGTGAGATTTAGTTGTTTTTGATTATTCTTACATTTTGTGGGTTTTTAGTTTGTTTAGGATTATGTAGTGACATGCAGAGGGGTTAATATACAAGGCCTTTTCTATTTGATTTTATTGTGCAGCACTTAATTATGAATTCTTCTGTACATTCCTTACATATAGTTATGTTAAATGGTCCAAAGAGGACACATCCCTGTTCTGTAAGGATATCAACAAACACTACATCAAGACTGAAAATCTATATCACTTTTTAAAATGAATTTTCTAGATTCAAGCCATCCATTGCATAGTGAGCATATTCATTGGGGAAGCAAGGCATTTTAGTCTTTCAAAAGTCGTGTTATATTAGTATTTGTGATGTTTTCTTAAAAAATAGCGTATTATGGACTTGATTTCCTAAGAAAGGGGAAAGAGTCTAGTAAATTTGTGCCTAAGATACATGCAGGGAAGGGGAGGGGGGTCAGGGGTGCAATAATTGGACTTTTTCCATGAGCAAACCTGTGTTTACTCACATAAAAATATGATCTATTTATTGCCCTCTCTCTCTCTGTGGGTAAACGTTCATGGACTGTTCATGGGACAAAGTGGGTAGGTTGGAAAAGGGAAAGTATATGTGCAGGCTTGATTTTGAAATCTCCACAGGTACTCTCCAGCATGCACTCTGCACCCAGTTTATGCAATCCAGCGAAATTTTGAAAGGGAAACTAAAAGACCCACAGGGATGCTCATGTTTTCCTTCCCTTAAGCAACAAAAATGTCCACCATGATTAACTTCCACCAAGTTAACTTCTTGGCAAATCAAAAACATATTGCTCATGCCTCTTCTACAGCCGAGTAATCTGTATTTTATTTATTTAATGAGTTTTATATACCGTCATTCGGTTTAGCCATCACAACGGTTTACAAAGTTACAGTGTTTAAGAGAGTTTAACAGTGTTTCCAAAAACGGTTTATATGGTTGTTAACATAGAATATTTTTATGAATTAGATTTTTTTATTAAACCAAATATTACAGAACTGAGAAATAATACTAATAGTTTATGGGGTTCAACTGTCTTCATAGTGTTATCTGATGGCGGCAAAGTTTTGATTCATTGGGTGAGTTGGTAGGCTTTAGTAAACATCTATGTTTTTAGGTTTTTTTTTTAAGTTTTTAAGTTTTCTTGTGTTCTGAGATCTATTGGGAGGGTGTTCCAGAGTTTGGGGCTTCCGAGTGAAATTGCTCTCTTTTGAGTTGAGGTAAGTTGTTTGGATCGAGAAGGTGGGATCTTTAATAGCACCTTTATGTGCTGATCTGAGGTTTCTCTTTAGATCATGCAATTTAATGGATGGAGTAAGCCAGTTTTTTTGTTTTTCATATATTATTTTATGAAGTATTGATAGAATTTTGTATTCAATCCAAAATTTAATTGGGAGCCAGTGTAGAGATATCAAGGTAGGAGTGATATGATCATGTTTTTTTGATCCTGTAAGTTTTCTTGCAGTTGCGTTTTGCAGGATCTGCAGTGGGCGGATGGTATTAAAAGGTAGGTTGAATAGTAAGGAATTACAGTAGACCAGGTTGGAGAATATGAGAAGTTGAAGGACTGATCTGAAATCATTGGGGAAGAGGAAAGGTTTTAAATGACGTAATGTTAGGAATTTGTGATAACCATCTTTGATTTTAGCAGTGATGTGATTTTTGAAGGAGAGTTCTTTGTCAATTAAGATTCCGAGGATACGTGCAGGAGTGACTGGAGTGATAGCCACTTTTTGGTTTATTAAGTTGAGTGGTGGAAGTTGAGGAAAGTTGTTCTTTCTCTCTAGTAAGATTATTTCAGTCTTGTCAAAGTTTAGTATGAGTTTCAATTTGGTTAGTAGTATGGTTACAATAAGTAGCATGAATGGGTCCTTTAATTAGATTCACAATATTACTAATCTCTGTGCCTGTGACAAAGTGTTGCTTTTGAGTAAAATACTTTTCTCCAGTCCTGTTTTGATGGGATTACTGCTACAATTAAGACAGAATGCTTAATTGTAATTTCATTTATAGTTGGGTGAATCTCTCCTCAACACAATGGGACCAGGACCACCAAATAATTAACTATAAAATTTTAAATGCTGTCAGAGAACAATCACTATGTCCTGATTTCAACTGGCAACTAGTTTAAGAACTCTTTAGATCATACTTCTTTGGCAACCTGTTGAGTTATCAAATTTGTAACAGTGCTGTTATGCAACGTTAATTTACTGAAATTCTTCTATAAAAGGAAAGATTGCAGTATGAACTACATTTTGAGAATCATTTTATAAAAGTCAACATAGGGCTGCAATCTGTGTGTGGATGTCAGCATGAATTATCAAAGTAGACTTGTGCATGTAAGCCTACTTTGAAAGTTAGGGATGCGGCATAAATGCACACACTTATTATGCCTGCTAGGGAGCACTGGTGTAAATGGGTCTGTGTACATTTATGTGCATGCATTCAAAGTAGTCCCAACTCTGCTCTTGGAAATCATTATGCACAAAAGTACACGCAAAATTGCTTCTGCATGCCTTCTTCCATGCATAACCCCTGGAGCACTTTCAGAAAGCCTATTGACACACATCAAACTGTGTTTATATTCCTAAATGTTTTTCGAAAATTGTGCCCTTTAAGTTCAAGTCCTGCAATGTGAGAACCGCTAACACCAATCCTCTATAACACAGCCCTCTAGAACCATATGTTTATCACAGTCTATAAGGCTGCTCTAACATGTATTGATCAAAGCCTTAACTTTTCATGTTACTTTCATTCTGATCTCAGTTTGTTGTCTCATGAAGCTTCATGAAGTGATCATTGATTTGTATTTGTTTACCGATGTGCCATTAAGAAATTGCCTGGGTGCTTTGCTTCAGTGCTGTAAAGATCTATTAAGTTTTGCAGTCTCAACTCACAGGCAGGTGCCCATGTAGATATTTCTAAAGTTAAGAGGATAATTAGAGTGAACATATTTGCATATCAATCAACACTGAATTGCAATTCCAGTCATTATAGTTCAAGGATGCTCTCAATTAGAAATGGAAAGCAGCAGTCCAGTATTCTGCATACTAGCTGACATTTATTTAGCTCAAAAGCTGTAGCTTTATGTATGCAACTTACAAAGGGAGCATCTTCGTTATCATGGGCTAGGTAACTATGCTTTTTCCAGTTTCATCATAGACCACCATTGCTCCAGCTTCTTACTGTGCCTGTATCTTGTTAGAGTGAGCCAAAAAATAAAAACAAAAAGAGAAAATGGAAGCTTTTTAGCCTACTCTGGTCTAGCCAACTAGGAGAAAAAGGAGGTACACCTTGTAAAGAAATATGGTGACCCCTGCAGCCATATTTTAATCTGAAGTGCCTCAGAGAAATGGCGAGAAGGACCTGATCCATTCTTTTTTTTTTTTGTCAAAATCATTTTTATTAAGAACGCATGAATACAACTACAGCAGCCTCAATAAAAGGTAACCAATATTAGCCTAAAGCAGGTACAAAATATAGACATGTCACAAAACAGTTGTGCTAAAAACGATGCAAGTGCTGCAACAACTGCATGCACGCCCCCATTTTCCAATTTGTATACATCTCCCCTCACTCAACCCTCATACCAAACATCCCAATCACACACAAACATCCACCCATGCAACCCCACCTATGATTCCCCCCCCCTTCCCCGGGAGATGGTGCATTGAGAACAGATAACGAATGAACTGAATATTCAAAAGAACAACTATTCAAAAAAGTAATATGTCCCAGTTCAGGTGTGCCAGTTGAAATGATGCAATCAGTTCCATGTGAGACTATATCCAGTGTTTAAAAGTTGAGTTTGTATATCCAAAGGTAGTAGTGCAAAACAGGCAGCCCATTCTAATCGATTCTATAGATTACTATACAGTATATGCATGCATGGTCTGAAATGAGCGTTGCAATGGGTGCTAGTGTGCATAAGTATTTGCAAAACTGAGATTTTTTTTCAAAGGGGACACACTTGCTTTGTAAAGGGAACAGGTATTTTTATTTATATTCTGTCTTTCAGCATTTCAGAGTGGATTACATGCAAGTACTTTAGGTATTTCCTTGTCCCCAGAGGGCTCATAATCTAAGTTTGCACGCGAGGTAATGGAGGGGGAAGTGACTTGCCCAGTGTCCCAAGGAGCAGCAGTGGGATTTGTTCTCTGGTTTCCCTGGTTTGAAGCCTGCTGCTCGAACCATTAAGTTACTCTTCCACTCATATTGATTTGTTTGTTTCTTATAGGTCTCCTGGACGTCTTTGTACTCCCGTCAAATGATAGGAGCCTCACAATCTGCTGGCAGAAATGTCCTCATGTCATCACAGCACTAGGAGGAAATTTCCCATTGAACTTGCTCTCAAGCCACTCAGTAATGTGTACTATGGAAAACCCTGCCTTGTTCCGAAATCCCAGATGAAATACAGGTATATTGGAAAGCTGGAGCATAAACCAGTGCAGATTACTTCAGAAAAAAAAATTCAGATCCCTGACAACTTGCTCTCAAGAGTTATTGTTTCCTTTTAAGGGAAAAGGGAGTTCATTTACATATAGATGTACTATTTTCCTATTCACCTTTTTCCTCACTGTTTAATACTTCCACCCCAGATACCTTCAGGTTCCTTCATTGAGAAAGGGCTGGAGGAGAGGCTCTATCAAACATCAATGCCACTTTCTGAAAGAATTGCCACTTTCATGCAGGCAGGAAGTTTGCCTGTAGTGGCAGCCACTGCCCCTCCCGTTTGGAGCCTGAATGTGCGTGTATCATCGACATGATGCACCCAAATTCAACCATCTAACGACTGGTGGGAGAAGCCTCAAACCTGCACAAAGCAATGGCAAGTCATGGGATTGCCCCAAGGACTGCATTTGTTTCTTGTAATCCACAAAATGCATTTTTTTTCCAATGTATGAATTATCAAAAAAACAGTAAGGATTCAAAAGTAGCAATCCTCATTTTCAGACTGGTTATTGAAACCAGACTGCTGCATAGCAGGTTTTATCATGTTACAATGACTTTTTAATTATAAACATATATTTATGCAGGTTATTTTTTATGGATTTTTATGGCTATTATTTTTATATTTTTATATTTTTTATGGCTATTATTGATAGAGATGATCTGCTAAGTCAGTTTGTATTTACTCTTTGAACTGTGAAAATGAATATGTGATGTTATGAGGACCTATTTGAAAAAGAGACAACATGTTACACTTTCTAAAATAATTCTATTGAGAGCATAAACAAATATCTTATCTCTGTCTATGACACATCAGCTTAAGCTGTCCAGGAAACAGTGGCAACATGGTTTAGGGACAATTTTCAAAGTGATGTATATGAGTAGAAAGTATTTTAATATATAAACTATACACCTGGATTTACTTCTATGGACCCAAATAATTTTTTTAATGCATTGTGATCCACTTAAAAGCTCAAAAAACTATAGAAAAGAGTGAGTTGATAGTTTCAAATAAAAGAGCGAACCATCACCACCTTGGGTTGTAGGCGCTATGCTGTTAATATAATCATTAACTATCACCCACCATCCTCCTACTGATATTTTTTATTTTTAATATATCACACATTTTTTGTCAATTTACGAGGCCCCATTTCGAACAGTGTCATTTCAATGGAGGATACATCGGCTCATCAGTATAAAAACGAGTAACATCCCCTGATGAAGGACACCGTTCGAAATGCGGCCTCGTTGGGAGGAAAGTAAGATATTGAGGCTGAGGATGATATTAATATAAACAGATTATTCAGTTAATGTGCATACGGAATATTATTGAAGGATTACTTATTATATCATTTAAAATACATGTTTTCACATAAATCCAGGTGTATAGTTTATATATTGAGATTTCGGGTTACACTTGTATTTTTGTGGTGATTCTGAGTATTGGTTTATTACAGAGAAAGCATTTTACCCATATTAATCAGCTGGCTGAATATTGCTGGCCCTCAATGCAGATAAAATTCCACAACATGTGGACTTTCAGCTCCTTGAGAGAAGGCATTCCTGGAGACATGGTTAGGTTGGGTGGGGAGGAAAAGTGCACATGCGGATGGCATTTTCAAATCTTCACACGACTTTTCCAGTGAACGTCTACCCGCAGAAAAAGCAGATACAAGTGACACACACAGGGGACGGTGTGTCACTTGTGTATGCATATGTATATGTGTATATATGTGCGTGTGAGCGCACATATATACACATATACATATGCATACACATATGCATCAGCGAGCGCCCAGAGAAGCGGCAATTTTATAACATCACGCATATACACGCGCATGCAAAAACATGGCCTAGGCGCTTGTACATGCGCACCTAATTTTAATCTTGTGTGCGCTCAGCAGCGTAAGTCAGATTTGAGCCATGAAAGTGAGGGAGTTTTATAACAGGCATGAATCCATACCATGACCAGTTCCACCACTCAATTAATCAATTAATTATTTAAAAAAATGTATGTATCGCTTATCAACATTTTTAAGCGATTTAGAATAAAACATCAGTTTGTCCAGTTTAGAGCTAAGTCCTCCAACCCCACCTCCCCCAGTTACCCCTTAAACCCCTCATAGATGCCTTAGCAAAAGGTACTTGCACACGCATCTCTTGACTCCGCCCACACCATGCTCCTTTTTTCTCTGTTCTGAGATATTTGTGCTTCGGGACTTGTGGGTGCCTTTTAAAATGGTGGACATGCACATGTCCTAGATGCGCTTCCATCTCCAGATTTGGCGCGCACCCTGCTTTTAAAATTTACCTTATACTATTTACCCATCACACATTTCAAATCAAAAGTACAAGCATGCTTTCACTTTGGGAATTGCCGCAAAGCCTGGGGTCAAAAATGCACATAGTCTTTTGTCTCATCGCAGACAGCTTGAAAATCATCCCTTTTGGGGCTAAGTTGCAGTACGTAGTATTGGAATTATCTGGAGTATTTAAGACTGTGACGTGAAGATTAAAACAATATGCTAAGTGAAAATGGCTTGACATGCAGATTTAGGCAGCAAATAACGTTCATTATCACTTGTCTTGTTGAGGTAAGGGCAGTGCTAAGTGAATGTTGTGTGCTTGCTTCAACAGGAGTAACAATGAAAAATGATGCGTGTGTTTACATACCACACAGAACCAGAGACACAGGTTGAAAACAATGTGAGGCTTACTCTAACCAGTGGAGTAACAACAGTTCAGTTTTTATGTTTAATGGCGGATTCCCATATGGATCTAAAGCAGTACTCTGACAAATTAGGTTGCCAGATAGCTCAGTGGCCCATACTTAGGTGGCAGAGAAATAAGCAGCCATCCATCTGTAGATCATTGTTTCAAATGCAGCCTATGTCAGTGGTGACTGAAAGTCATCAACACCCGATGGTCTTTGAGAAATTAATTAGTCATCTTAGACTAGGATATATGTGTTTGGCATAAAATGGAATCACTGGTAATTTTTTACCCAAATTTGCCATGAGTACTCGAGGGGGCATGGAAACTGAGCTCCATACTCCCTCTTAGAAGTGGCCTTCCAGCCCGGTAAAAGCATATTGACGGCATAGCATGAGGTAGAGGCCACTGCGGTTGCTTGTGCTGTATTTGTTCTACAGCTACAAAAGAGATTAACAATTTTCCTAGTGCAGTGTCTTTTACATGTGTGATTTTTGAGCGGGAAAAAAATATATATATGAAGGGACTGAAGGATTGAAATTGATGTGGGTCAGCTTATTACGGGAAGTTTAATGATTGAAAGTGTTGGGCATCTGTCCTTTTGTGTGATCATGCGCCCTGCCTACTGGTGAAACCCATTTGGAGAGCAGGATAATGGCAATGCCTACCTACCATGGGCAGTGTACACTCACTCAGGCACTTTTCTCATTTTGGCACAAATTCAAAGATTCTAGGAGATATATATATATATATATGTATATATTATACATATATATGTAAATATGTATGTATATATAAAAATTTCTTTATTGTTGATTTATATATGTATATTTATTTTCAGTGTTTAATTCCCCATACCATATAATGTGCAAATTAGCGCCTTACTAAATGCCCATAATTTCCTCCCTCTTACCACTCCCAAAGCAAGGTGTTTTGTAATGTGGCCAGGAATTCACGACTCCTCTGAATGCCTCGTCAAAAACTGGGGTCCACCTCTGCATTGAACTGAGAGACTCATTATATGTGTGTCCCTCAGTTCATTGGTTGGACCTAATTTTTGATGATTTGTCAATGAGGTCAGGATGTTCTGGTCGCATCACATGCTGTTTTCTCCCTCTCATGTGATAGAGAGCTGGTAAAAGGGCTTTGGTTAGGAGATCTTTTGTGGTTGGTTTTCATATATATAGCATTTTTCTTCATCTCTTCTTAGCATCTACTCTCTTATTTGCAGATTCCAGCTTAATCAGTATTTGGCAATACTGAAGCTCCAGGCTCATTTCCAATTATGTTCATCAGTTGTGCAGGCAACTGCCAATGTCCGCAAAGCATGTTTACTTTTTAAGTGCCAGGTCCACTACACTGAAAACTGTCTTTACATATTTCATAGTATTCCAACCATTTCAGCATATTCTTCTGTCGTTTGATTAAATTAAATGTCCATTATTCTTTATCCATATGAGAGGCTTTTATAGTATGTATCTTATATATGAAGTCTATATGTAATTTCCCCACCCCAAGTTCTGTCATAAAAATCTGAGCCATCATTAGCATAAAGTAAAGGTTTCACTGAATCTTCAGTGTAACCTAAAAGTAGTAGAAAGAGAATTTTAAAGAGTGCTGAAACAAAATGTGAAGTAAAGTAGGTTTTAGGTTACTATTGTCTTTCTGCGGGTGGCAGAAATCGGACTTAAGCCCCTGAAGGCAATGCTTTGATTTACATTGTGGCTATAGTAGAAATGGATCATGGCTGTACCCTGTTGTGTGCTCTCAGTTTTATACTTCTCAGGTAAATTTCTATCTCCAAGGCAAGGGATGAAAAAAATCGAGAGGGAGATGATCTGAAGGGGGCCTTACTTTTCACAGGATTTCGAATGCAATGGAAGTAGTTTTTGTTATTCTTCAAACAAATGTCTCAGATCTAGTATAACAAACGAAGCTAGCTAGCCAGAGAAGACTTACAGTAAAGCACTCTGAACCCTTTTTACTTTCAGTCTGTGCTTCAGTTTGGAGATATTAACATTCAAAATCTGAAAATGTAACAGTGGAAGTAATAACCTTCCAATGTGCATTTTTTAAAATGGTATATTAAAATTGTTATTATGATGTCTTCCAGACATGAGAATACTTCCAAATTTAGGTATATTTCATTTTTTCACTACTAAAACTTATTTTAAAAATGTCAACAGACTAAAGGGGCTATTTACTAAAAACCATAAATACTTTAATGAACGCTAAGTTGACATTCATGCTCTTGTATTCATGGTATAATCACACAAGGGTCAACACAAAAATAGAACCTCTTCACCACAGTACTACACAACATACATAAGAAGAGGAATACAATAAATTGCATCAATGTTTTATTTGCATTTTATAAACCTATCTAACATTAAAAACTATCTAACACACTCATACTATACTCATGCACTCACATTTAAAAACAAACATCTTCAAGAAACATGAAAATCAGAAATATTATCAAATAATTCACTTGTAATATAAAGTGCAAATGCTCACATCATATTTTAAACATTATACAATAAATCAACCAACGAAGTCAGTCCTCAACGTATTATACAAACTTGTATTATACAAACTTGTATTATACAAACTTGTGGCAATTATTCTAATGTGTGAGTAGTGCATTTATATTTCGGTCCTTTCGTTAAAATGAATTAAATTAATTAGGTGGTGAATTTATGCTTTATTTCATTGTTGAATATTATTGAGTCCTTTTTTGGGATATGTGATAAATGATGTGATTTGGTTTGTAGATCGCATGTTGGAAAACTTGTTAAGAAATTGAAGTTTCGAAGCTCTACAGTTGTGTCACTCATTAACATTTTGAGATGATAGCTGTTATTCATTCAAACCAGTCCTATCCCTGATGAAGCCATTAAGATAAGCTTGGCGAAACGAAGATCTTTGTTGGATACGTTGAGGACTGACTTCGCTGGTTGATTTATTGTATAATGTTTAAAATATGATGTGAGCATTTGCACTTTATATTACAAGTGAATTATTTGATAATATTTCTGATTTTCATGTTTCTTGAAGATGTTTGTTTTTAAATGTGAGTGCATGAGTATAGTATGAGTGTGTTAGATAGTTTTTAATGTTAGATAGGTTTATAAAATGCAAATAAAACATTGATGCAATTTATTGTATTCCTCTTCTTATGTATGTTGTGTCTTGTATTCATGGTGACATACTTGCTGTACTATGAATGCAAACATTCCTAATCTAACAAGAAGAATATTCAAATTAACAGTGTCACATGCAAATGCATGCAAAGCAAGTCATATATATTCAATTGGGTTACCACAAATCTTTTAAGCCACATGATTTTTATTCTCACAGGTGAATGCACCTTGGAATGTGTAGTTAGGTTTTTCTACTATCCCTCTGTGTCAAACACAAGGCCCAATGTGGACCATAATTAGGAACCTTTGTTTTCAGTTTTTATTTTATTTTTCCTGGGAATTCAAGCAGGTGGCAGGCAAGAGAGTAGTCAGTATCTGTAGCAGAGGTCAGAACGGAATCAGACCAAGACAGACAGGGCAATGCAGGAACAAGACAAGGAGGTACGGCAGGACAGAGGAATAGGACAAGACAATGAGTCCAGGCAGGAGAATGAGGCACAGAAAGAAAGCAACAGACTGCAAGGCAGGAGGACCTGTTGCTAAGGCATTGAATTGCTACAGAACTGTTTCTTAAATCCCCTGGACTGGCTGAGGTCACAGGAGAGTGCCAGAGGAGAGTTCCCACCGTGGGGCCTTTCAGATGCATCTTGCGGCATGCATGCATGCCTAGGGAGAACCAGAGCTGGAGCAGAATGGCGGCGTCCTAGTCTCATTGGCATCGGGAAGGGGCTAGCAGTGTCCTGTAGTGATTGCGGATAGTTACGGGGCCATCTCAGAGCTGGCCAAACATTACATCCTCTTTATCATTTTGGTTGCCCTTTTCTGGACCTTTTCTAATTCTGTTATATCTTTTTTGAGATGTGGTGACCAGAAATGCACACAGTACTCAAGATGAGGTTGCGCTATGGAGCGATACAGAGGCACTATGATGTTCTCTTTTTTTATTGTCCATTCCTTGTTATCCTGTTGGAAGAATCTTGGTCTGATACTTCAATCTCAATTTCCAGCTGCATGAATAACATGAAACAATGGCTCAGCTATGATAAGCTAGCCTTGTGAAAACTGAAATCATACTCATCCAAAGCATGAATTTAATTGAGGTCCCTTTGACCATTCAAATTGAGGGCACTCCAAACTCTGTCTCAAAGAGTATGCATGGCTTAGGAGTACTTATTGACTCCAAGCTAAACTGTATCCTTCAAATTAGAGTGGTGGTGTGTGCTGGTTTTTATAAATTGCACCTATTAAGAGATTTGAAGTTGCTTTTACTCCCTCCCAATTTTCGGACGATAGTGCAAGCATTTTTACTGACTACTCTATATATGCAATTCTTTGTACATTGGCCTTACAGATTCTTCAAGTAACCCATTACCATTACTGCAGAATTCAGATTTTTTTGTTTTTGAAGTTTTTGGTTGTTCTTGTCATTTCTTGTTTTGGTAGGGTTGAGTTTGGTGGAAGATCTGATCTTATGGGCTGAACTGCTTCATGCAGCAGTCTTTGTGTGTGGGCAAGGGAATGTTTTTTGTTTTAAATTTGATTTTTTTCATATATGATTTTCTGTTTCAGTTCCACTAAGGCAAAACACATATCTGTGTTGGGCGAAGAATATACGTTAGAGAAGAGAGAGGAATGCACTTTAGAGAGATTCGGAAGGGGAAGAATTAATACTGAAGCCCCGTGGGAATATGAGTCCTCTGGAGGACCTTGGTGGTTTTAGTCCTGATTGAGTCTTGACTGAGGCAGTTTTTGTTTTTTCACTCCAGGAAAGAAAGAGGTAGTTCATTTTAGGAGATCTGAGATATGAGCAGCATCTCACCATAACGTTTTAAAACAATTAATTTTTTTGGGTGGGAGTTGTATGTATTAGGTTATGCAGAAAAATTGTTCCGGTGGGGCGCGTAGAATTTTCTTTTGGGGTGGGGCGTGTATACATTTTCCTTTCATATAATAATTGCTGTAGTAGGCCCAACATTTTGGGATGTGTTGGCAGAGGAATTATGTTTAGAGGCGGGTATGAAAACCTTTAGGAAGAAAGTGGTTTCCCTTTGCTCAGGCATAAGGAGACCAGTAATGTGTGGATCATTTACTCTGCAGATGCAGTTTACACTAGATGAGAATCTTTAGGAGGCAGCATTGATAAAAATGGGTTTATTTTTGTTCACAAGGTGACGTTATTGAGCAATGGCTGGATCTCCTTCCTACTGGGTACAGTGGACAATGTCTCTGCATCATCCCCAGCCCCAGATGGTCCAAGTATCAGAATCAGTCAAATCCAATCTCTCACATACAGCACTACCACTGGACCATTGGGCTATCGCAATCTCTGAGTTTTAAATGCTTGACAATGAGGGTAGGTGTAATCCTGTACTATTTTGACTCCTGTCTGATGGCATTTTCAACTCTGACCAGTCCAGTGGATTGAAAAATAAACTCTTCAAGAAGCAGTACTGGCAAAACATGTTTTAAAAAATTCATTTGACCATTCTGGAGCAATAAAAATCAGGAAAAGAATGAAGTGTTTGAGATCAGGAAGTTATTATTTTCAATTATTGCAGACTTGGCTGCAGATGACATTATTTTTTTTTCCTCTTCTTGTTGACTATCATCTAGAGAGAGCTGCTAGGCAACTAGAATAAGGCAAGATAAAAAAAACCAAAACCTTCTGGTCTCCTTTCAACTCATTATGTTAGAATCTTAAAAAAAGAAAAAAAAACCCCAACCTGTTGAGTCTGATGTATCAATATTTTAACAAGCTTGGGGAACATTAATTCTGATTTTCTGACTCTCTGCACAGAAATTCCAAGAAAAATTTAAATCCATAGGAAACTCAGTCAGGTGTAGGAAACAGCAAGCTGCTTGTGTCAGTTTTCATCTCTGATTTGACTTGTATAGCATCAGATTTCTGAGTCTGCCGCAACCTGGTTCAAATCAAAAATTGGAATATTTACAGCTTACTTTTATTTGCCATATGAGAATGACTTTTAGTACTCTTAAGTGTCTCTGTCACTTCACCAGTGAGTTTTTGCAGCCACGTCAAGTAAAGCAACCAAATCACAATCACTTTTCTTCTATCTTATTTTCTCTCTCATATTCTTGTTGAGTGTCAGTGATGAGATGTCGCAGCAGAATTCACAGCAGCTATGGTGTATATATTATTTATTTATTTAAAATACTTATAATCCTCCACCGCCGAGACACTTTTCAGCACGGATTACAATAAAACAATCATAAAATCATCATAATACAGTAAAACTCATTGCACATGCAGTAGAATCAAACAAACTTACAGAACATTACATTTATTCTGTAATGTTTTGGCTATTGCTCATGGGACTGGGGTGAGACCCACCATTCCTTCCCACAGAGGCCACCTTATCATGGATCAAAACCAGAGGCCAAGAGATGAAAGACTCACTAAGACTGACTATTCCCCTGAGCCATCCAATCCTCACGCCTGGCTTGTTGAATTTAGTTAAAAATCAATCATGATTAGTTTAAATGCTGGGAACTTTAGGATATAACCTACCCTGGGAATATTCTCCAAATTTTGAGGTTTGTACTAAAGACAGGTAAAAACAAGCTCTCATGTAGTGATTGCAAATGTGAAGCCCACACTTTATCTGGAGATTTTACCATAACTGGGGTTTATCGATTTTAGATCACAATAATAATGAAAAAAAAAGCCTTGAACTAGGGGAAACATGGTAAAGTGCCTGATTCTATCAGACATTGCTATTTTGCCATCAGTCTCAAGCGCTCTTATGTTCGCAAATTATGACCTCAATTTGATAAACTATGCCTGCAGGAAAATCTACAGATTAAGGACAGAGCTTACAGTTTCATTCACAGAGCAAAGTTTTCAGTACATCATTCTTTACCCCAACAGTGCTCGGAAAGGGTAAATTTCAAAGTCATTTACACATGACACCTGCTTTTATGCACATATAACTGTTCTATTGACCCGGGCTCAGTGTGCAAAATAATATGCATGTAACCTGGTTTCAGGTGTACTTTCATGTGCACTGAAGAAAGACAGACTGGGGTGGAGTTGGGGGCATCTTTAAAAAGAAATAGGCCAATTTTAAAAGCAGAAATGGCCACATACACCTTATGTGAGCCGTGCACAAGCAATGTGGATTTTAAAAAGCCACGAATCACACACGTATGTACCCATGCATGCATGAAAATAAGGGATGGAAAAGGGGCGGAGTATGTGCATTTAATGGCGGGGCCAACACATATGCGCGTTACTCCACATTTTGAAACCAGAAACCACAGCACACGCAGGTTTATCTGCATAACTACTGCTGCTCCTGATGAGATCTCACATTTTAGGGCTTACACAATAGGGTGAGGGGTCCAGGTCAACTGGGGGGCATTCAGGATGAAGAACCAGATGGTCTGGAAGACCTTGATGATAACTGGACAAACTGGTGGGCTAATTAGAAAACTTGGAATGTCCCTCACAGGAGCATGTTGTAAAATCCGCTTAGGTAGGTGCATTAAAGCTGGCAAAGTCCTAGGGAAAGATACGCAAAGCAGATTTGTTAGAGTAATCTCTTAAAATTGGAAGCATACTTATGACTGGTAGCTATATTTTAAATCATATGTTTGCACATATCATCAGGAAAGTAATGGAGAATAAAGCAGAGAATATCATAATGCCTCTGTATCGCTCCATGGTAGAACCTCATCTTGAGTATTGTGTGCAGTTCTGGTCATATCTCAAAAAAGATATAGCAGAATTAGAAAAGGTACAGAGAAGGGAGACCAAGATCATAAAGGAGATAGAATGATTCCCCTATGAGGAAAGGCTAAAGAGGTTAGGACTCTTCATCTTGGAGACGAGATGGCTAAGGGGAGCTATGATAGAGGTCTATAAAACAATGTGTGGAATGGAACGAGTAAAAGTTAATCAGTTGTTTACTCTTTCGAAAAGTACAAAGACCAGGGGACACACAATGAAGTTACTGGGTAATACATTTAAAACAAATAAGAGAAAATATTATTTTACTCATCGCATAATTAATCTCTGGAATACATTGCCAGAGGATTTAGTGAAAGCTATTTAGCTGAATTCAAAAAAGGTTTGGACAAATTCCTGGAGGAAAAGTCCATAAACCATTATTAAGGTGGAATTGTAGAAATCCACTGCTTATTTTTGGGATAAGCAGCATGGAATCTATTTACCCCTTGGGATTATGACTTGGATTGGCTACTGTTAGAAGTAAGATACTGGGCTTGCTGGATTTTTGATCTGATCCAGTATGGCAAATCTTATGTTCTTATATTCACTTGTGCACACAATTTAAAATTCCAGCATATCTTCGCTCATGTGCCGATAGGTGCATGTATGGGTGCATGCTTGTTTAACATTAGCCTGAAAGTGTATAAGTATATATCTTGCAAAACACTTAGGGCCTGATTTTAAAAAGCATTTGCATGTTTAAAATTGGGTTTTATATGTGTAAATCCACTGTACCCGTATAAGTGGGCTTTTGAAAATTTCATACTTAAAAATCATAAAAATATAGATGCCAAATAATCCATATTCATAAATATTGAATCCAGCTAAATATAAACTAACCCACAAAAATGGTATCAGAACGTAGAAGTGCCATAAAATCTTGATCTGATACCTCTTGCCTCGCAATGGGCTGCAAGTATTTTCAAATTAAAGCACTCAAGATTGTATTATTTACCATTTCATTGGAATGAAAAATCTAATATTACTATTGTTTGACTGTTTCAAAAACAAAACCTATCTGTAGCTGTACTTATCTTAAATACTAATTACTAAACATGATGTGGTCTATGTGCAATGTTAACCCTTAATATGCCCTTTTGAAAAATGCTACAATATAGGCCATTGAATTGTCCATAGGATATTCACATTGGGGCGCATTTTAAAAGGGTTACGCGTTTAATATATGCGCGTAACTCTTTTAAAAGCTTCCTGCTTGCGCCGAGCCTATTTTGCATAGGCTTGGCGACGTGCGCAAGCCCCGGGACACGCGTATGTCCCGGGGCTTGAAAAAGGGGGCGGTGTGGGGGCGGGGCCGGAGCCTCCAGGCACAGCAGCCATTTGTCACTGTGCCCGGGATTGTGGACTGGCCGTGCCGGCACGCTCAACCTACGCCTGCCCAGAGGCAGGCACAACTTAAAAATTAAAGGAAATGGGGGGGGGGGGGGTTTAGGCAGGGCTAGGGGGGCGAGTTAGGTAGGGGAAGGGAGGGGAAGGTGGGTGGGGGGGCGGAAGGAAAGTTCCCTCAGAGGCCACTCCGAAATCGAAGTGACCTTGGAGGGAACGGAGGAAGGCTGCACGGCTTCGCGCGCACAAGTTGCACAATTGTGCACCCCCTTGCGCACGCCGACCCTGGATTTTATAACATGTGCGCGGCTGCGTGCGCATGTTATAAAATTGGGCATAGATTTGTGCGCGCCGGGTTGCACGCACAAATCTACACCCGCGCGTAGTTTTTAAAACCTGGCCCATTAAGTGCCCTTTATGCATGTAAATTGCTACAATAGTATGTTTCATTTACATCTGTAACTCCTTTTAAAATTACCTCCTAAATTCCTAGAAGGTTCACTAAACTGGGCTTCAAAGATATTACCAGATATATGCTAAAAATAGCATGCACTCACATGCAAATGATGTAATGTTGGATGCAAATGAGGCTTTGGCGAGTTCCCACTAAATAGCACAACATGGTTTCCTCCTTGTACTATTTAGCATGCACCTGCTAAAACCTAAGAGTGGGAGTTAAATTGTAGCATGCACACTATGTATGCACACATGCTTTTTACTCCTGCTAATCAAATTGTGGAAATTAAACCTGATTTTTTTTCTGATTTTTTTTTGAGTTGGGGTCTGGAGTAAGTGGTGGAAGATGTGAATGAACTGATGTTTGGAAGTAAGTGCACAAGTAAGTATTTTCATAAGTGTGATACGGGTATACATCAGTCGATGATGTGTATGCATACTTTGTTTATAAAATACTGTATGTAAATGAGTATGTACAAAACCCCACCCCATGAAGCCCTCAAAATGGACTCATTGTATGTGCTTACATTTCTGTGCAGCAGAGTCAGTACACATATACTCCTACTCTCTGAAAATGTGCTTTCTGTGTATAGAGGCTACCTATACGTGTATATGCTGATTTTACATTCACAACTACCATATAAGTCTTTGAAATATACTCCCATTATGCAGCACCCCTGACTTTTCAGTACAGTCCCCAGAAGGCCCGTCAAAGCACATCAAAATCTTGACCTGTAGTGCTCTCTGTCCAATATGGAGCATTGCACAACTCTACCAATACAGCAAAAGTGAAATGCACTTTCGTGAACTAAATTTTTTTTTTTTCTCCATATTTTTATTTTAGTAGTGGATGGTCATTCTGCAAGAGAGAAAAAATAGCAAGAAACTGCAAAAGTTCCTTTGCTGCTTCCATGCAGATCCTCTCTCTCTCTCTGATTCTCTCTGGAAAAAGGTTGGGATTCAAAATAGAAGAAATCCAAGAGATTAATTGCAGGAGATGAAATGCAGAAGGAGATGGGTAGGTAGAGGGTAATTCTATTCATGTGAGTTTCTTAAGTATGTCCTAAGATTTGAAGTGTAATTTAGCATTCATTAATCATTGATGTCTACTTACAAGTATTCTCAATAAATTAAAAAGTGACCTATTCTTTACAAAAATATTCTAATCTCCGAAGAAATGTCCATTGATGAACTTTTCTTCTTTCACCTGACCTTAAAGGAGTATAAATGTATCTGTTTCCTAACAGTGGCATGACTGTGGTGCTGGGAGCAGGGAAGGTGCAAGGGTATTGGGCGCCCTAGGCGAACCTTCTGCCTTGCACCCCTCCGCCCCCCCCCCCCGATCCAATCCCCAGCTCCGGCCCCGAACTCATTTACTCACAGGACCCTTGTCTTATACACACTTAGGTTCCTTGTCTTATTCACACATGCACCCTTACATAGGCTCCCTCCCTCTCTCACTAACACCATTGCTTTGTTGTACACACTCAATCCCTCTCATACACACACACAGATAGAAGCACCGCTCATGGCCCGCTGAGACTCTGCTTCTTTCGGCTGCAAGCAGGATGGGTGCAGCTCGTGGCCTGCCCAGTTCCGCTGCTCGCAGCCCACCAAGTCTCTACTCCTCTTGGCTGCAATTGGCTGCTCTTCGCTGCCCCCTAATGGCTGGCGCCTTAGGCAACCTCCTAGTTTGCTTATTAGGATGCACCAACCCTGGCTGAGAGGCAGTGGGAGAACTAAACACAAACACACATACAACCTGAACAACAAATGCAAGGTTGGAAGCAGTGGGAAGGAAATGCAGATTAGAATGAATGAGAAACAATATCTTAATTCCATTTATCTTTACATTTTCTTTTTTAAGACATTGCTTTTGCTTTGTATGGCAGCTTCTCTCTAAAAACATTTTTCAGGGTGATTTGCAAACCCAGCATTCTGTACTATGTCTGATCACCACATTGTTGAACTCAAGGCTGATGTACTAAAGTGCGAAAGCACTTCACAAAAGTTGGCTTCTCATAAGAAAATTCCTAAAATGCCCCAAGATGTCAAAGGTTTGGCATTTTGAAACCAATTTCCAAGTCAATCTTCACTAAAGATTTTTGTAAATTGAAATGTGAAACCAAGTGAACTTATACCCATACAATGCTACACATCCACAATAATGCATAAACTTGTTTCCAATGTATCTTGTGTAAAAACATGCTTCAATGCCCCATTCAAAAACCCTGACAGGGAACCATGTTTTGAAAGTGCATTTCTGCTTCAGGGGGACATCATTACAGGTATTCTCTATTGCATCAGAGCAAGCTAATAAATACCATTTACTGAAGAAATTTGCCATGCACAAAGATTGGCCTCTCTGCCCAAACTTTAGCAAGGCATCGATTTCAGTATGGCCTGGATTTTAAAAGGTTTACGCGCATGACCGAGCCTTGTGTGCGCCTGGCCAATTTTCAAAGGCCCGGTCACACGCATAAGTCCTGGGATTGAAGAAAAGGGGTGGGATGGGGGTGGGGCGGTCCAGGACAGGACTGGACTAGAGGCCCCCGGCACAGCAGCCATTTGCTGCTGTGCCGGGGGAATCACGTCGTGAACCTTGTCAGAGAATTCAGTAATTATAATTTATTTTTCATATGTTTTAATTTTTTATATATTAATTTAACACTATCAGAATATTTTAATTGAATTACATAGTGACTAATTTCCATTGTTACCCATTTACAATAGTAATCTCTCTCTCTCTCTCTATATATATATATATATATAGACATATATATAGACATTTTAAGTTAGGGCCTTTTACAAGTTTTTTATATGTAAGTACGCTATTGGTTGGATAATTTTTTGACACTTGTTTTTATACATATTGGTTAAGGTATAACAATCAAGTTGTGTCTAGTCTGAGAAAAACGCACAAGATTTTAATTAGGAGACAGCCTTTAAATCGATTTACCGTCATAGGTAAACTATTTTTAAGTTGTTACTCACTTGTCCCTGTTGCACTATATATCACAGTGTATGCGTGTATCTCAACCTTTATAATTTTTGTTCAGTTTTTTGTTGTATTGTTTATTTGTTGAATATTAATTTATGATTTTACATATCTTCTGTGGAATGTTAAGCCATTATGTTTTATAATTTGGTCTGAATTGTTTTAAATGCGTTAAATGTTTTTTATATGTTTGTTTTATTTATATGTAATGTGATGTATTCATTTGTATTTATAATAGCCCCTGAGCAAAACTCTGCCTGAGTCAGGCTTTTTACGACGGTTTGTGCTAATAAAGAATCCTTGGTGTTTTACCGATCATCTCCAAAACAGGCAATGGTAGATGATATTGTTCTGACAACAGATTTTACCAGGAAAGCAACCCCCTCTGCAGAGGCCTCATATCAGCAAATGCCCAAGGAACCAGTTCCAACATGGAAGCCAAGCAGCTGAGAACCTGCAAATAATCCCATACCTTGGGAGCTGCTCTCTCCAACAAGCTGTGAACCTGCCTCCTCAGCCTGCAAATGCGTTCCCTGGTGAGAAACACTTTCCTGATCCTGATGTCAAAACATGCCCCCAGGAACCAACACCTGAGTTGGGGTAAGCTTACTTTTCGACAGGTTTACTACCCAACCCTAGGATCTTAACCCTTGCAGTACCAATGCCACAGCTTCTCTGCAAAGAACCTCTGGCTTTGCTCAAATAAGTCAATCATCCAAATACAGATGAACTAGAATGTTCTCCTTTCCGAGAACTGCCGCCACTATGACCATCACCTTGGTGAAGGTCCTCAGAGCAGTTGCCAACCCAAATGGAAGGGTGCAAAATTGAAAATGTGTCCCAAGAATCATGAACCTCAGGAATCTCTGATGATCCAGCCAGATCGCTATGTGTAAGTACGCTTCAGTCAACTCTAGAGAAGTCAAGAAATCTCCTTTGCGCACTGCTGCAATTACTGAACACAGGGTATCCATCTGAAAATGAGGAACTTTGAGAGCCACATTCATCTTTTTTAAATCCAAAATTGGGCAGATGGTCCCTTCCTTTTTTGGGCCCACAAAATAAATGGAATACCTCCCCTTCCCCCGTTCCTCATTGGGGTTGGGAACAATGGCTCCCAGCATCTGTAAGTGGTTGATGGTTTCCTATACCACCCTCCTTTTGTTTATGGGAACACAAGGAAAGACTATGAACAAATCCTTTAGTGGATGAACAAATTCTAAGGCGTAGCCTTGTCTTATCACACTTAGGACCCATTGGTCCGTCATGACCCTGGCCCACTCCTCATAGAAAAGAGTCAATCAACCCCCTATAACTTTCACCGAGGAGTAGACCGGATCCAAATGCCCCCTGGCTGGAACCATCTCTGTCTGGCTTTCGGCCTCAAAAGAACTGGTTCCAGACCTCAGCCTCCCAGTGCCTTGCCTCTGGGTTCCTCCAGAAGCCCTATTCTGCCAAAACCGCCCATTCACCCTAAAGTGGGGCCACATAGAAAAGGACACCTTTCCGTTCTTCAGCTTATCTTCCAGCAACCTATGCCCTTTATTCTCTCCCAGATGCTTTAAGAGCTCCTCTAATTCCTCTCCAAAAAGCAGTTTCCCTCTAAGACCAAACATCCGCCCACTAGTTCCTCAACCAAAGGAGCCACCTGGCCGAGACCGCTGACATCCTAGTCCTCAAGGATGTTCTGTTGAGGTCATATAACACATCTGCTCCGTAGGCCACTATGGCTTCCAGCCACTCGGCCTGTTTTGCCTCTGACGCTGACATCACTTTGTCAGCCTGCAGCTGCTGTATCCAGCGCAGACCAGCAAGAAGCATAAAACTGCTGCAAACCGCAGCATAAATGCCCAGATCAGACACCTCAAAGATCTTTTTCTGATGGACTTCTAACTTCCTCTCCTACATATCTTTAAGCGCTGCAGAACCAGCCACTGGAATGGTTGTTTTCTTTGTAACCACCAACATTAAGGCATCCACCTTTGGCAGCCTCAACAATTCAAGTGTGTCCTCCACTAACAAATATAATTTCCAGACTGCAGGTTTTGCACCTCTACCATTTGCTGGAAACTGAAAAATACTGAGGGACTGCACGTGGCACACCAGTTTGTGTGGCAGCATCAGCAAATCTTTCTCTGTCTCCATCTACTGGGAGGCAAAACCCAGGAGTTTGGACTGATCTGGGTATATACAGGGAAATACTATTTATTTCACATGCTTAGACGATATTGTGGTAGGACATCAGTGATACGTGATCCAGATAGCTATAGGCTATTTAATAAGATGATACACTGTAATTTGTCCTCTGGCTATTCTCCTTGCCAACTTATCCTGCCTCAGCTCTGATAAGGTCACACAGACCAGCAAGGGTTGCTAAGTTACCTGCACCTGTTTGTTTACTTTGAGCAGAGACATAGACTTCATTGAGGCATAGAAATGAATAGTAAAAAAACAAAAGAGACAAGTATTTTTTTTGTTTCATTCATTGGACCCTTCTATTTGTTTCGGGGCTCCACAAAAAAAACAAACATGGGCTCATTGATTATGTTTTGACCATTCTTTTTAAATCAATACACATCACTGCTAGAGAATTATTTTAAGGAAAAGTAGACAATGTAGTTTACTTGGATTTCAGGAAGGATCTTCAGTCCCATATGGGAGGCTCATGAATAAAATGAGATGCCTGAAGGTAGGTACCAACGTGGTGGAATGGATTACAAATTGACAGACATCAGTGAGTAGTGGTAAATGGAACCTACTCTGAAGAGAGAAAAATAAGTGTTTCTCAAGGATTAGTTTTGGGTTTGATGCTGTTCAATATCATTGTGAGTGATATTGCAGAGAGACTAGAAAGTAAAGTTTGTCTAGGATCTGCAATAGAGTGGACACACCATAGAAACATAGAAATGACGGCAGAAGAAGACCAAACAGCTCACCCAGTCTGCCCAGCAAGCTTTCACACTTTTTTTTCCTCGTACTTATCTGTTACTCTTGGCCCTTAGTAACCTTTTGGTTCTATTTCCCTTCCACCCCTGCCATTAATGTAGAGAGCAGTGCCGGTACTGCATCTAAGTGAAGTATCTAGCTTAATTGGTTAGAGGTAGTAACCGCCGCAATAAGCAAGCTACTCCCATGCTTATTTGTTAACCCAGCCTGTGCAATTCAGTCCTTGTTGGTTGTTGTCTGAATATTTTATCTATTTATTTATTTATTTATTGGTTTTTATATACCGCCGTTTATCAAGATATCACGTCGGTGTACAGAGAACATATTAACATTAATATAATATTAATTAATATTAATATAAATCCACTTTTCTTCATTCCCCCTGCCCTTGAAGCAGAGAGCTACGCTGGGTATGCATTGAAAGTGAAATATCAGGCTTATTTGGTTTGGGGTAGTAACCGCCGTAACAAGCAAGCTACTCCCCGCTTTTTTGTGAACACAAATCCTTTTTTCCACATTTCCTCTTGCTGTTGAAGCATAGAGCAATGTTGGAGTCGCATTAACCGTGTGTATGTTTATTGAATAAGGGTATAAGAACATAAGAAAATGCCATACTGGGTCAGACCAAGGGTCCATCAAGCCCAGCATCCTGTTTCCAACAGTGGCCAATCCAGGACATAAGAACCTGGCAAGTACCCAAAAACTAAGTCTATTCCATGTAACCATTGCTAATGGCAGAGGCTATTCTCTAAGTGAACTTAATAGCAGGTAATGGACTTCTCCTCCAAGAACTTATCCAATCCTTTTTTAAACACAGCTATACTAACTGCACGAACCACATTCTCTGGCAACAAATTCCAGAGTTTAATTGTGCGTTGAGTAAAAAAGAACTTTCTCCGATTAGTATTATCTCCAGATAGTAGTCATTCCTGCAAACCACCCTCTCTTCATTCACATCCTCTAGACTTTATGGATCCACAGTTTTTATCCCATGCCCCTTTGAAGATCACAGTTTTGGTCTTTACCACTTCCTCTGGAAGGGCGTTCTAGGCATCCACCACACTGTCCGTGAAGAAATACTTCCTGACATTGGTTCTGAGTCTTCCTCCCTGGAGCTTCAAATTGTGACCCCTGGTTCTGCTGATTTTTTTCCAACGGAAAAGGTTTGTCGTTGTCTTTGGATCATTAAAACCTTTCAAGTATCTGAAAGTCTGTATCATATCAGAAGGAGTAGAGAAAATTAGAAGCCATCTAAGAAAGCTTGAGGAGTGGTTGAATGTTTGGCAGATGGGATTCAATGCCGAGAAGTGCAGTCATGCATTTGTGGTACTGCAATCCAAAAAAGCTGTACATCATGTGGGGGTGGCATTAGGACTGATGTTCACTGACTGAGAAAGGGACATGGGATTGATAGTGTCTGATGACCTGAAGTAGCAAAGCAATGTGACAAGGTGGTGGCTAAGGCCAGAGGGATGCTGGGCTGCATAGAACGAGGCTTAACTAGCAGGAAAAAAGAAGTATTTGGTGAGGCCTCACCTGGAGTACTATGTTCAGTTCTGGAGACCATCATCTCAAAAAGAGATGGAAGCAGCGGAGAGAAAGACAACAAAATTGGTGTAGGGTCTGCACCTGATGACTTATGAATGGAGACTTGAGGACTTAAATATGTATGCTAAGGAGAAGGGGAGAGACAGGGAAGATATGATACAGATTTTCACATACCTAAAAGGATTTGATGATGTACGGAAATCAATTCCTTTTCTGATGGAAAAGGAATTATAAAATTAGAGATCATGATATGACTCCAAGGGGGAACTCAGAAACAATGACAGGAAACCTTTCTTCATGGAAAGGGTGGTGGATGCATGGAATACTCTCCTGGAAGAGGTAATGAAGACAAAATGGAATTAAAAGGGCACGATGCAAACACTGAGGATCCCTAGTAGCTAGAGAGTGGAAATGAAGAAATGGGATAAGCTCTTTTACACCTAAAGTTAACATTTTTTAATGGGAGTACTTGCGTGTAGGGTCAGTTATTACATTTATCAGAGGGCATGGGGGGGTAACCTCCATGGAGCAACAGTTACTACGTTCAACAGAGGACATGGGGTTAACCTGCATGGTATGGAAGTTAATACTCTCAGCAAGCAACTTGCTGGGCAGACTGGATAAATAATTATGATCTTTATCTGCTGTCATTGACTATGTTACTATGAAAAATTAAAAAGAAAGTACTATTTGTTTTTGGAAGTAGTGCACAGTGGGGTAGATTTTATAATTTTGCGCGAGCGCGAACAAAAGTACGCTGGATTTTTATAAGATACGCGCGTAGCCGCATGTATCTTATAAAATCCGGGGTCGGCGCACGCAAGGGGGTGCATGTTTGTGCAACCTGCGCGCGCCGAGCCCAGTGCGAGCTGCCTGTTCCCTCCGAGGCCGCTCCGATTTCGGAGCGGCCTCGGAGGGAACTTTCCTTCGCCCTCCCCCCGCCTTCCCCTCCCTTCCCCTACCTAACCCTCTCCCTTACCTTTATTGGCAGATTTACACCTGCTGAAAGCAGACGTAAATCTGCGCACGCCATCACCCGACCCGGGGGCTGGTCTGGAGGCCTCGACCACGCCCCCAGGCCGGCACCACGCCCCCGGGCCCGCCCCCGAAATGCCGCGTCACGCCCCGAAACACCACGTCATTTAGGGAACGCTCCCGACACACCCCTTTTACGAAGCCCCGGGACTTACGTGCATCCCGGGGCTCTGCACGCGCCGGCGGCCTATGCAAAATAGGCGCGCCGGCGCACAGGGCATTTAAAATCCGGCCCACTATTTGTAAATGGTGAGTGTTATTTTCCAAAAACAAAATGTATAGAAAAAAATGAAAAATAACCCCTCTGAAAATGAAAAAACAAGAAAAAAAATCCCAGAAAAAACAATTTACAGAATAAAACAAAACAAAATAATATTCATATTCCTAGTACCAGCTTCAAAATATGTATTTGTAATTTTCCATCTTTAAACTATTAAACACAAATGCAAGATATGTTTTATCTGTTGTTCAGTTAATGCATCATTTAATCAATTACAGAGCTAAAGTTTTATAAAGTGGTTTTGGAGATGCTTATGATTATTCTGTAAATACTAATAGGTTACATTTTATTCAACTCATTGCAGCCGGCATAAATCAAGCAGAGTAAAAATTCATTTACTAGCAAACCCTATTATTTGAGGAAAGGAAACCATTCAGATATACTTATCAGGCACCATGAAACCAGTTCATGGAACATGCCCGTGGCAGTTTCAGGGTTGTTATGCCAAGCATCCTCTGGATGTCCTTCAGCTAATACACAAATCCAAGACAGAAAGTTGCATCACAGTTCTTGTTCCATGAAGTGCTCAGCCAGCGTCCAAACTTTAGTAATGATTGTCCTGACTCAGATCCCAGAGGTGACAGGCAACATGTCTTGCTGACCTGGTTCTGAGTTCTTGATCACAAGGCAATTTATAACCTTGTTTTTGCGCAGTATCACAAGACAAGCAAATCCTTTTGCAATTTCTCTTTGATTGCAGAGCCCTAAGTTCCATCTGAATAAGAATTTTATTAAAATATTAATGTTATTTGTTTAACAAATATATCTTACCTAAAAATATAGGAAATAAGAATACAAGTAATTACACAGTGCCAGAAACATTGTTTTCAAAAAATTGTATGTCTAAGTTTCGTCCAAAATCGAAGTCAGAAAGGAAAGCTAGACACAATGAAAGCAATTTCCAAAAGTTCATTTATGTGCATAAAACCTTTTCAAAGGAGTTAAAGTAGCAATTTTAAAAAGTCAGTGTATGCATGTTAAATCCAGTTGTATGCACATAGATCTTTTTTAAAATTGCCTCCCTTTTAGATATATATAGCTACTGGGAAAGAAAATCAAATGTAACAAGTTTATGGACAAATAACAATAAAACAAAGTAAATATCATCACAAGGAAAAAAAATTCACTTTTCAAGTAGACAGACATTAGTGATGGCGCATCTCCAAATTATATTTTAGTTTGTCCATTGAAGGTACTCTGTTTGTTTATCTATTGCATTTCTGATATATATTTGCTATTTTTTTGTATTGTGAATACTGACTATCACAGAGTTAGAAAGTAGGACAATAATTTTCTCAATGGAGGAAGGTAAACAGTGTGGTGCCTCAGGGATCTGTACTAGAACTGGTGCTTTTAATGTATAAATAATCAGGAAAAGGGAACAACACATGAGGTGATCAAATTTGCAGATGACTCAAAATTATTACAAGTTATAAAATCACAAGCAGATTGTAAGAAATTGCAGGAGGACCTTGCAAGACTGGGAGACTGGGCATTCAAATGGCAGATGAAATTTAATATGGACAATAACCTGATGCACATAGGGAAAAGTAATCCAAACTGTAGTTACACAATGTTGGATTTCATTTTGGAAGCTACCACCCAGGAAAAGGATCTAGACATCATGAGCAATAGTTTATAATCCTCTGCTAAGTGTGTGTGGTGGCAGATAAAAAAGCAAATAGAATGTTAGGAATTATTAGGAAAGGAATGGGTAATAAAATAGAGACTGTATAAATTAATACCTCTGCACCGTTCCATGGTGTACTGTGCATAATTATTGTCACTACATCTAATAAAAGATATAGCTGACATGGAAATGTACAGAGAAAGGTGAGCAAAATGATAAAGGGAATGGAACCATTTTCCTATGAGGAAAGGATAAAGAGATTAGGGCTTTTCAGCTTGGAGAAGAGACAGCCGAGGGAGGATATGAAAGAAGTCTATAAAATCATGAGTGGTGTAGAAAGGGTAAATGTGATTTGAATTTTTACTCTTTAAACAAATACAAAGACTAGGGGACACTCCATGAAGTTTGTAAGTAGCACATTTAAAACAAATCAAAGAAAATATTTTTTCACTCAATGCATAATTAAGCTCCAGAATTTAATGTAGGAGAATGTGCTATGGGTTTAAGAAAGGTTTAAGCAAATTCTTAGAGGAAAAGTCCACATACCACTATTAACAAGTTAGAATTGAGAAAGTTGCTACGTTTCCGTCAATGCTAGCAGCATGGAATCTATTATTTGGGATCCTCCCAGGTACTTATGAGCTGGATTGGCCACTGCTGGGAGCAGGATACTAAGGCCTGGATTCATCATTCATCACTGAATGATGAATCCAACGAAAATGGGGGGCAGGGGGGCGGGCCTGTGAAAGCCCACAGCCTTCGCACCACCGCGATGTCTTCGCTGCTGGCTTTCGCACCGAATAGTGCCATCGTGAAAGGTGGTGCTATTCGGAGCGCTACTGCCAACGATAACGTTGGTAATGTTATCGCCGGCAGCAAAGACACCTCCGACTCCTCCCTCCCCCCGCCCCAACTCCTCCCCTCCCCGACTCCTCTCCTCCCCCTAATTAGCATTATCTCGCATGCAAAAAGTCTCTTTTTGCATGCGATATGGCCCTAAAGCATGCGATAAAGCTTTAGTGAATGACCCTATAAGTTTGATGGGCCCTGGTTTGACCCAGTAAGACAATTCTTGTTCTTATAATGTTTTCATATTTATTTAATGCTCATAAATATTTTTAGATATGCTATATCCATAAAGTTTATTTAATTATATAAGAATATTGTGTTATGCCTATATATGGAATACATTTTTGCATTAATTGTGATGTTATCTTTACTGTTATTGGACCATGCTTTGAATATCTTTAGAAAGCAAGCAATAAATAAACTGGCAACTGGTAAATTCTTAGTTTTACTCTTAGAAATTCAATCAGAATCTAGGATTGGACCACACTGCAGAAATTTTCTTATGCTCAGTTTAACACCTGAAAGTGTTTTTTTGTTTGTTTTTTTTAAAGAAACTCAAGAACAAATTGCAGAACCTCTTTATATAGATTTAAGGAGGCTCATTTTCAGCCATTAGCTGGGTAAACAGATCTGTTGGGATATTCAGTGGCATGGCTGCATCATTGAATACACTTGGCTATATCAAAGTAGAATGTATTTCAAATGCAAATGTTGATTTGATCTCTACTATAATCCTGAGTGATTTTAATCTGTATATTGAAGCAGCACAACAATCCATTGTCATTACTCAATTTCTTGATACTATGTTAAATATGGAATATGATCAACTGGTCACTATGCCCACACCCATTGCAGTGCATATTTCTATATTCATAAATAGTTTTTTTAGCATTAGTTCCAGCTCTGCAGTTACATGAGTCCCATGGTCTGATCACCATTTAATTACACTGACTTGCAATCTCAAGAATTTTAAACCACTTACAACTCATGAAATACTAAGCATGGCTAATTAAATCTGAATATTTGCTTCATCTTTATAAATCTGAGATCATCCATTCCAAAAGACGGGTTTTATTCACAACAATTTGAGAAAGCAAGGAATAGCATCAAACAGTACAATGTCCGATTGATTCAGCTTCAACAAGTCCGCATGATCCAAAATCACTTTTTGTTCCATCAAACTTAAGACATTTTTTCTATATTTTGAAGAGATTTTAGTGGATTACAGTCAAACATTCACAATAACTAAATTAAAATTAAAATGACAATCGCAGGAAAAGACAAGACACACAACTCAAAGGACAACCAGCATCAATTGTGTTACCATGCTATTACTGCAGACAAGGAGAGAAGAAAAAGAGAAACACTCCTCCTAATCCCAGCAAGGTTAGTTGTCGAAAGCACAGATTGATGGGTCTTGAGGAGCTTGCAAAAATGGAGCAAGTCCTGATCAGACCTAATCTCATCAGGGAGATTGTTTCAGAGCATAGGGCCAGCCACACTGAAGATACGATCCCTAGATTCAACTAGATGGATATGCTTTACAGAAGGGACTTCAATCAAGTTTTTGGAGGAAGAAAGAAGAGATAATGCATGGAGGAGGTTGCCCATGAACATAAGAACATAAGAAATTGCCATGCTGGGTCAGACCAAAGGTCCATCAAGTCCAGCATCCTGTTTCCAACAGAGGCCAAAACCAGGCCACAAGAACCTGGCAATTACCCAAACACTGAGAAGATCCCATGCTACTGATGCAATTAATAGCAGTGGCTATTCCCTAAGGAAACTTGATTAATAGCCATTAATGGACTTCTCCTCCAAGAACTTATCCAAACCTTTTTTGAACCCAGCTACACTAACTGCACTAACCACCTCATCTGGCAACAAATTCCAGAGCTTTATTGAAGATCTTTGAAGACCAAGGTAAGTATCTTGAATCTCACATGCCATGTAATCAGAAGCCAGTGTAATCTGGCCAGAACAGAGGAAATATGATCTCTGAGAGCAGAGTCAGTAATGAGACGAGTGGTGGAATTTTGAACTAATTGTAAGGGGTGTAGATAAGAGGCTGGAAGGCTCAGGAAAAGCACATTACAGTAGTCGAGACCAGAAAACTTGATAAGAGAGAACAGGTTTCAAGAAGTGTAAAAGATCCAGTTTGTAAATAGTCTGAGTGAATCAAGGTGTTAATATGAGGTTTAAGAGAGAGGGAAGGGTCCACTGTTACCCCAAGGTCACAGACATGCTGAGAAACAGAGCTCAAGTAACTGTTGAAGTTTGCAGGGGCATTAGCAGTAGGTGTCCGAGAGAGCAAGATAATCTCCATTTTCTTAGCATTCCATGCGAGTTTATTGACAGTCAGCCAGTCATTGATCTGCATCAGGCAAGCAGATAAACTTGTAAAAGCAGCGTCATATGAGGAGGTTATGAGAGAAAAAATGGATGTTGTCTGCATATAATTTGAAGGTAACAGCCAGTTGAGAGATGTCACAAATAGGAGCAATGTAAATGTTAAATAGAGAAGCAGAAAGCGATGAGCCTTGCAGGATACCAGTAGTGAGAAAATAGGACTTAGAGGAGGCAGATGAAATATCTATTAAAATCATAAAGGCGGTCAAAACAAGACAAGTAAAATTTCAGTGTTACGTATAACGAAACCCAAATTGAGAATTGTCAAGAAGATTGTTATCTTCACTGAAATTTTGCAATTGGCCAAGGTCTACCTTCTCAGTGATTTTAGAGAAGAGGAGAAGATTGGAAATAGGGTGATAACTTGCGGGGTCCAGGGAATCTAGGTCAGGATTTTTAATAAGGGGATGAACCATAGCAGATTGTAAAGATTGAGGCAGTAACCCTTCTGAAAGGGAGGCATTAACCAGATCAACTAAGAAGCTGCCAATTTCAGGGAATACTATTTTGATCAGTGCTATGGAGCAAGTTTTGAATGTACAAATGTTCTCTTTTGTCTGTGCTAAAATTTCAAGAACCTCAGCCAGAGTAATAGGCAAGAACTCATTCAAGTGGCCTGAAATCAGGAATGAGGACTAGGATGGTAGGAAATGATTCAACAGAGATTTTCTCATTAAAGAAGGACCTAAGGTTTTCACAAGAAACAATGGACACAGGCATGGAGCTGCAAGTGGGCAATGAGATCAATGAGTGGACAATTTGAAACAGCTCAGGGGGTTGGAAGACAGCTGCAGATATGTGTGCAGAGTACCAGGCCCAATTGGACTATCAATAGCAGCTTCAAAAGTCTCTAAACAGGAACGATATGTAGAATATTAGAGTCAGACTTGCCCTTGTGCCAACTACACGCACGTTTTCATAGGGTGCACATGATTATGTAACAGTTGAATACCAGGGTGCAGTTTTGGGGCGCTTTATTGTGAAAGACTTTCATGAGAGAAATGGCATCTAGAGAAGCATGCAAAGATGATTGTTCCAAATTCCAATCTCAAAAAGATCCATTACTAATGATAGTCACGAAATCTAAATGGGATAATTTCTCTTAAAATATCAAGAGAAATAATTGCTCCTGTTTTGACAAAAATTGTTATTCTCTCCCTTAATGAAGATAGTTTACCTCCGGTACTAAAATAAGCCTCTGTTTGTCCACTGATCAAAAGGTCTGGCCTTGATCAGATGACTTTGCAAATGCCATGGTCTGGCAGGCTGGGATCTGGGATCACCCCCACAGAAGTGATACAGTACAACAGATGGTCTTCTGCTTAACCTGACCACTAGAGATGGTCTTCTGCTTAACCTGCCCCCCAACCTCTTGGGAGGAGTCATCTGCACTGCGACTAAGGGTCCACACAATGCTACAAACACAACATATTGGCTAACTTTAGACCTGCCTGTAGACTCCTTTCCTCCCTGGAATGTCTACTTGCTGCCCCAGGAACACCCCTGAAATATCTAGCTAGAATTTAGCCAGATAAGTCACTGAATACTGTGGCTAAGTCATTCAGATGGATAATTTTTCAGTTATCTGTCTAAATGGCATTTTAATATTTACCCTCTTGAATCTCCCGACCAGGCGGTATAGATAGGTTTATCCAGCTTACTTTAGGACTTTGTCTCTGGGCATGTTAGTTGGATAATGCTGAAAATCTGCATTTATCCAACTAACTTACGGGCCGATACAGTAAAAACACAGGAGAGCGGGAGAGCGCCCGCTCTCCCAGCGCACGCACAGGCCACTCTCCTGTGCACGCGATACAGTATTTAAATTTATTTTAATTAGGGCCAGTAGTAAAAAGAGGCGCTAGGTACACTAGTGCGTCCCTACTGCCTCTTTTTTGACAGGAGCGCGGCGGCTGTCAGCGGGTTTGACAGCCGACGCTCAATTTTGCCGGCGTCTGCTCTTGAGCTCACTGACAGCCATGGGTTTGGAAACCAGACACCGGCAAAATTGAGCGTCCGGTTTTCAACCCGACAGCCGCGGGCCCATTTTACATTTTTTATTTTTTTACTTTTTTCAACTTTCGGGACCTCAGACTTAATATCGCCATGATATTAAGTCTGAGGGTGCACAGAAAAGCAGTTTTTACTGCTTTTCTGTGCACTTCCCCGGCGCCGGCATAAATTAGCGCCGACCTTTGGGTAGGCGCTAATTTCTTAAAGTAAAATTTATTTATTTGCTTTTTTACACCGACATTCAATTGAAAATATCACACCGGTTTACATTGAAACAAATTGTCAACAAATATTATTGAAGACCTAATACAGTATAACAGTCTGCACATTTTACTTACTGTATCGCACGGGAATACTTAATAGGGCCATCAACATGCAATTTGCATGTTGCGGGCGCTGTTAGGTTCGGGGGGGTTGAACGCGCATTTTGGACGCGCTAGCTTTACCCCTTATTCAGTAAGGGGTAATAGCGCGTCCAAATGCCGGCTAACAGTGCACTCTGTCTGAGCGCACTGTACTGTATCGGCCCATTAGCGGGATAAACAGCCCCACCCTGGAGTTATAATATCTAGATGACTTTTTAACTGGATAAAATGTTAGCTGGCTAAATCTTAGGCAATCAGATTGGTGAAATGTTAAATCAATCTCCTGGCCTAAGAAGGGGTTATGATAATTTTGAGAAAACATTTTAGGATCAAGTTCCTATCTGCCTCTAGAATAAAATAAATTAACAAACTCATTTTACACACACACACAAAATATTTTTTCCTTAGGGTTTTCTAAATTAAATATTAAATTACTGCCACTTTCCAGAAATGTTACATGATTTTAGTTTTAAAATAAGTAAATATGCTTTTAAAAGAGGAGATAATGCCTCTTTCTGTATCAATAGAACTTCCTGTAGGCAATGTTTGAACAGCTCTAATGGGGAAATATCTTTGAAGTTAGGAAAATGAATAGATTTGAAATGTTTTAACTTAAAGAAAGGCTCCAAATTCTAAATCCTTTTCTGAAGAGCTCCATTCTCCTTGAAAGTAATGCTATTTACTAGTCCGGCACTGGATGCTTGACCTTCCAGTTCCTGACACCTCCTCCAATGGCCCGGGTGCAGAGCCAACCTTTTCACTTCTGGAACTCAATCACAGGGACCCGCTGTGTTTTTTGTTCCCTTTTCTTCCATGTAACTTTATTCATAGCGCTTTTCCCTAGGTATTTGGCTTGGATGATCTATCATGTCTCAGTTTTGTTCTTATGTGCTGCAAGTCTGTTTCAGGTGATTAGACATCCCCATCACAAAATGTGTGAGGACATTCTTCCATATTATCTTTTCTTTAGGCTAGTCCCATGCTTTCAGGGTGGCCAGGGTTCATGGGTTATACGCAAAACATTCAGCTGGGGCACTGGGTTCACTGAATCAGAGGGTTCATGATGGCTATTTCAGTCACCTAATGGCAAAGAAATGATTTGTGTCAACAAGGCTTTAAAATGAGGTGGAATAGGATAGAACTGAACATAAGAGAAAGAGCGGGGGGCCTCCTTTTATCTGGACAGTGTTAAAAGGAGAACATTTTCCATCCTGCATAAAGCCACTGATAATTGTGTATTATCACTAGGAGCATTGAAAACAGATAAATAAAAGATAAGGAAGTCAATTTCTCTTTTTCTCTGTGCCTCCATTCAAATCAGCATGCATTCAACCTTTTGCATCTTTCAGGCTCCTTGGAAAATAATTTTAATGCAAGCAAGAGATTGTATTTAAATAGTGAGTATAAACCTGGAGAAATGCAAACCCTTAGGTATTTTATAGATCGACTAGCCCATATAAATTGGTAGCTTTTCTTAACAAGATCCCTTGTTATGAGACATATATAACCTTTGGATGCCCTTTGCATATTAAAGGCCTTCTTTACACAGCATATTCTTCACATACAAAAACAGAGAGAGCCTACAGAGAGGCTAAACTACTGCCTCATATACTAGTCTGTTTAATTGCAAGTACATATTTTTCTCACTGACACATTCCAAAAATATAACACACTCAGAGTAGTTTAGCAAAAGAAATAACAAACTATTAATTTATAAATGCAACACAAACATAATTCCCCATGCTCCAGTTTTTTTTCTGTATCTCACTACATATTTTTATGATAGTAATAAAGACGCAGGTTTGGTCACAGAAAGACTGGTGGATTCAAATAGGATTCCCAGTTTATCAGGTGCCTGCTCTCCTATGCGTATCCTAGCCTATACATAGACTTATTATTTAGTAACATAATATGGAGAACCAAGGGAGGGTAATGGACTTGTGTGTAACATCAGATTGCAACTTACACTGCAGACTTTAAATACCAAAGAAAATCAGTGTCCCCTAGAACATTTACTATTCAATCTGCTCATTAACAGAGCTAGCCACTAGATGTCACTGTTTCTCTATCCAACTTTAGTTAAAAGAACATTTTTTCTACAATAACATTGCCTCTTAAGGAAAGCAAATTTGATATGACAGTTTGTATAATTCCAGATACGCAACTGTACAGAATCTAACAGACTTTTCCCTTTCTTTCTTTGCTCACACTCTTCTTCCTTCTTTCCATCGCTCTGCTTTGTCATCCCTTCATCCCTGTTTGTTCTATTTCTAATGCCACCTTTCCCCTTTTCTCTCTCTCTTCACTGCAGTTTCTTTTCTCCTGCCCCTACCTATCAAAGGCTGTCATCAATGTGTCAAGGTATAACACAAAGTGGGTGGAAGGAGCTCCATGTGACATGCCATGCACTAGAATAATTAAGACCGGTGTGCTTAATGTGAGCGTGGCTTCTAGTGAAACTGTGTCTGTGTGACATTTTCTTCTGGAAAATAAATGCACTGGGCAGTACTACAGGGGAATAACAATCAGTAAAATGAGACCAGAGGTAAGTCATTCCTCTCCTCACAATCTTGCGCCAAATAAAAGCAATATTAGAAATGCTTTTTCTAAAGAACAATCTGTTCAGGAGAAGGATATGAAAGTGATGACAGCTAAGTTCAGAGAAACTGTGACTTACACGTCTTAAAAACTGTGTTCAGCTCCAAGGATGATGACAATTTCTTCAGCACCAGGTGACAGAAGGTACAAGTAGCTATCTTGTTCCAGTACTTCGTCTCTCAACTCTCAGAAGGGTAAGTGGAGAAAGAACATAATTATAATAGGCAATCGTATTTCTCTGTCTAAATATATTTCAGGCTAATTTCCTCCCCCTTCTGTATGGGACCTATCCAATAAAGCTTAGTGTGCATGTTAAGGCCATTTTGTACGTGCTAAAAAATTGGTACTTCTTAGAAAGAGATGTATCAGTTAATGTGGGCTACAAGTATTTTAAATAAATAATAAATTGATTCACTAGGCCCTCAAAGGCATTAGTGTACACAGGCTAATATTAGCATCTCTGCACGAACCTCGCATACCAATGAGACTTTAACATGTACATGGTAAATAGTATGCTATGTTCTTCTCTACCCGCTATTTACTGAGCATTTTGGAAGGCTTAAAATTTACCATTAAACTTGGACCAGTTACATTTTTACAATGCACATTAAAAAAGTGAATTTTCAAAATGCTCTGCATGTAAAAATTTGCATATATGCAAGTAAGTAGCCTCTTTTCGCGTACTCCATATTTTATAAAAGTTGGAAATGTGCACATATTTTCACTTTAATATGCACGTATATGCGTGTAAAAAGGAGGTTCTAGGAGCATTCCAAGGTGGGGCTAATACTTACACGCTTAAATTGCTATTTTAAAATGTCCTTATGTGTGCACATTTTCCAATTTACTTGTGTATTTTTATACCTGCTAATTCTAAAATCAAATAAGCATAGGATTGGTCTACTGCCCACCAGGCATAGTACAAAAAGACTGTTCACCATAATCAACATTAATTGTAGGAGACTTTAACCTCCATGTAGACAAAACACCAAGAACAGACTGTGAAATGTTTTTAGAAATAATGGAAGCCCTAGGATGTTCACAATTTGCCTTGAAAGCCACTCATAAACCGGGCCACACTCTAGACCTAATATTTGCTAATACCAGTAATTTCCTAATCAATACCTCACACACAATATTGCCCTTGGCTGATCACCATTTAATAAAGGCGGAAATAGCCCTCAACAACCAAATTCATAATAGTATAGATAATAAGATTACTTTTACCTTCAGGAAAAAGTTGGACATGGAAGTACTGGCTGAAGCAATAGAAAATAAGCTCCATGAGCTAAATCAAACAAATCCCACATCAGCATTTGACTCCTGGGATAAGATAGTCAATGACATAGCTGAAAACCTTAGTCCTGTCCAGATGAAAACTATTAACAAAGATAGGAATAACCCGAAACATAACAAGCCCTGGTACAATGATGAATTAAGAAGCACTAAACAGAACCTGAGAAAATTAGAGAAACAATGGAGGCAATGCCCATCTGCTGAATCCCTAGGAATATATAAATCTTTCCTTGCAAAATACCGTACACTAACCAATAAATCAAAAAAAGATTACTATGCTAAATAGATTCATGGGGTTATATTTAATTCTAAACTGTTCCTTGAAGTTGTTAAACATTTAATTAAAGACCCAACATCTTATATCTCGAGAAACTACAACTTCACAAAGGCCGCTTGCAATGAATATGCCACCACATTCTTAGACAAAATCAATACATTGAAAACACAATTCCCTACATGTTCCACAACAAAAGCACCTGAAGATTCAAATGGCATGGTTAAGTGGTCCACATTCGACAGACTATTGAAGCTGGAAACTAGTCAAATCACTACTAAAATGAATCCTGCCATTCACCCATGTGACCCAGTTCCAGCCAGTTCCTTGAAACAAGTACACGGGGTTATCACTCAATCACAACATTAATTAACTTGTCTCTCTCAGAAGGAACTGTTCCAAGTGGGTTAAAACAAACTATGATAAAGACAATCATAAAAACAAAGCTGGTAGAACTGACAATTGGGACAACTATTGTCCAATATCCAACCTGAATTTTCTCGCAAAAGTCCTTGAGAAAGCAGTGTTATCCCAGCTTGTAAATCACCTGGAAGATCAAAATATTCTCTTCCCAAATCAATTTGGATGTAGGAAACATCACTCAACTGAAACATTACTCATCTCATTAATGGACTCTGTTTTACGAAGGCTTGACGCTAATGAATCTTACTGTCTTGTACTAATTGACTTAGCCACTGACAGTGTGAACCATAACCTGTTATGCCATCAGATGAATAACATTGGGATCAATGGCTGGGTTCTCAGATGCTTCTCTTCATTTCTATCTAACAGAAAATTGAAAGTCAAACTGGGCAACCATATATCTGACACTTTCCAGTGTGATACAGGTGTACCGCAAGGCTCTGCCCTCTCAGCAACACAATTCAATATTTAAATGCTTCCATTATGTAAATTACTGATGAATCTAGGAAATAACTTTTTTTGTATGCTGACGACTTACAGTTTTACATACCACTCTCCAAATCATTTAAAGTACAGCTTTGATAGTTTCTAACTATATGGAAAGCAATACAACAAGAGCTTTCACAACTTAAGCTAACATTAAAACCTAAAAAGACTGAAATCATGTGGCTGAGTAGAAACTCATTGATGGTTAAACCACCTGCCCTAGACCTGGGTAATTTTCAAACTAATCCCTCAAATCAAGTACGGGATTTAGGTATTCAGCTAGATGAGAACCTTACAATGAAAATGCTCATCAGTAAATTAATCAAGACAGGTTATGCCAAGTTGCGAATACTACATCGGTTGAAAACATTATTAACTTGTGCAGACTTCCGTACTGTATTGCAAATTCTAATCTTCTCAAACCTAGACTACTGTAACTCCTTACTACTAGGTCTTCCAGCATGTCACTTAAAACCAATACAACTATTACAAAATGCCACAGCAAGACTCTTATTAGGATCTAGGAAATAACACATAACACATTCATTGATGTCACTGCATTGGTTACCAATACAATCCAGAATCTACTATAAAGTATTAATGGTAATGTTCAACATCATTCATTCCAATAACAACGGATTGTTAGGAGTGACACTACAACCTTACAATCCCCAACGAACAAAATATAGTACTATTGACTCTTCCCACAATATGGAACCCGCATCTGCGCAAATAAGAGATCATGTGTTTTCCATAGCGGGTCCAACTCTCTGGAATTCTCTGAGACATTATGTATTTTACCAGATAGAAAGATTTAAATATGAATTTAAAACATGGCTATTCAAAAACATATATAAATTAACTTAAAAACATCAGAAAATACAGAGCCACAAATAAGAAGGGCAAAAGTTAATAATCAAATCATAAAAAAATAAATCAAACGAGAGAATATAAGATTCTCAAAACAACCCACTGAATAAGATGAGAAAACTATCATTTTGTTATAATTTTCCATACCCTTTGCCTTATGTAACCAATCATTGTTTGTTGAATTATAACTATGAATGTCACTTTGTAAAACGTGATCTGTACATGGAACCACGGTATATAAAACGACTAAATAAATAAATAATTTGTAACTGATATTAAACGTGTTTATTGTGTACTACTAACTGGGTGGGAGGTCTGGGTGAACTGGGAGAGTTCAGGCTGAAGGACCAGGAAGGTGTCGATGGCCTGGAGAAGGAATGGGTAAACTGCAGGGCTAATTGGTAAAACTGGTAATTTCCTTGTTCACGTTTTAAAATTGCCTGATGTATGCGCGTAAATCGGGAATTACACAAGAAAGTCCTACTTTACTTTCACAGGTAAAATATACATGTGAACATTTAAAAAATAGGTAGAGAAAGTACATGAGCTCAATGCATTGTTATGTCTTTCGATGCATTGCATGTATTCACATGTAAGCCTACATACGCATGTATGTTGTGGAGTAGACATGCATATTTTATAAAACACATATCAAACCTACAGGTTATAAAATACTATGGTAAAACTACACATATGCCTATACAAGCATATATGCCACCATGCACATTTCTTTGAAATGAACCTCTGTGGCCTAAAGTTCCTATCTTGGTTTGGAAATCGCCTGAAATGAACAGGTTGGTTAGTGTGAGAGATCTTGCCTCCCCTTCCCCCAACCAAATATCTATCTATCTATCTAACTATTTATTTATTGTGTTTATATGCTGCTGTTCTGTAATCAATCACAATGGTTTACAATATAAAATAAATAAAACATAATGGGGTAATTTTTAAAGACACGTGTGCGTGTGCATGCGGGACCCAGTGCTCACACATGGACGCGCGTATTTTATAACATGCGCACGTGGCTGCGAGCGAGTTATAAAATACGAGCAGCGCGCACATATGCGGTGGATTTTGTAACCGCGCACGCAAGGGGGGGTAGATAATTGCAATTTCCGTGCGGTGACGCATCGAGGCCTTCCCCAGATCCCTCCCAGTCCACTCCAATTAAGGAGCGGACTGGAAGGGAACTTCCCTACCCCCTAACCTAACCTCCCTTTCCCTTCCTCTCTCCTCCCCACCCCTAAAGCCTTACCTCTCTTTTTTTTTTGTTTTGTTTCTTACTACTCCAACTTCCCCGCCCCTTCTTGCTCCCCAGACCATCCCTTTATCTGGTCCCGGCACTTCGGCACTTAACGGGAGTTACGCATTTGGTTGGGCCCCTTTGAAAATGCATGCGGCGCGCACAAGGCCCGGCCACGCATGTAACCCCTGTTTTTTGCGTGCAGGGGGGATTTCAAATTTGGCCCTATGGCAGGGACATAAAATTAGGAGATACAAATAAATAACATTAATATAAAGCAAGCAATCAAAGGTAAAAACATTATGAAAACAAAGTTAAAATAAATCAAATTAGGATAAAACTTAAAATTTAAATAAGATAAAATAAAAATATTTATTTATTTAATATGCTGAATAAAAAGCCCTGTCGCTATTATCCTCCCCCTCTTGCTGTCAGCAATTAGAAGCCTCCTTCTGGAGCTGCCCCATTTTAATTCTCTCCTGAACTTTTGAGTTAGAAGCCTCTTCTAAGGCTACCCCCTTCCTCCCATCTTCAAGAACAAAGAAATCTCTGTGGTGGGGCTAGGCCAGATCTCCTATCCTTCACCCTTCCCTCCAGAATGGTCACACCATTCTAAAGGTCTCTGCATTCTTCTTCACAGTTAGGAGTGTGGCAAATCCCTTGAATAGGTCTTACCCGAGAAGCCCATTGGCTTGGCTTTATTCACCTCTGTTTGTAACAATTTAAAAGCTTTAAAGAAAAATGTGTAATCACTAAGAAACAGAAGGCAATTAGCTTACTTCCTTATTTTATTATCTGCTTGTGTGCAGACAAACAATACAAGCCATTGGCTGCGAACCACGATACTGTCTGCACATAATATTTCACTCCTTATAAATAATCTTAAGAAGTCATAACAAGCACTGGACAAATCAACAGTCTGTATATCATACTCTACATGAATATGCACTACATCAATATTCGTTAATTTCCAAATTCCATTTAACTAATACCAAGGTATAAGCTTACATTTTTCCTAAGAAATTAAAACAACTTTAACTGCCTTCATATATGGTTAAGGTTGCATGCTGCAGCTACATCATTTTCAGTATTTCTGCCTTAAGCTTTTTCTAGTTAGGCCTAAGTCTCAGTCCTTATAATGGCAGTTAGCGTGACCTAACTAAGGATTTCAAGCATGAAATCCAGATATTCCCCACAGGAGGCAGCCCCGGAAAGAGCTTCTTAATTAACATATCAGGAGGGCATGAGGATTGCTGGTGGGCATGAGGATCACCTGGTAACATGCCTACCTGGTGTGAAGGTGGCGGACTTCACGTGTCACCTAGATTGGATTTTAGACAGTGCTGGGGAGGAGCTGGCTGTCATGGTACATGTGGGCACCAATGACATAGGAAAATGTGGGAGGGAGGTTCTGGAAGCCAAATTTAGGCTCTTAGGTAGAAAGCTTAAATCCAGAACCTCCAGGGTAGCATTCTCTGAAATGTTCCCTGTTCCACGTGCAGGTCCCAAGAGGTAGGCAGAGCTCCGGAATCTCAATGTGTGGATGAGATAATGGTACAAGGAAGATGGATTCAGTTTTGTAAGGAACTGGGGAATCTGTTAGGGAAGGGGGAGTCTCTTCTGAAGGGATGGGCTCCACCTTAACCAGGATGGAACCAGACTGCTGGTGCTGACCTTTAAAAAGGCGATAGAGCAGCTTTTAAACTAGAACAAACGGGAAAGCCGACAGTCGCTCAACAGCACATGGTCTGGAGGGAGGTATCTTCAAAGGATACTAATGATGCATTAGAATTAGGGCATCCCAACAGTGAGGTTCCAATAATAAGAAAAGTAGTCCAAGTGCCTGTAAGTAAAAACTCATCTGAGCTAAAAAATTGTAACTTATCCCTATCAAGTAAAATGCAGAATGAAATACAAACAAAAAACAAACTTTGAAATGTTTGTATGCTAATGCCAGAAGTCTAAGAAGTAAGATGGGAGAATTAGAATGTATAGCAATGAATGATGACATAGACTTAATTGGTATCTCAGAGACATGGTGGAAGGAGGATAACCAATGGGACAGTGCTATACCGGAGTACAAATTATAACGCAATGACAGAGAGGATCGTCCGGGAGGCGGTGTAGCGCTTTATGTCCAGGATGGCATACAGTCCAACATGAGACTAAATGTACAATCGAATCTTTATGGGTAGAAATCCCTTGTGTGTTGGGGAAGACTATAGTGATAGGAGTATACTACCATCCACCTGGTCAAGATGGTGAAATGCTAATAGAAATTAGGGAAGCTAACCAAATTGGTAGTGCGGTAATAATGGGAGATTTCAATTACCCCAATATTGACTGGGTAAATGTATCATTGGGACATGCTAGAGAGAGAAAGTTCCTGGATGGAATAAATGACAGATTTATGGAGCAATTGGTTCAGGAACCGATGAGAGAGGGGGCAATTTTAGATCTAATTCTCAGTGGAGCACAGGATTTGGTGAGAGAGGTAACAGTGGTGGGGCTGCTTGGCAATAGTGATCATAATATGATCAAATTTGAATTAATGACTGGAAGTGGGACAGTAAGCAAATCCATGGCTCTCGTGCTAAACTTTCAAAAGGGAAACTTTGATAAAATGAGAAAAATAGTTAGATAAAAACTGAAAGGAGCAGCTACAAAGGTAAACAGTGTGCAAGAGGTGTGGTCATTGTTAAAAAATAACACCCTAGAAGCACAGTCCAGATGTATTCCACACATTAAGAAAGGTGAAAGAAAGGCAAAACAATTACTGGCATAGTTAAAAGGGGAGGTGAAAGAAGCTATTTTAGCCAAAAGATCTTCATTCAAAAATTGGAAGAAAGATCCAACAGAAGAAAATAGGATAAAGCATAAGCATCGACAAGTTAAATGTAAGGCATTGATAAGACAGGCTAAGAGAGTATTTGAAAAGAAGTTGGCCATAGAGGCAAAAACTCACAGTATAAACTTTTAAAAATATATTCGAGCAGAAAGCCTGTGAGGGAGTCAGTTGGCCCGTTAGATGATCGAGGGGTTAAAAGAGCACTTGGAGAAGATAAGGCCATCACGGAAAGATGAAATGATTTCTTTGCTTTGGTGTTTACTGAAGAGGATGTTGGAGATACCCATACTAGAGAAGGTTTTCATGGGTAATGATTCAGATGGACTGAACTAAATCACAGTGAACGTAGAAGATGTGATAGGCCTGATTAACAAACTGAAGAGTAGTAAATCACCTAGACCAGATGGTATACACCCCAGGGTTCTGAAGGAACTCAAAAATGAAATTCCAGACCTATTAGTAAAAATGTTTAAACTATCATTGAAATCATCCATTGTACCTGAAGACTAGAGGGTGGCCAATGTAACCCCAAAATTTGAAAAGTGCTCCAGAGGCGATCCAGGAAACTACAGACCAGTTAGCCTGACTTCAGTGCCAGGAAAAATAGTTGAAAGTGTTCTAAATATCAATATCACAAAACATATAGAAAGACATAGTTTAATGGAACAAAGTCAGCATGGCTTTACCCAAGCAAGTCTTGTCTCACAAATCTGCTTCAATTTTTTTGAAGGAGTTAATAAACATGTAGATAAAGGTGAACCAGTAGAATTAGTGTATTTGGATTTTCAGAAGGCGTTTGATAAAGTTTCTCCTGAGAGGTTTCTAGGAAAATGAAAGTCATGGGATAGGTGGCGATGTCCTTTCGTGGATTACAAACTGGCTAAAAGACAGGAAACAGAGAGTAGGATTAAATGGACAATTTTCTCAGTGGAAGGGAGTGGCCAGTGGAGTGCCTCAGGGATCTGTATTGGGACCCATACTTTTCAATATATTTATTAATGATCTGGAAAGAAATACGACAAGTGAGGTAATCAAATTTGCAGATGACACAAAATTGTTCAGAGTACTTAAATCACAAGCAGATTGTGATAAATTGCTGGAAGACCTTATGATACTGGAAAATTGGGCATACAAATAGCAGATTAAATTTAATGTGGATAAGTGCAAGGTGATGCATATAGGGAAAATAATCCATGCTACAGTTACACAATGTTAGGGTCCATATTAGGAGCCACCACCCAAGAAAGAGATCTAGGTGTCATAGTGGATAACACATTGAAATCGTCGGTTCAGTGTGCTGCTGCAGTCAAAAAAGCAAACAGAATGTTGGAAATTATTAGAAAGGGAATGGTGAATAAAACAGAAAATATCATAATGCCTCTGTATTGCTCCATGGAGAGACCGCACCTTGAATACTGTGTACAATTCTGGCCACCACATCTCAAAAAAGATATAATTGCAATGAAGAAGGTACAGAGAAGGATGACCAAAATGATAAAGGGAATGGAACAGCTCCCCTATGAGGAAAGACTAAAGAGGTTAGGACTTTTCAGCTTGGAGAAGAGACAACTGAGGGGGGGATATGATAGAGGTGTTTAAAATCATGAGAGGTCTAGAACAAGTAAATGTGAATCGATTATTTACTCTTTCGGATAATAGACTAGGGGGCACTCCATGAAGTTAGCATGTGGCACATTTAAAACTAATCGGAGAAAGTTCTTTTTCACTCAACTCACAATTAAACTCTGGAATTTGTTGCCAGGGGATGTGGTTAATGCAGTTAGTGTAGCGTTTAAAAAAGGATTGGATGCAGTTAGTGTAGTGTTTAAAAAAGGATGCAGTTAGTGGTTAATGCAGTTAGTGTAGTGTAGTGTAGTGTTTAAAAAAGTAGTGTAGGATGCAGTTAGTGTAGTGTTTAAAAAAGGATTGGATAAGTTCTTGGAGGAGAAGTCCATTATCTGCTATTAAGTAAGTTGACTTAGAAAATAGCCACTGCTATTACTAGCAAGAGTAACATGGAATAGACTTAGTTTTTGGGTACTTGACAGGTTCTTATGGCTTGGATTGGCCACTGTCGGAAACAGGATGCTGGGCTTGATGGACCCTTGGTCTGACCCAGTATGGCATGTTCTTATGTTCTTAGGATGTAGGAGAAATCCCCCATACTATCCAACCCTTTCATGTTGTAGCTGGTTAACAAAGGGGATTTAGTGAGGCAGCTAATGTGTGTAGGGAGATCCCCAATTATTTCTACTCTTTGGTGAGCCTTGTAATGCAGACAACTCTGGGTGGGTGAGACTTAGGAAAGCTACCACGGCTGGCATTTTAGGTAAAAATGTTAACAGTTCAATTGCTGCAGTAGCACTTAAAGACCATAGGATGGCATGTTGAATGTGTGAGCACTATAAAACAGTTGATAATGTGATTTGGGAAAATGTATATATGTTTCTTTAAAGGTTTGGGTTTCTCAGTTTGCTGAAAGAGAAGCAGGCAGTATAAAGGGGGAAACGTTTGGCAGGGTTTTGCCTTTTCCACCTCTGCCCTTGCCCATTTAGAGTAGGGGTTAAGGACCTCCAGTTATGTAACTGAGTAGCAACTCATACATAAACTGCAGTCTGGGAGGTCCAGGGATCCTCTAAAGGGAGTTGGACTCTGTAGGGTCTCTTCCCTCAAGGAGAGAGGCCCAAGGCCAAGAAGAAGTAGAGAAGAATCCATCTCTTTCATGGGGTTTGGACCAGAGTGGAAAAGCAGGAGATGGTGGCTACAGAGTGGCAAGGAGTGTTTTGTCTCCCCCTAGGGGTACCACCATGCAGCAAGGAGGAGACGTGCAGGATTGGGGTGAGTTCAAAAAAGTGTGAATGCTTCCAGGGTGTCTTTTGATTTGTGGAGGTTTGGGGAACCAGAATAGAGGGAAAGGAGCAGTTTCCTCCTTCCCCTGAATTGCTTACCAGAGTGTTGAAACCGAGAGAACAGGGGCCCTTAGTGTGGAGTGGTGTATTTCCTCCTCCCAAGAAAATAACCAAGAGATGTGCAGAGCAGGAGCATAAGAAGATGTCCTTGAAGTGCAGTGTCTGGGGAAACCTGCATTAAGAGGATGGTGATGTGGAGATTGGTGAAAAGGTCCAAGACCAAAGGAGGTGTGAGTGATTTTATAGGAAATGCGATTATGTACTTGAAGCCCATTGGATGAGAATTTTGATATGGGTATGCTTGAACAATCCAGCCCTCCCTTATGGCTGAGAGAGAGAAAGGATAACAGGATGGATCAACCTGGTCAGTAGTAATGGTAATATTCACTTTTATGGAAGCCCATGATTTTCTGGCTTGTTCAGTACCGATGTTGTAACACCTTTCCATCCAGGTACAGTACATAGTTTTTGGTTGGCCAGCTTTTCCAGAAAATAAAGCTGCTGTTGGTTTGGACTGAGATACAGTATATAGAGTCTCCATTATTAAGCCAACCTCTTCCTGTCAATGGCATCAGAGATCATGGAGGGTTTTCTTCCCTGTCCTAACAAACAGAGTAGGGTTAACCAAAGCTGTCGCCATAGATCCACTTCAGCATTTGCAATGACCACTTTGGAGGGGACAACCACTGAACCTGGTTGGGGTGGGGTGGGGGGCTACATGGGCATGTGATACTTTTTGTGGGTCAACAATCAAAATATATTAAAATAACAAAGCTAAAATTCATTGTACGGCCAGTAAAGTGATACTTTAGCATCTGCAGTAAACTTTTAGCCACTTGTGGTCTTCATTGAATAGACCTCAAAATGTCTGCAAATCATATTCTAGTATTGAAATTACCGGTATAAGAAAATTAGCAAACTGCGGCCTCACCCCGAGTAACAGGCCCTGAGTTATGTTACTGATGACACTGTATTACTAAATTCATGAGAACAGATGGAAAAAATGATAATTCTTCCAAATGCACACACCTGACTTCATTATGCTGGCTAAAGTTTGACATCACAGGCCAGTCGAAATGACACTACAATTTTGTGGAAAAGGTTAAAAACGGCTTGTAGTAAGAATTAGACTCAAGTCCTGTAGTTTCCTGTGGTTTCTCAGCAATTGACACACACAATTTTCCTTTTTGCAGCGGAATCATGGGAAGGAGACTGCGAACCTGATCCCACCCTGGCTGGTGCTTTTCTCTCCTTTAATGGTGGCAGGAGCTACTGCTACTCTGAATTTCTCGGAGCCTCTGGTGCCGCATGTCTCTGCTTCCCGGAAGGAGTGCGGTAGAGATGGTAACTCTCGCAGGCTGAAAGATCTGGCACTAGAGCCATGGATAGGTTCAGCAGATGCTTCAGAGAGCTTGGGATAGGGTGGGGATGGGGGTCAATGGGTGGGAGAGAAAAGCAGACAAGAAGAGAAGAGGAAGCTGATGTTTGTGTATATGTGGGTGCCTTGGAGAAAGAACAGCAGAGCAGTGCAAAAAGTCAGTCGGCACCATTTTTAAAAGTTGCCATCTGGGTGGGATGGATCTGCAAAGGGCCTATCATTAGAAGGGATAGGAAGGAGGGATCTCAATGTGTGGAGGGAGGGTGCCCCTTGATCTGAGGTCCTGGAGAGAGTTTGTCATTGAGGCTTCTGTGGGGGGGGGGGGGGGGGGTGTGTTGTTACTGGGCTTACTGCCAGTTGTAAGTGTGGAAGGGGCCAGGAGGGGGTTGCTCCGAAGAGGATGACTGTCATTTTTGCTGGGGGAATTGAGGTTTCCAGTACATTTTTATTATGGAGAAGAAATCTGCCCTGTTAATCATCAGTTCATTCACTGAGGGCAGGTATTACTTATTTGCCATTACAGGAGTTTAAAGCAAGGTGGAAGTGTGGAACAGCTGCCTTGTGGAGATGGTAGTGACAAGGGCAGTATCAGGATTTTAGAGAGCATGAGATAAGCACAGGGGATCTCTCAGGGAGAGGAAGGGATTATAAAGATGAACAGATGTGGATGGTGTGTTTGGTCTCTGACTACTTTCATGTTCTCTGTATGGTTTTAATAGCAGTAGAGGACGGTATACCATGCTATTTAACATGGGCCTGGCAAAGACTAATTTGCATATGATGCAGCTTCATTTACATGTGGGTGGTCACATAAGGAGGGCAGTGAGGACACTTAAGTGAGAGTAATTAGGCTAACGAGAAGACTATGAATGTTAATCTGTTGGCAAAAGCTGTGAACATTGCAGGTTAGTGAGTTGAAAGCATGTACTTACCTAATTTGGCTGCTCTCAAAGAGGTGAGATATCCCTGTAGCTCCTCTGAGTAGCAGCTGGTGGCCTGATTGCAATGTGAGTGCAATCAATTGCTCTAAGACAGCAGGAAAATTAGCTATGTCAGAAAAGTCTCTCATGGTTTGTTGTTGGTACTGTGCTGCTTGGTTTAAAAAAATATAGGTATTGATTTGTTCGCCTGAGTGGAGCATTAATAAAGTGTTGAATACTGCTTGGCTAATCCCATGTGATGTCATGGACAGTGGTCTGGAAGCTGCCTGTAGCTAGGCAGGCTAAGGTTGTGGTGGCTTTTAAATCCATATAAAAAGCACAGCTTCTCTGTGTTGGATTCTCTAAATCCCTCTTTAACAGCCAGCAAAGATGTAAAATAGATTGTCAAATCTATTACTAATAAAGACTTGCTTCAGATAACCACAAAATCCCAATTCTAGACCTGTAAACACCTCTTTCTCTGCAGTCTCTACTGCCTTTGGCTCCTCTGGTATTGAATCAATACCCAGACATGAGCAGATCTCATTATCAGAACAGAAACTCCCCCCCCCCACCACACACAAATGGCTATCAAATCTCAGAAGGAAGACATATGCCTTCACTTGAGCTGTCATGAACAGCTGATGCAAAAGCCCTCTCACTGTAAATATGATGTCCACACTCTCTGCCTTTTGAAAATGTGCTGCGTGCACTGCTGTGAAAAATGCCCCAGAAGTGCCTTGATTACTCTGTTTTGTTCTGTCCAGGCATTGATTTTGCTGGGCTAAGAATATAACGGGCCATTTGTTTCATTTGGAAATTTGGACATAGCCCGATTTTGTGTAGACATGCCTTAAACCCTATTTAACCCATCCCTCTGCAACTAAGCCTTTGAAAATTACCCCCCCCCCCCCAATGTGTGAACTTATACATGTTCATGATATATGAAGAAAGGAAACTGCAGTCTCAGATATGTTAGGCAGTATAAGTTCAAGCCCAACAATAGATCTTCTGGAGCAACTGCGTTTCTGGTGGGGCCCAGAAGTACATGAAAACAAAAAGCAAGGCACGCTGATTGTTAACAAGGAGAGCAAGAAAATACCTTGAAGAGCGTGAGAGGAAAAATACTCTAAACTCAAGTGGAACCAGTTGGTATCAGAACAAACAATATTGCTCTGAGGAGAAACGCACTCATTGCACATAAGAAATATTCCAAAGCCATGAACTTACAGAATAGCTTGGCAGAGCAACCTGGCAAATGCAACCTTTCCCTAAACTGTTAGGCCTGGGAACCAAAGTACATCTTGTTACTAGACATTAGACCAATGATGGAAAGTATTTTTTTAGGGGAATCTTAAAGGGATGATAAAACATGTCATTATCATGACTGGCTCGTGAAATGTTCTTTAGCCAGAACCAATGAATGCAATTGCACTAACATTCCAGGTTTCATCATGGAGAACTGCGGAGGCTATGGCACGGCAAGAGTGCTACCCTGTTACAAAACATCGACTTAACATATACCGTACAAGTTCACCAGTATGCAAATGTGATAATGTTGTTCACCACAGTCATCTTTTAATGCAAAATCTTTGCACAGCCTTACTACTGAGTGCAACAATATATTGAAAATGTTATGTGCTAAGAGAAATGGAGAGTTCCCAAATAAATTTCAAGAGAATACATTGAACTCATTAACAGGTCAATTTAAAAATGAGCATGAATGCGCCCAAATGTGCATGTATCGGCGCACAAGCAAGGATAAGCTGGAATTTCTAATTGTGTGCATACTTACACGCATGTTTTAAAATGCACCAACTATGTGTAAATGTGCTTCTATTTTAAGAGGTTACTTGCGCACAGCTAGCGCGTGTGCATCTTCAATACGACCATATCGGATTTTACGTGCGTATGTCAGCAAATTTTAAAGTATGCTTGCAAGAGGCATATTCGCAGTTTTCCAATTAGTCCACCAGTTAATATCGAGGTCTTTGAGACCCCTCTGGTTCTTCATTCTGCATGCTGCCCAGTTGACTCTGACCCCTCACCCTGTCCTATAAGTCCTAAAACTTGAGATCTACACGCTTGCTCCTCATCAGGAGCAGCAGTAAAGTTATGTGGATATCTAGCATATGTGTGTGTGGGTTTCATTTTTAAAATTCAGAGTTACACATGTAAGTCTTGGCCCCACCATGCAACACCCAAGGCCCGCTCCTGTTCCACCCCCTTATTTCTCACACATGCACGAGTACATACTTACGTATGTTGTGTTTTGTTTTAAATCTGCGTAGCTCGTGCATGGCCCACATAATGTGTGTAATCTTCCTGCTGGCCTGTGTGGGGGACCTATGTCACCCTTTTCGCCTCTGGACGCCAATCCTGCTGTTTCATGGTTTGATCTGCATGGGGCTCTGCAGTCTCACAGGAGCTGCTAACACCACACAGTACAAACTGATAAATGACTGAAATGGTGCCTAGTAGAGAGAAAGGTATAAGAGGTCCTCAGCAGGTTAGTGGCAACACTGGATAGAAGACAGAATTAAAACTCACAGAAGAGGCACAGAAGAGTAAACCACCTCAACTCGCCTTCAGCAAGAAATCTGGTAGGGTTAAAAGCAGCATTACTGGTTGAGCAGGAAGTGTGAGGAGGCGAGGTGCTTACCAGCCAGAGGTATTGTATGTGCTGGTGAGTCCCTCCTTGGGCTGAACTGAAGTTATCATGTCATGCTTCTTCAACTATAAAATCCAGGGCGCTGTGGCGAGCAGCTGAAGTCACAAGCCAAAGGAGCATGCCCCTACGTCCCGTAAAATTGGGAAGAAAGAGGAAGACCAAACCATAGTCATCTTCGCCAGCTCCCTCAATTTCTTCAAATCCTGCAGGGATTTGAGGCCCCATCTCACAGTCACAGTCTTCGGATGGGTGACTTGTCCAGTACATAACAGTTCAATCTCAGGGATCTCATTAAGTCCGGGGAAAAATCTGCCACCTTTGCAGCCTGAAGTTGTTTCATTTATTGAAGGCATTGTCCCTTCTTGTATAACCTTGAATTCAGCCTCAGGCTCCTTCTCATTAGGCATGTGCATTCGTTTAAAATAAAACTGCAAAACATGATGAATGAGGCTAATTCGTTTAAATTTGTGGTCCTGAAATGAATTGGGGCCCCCCCCCCCCCCCCCCCCCTCCGATTGAAAAGAACCTTATTTGTTTTAAACTAATGATTTGGACCTATGTCCTGGGTCCGGGCCTTTCATTGGGACCCGGTGTTGGAACCCAGCCTCGGGCCTGGGTCTGGTCTCCGGCATAGGCTGAGGTCCTGACATTGGGCCTGGGTCTGGGCCTCAGCCTCTGGGTTGGGTCATGGCATCGGGCCTGGGTCTGGGCCTCAGCCTCTGGGTTGGGTCATGGCATCGGGCTTGGGTGTAGGCCAAGGCCCCAGATGTTGGGACTCAGCCTCCAGTTCAGATTGCAGTGTCAGGCCTGGGTCCTGGCCGAGGCTCTGGCTTCAGGCACCAGCCTAGGTTGAGGCCCTGACATTGGGATCGGGTTAGGCCCAAACCTTAGCCTACACAATCCCGAGGCTTCGGGCCTAGCACTAGCCTTGGCGGATCCCCACCGGACTGGGTAAGTGGGGGGCTGAGTGGCATGCTGGCCCCAGTGTTTTTTCGGGAGGGTGGGAGGGAGGACTCGTTTTCGATTTTTGGCCTTTTTTTTAAATTGCTTGATTTGTTTTTTTCACATGAATTAAATGAATTAAGCAACCCACGAACCAAAACTTGTGGGGGGAAAAAACCTCCTGAAAACAAACTGAAAAATAAAAACAGATTTTTTTTTCTTGCACATCCCTACTTCTTATTCACAACAGTGTGCTCTGCCCCAGAGTACCAGTTGGAGGATTCAGTGAGGGTCCCTTTTCCAACAATAATACCCTTGATGTGTAATCCCACTGATGTGTTTGAGGAGCCTGCAAATGTGACTCTTTTGGATGTTTGGGATTTATTTGCTAAGATGGATAAAAACATGTTTCAGTCGGTAGCCCAGTTGCATGTCTTTGCCTCTTAAGTGAGGTCTAAGATAGAAGAATAGGAGAGGAAGCCCTGTGGGATAGAAAAAATCAGTTTCTGAGCTGAATTCTCATGTGATTTCAATTCAAGCATCGTGTTTTTCTTTTATAAAAGATAATTTCATTATCCATAAATAGCTTGAAAATGTAGAGAATAATATGAAAGCTTCTAATCTTAATTTTTTTTTTTAATTTTCCTATGTTTAGGTTGTTATCGCCTGTTGAATTGTACAAAATATATCTATGTGAAGTATTATCCTTCAATGAAGACAAAATTCTAGTTCTTCCTAAGATTTACTACTTACCAAAGCGAAAAGTGCTTACTGCTAGGGAAGGGGAAATGGATGTATTAGGGAGTCCAGGAGTCTCCACTTAAAGAGTTGGTATTTTATAAAGATTTTCGATGTAAAGATTTTCTTTACAAAAGATGCAGATCTTTCCTGACATCTCACAGGCTACTGAAGCCTGTAGAAATCAATTTCTATCCTACAAACAAACACCTAGATTAATCAAAATGTTAAAATATTGCATGGATAATGCCCGCGGTAAAAAAAAAAAAAAAAAAAAGGGACATGCTTATGGTAATTTTAGAATTACTGCACTGTGTGCTTTGCAGGGTGTGGTAAAGTTTTCACACCCTGTGCTCCTTCTATTTTGCAAATTGTGAAGTGCCTGAGAGAGACTCTTTATAAGGCCTTCATAGTAGACAACTATTCATATCTCTATAGGAGGGCCAGCTAATAGCTCAAGGTGAGGTTTTGGAGGTGGTTTAGGGGCCAGTTTGACATGCAGAATGAGACGTACGAACAGCACAGTACACCTCGGTGAAGATTTGACGTCATTTGGAGTGAGGAAAGTCTCACAAAGATGAGATTTCTACAATGTTCTCTTGCCCTAGCTTAATGGACTCTATAACAGGGTACTATCATTTTAATCTCGCCGAAATGCTTCCCCAATCCTGCCCCTTCAAAAAATTTGCATTTGTGTGCTTTACCGCCATAATGCATTTTGATAAATGATCCTAAAAGAGTGCTCGATTTAGGTGCAAGTTTCTAGCTAAAATGCCCGTGTAACAACACATTTGGTTTCATCGACCCACTCCACTTGGATCACTTTCTTAGAGATAAGACTTTGGGAACGGATGTGAGCGTCAAGTAAACTAAACCGATTATGTGTGGCGTTATGGCAGATAAAACAGTTTAGCTGACCTCCTGAAACATAATATGATTTATTCTTAAATAATTTGAAAAGGTTTCCTTATTCCCACTTCACCTTCCATTATAATGTGGGCTAAATGTAGCAAAGTAATTTTTGTATGTTTCTTTTTCTCTCCTTGTAGAGTAATTTTCTGCTCTTTTCCTGTTATTTCATTACATGTAATGTTTATGATGTAATTAATAAAATATAGATTTAAAAAAAAAAGCAGCAATGCTCACCCTGAAATCCAGGAAGCACATGTGGCTCTCTTTCATCAAGGACTTTTCGACCCCACAGAATGAAATGGAACATTTGCAGTACAAAATAAGAGGCAATGTAAAGATAATCATTACTATTGAGTACCAAGTTTGATAACAAGGATGCACCAGTTCTCTCTGTGCTCAACTTTCCTCGTTATTTCACCCATGATTTTAGTGATCATTTTCAATGCTTTCCAACCTACAGGCTGTTGGAAAGAATTATGTAAAAGGGATGTCTGCCTATCTGTCTTTAGGAACAGCTGATAAAATGCTGACCAGCACACCATCCCATGTGCCGCCTCTCCCTTCCAACACTTGCAACATAAGAGATGGAAAATAATTGAAGCAACTGACACAGGATGGCACACTCACAATCACTTCTACACCATACACACCCTTACACCTTTATATGTACCCCCCATGCACCCCCACACACAACCACCACACACATACGCAAACACTACTCTCCCCCATATACCCATCCACACACATCTCCCAGTGCCACACACACCTTACATGCACACTTGCCACGTACACACACACCCATCATGCACACACTTAACCCAGCATACCCACATCTACTAACCCCACAGATTCAGAAAAAATAACTGATGCAGCTTCCAATTAACAACCCCCATACTCCAGACATAAACCCTCATATCACGTACATATACACACACACACATCTGCTCCAATCACACCCTCACAAACACACACAGAGCCATACCCACACAAACAAATATCCCTCAACTACCCTTACACACATTAGCTCCCCACCAAAACCGCGACACACAGAAACACACCCAAACACATCCATCCTCCAACTTACTCCCACATCTACACACATCCACGTGTACCCTTATATATATGCAGGCACACCCATACTTCTCAGATTCCACCACTCATACAGCTTCTCCCCACATATAATACACACAACCATCCCCACTGCAATACACACCTATCTCTCATACATATGCAACCGCTTATGTAGTAACACTGTCTATACACTACCTCACAACCACATCTGCTACACACACATAACAAATACAATAACCTAAAATCCATATACGCAACTTCACAACACCAAACGCACACCTCTACCACACATACCTCCCCTACCTATGAACCCACTGAACCCCCCATAGACACCACTGATATTATTCTCATACACCCACACCCTCCATTGCCCCCAAATACATCCCCAGCACAAATCCCACACATCCATAGCCACCCTTTCTACAAATCTATGTTGGAAAGCATTCTGGAAACCATGCTTTCCCTACTTGCTTATGTCATCATTCCAGACTGTTCTGTTTTCCTCCCTCTGTCTCTCTTGCATTCTAGCACGCCATCAAATACTAAGTTAACTAGCTAGTAGAAGCAATAATAGTTTTTGAATATGGCTTTTAGACTCAGCCTATTGCCAATATGACGGACACAGGGTAACCTCTTCTTCCATGCTTCTTCCATCCTGCTCTGCTAAAGCTTCTATTGAACATGAAGATTAGTCTCCGTTCTGGTATTGGATTTTAGTGAGGCCGTACATTTCCTGAATCATGAACAAGAGGTTAGAACAGAATCATAAAGGGAACATGAACTACCTAGGTAGACTTTCTTCACAGCCGAATGGTATGACTGGCTTTCTTTTTTTTATTTCTCTCTCATTTATTCTTGCATGTGAGTACAAACTGCATTTAAGCTCAGTATGTTCTTTTGCACACTTAGCATTATTCCAACTGCTAATCTTCTGTTCCTCATGTGGAGCTCCAGCTGTGAAACATTCTGTTTCTTTTCTCCTGCTGATCAATGGTGGCTTCCCATTGAGTCATCAGGAAGTTAAAGGCGTCTTTCCTGTTGCAGTGTACTTTACATATTTTATATACTCACAGAAACGTGGCAATGTTAGGAAGTCTTGAAAGGGGATGTTTTTTGCATTTGCCTATTATCCCCAAAGCTAATGCCTAGTTTGTCTTCTGTACAGGTATTTTTGTAGCATTCATAAAGCTGTGGTTTTCTGTATTTATGGCACAATTATGTGTTCTTGGACTTCCCTATCACCCTCTGTGTGGCACTGAGCAAATCACTTCCCCCACCAGACAGATTCTTTGAGGCAAGGAACATAGCTAAGGACCTTTTTTCAGTTTTTATTTTATTTTTTCTGGGAATTTCAATGTTCTAACAAAAATAAAACAGTGAAAAAATGACTTTTCCACTGATTTTTTTTCTGTTTGTTATAACAGTAATTTTAATAGAATGTATTTTTGTTAGAACATTGAAATTCTTAGGAAAAATAAATTAAAAACTAAAAACGAAGATCCCGAAACAGAGCATAACATGTAAGGATATGCAGGGGAAAACAATATATTTAGCCTCGTCTAGCCGATTCAGTTCAAACATACAGGGTCATTTATCAAAATGTATTATGGAATTCTGTTTTGGGCATTTTTGAGAGAGTGAGTGTGAGAGAGAGAGAGAGCGCGAGAGAGCACCTCTGGGATGGCACACATAGTAGTCAACTCTTTATACCACTATAGGAGGGCCAGCTAATAACTCGAGGTGAGGTTTTGGTGGTGGTCTAGGTTTTGGGGCCACTTTGACATGCAGAGTGAGACGTATGAACAGCGCAGTACACATCAGTGAAGATTTGACATGATTTGGAATGAGGAAAGTCACACAAAAATGAGATTTCTACTATGTTTCTCCTAATGTAAACCGTCATGATGGCAAAACCGAATATACGGTATACAAAACATGTTAAAATAAATAAATGTTCTCTCGCCCTAGCTTAATAGTGTAAATGGGGTAAATAAAATTAAAATAAATACCTGCCTGATTGTTGCTGAGGCTACTGGAGCCTGGGGTGCTCCTGGCAGCCAGAGAGAGGCCAGAAGGTCTGCAATGAGTTTTTCTAAACTAGATAAATGCCACTCGGTGCAGTTGGTGCCACACTGCAGCAGCAGGGCTGGGAATGCTGCCTCTGCCAGTTTAAGCCAGGAGACAGTGTCAGAGCTGTAATCAAAGTCCTGGTGTGATTACAGTGCTGGCCAAGTGGTCCTCACAGACTTGGGACAATGATGTCAGCGAGAGGCTGCCTACACAGTGCCTGTAGGAAAATTAAAGTTTAAAAGATGAATAAAACCTGTCAGAAACTGGGCTTTGATGGTGGTAGTCACCAGGTGAAATCATATAAACGTCATGACGACCAGCCAGCGGTGACCCGATTAACGGCGCGATTCCACCAGGCGCTGTTACAGAGGGGCAGCCCACTACCATCGGGCACTTAAAGAAAACTACATCTTGTGAGAAAAAGACACAAAAAATAGTAAAAATGAACTGAGATGTTAAAAGAGAAAATCAGCGATGTGAAGACCCGCCCCCCCTGACGTCATGACGACCAGCCAGCGGCGACCCGATTAACGGCGCGATTCCACCAGGAGCTGTTACAGAGGGGCAGCCCACTACCATCGGGCACTTAAAGAAAACTACATCTTGTGAGAAAAAGACACAAAAAATAGTAAAAATGAACTGAGATGTTAAAAGAGAAAATCAGCGATGTGAAGACCCGCGCCCCCCCATGTCATGACGACCAGCCAGCGGCGACCCGATTAACGGCGCGATTACACCAGGTGTCGCGCGACAAAGGGGTTTTCCCCTTTGTGCTAACCTTTGTGCTCCTTCTAATATAATTATATTTATGTTTATGTTAATAATTTAATTTTTATTAATGTTATTTAGCTTTTTGCTCTGTTTAAAATTATTTCATTATTGACGTTTAAATGTATTAGACTAAGGAATTTTACTTCCTGCTTATTCTGTTTCATTGTAAACCGGTTTGATATGCATTTTATGCAGGAAAATCGGTATAAAAAAACTAAAAATAAAATAGAAACATAGAAACATAGAAACATAGAAATGACGGCAGAAGGAGACCAAATGGCCCATCTAGTCTGCCCCGCAAATTTTCTCTCTCATACTTATCTGTTTCTCTTAGCTCTTGGTTCTATTTCCCTTCCACCCCCACCTTTAATGTAGAGAGCAGTGATGGAGCTGCATCCAAGTGAAATATCTAGCTTGATTAGTTAGGGGTAGAAGCCGCCGCAATAAGCAATCTGCACCCATGTTTATTTGTTTTACCCAGACTGTTATACAGCCCTTATTGGTTGATTTTCTTCTCCCATGCCGTTGAAGCAGAGAGCTATGCTGGATATGCATCGAAAGTGAAGTATCAGGCACATTTGGTTTGGGGTAGTAACCGCCGTAACAAGCCAGCTACTCCCTGCTTTGCGAGTGCGAACCCTCTTTTCTGGATGTGTGAAGTATCAGTTTTTCTTCTCCCCTGCCGTTGAATCAGAGAACTATGCTGTATATGCATTGAAAGTGAAGTATCAGGCTTATTTGATTTGGGGTAGTAAGCGCCGTAACAAGCCAGCTACTCCCCTCTTTGTGAGTGTGAATCCTTTTTTCCACATTTCCTCTTGCTGTTGAAGCTTAGAGCGATTTTGGAGTCACAGTAAGCCTGTGTATGTTTATTTAATAAGGGTATTGACTCCAGGCAGTAGCCGTCATTCTGGCGAGTCACCCACTCTTCATTGGCAGCCTCTTGACTTTATGGATCCACAGTGTTTATCCCATGCCCCTTTGAAGTCCTTCACAGTTCTGGTCTTCACCACATCCTCCGGAAGGGCATTCCAGGCATCCACCACCCTCTCCGTGAAGAAATACTTCCTGACATTGGTTCTGAATCTTCCTCCCTGGAGCTTCAAATCGTGACCCCTGGTTCTGCTGATTTTTTTCCTTCGGAAAAGGTTTGTCGTTGTCTTTTGATCATTAACACCTTTCAAGTATCTGAAAGTCTGTATCATATCACCTCTGCTCCTCCTTTCCTCCAGGGTGTACATATTTAGATTCTTCAATCTCTCCTCATACGTCATCCGATGAAGATCCTCCACCTTCCTGGTCGCCCTTCTCTGTACCGCCTCCATCTTGTCTTTGTCTTTTTGAAGGTACGGTCTCCAGAACTGAACACAGTACTCCAGGTGAGGCCTCACCAAGGACCTGTACAAGGGAATAATCACTTCCCTTTTCTTACTCGATATTCCTCTCTCTATGCAGCCCAGCATTCTTCTGGCTTTAGCTATCGCCTTGTCGCATTGTTTCGCCGACTTCAGATCATTAGACACCATCACCCCAAGGTCCCTCTCCTGCTCCGTGCACATCAGCCTTTCCCCCCCCCCATCGAATACAGTTCATTCGGATTTCCACTCCCCATATGCATGACTTTGCACTTCTTGGCATTGAATCTCAGCTGCCATATCTTTGACCACTCTTCCAGTTTCCTTAGATCCCGTCTCATTCTCTCCACTCCTTCCGGCGTGTCCACTCTGTTGCAGATCTTAGTGTCATCCGCAAAAAGACAAACCTTACCTTCTATCCCGTCCGCAATGTCGCTCACAAAGATATTGAACAGGACCGGTCCCAAAACCGATCCTTGTGGTACACCGCTTAAAACCGCTCTCTCTTCAGAGAGAGTTCCATTTACCATCACACATTGTCTTCTGTCCGTCAACCAATTTGCAATCCAGGTCACCACCTCGGCACTCACTCCCAAGCTTCTCGTTTTATTCACCAGTCTCCTGTGCGGAACCGTATCAAAAGCTTTGCTGAAATCCAAGTAGATGACATCGAGCGCTCTTCCTTGATCCAATTCCTTGGTTACCCAGTCAAAAAAGTCAATCAGATTTGTCTGACAGGATCTTCCCCTGGTGAATCCATGTTGCCTCTGGTCCATTAATTCTCCTGACTGTAGATAGTTCACTATTCTCTCTTTCAACAGTGACTCCATTACTTTTCCCACCACCGAAGTGAGGCTGACCGGTCTGTAGTTGCCAGCCTCCTCCCTGTTCCCACTCTTGTGAAGCGGGACCACCACCACTCTTCTCCAATCTCTTGGTACCACTCCTGTTTCTAGGGATCTATTGAACAGGTCACACAGCGGACCCGCCAGAACATCTCTGAGCTCCCTCAGTATCCTTGGATGAATCCCATCAGGCCCCATGGCTTTGTCCACTTTCAGGTTCTTTAGCTGTTCCCATACATTCTCTTCTGTAAAAGGATTTTCATCTATTCCTCTTCCCTCCAGTTTCTTGTTGTGTAAAGATGGTCCTTCTCCAGGGTCTTCTTTAGTGAACACAGAGCTGAAGTATTCGTTTAATATTTCTGCCATTTCTTCATCTCTCTCCATACATTGATCATTACCACCTTTCAATTTCACTATACCACTTTGGACCTTTCTCTTTTCGCTGATGTATCTGAAAAATGTTTTGTCACCATTTTTTATCTCCTTGGCAATCCTCTCTTCCGCTTGACTTTTTGCCAACTTGATTAATTTCTTTGTCTCCCTCAGTTGATACAAATATTCTTCTTTGTGTTCCTCCCTTTGGGAACTTTTATATTTCTTGTATGCTGTTCTTTTAGCTTTAATTTTGTCAGCCACCTCCTTTGAGAACCAGATAGGTTTCAATTTTCTTTTGCTTTTCTTTACATTTCTAACATATAGAGCAGTTGCCTTGGTGATTGCTCCTTTTAGATTGGTCCACTGCTGATCCACATCTCTTTCATTCTCCCATCCTTTTAGTTCTTCCTCCAGGTACTTCCCCATTTCCTCAAAGTCTGTGTTTTTGAACTGTAAAACTCGGGTCTTTGTGGTTCTTTTCCCTATTCTTTTAGTGATATTAAACCATATCGTTTGATGATCACTGGTGCTGAGGTATATGGATTTTAATCCTTGATATGGGTAAACTATGTTTATTATGTAAGTTAAAAATATAATTAGCTGTAAAAATGCTAAAATAGCTAATATGGTCATGAAAAGACATAGGACTACTGCTACATTTATTTAGATGCTAACCTGAACGTTTGGTGTAATTTTGAACTGTGCAAGTGGAGTTTTCTAATTGGTTTCATTTTCCAGCTCTCAGAGAGAGAAAAAAAAAAGAAAACTCTTTGACATCCCATAGACAAGGCCAAAGTAATGCTTAGCCCATCCCAGGGTCTATGCAAGGCAGCTGAGTGATTAGGTCTGAGTAATATCATCAAGCTGAGGCAATGCACAAAAAGACTTAAGAAGTAATTTGCCTTTAAAGAATGTTTTGAACACACTGTGGGGCAGATCTTTAAACCTGCGTGCGGGAATTGATTTGATTGTGCAACCCGGTGCGAACAAATCTACACCTGATTTTATAACATGCGCGCGCTGCAGCGCGCGCATGTTATAAAATCCAGGATCGGTGTGCGCAAGGAGGTGCGCAACTTGCAAGCGCCGAGCCGCGCAGCCTTCCTCCATTCCCTCCTTCCTTCCGCCCCCCTGCACCTTCCCCTATCTAACCCGCCCCCCAGCCCTATCTAAAACCCCCTCCTTACCTTTATCGGGAAAGTTATGCCTGCCTCTGGGCAGGCGTAACTTGCGCGCGCCGGCTGGCTGCCAGCGCACCATCCCCCAGCACAACAGCTGTTCCGGAGGCCTCTGTCCTGCCCTGCCCCTGGAACGCCCATTTTTCGAAGCCCCCGGACATACGTGCATCCCGGGGCTAGCGTGCTCCACCGAGCCTATGCATGATAGGGTCAGCGCGTGCAGGAATAGCTTGGGGCAGCTTTTCAGGGGTTACGCGCGTATCCCTTTGAAAATCTGTCCCTAAATATTCTTTTGAAAGCTATGTTCCTAGACAAAGTGTTTTTAAAAGGTTTCTTGGTGAATAAGAAGGTTTGTTAAAGTAGATAAGAACTATTTCTTGAAGAGACTTCAGAGGAGTAAAGATCTCTTCTGAGAATTTTTCAAAATGCAGGTGGAGACTCCAAGAGAGCTGTATGCCTGGAGGCTACAGTTTGAGATAGCACAGTAGGCAAACCACTGTATACTGAGACTTCGTGGTCAAGCGTGGTAGATCAGATTCAGTCTGTACCATCAAGCAGCGTGAGCTATTCCTCAATTACAAGCCACCAAAGCTTCACATCATTCCTGGGTCAGCGCTCTCTACCCAGCGTTCACAAGTAGCACTTTCAAAAATTGTTACCAAGCAATCAAAGATAAGTGCACACCAATGAACTGTGACACAATTTTGGTAAATTGCACTTGTGCAACACACAAGGACATACAAGAGGTCAAAGTCATTGAGTTAAAACAGGTTAAAGATAAAAGTTGTTAAAACTCACCTGGAGAATTCCAGAATTTCCTAAAGATCTTGAAATAACAAGTTAACATAAAGAATCAGATTTCTTGAATTAAAGTTGGAAATTCAACATTTGTTTTCACTAAGAAGTAATTTTTATACAGGAACTGGTTTCTATTCAAACTGTGTTAAGAATTAGTGAGTCACATATGAAACATTGTTTTTCTGTAGCAGAAGTAAATTATTTCTCATTGAAATTATTACATTATTGAAAGGTTTGCTTGATCAATAATTGCACTTGTTTCTAGAGGTGAAGAACTTAGAAAATTATCTATTTGCCAGCAAAATAAAATCCTTTAATGTAATTATAAAAGTGTTTCTGAAATAATTTTTCTATTTGATTTATTTTCTGGTGAAGTCACTCTGAGTGTGCAAACTATCTCCATACCATCTTTAAAAGTGGAAACCCCAATAACCTTACCATCTGGCTACCCAAGTGACAGTGCCTAAGATAGTTTGTTGCCCAAGGGAGTTTACAATAGTACCGTGGTAGTCCATCAAGTTAGGGCGGCGAGAGAACATTGCAGAAATTTCATCTTTGCATGACTTTCCTCACTCCAAATCATGTCAGTTATGTACTGATGTGTACTGTGCTGTAGAGATGTGATTCGGCCAAACCTTTTGGTTCGTCCTTCGTTATCAGCCCACTGCGGGAAATTTCATTTTCCCGCGGTTTGGGCCGATTTTTTTCGGCCGCCCTGAAAAATGAATTTTCCTGAAATTTCGAGAAAATCTGCTTCGCACATCCATATAATCCCCCCACCTTCCTGACCCCCCAAGACTTACCAAAAGTCCCTGGTGGTCCAGCAGGAGTCCCAGAAGCGATCGCCCCCCTCTTGGGCCGTTCGCTGCCAGTAATCAAAATGGCGCCGGTGGCCCTTTGCCCTTACCATGTGACAGGGGCTACCGGTGCCATTGGTAGGCCCCTGTCACATGGTAGGAGCAATGGATGGCCCACGCCATCTTAAAAAGTCTTGGGGGGTCGGGACGGTGGGGGATTGTAATTAATTAAATTTGAAGGGTTGGGGTGGGTTTGGGTTTTTTGGGTTTTTTTTTAAATGTGGCCTTTCTCCCTCCCCAAAAAAAGATAGGAAAAACCACATGAAACTTCGTGGGTTTTCCTTTCATTTTGTCTGTCCCCGAAGTGCAACAAAATAGGAAATATTGTCTTTATTTCCTATTTCATTGCAAACGAATGCACATCCCTACTGTGCTGTTTGCTGGGCACTTTGCTACTTGGAAAGCACTAATATTGTGGGGTGTGATAACTTTAACACATGTTGTGATAAACTACCTGCTCTAAGATAGCGTATGGTGCGACAACTGTAAAATTATCATAGCCATGCCCCTTTTTTCTTATCCTAGGCATTATCCATGCAATAATTCAGATTTTGATGAATCTATCTGGCTAACTATAAGATAGCTGAGTATATCCCTCATAGTTAACAGAATAATGGTTCAATATTGGTTTGTTTTTACTGTTTCGGGTTTTTTGATTATTCAGGTTTTGGTTTGTGTAATATAAATGTCATTTTGTTTTATTTGCTGCACCAAATAAACATTAAATTGTAATCTAAAAAACCAAAAAGAAATAGTCCCCTATTCCCCTCTACCACATCTACCCCTTACACAGGGGTATGCAATGTCGAAAGGGCAGGAGCTGACCCCAGTTATTCTTGCCCCACCACCTCTAGTTAAAAAATGATACTGATGCTGGCAGCATTTTGTTTTAAGGCCATATAGCATATGCTCATAAAATAAATGGCACCGATACTGTGAGGCTGGCACCATTTGTTATACAGTTGAATGCAGTAAGAGAGTTCAATAAAATGGTGCCGGCACCATTTTCAAACTGAATCTGGTGGGGCAGGAGTGAGTGGGCAAGGTCACTTTTTCTCTTTTTGACATCAGACATTCCCATGGAAAGGGTAAGTGTGGTCTGGGCGAGGGAAGGCATCAGCAATGGCATTTCTTTCTCAATTGATAATCAATCTCCTTTTTTTTTTTAAAGTTAAAATTAATTAAACCATTAAAAAAGATATTACCCAAAGAAATGTTTAGGACTGCTTTACTAGCATAGGGGTGGATTTTAAAAGGCCCGCGCGCGTAAATCCTTCTGGATTTACGCGCGCAGGGCCCTCGCTCGCTGGCGCGCCTAAGTCCCGGGGCTTTCGAAAAGGGGAGGGAGGGGGCATTTAGGGGGCAGGCCCGGGGGCGTGGCACCGGCCCGGGGGCGTGGTCGAGGCCTCCGGACCAGCCCCCGGGACCGGAGGACGGAGCGGGGCTGCCGGCGACGCACGCAAAGTTAAGGGGGGGGTTTAGATAGGGCCGGGGGGGTGGATTAGGTAGGGGAAGGGAGGGGAAGGTGGGGGGAGGGCGAAGAAAAGTTCCCTCCGAGGCCGAACCGAAATCGGAGCGGCCTCGGAGGGAACATGCAGCTCGCGCTGGGCTCGGCGCGCACAGGTTGCACAAATGTGCACCCCCTTGCGCGCGCCGACCCCGGATTTTATAAGATACGTGCGGCTACGCGCGTATCTTATAAAAGCCAGCGTACTTTTGTTCGCGCCTGGTGCGCAAACAAAAGTGAAGCTTTTGAATGATAGTTTACTTTATGTCTAGTACATATATGTTATTAATTTTATTGTATTACTATTGTGTTTCATAGATTTGTTGTAATCTACACTGAACATTCTGTGAATGGAGGGAGCAGAATAGAAGCTTTTGCCTTAAAAATAATTTAAAATTAAATTAAATAAAAAACATTAGGGGGGGATTTTTCATTTCAGGTTTATATGAAACAAAATGAGTGTGTTTCATTGCCTTTATCAGATTCTGTTTTCCTGCAGCATCTTGGAGGTAGATTATTTGTATAAATGTATGTAAGGGAGCATATAGTCTGTGCTTCTCTCAGTGGGGAGATTGAGGAGGGCATAGTAGTATTTTGGATGAAACCATTTGCTATGGTATGTCCCTTAAGGAGAGACCACAATGGTGCAGTTTTGGGTGGTTTTGAGCAACTTGAAAACTTTATGGTTGTAAGGGCAGGAGCTGAGGGTGAGAGAAGTCCAGTCTTGCATCTCTTTGAAGAGTACGGAGTTTGGATAAGGGTAAAACCTGCCTTTAACCCTGTTTGCTCTATAGTCCATAATGAGTATAGAGGGCCACACAGAGAGTTCCCTGTGCTGCTTCTGATTCTAATAAGTAGCTGCTCCTGGGAGAAAAGAAAAACAAATTACAAATTTCTTCTCCCACCCCATCTATTTTCTCATTCTCCACCTTGCTATTTTATTGTGCCCTTATAGGATCCCAGCCTAGTTCTCTCATCTCTATACTGGGGTGTTTTGTCTCCCAAAAGAAATGTTAAAAAAAAAGAAATATCTTTCTCCTCTTTCCTGGTTCTATACCTTGCAGTCTGCCACTGTTACTGTCCAGTGTGCTCCTGGATCTGTCATGATGCCTTGGGGGCCATTATGGGTACTATTGTGTTGCTTTGTGGAGTCTTAGGGTATTCATGCCAATGTTGGTGCTACCTTTGCTGATCTTTTGATGTCTTGGGCTCTTCATACAACTATTGTTGGTTCCCTTTGCTTCTCTCATGATGCCTTGGGGGTTTTCATGCCTTGAGATTTTGATGTTTCCATGCTGTTTACAATACCTCACACCCTATATCTTGAAGGTGTTGATACCTCCATACTGTTTTTGATACTGCATGGCTTTTGATCCCATTTTTCTTCCTGTCTCAGCCTTTGTTGTATACCTTTGGGCCTTGATGCCGCTCTTCTTGCTGCACTGCTCTTCATCTACTGTTTATGATTCTAAATGCCATCACTGCTGCTTCTCCAACCCAATTTTTGTACCTTTGGGTGGTTCCTCCTCTGCTCCATCTGTCTTTGAGGTTCCTTCTAAATTCAATTTACTTGAGTCTGTACTTGCTGACTCAATCCAAGGCTTTGCACACTTGCTGCACCACTCTTGGACCCTTCGGCTGGGTTCATGCTGCTTCTGGTACTGCTTAGCCCCTCTTGGTTCCTTGGGCTTATGATGCCATTCTTCTTGCAGCTCTCACTGAATATCTTGGGACCTTGATGCCGCTTTTCATGCTGTGTTGCTCTGTACCTGCCGTTTATAGTTTTAATTCCCACCGCTGCTGCTGCTGCTGCTGCTACTCTAAGCCTTTCTTGGTACCTTAGGCTGCTGGTCTTCAAGGTGATTTCCAAAGTCCCTTCCCTTATGGTAGTTGCCAACTCTTGATCTTGCCATGGCAATCCTATGCCTACACCATACCGTTAACAATTTCATGCCCTCATGAATTATTTCTTCAAACTCCCTTCTCTTACTTTTCTTACTGAATATTGATCTCATTAAGTATTTAGCATTCACTACCACAGGGGCAGCAAAAGTTCAGTACCCAAAACCAGGATCATGCTTCTCCATGATTATTGCTTCTCAGGTAAAGGAAGGCAAGGTCAGAAGTGGTTTACGTCCTTTTTACTAAATAGGCAGCAGCATGTATAGATACATGAAGACTGCTTTACCTAGTGACATTTAAGAATGAGGGTCCCTCAGGGATCAGCTTTATCTTTTGTTTGTTTAATTTGTATCTTTTACCACTTTGCTCTGTTCTTCAAAAGTTAAATCCTATGGATTTTCTATACGCAGATGATATTCAGTTTTATGTTCCTAGTTCTGATGGTGCTTTATGATTTTTTCAATGTCGCATGGTCAGTATTAATAATTGGTTTTTGGCCAATTATTTAGCACTTAACATTGCCAAAATTACAATACTATGGATAGGTAAAATCTCTCTTCCTGATATTGATTTTTCTTTGTCTTTGGCTGGAATACAGCTCCAGATTTAGGGAAGTTAGGAATTTAGGTATAAATGATTGATTGCAAATTAACCTTTGATCCTCAAATTAAGCAAGTAGTGAAGAGGGCATTTTATAAATGAAAGATAAAACCTAAAAATACATATTACCAAGCAATCTTTTTTGTTCAGATTTATAGCACTCTTATTTCGCCAATTAGACCATTGTAACAGTCTTTATTGTGGTCTGCCGAAGAAACATATATGAGCTTTATAATTATAGCAGCATGCTGCAGTCCAAATATTGACTGGGGCCTGCTGGCTGATCACATATCACCTATACTTTGTGAATTGCACTGGTTACCCATTAATTTTAAAATATTAGTGATTATTTTTAAATTATTGCACACTGATGCCCCTTGTGCATTGGTAAATAAATTTAAAAAGTATTTTTAATTGCGGACTTTGAGATCACATTATATTGACAGCAGAAAAAGACCAGTCTGCCCATCTGCCCAATTAATTTAGCTATATAATTCCTGTCACTTCCTTAGAGATCTCCTGTATTTATCCCATGCTTTCTTGACTTCAGATACTGTTTTTGTCTCCACAACTTCCACTGGGATGCTGTTCCTTTCACCATTCTCTGTAAAGAAATATTTCCTAAGATTATTCCTGACTCTACCCCCTTTCAAACTCATTGCATGACCCCTCATTTTAAAGCCTCCTTTCCATTGAAAAAGGCTCACCTCCTGTGCATGGAAACCTTTGAGATATTTATTTATTTTACATATTTGATCAATTCCATAACATACATATAGTAATCTATATAAGCAATGTACAATACAAACAAAATTTAAGTACAGGAACATATTTCTACCATATCTCCCATCTCGCCTTTCCTCTAGAGAATACATGTTTAGATCATTAGGTCTAACCCATATCCTTTAGAATGAAGACCATTAACCATTTTAGTAGCCACCCTCTGGACCGACTCCATCCTGTTTATATCCTTTTCAAGGTGCGGTCTCCAGAATTATAAGAGTATTCTCACCAGGGACCTATACAGGGGCAATATCACCTCCCTTTTTCTGCTGACCATTCCTCTCCCTATGTAGCCAACATCTTTCTGGCTTTTTCCATCACTTTATCCACCAATTTTCCAATGTTAAGATCATCAGATACAATTACCCCCAGATTTCACTCTTCCTTTGTGGTTAGAAGAATCACCTTCATTACTGTACTTTTCCCTTGACTTTTTACATTCTAAATGCATTACTCTGCAATTTTTAACATTAAATCTTAGCTGTCAGACCTTTGACCATTCCTCGAGCTTTGCTAGAGCCTTTCTCATGTTTTCTACTTCTTCCTGGCTGTCCACCCTGTTACAGATTTTGGCATCATCGTCAAAAAGACAAAACTGTGGGGGAGAGTGCGAGAGAGAAGGAGGGGGTCTGCCTTCCCCGGGGCCTACCTGAATCCGAGGACCCGAGAAACAAGCTGCCGGTAGGAAGTGCTGGGGGCGCGGCTGAGTGACGTCAGCCAGGGCGTCCCTCCACCGACTATAAGACCCGCGGTGTGGACAGCATTGGCCGGGGAGAGTGCGAGAGAGAAGGAGGGGGTCTGCCTTCCCCGGGGCCTACCTGAATCCGAGGACCCGAGAAACAAGCTGCCGGTAGGAAGTGCTGGGGGCGCGGCTGAGTGACGTCAGCCAGGGCGTCCCTCCACTGACTATAAGACCCGCGGTGTGGACAGCATTGGCCGGGGAGAGTGCGAGAGAGAAGGAGGGGGTCTGCCTTCCCCGGGGCCTACCTGAATCCGAGGACCCGAGAAACAAGCTGCCGGTAGGAAGTGCTGGGGGGCGCGGCTGAGTGACGTCAGCCAGGGCGTCCCTCCACCGACTATAAGACCCGCGGTGTGGACAGCATTGGCCGGGGAGAGTGCGAGAGAGAAGGAGGGGGTCTGCCTTCCCCGGGGCCTACCTGAATCCGAGGACCCGAGAAACAAGCTGCCGGTAGGAAGTGCTGGGGGCGCGGCTGAGTGACGTCAGCCAGGGCGTCCCTCCACCGACTATAAGACCCGCGGTGTGGACAGCATTGGCCGGGGAGAGTGCGAGAGAGAAGGAGAGGGTCTGCCTTCCCCGGGGCCTACCTGAATCCGAGGACCCGAGAAACAAGCTGCCGGTAGGAAGTGCTGGGGGCGCGGCTGAATGACGTCAGCCAGGGCGTCCCTCCACCGACTATAAGACCCGCGGTGTGGACAGCATTGGCCGGGGAGAGTGCGAGAGAGAAGGAGGGGGTCTGCCTTCCCCGGGGCCTACCTGAATCCGAGGACCCGAGAAACAAGCTGCCGGTAGGAAGTGCTGGGGGCGCGGCTGAGTGACGTCAGCCAGGGCGTCCCTCCACCGACTATAAGACCCGCGGTGTGGACAGCATTGGCCGGGGAGAGTGCGAGAGAGAAGGAGGGGGTCTGCCTTCCCCGGGGCCTACCTGAATCCGAGGACCCGAGAAACAAGCTGCCGGTAGGAAGTGCTGGGGGCGCGGCTGAGTGATGTCAGCCAGGGCGTCACTCCACCGCAAATAAAAACAGCGGAAGTGCAGCGCTTGGACGCCGCCGGCGCGCCTCCTAAGCCGCGCGCTCCGAAGGGGCGCGCGGCTTTGCCCGGCTTAGCCCGGAAGAGTCCGGAGTTCGGGTGGTATTCTGATCCTTAAGACTCTTCTATCCAGTTTGATGGGTAGAAAAAGGAAGGCAAAAGTGTATACATCTTCACCCGTCCCTCCACATCGATCAGGACCCATGGACCAACATGTCATTCGACAGTTGGAGACGCCGGAAGAGGACAGTCTGGGAGCTACATCGTTAGTCTCTCTAAGTCCTGGCGAGAGACTTCTACCTCCACCGCAGCCAAATTTGGAACCATCAAGAGAAGCGGCAAGTAACCAGCTGGGAGCAGTGCAAGGGGACTCTCGTGAGTTACAATCACTTGATTCACCTGGAACTGTGGAAATAAGAACTTCCTTAACTTTAGATAGTGCTAGAGTTAAAATCCCAGTTGATACCCAATGTCACATAGAACCGGTAGTAATACCTGAAAATGTCACATTGGTAGACTTAGGGCGGATGATATCACGACTTGATGATAATATTATGTTGATGAACAACTCATTGTCAACTGTGATTAATGGTAATAGGGTGTTGATAGATGAACAGGCTAGGAAAGTTAATCAATGTGAAAAAGAGTTAGGAATATTAACAAATAAGGTTCAATTAGTGCAGCAGTCTGGAGAAGTGTTTATTAGAGATAGCATTGTTATGCATAAAGAAATTGAATATATAGAAAATATGTTAAGAGTTAAGAATTTAAGAATTACAAATTTTCCAGTGACACGGTTGTTGTCACCTGAAGAGATGTTTAAGAAATTCTTAAAAGAAATATTGTTTTATGATGAGAGTGATATTCCAAAAATATCTAGAATATTTTATTTTCCTCAAAAAAGAGTAAAAAGGGATCAAGATAATATGGTTTGAGGCCCCCTCTAGTTTGGGGGTATCAACATTCCTAGAAGAGTCTATTGACATAATTACTAACAGAGCAACCCTTTTTATTTCTTTCTTAACAGAACAGGACAAAGAGAATGTTTTCAAGAAATTTTTCAGATATAAGGATGTGCTTTTTTGTGGCCAGAAGATTCATATCTTCCCTGACGTGGCTCGCGCAACCCAGGCAAAGAGGAAGTATTTTTTGTCTTTAAAAAATAAGGTGTTGGCATTAAATGCCACTTTTTTCTTAAAATTCCCATGCCTGTGTTTTGTGACATATCAGGGGAAGAAATTTGTCTTCTCAGACCCAGCACATTTAGAAATGTTTTTGGTAGATAAAAATCAAGTCGTGGTCTCAGAGAATGAAGTCCAAAAAAAAATAGAATACCTCCTTTTCTCTATGTTTTAGCTGTACTAGGGCTATATGAGTAAAATATATATTTTTCCTCTGTTTCTCCCCCAATTATATGATATGTTAACAGTTTAGTGATATGTTTTATTATTTTATGTGAATGGAATATTGGATGTATAGCATATTTTCCTGTTATATTCATGAAGACATCTTTAATGAAAATAATAAAGTTTAAATTAAAAAAAAAAAAAAAAGACAAAACTGTTACAGATTTTGGTATCATTGGTAAAATGACAAACCTTTCTCGACAACCCTTCAGTTATGTTGCTCACAGGATTCTAAGTTACTATGTATTTGTGCAGTCCTACAAGTTGCAAACTGCTAGAGCAAAGTCTTGTACTCTTGTGGGCTCCATCGTTAATGATAAGGGGAATGGAACAACTCCCCTATGAGGAAAGACTAAAGAGGTTAGGACTTTTCAGCTCGGAGAAGAGACAACTGAGGGGGGATATGATAGAGGTGTTTAAAATCATGAGAGGTCTAGAACGGGTAGATGTGAATCGGTTATTTACTCTTTCGGACAGTAGAAAGACTAGGGGGCACTCCATGAAGTTAGCATGGGGCACATTTAAAACTAATCGGAGAAAGTTCTTTTTTACTCAATGCACAATTAGACTCTGGAATTTGTTGCCGGAGGATGTGGTTAGTGCAGTTAATATAGCTGTGTTTAAAAAAGGATTGGATAAGTTCTTGGAGGAGAAGTCCATTACCTGCTATTAAGTTCACTTAGAGAATAGCCACTGCCATTAGCAATGGTTACATGGAATAGACTTAGTTTTTGGGTACTTGCCAGGTTCTTATGGCCTGGATTGGCCACTGTTGGAAACAGGATGCTGGGCTTGATGGACCCTTGGTCTGACCCAGTATGGCATTTTCTTATGCTCTTAAGGAATGCTTTGCCTGTTGAATTGCATAATATCACAGAAATTAAAATGTTCCAGAAACAGGTTAAGGCACTCTATTTTAAAACAGCTTTAATATATGAAGTTGTGTGTCTATATTTTATATAACTGTTGTTTATCTAATGTTTGCATTTTATGATTATTTGTTATTAATGGTTTTATGTAATCTGCACTGAATAAACTGTGAAGGTCATGGAATATAAACAATGCTGAATAAATGTATGCATAAACTGATTCAGAAGATGAATGATATCCAGCATTCCATGAATCACAGGATATTGTATAGCTAGTGGATGAAGGGAATTTGAGGGTTCTAGTCAATAGCATGTTAGCCTTGAATGAGGAGGTGGAACAGGCAGATAATACAATAGAGATGAGATTGTACTAGAGGAAAGGGGAAGACCTACCCCAAGACTGAACCATTAACCCTTCCCCAAATGATGGAAACTGTATCAGATATCCTCCAGGGATTTCCTTTGGCTTCTCCATGCCTAAGATTGTACCAATTTGGTTGGTGCACTTTGCCCCTCATTTGGAGCCTTGGGGTATTCTTGCTAGTGTGAATGACTGCTTTGAATCTTGTGATAGAGTATGTCAACTCCCTCATTCTACCTTAAGGAGACTGGTTCAGGTTTCTAATCCACTCCTTTCATAAGGCAGAATGCCACAAGGGATTCTGGATGAAGGGAGGTTTCTTTCACCCTACCATAAGAACTCAGGCCTAGAAAGCTTGAGGGGGCCCTAGGGAATATACCAAATTTTGAATGGTATATTCATACAGAGTTTCTTTACCTGCCAATTATCCATGACACAAGGTGAGCCACTATTTTGTTTCTGTAAGTGTGATGCACTGTAAAAAACTACTTGCATCAGAACTGGACTAGTCAAGCCTTGTTGTGTTCCTGGACTATTCCCGAGGCTGCAGCAGGCCTGAATATGCTACAAGAGGTGTTAAGCAGTGAGATATTTTTGCTTATGTGGGAGGCACAAGTAAAAATCCCATAGCCTTGCCAGAAGAAAAAAAATACTCCTTGCATAGTTTTCTTTCTGGGGCCCTCAGACTTCAAATTCTACTATAGCAGGCTAAGATGGCTATCTCCACCTGGTCAGTCAGGAGTCAAGTAGTAAGTTAGGGCTGGGTTTTTGTTTTCACCACCTCATGTGGGTTATTCATTTGAGAGCTGGCCCCAAAGAAAGATAAAATGGAGCAAGTAATTCAGGCCCTGGCCATGGGTCACCAATAGCTGTAGAATGCTCTGCAAACACAAAGAGATAAACAGCAGTGACTGTAAGACCAATTAAAGCAACAAAGAGTAGTCTTAACAGCTAGCTGAGGCCCTGCAATTGGCTCTGTCCAGAATACTTCAGGCACCATCACTTTCACATATCTTGTTTAAAATGAAGACAGGAGAGGACTCAGAGGCCTTTCCAAAAAACTTTGAATGGACCGCCCACCTGTTGGCCTGGCCGGAGACCAGCTGAACAATGTACTTGGTGAATTTGCTCACCGGCATAAGTCAAGTGGCTTTTCAGGCCGCCAGTTCAGATGGGAGGACTTCCTATAAGGATGTCAAGGCTGCTATACTATAGTGCTGAGTACTCCCCAGAGCATTACCAGTATTAGTTCTGGTGAGTGGCCCTACAGCTTGGGGAGAGCACCAGAAACATCTTTCACCAATTGAAAGATGCCAGTTGGAAGTGGCTCAAGCTGGAGGCAAAGTTTGAACTGAAAGTAGCCCATAAGATACTCTTGGAGAAGTTCCTAGATAGTCTGCTGGCCCATGTGTAACTGGGTCTGCTGGCACACTGAACTAACCTTGGAGAGAGAGCCCTGAAAGTGGTGAAGCCTTCCACCAGGCACAGTCAATGCCCGCCAGCATAAGGGGCTTAGGAAGGCAACCCGTAACCATTCCCTGGTGTGGAACAGAAGATAGAGGACCTCAGCAACAAACCTTTGAGGAAGGGGGCACAGCCTCCGTACCCACCTTTCAGATGGCAAGCTCGTCCACATGTTCTAACTGTGGACAGAAATGGCACTTGGTAAAGGACTGTCAGTATGGTTGAAGTGTGTCTTGGTGACCCAGCCAACACCCAAGGAAGAAGTACACATACTAAAAGAAATTTCTCTGAAGCAGCAATGACCTGCACCCTGACAAAAAAAGAGGAATCCTGAGAGACGGGAACAACTCAGAAACTGCCTCTCAGACCCTCTCTTTTTGTGCCCCTTGTGCGGAGAATGGGCATGAGGAAGACTCTGTCCATATAAGCAGCCAGTAACCGAAGAATATTTAAGTGAACCTGGCACTACAGGTGTGTTCTTTCTGTAAAATAAGGTCATGCAAAGGAAAAATGTTCTTGGCTTGATGACCTGGAGTGTGAACACAAGTTAGAGAAACAATGGGAGAAGGAACAAAAACAGGGACAGAGTCCCAGAATGTTAATGACACCTAGGAACCCTCTTTGAATCAGAAGTTGTCAAAACTCCAAAAGCTGCAATTTGTGAGTGCTCCGTGTGCATGACTTAAGGACTTTATAATCCAGGTGGAACTGAAAGGAGCCTCTACCAAGGCCTTGGTATATTTCCAGCTTTAGCAAAATGCTGATTTGTCAGGACTTACTATATTAAGGACACATTAACTATAAAAAAAAAATGGAGACATTGCATGTACATATGGGGATGAACAGAAGTGTTCAACTTTCCACATCCTCTTGATGACTGCCACAGGACAAGCCATGCTAGAAGCAGCTGTCCTCCCTGGGTTCCTTACCCAGTAGTCCTAGGTCGAGATTATCCCATTTTGCAACCTTATGGAGATAATTCATGAGTGTTAGGGACAATACAGATGGAGGGGGGAACCACTTGAGACAGATTTGGGGTGTTCCTCCAGGCACAGCTAGACACTCAACCTGACCAGGCTGAGCTGAGTGGCAGAATCCACAGAGTTTTGGGTTAAGGGAAGCTCCTTTCACCCTACCATAAGAGCCTACATATAGAAATCTTGAGGAGGTCCCAGGGAACTGGTAAGACCTCCTGGTATATTTGTATAGAGTATCTTTACCTGATAATTATACCTGATGCAAGGTGAGCCACTATTTTGTTTCTGTAAATGTGAAGCACTGTAAAGAAATACTTGCTCCAGAACTTTACTAGTCAAGTCTTGTTGTGTTCCTGGACTATTCCCAAGGCCACAGCAGGCTCAAATATGCTACATACCTCTCATGGTATGTTGCTGACTTTATGCTGCTCTTTCTGCTGTTTTGACCCTCTATCAATGCTACTTTTGGTGCTTCACTCACCCTTCCTGATGCCTTGAGCATGCTGCACATGGTGCCACTTTGGCCCTCTTTTGGATCCCTGGGGTGTTCTGGCCACTCTTGCTGCTATAGTCCTCTTCTCACTGGGCCTTGGAGAACTCCTGCTATTGCTGGGAATATTTTTCCTCTTTACAGTTCCTTGTGCTATTCATGCCATTTTTGATGCCACAGTCTTTGTATATCGGAGTGCTTCATCCTTCTGATGATGTCTAATCACAAATTTTATTAGAAATGATTTGAAAACCCCAATTTAGGAGCCCAAAATAGGCTGCATTGCATCTCTGTTGACTCTATTGGGAAATGAATAAAAAAAATAAATGACAATTATTTTCCTCTGAAATAAACCAAATGAATGATTGTGACCTACAAAATAAAGCGAAACAAAATGTTTGCCGCTGCATATCTAATCAAGTCCTTCCATAGTTAACTTGAGGCTTATACAAAGCATTAAAAGTTATCTAAATAAAGATGATCCTGAATTCAATAGATAGCTTCTTCAGCACTATGTCTACCAACCACTCAGTTCAGCAGCCGTTATTTCTGGTGATGCTCATCTAGATGTTATCTTTGAAAGTCATGGTTTCTTTTGCATCCTTCTTCCTTTTTTTTTTATTTTTTTATTTTCTATTTATCACATTTTACAATTATTTCAAGAATATTTATTTATTTACTTATTTAGGATTTTTCTATACCGACATTCTTGAACCAAATATCAAATCATATCGGTTTCCATATAATGGAACAGTCGCGGCTAAGGCGTTACATAGAACATTTGGGCAATGAACATATGGAACAAGTCAACAATAACAATAACAATGAACATACAACAAATCAGCAATAACAAGCAACATTAAAATAATTCTTCAGTGAATAACATAATAAATAGAGCCACATAATAACATAATTTATAGAGCCACAGCAACTGGGGCGGCTGTGGGCGTAACATACTATAATACTTTTAATGGAATATCATTGTGGGACTGCTTCATAGGTAGGGCATGGCGGGGGCTTTAAGGCATAGCGTGGCAAAGAGGAACAGAATTACATTTGAATTATATTTGAACAGAATTATATTTGAACAGAAATACATGCTTAGTAGCTCTTACAAAATAATTTCAACAAAAATACCCAACCCAAATGTGGAGATATAATTACTCTCTTAAAGTCACAACAGGTATATCAACCAATCTTTTAAATTTTCTTTGGGGGATATATATCCCACTAAAAACTAATAATACATGTCTCAAGCCCTCAATAGAGGTTCAAAATTAACTCAACCTTAAGGAATTATTGTTTTACAATTTTGTGGTATTTACAGAGTATAGCTCTGAGGTTTCTTTCTTGATTTTGATTGTCTAAATTCTCATATTTATGTTGTAAAATTTGATTTTCTTTTATCATTTCATATTGTAGATTTTTAACACTTTCAATTTTTACCTCCAGGGATATTATTTTCAATTACAATCACTCTGCCTTCCAGCTTTTCCACATTTCTAACAGTCTGTACCAATTGTAGAGATATATTACTATTTGTTTCTTTAATTTCTTCCCAAATAGTTTCTAGCGAAAAGATTTGCGGCCTTACCAGCTCAGAAATTTGTCAGCACTTCCAAGGACTCCAGAAATTTGATCCTGTTTCTCCCTTCTCTGTGGCCGCAGCTCAGCTTCAGATATACCTTCTCTGTCAGCCCGTTCCAGATGGTGCGTCACTGAAACACTTCCCCCGTCATCACGGGCTCAGGAGAGGAAACTCGCAGGGCACTCAGTTCCAGTGCCTCCGGTTCCTCCCGCATTTGACCGGCACGTTTCAGCTCAGGATTTGCGGACGGTTGTCTGTCCTCCAGCGAGAATGAAATTATATGCTCAGGGCCAACTTTAGACTCCTCGTCCCTCCGATCGTCATTGCTTCTGTTCCCTGACGCAAATGAGCATCCATGGGACCTATGACCGCTGGGGTCAAGGGGGTTTCCAGAGCTAAATGCTCCCTCACCCACTTCTTGCAGCCCGAATGAGGCATGGAAATGCAAACCAGATAAATGGAAGGAGAGATGCTCCCGTGCATCTTACCAGTCCACCATCTTGGACCAGCTGCTTCCTTCTTCCTGAACAGCATGACATAGTTGTTGGAAAACCTCTGCAAAAACATTTTGTTTCCTTCAGTACTGACATGGATCTTTAAGATCCTTGGTCTGGGTAGGATGCTCCAGTACTTTTTCTTTTAACAACAAAATGTATATTATAATCTGAGTGTGCTGAGGCTCACCCTCTGTCTGCGGTCTTCACCCTCTCCCTATTTTCCTCTTCTTTATCTTCTTTTCTCTACCTTTCTCTCCTCCCTCTTCCTCCATACTCATATTTGTCTCATACCCACTCTCACTCCTGCTCACCCTTCATTCCACAAACACAATAGGTAGATTAAGGCTAAGAAAAGCTAACACTATTTTCCTGGGTCCAGATGATATCTCCTTCTTCATCAGCAGTGACGAAGTTTCTCCATGGAAGACATGCCTTTTGTACTTCTGAGACGGGTTTTCCCATCATTTTGGCAAACCTCACATGATCTTTTAAAAGCATGTTAAATTTTTAGCACAATTGCATGAAAACTAAATCAAACACATTTATTGCAAACTATTTTTGCATATTTAATCTTAGTAAATGCTGCAACTTTAAAGTATGAGGAGTTGGGCCAATATCATGCAGCATTTATTTATTTATTCTTTTTATATACCGACATTCGATCTAAACATCTCTCTTTAGCGTATCTGCCCCTATATGTTAGAAATAATATGTGTGGCACTTCCATGGTTTTGGCAAGCTGCCTTTAAATTATATTTTGATTAGTAAATTGGACTTCAATAAATCCTTTCTATACCAATACCAGGCAGTTAGGGCTGCCACTCCATTTTGCTTTGAGATACCAATCAGCCAGGCATAAAAGTTCCCCAAAACTGTGCTATTGCCCTATGTCCTACCATGCTGAATCTAATCTACCTATTTAAAAATAAAATAAGAATAAACCCAAACAAAAATTCCACTGTGAGAAAACAGTAAAGAAAAAATAGGGAAAGCACCACATATCTTACTATGTAGGTGGTAAACTTTATAATTAAAAGGTAGCATAGTTCCCATTTAATCCTCCCTCAAATGAGCATGGGATGCATTCCATCTGAGCAAAAGTTTTTTGAGCAAACTTATTTTAAGCCAAAAAAAAATCCCACTTCAAACTCATTTAACAGAAAATTAAATGTTATAAGAAGAGAGTGGCATAACAAATAACCCATTTGAGGGAAGGCCTGGAAATCTATCAGACTGAAGAGATTCTAAAAGCTACTTTAAGCTGTAGGAGGATGAATACAGATGTAAAAGTTATTGCTCCTTATTATAAGCATAAGGAGTGGGAGGGTGTGTAATCTAATTTTCTCTACTAAGTTGTTTCTGTTAACAGGTAGGGGTGTGCTTGATGTACAGTGAGCTGTAGATTAGCCATGGGCAGAGATGCCAAGGTTGGTGATAAAAGACAGTCATTAGATGTTGGATTTGATTATCTGTTTTCCTCTTTGCAGTCTTATCTTTTCGTTTTATGAAGCTTAGCATAATATGAGGCATTTTCTCTTGTGGCCTGTGCTTCAAAATTTCAATGCATTAATGAGAATGTTGCCATCAAAAAGTGACGGGGGGGGGGGGGGGGGAGGAATTAAAGACACCTTCAAATTCACCTGTTGGGATCCCTGATTCATTTCTGGAACAGAATTGAATAAAAAGGCCAGAAAATGCTATCCTTTTCTTGTCAGGTGACAGCGGATCAATATGTCAACTCAAAACTCATTTAAAGATCTATTCCCATCATAAATCTTGAAATATGCCACATGATGAGAATTTCAGTACCAGAACACTGATGTCTCTTTTTATTAAAAACTAGTGTCAAAAAGTATAAAGCTACATAGATGATGTAATGCTTGGTGCTTGTTTAGACACTGAAATGATACTTATGAAAATGAGGGGTATTTAACGTTATGTGCGATATGCCCATTTCAGACAGGATTGGGGAGAGGGGAAGGGGAGAGAGGAGAATGAGTGGGAAGATAGAGTCGAGTGGGTGGCGAGAGAGAGAAAGCCTCTGGGGTGACACACATATTAGTCAACTATTTATACCACTGTAGGAGTGTCAACTAATAACCCGAGGTGAGGTTTTGGTGGTGGTCTAGGGTTTGGGGGGCAGTTTTACATGCACAATCAGAAGTACAAACAGCACAGTTCACATCAGTGAAGATTTGATGTGATTTGGAATGAGGAAAGGTACACAAAGATGAGATTTGTACATTGTACTCTCAATCTAGTTTGATTTACATGGAAATACATCTTGGATATAAAAATTACTGTAATATTTGAGATTGTCAATACTTCCCTCATATATCTTCCAAACATTCCTTGTGAAAACAAAAGCCTAATGTTAGGAAATCTCAAATTCTAGTCTAGTTTTCAGTGTTATTGCTTGCATTTCTGTAACAGTCACAAGGCCTTCCACCTCCCATAGTCTCTTCTCATAGTCTCTAAGCTTGGCAGCTGTCTCTTTGGAGAAGGAATATAGCTGGGAAATAGAGTTAAGCAAAATGCCTTCTTATAAGAGATAACACCACAGACATCTCCTAGGATAATATGTGGTATGCTGCTAAGAGAGTACCAGCCTATTCATGGCTCACTTTTGTCAGGGGAAAGGGAACCGTCCGAGAATGGAATCTCTCCAGATGCTTGCACCTTGGCACCATCCTCTATTCAGGCTTCCCCATTGCCCTTAAAATGTTGTTCCTGCATGAAATTCAAGCCCACACTGACAGCTGGATTTCCTTTGTCGACCACTTTCTCCTTTCCCTCTAGCTCAGCATCCAAACTGCCATTGCAGCTCTTAAACCTATGAGCCATATAAGTTCTGGGATCACCAGCAGGACATCTGAATTATTTCAAAGTGAGGATAGGGACAGAAGGGTTCAGCTACCAGAGAAACATCTGGCTCACAGGAGAGATTTTCATGTTCCTCCTGCATTATAGCAGCCTAGGGAAGTCACTGGACTACCAGCACATGCTCATTTATTAGGTCCTGCGTAATGGCAAAGTCTATCTTTTCTTCTTTCTCTTCCTCTGTACCTTATTATTCAGTAAACAGGAAAATTTCCACAGAAAGAAAGGAGAAAGCACTTTGGAAAAGTAGATCTCAGGAACAGTCCATACACGGCAGCCATCTTATTCCTCCTTCCCATTATCTTTTCAGGTATCTTAATTGCTTTGAATAATGAAGCAACAGTAAAGAGTAGCTTGATAAACAAATGTAATATTAAAACCCTGTCCACATTATTGACCATGCCCCATTATGTGGTGCATGATTCTGGTCAGATTACCACTAGCAAAGTGATCATGGGATTCTTAATTTTTTTTTTTTACCTGAAAGTTTAATCCTGCTGATTTGGCCAGGGTCCACGGTGGGGCCAGATAGCATTGACATTAAACCTCTTCCCATATTATAGAGGTTCTCAATCTCAGCAAAAAGGCCAAGAAGGAACTGCCATCAATTTACGACTCGCATCTTGCTGGGAAGTGATGGCAACACCCTGATTAACTGCAATTCATCATGGCCCAGCAGCAAGGCAAAGCAGAACGGTATGTTCATGACATGAAGTGAAAACAAGGAGAAACTGGAATGGCTTTCTTGGTTTTTATTTGCTCCAGTTGCTAAGTGAGTATGGAAGTGACCCTCCTTCCAAAGGTCCTTGAAGTGAGGTATTCTCTAATACTCACAACACAGTTACAGCTTGGCCTGGAAATCCTAATAAATCCTAAGAATGGCATGCAAATTGAAAAATTCAGTCTTGTCAGAGCGCTGTCAGATAACACCTCTCATTCCCTAAGACTATTTGTAAGAATAAAGAAACATCCAGAAGGAAATAATAAATGGTTCTGATACAGTGTTCTGGCAGCACTTAATAACTCAATATGAAGGGGAGTTCTGAAGGGCAAAATATTGCTGCCTGTGGGTGTCCGATTTGATTTTGCTCTAAATTAATATTTTGGGTATGATAAGTGAACTGGCAGGAGCAGATTTCTTGATTAATTCCATGGAATAAAAAACATGCTGTGGTAGCACTTTAACAGCAACATTTTTCTGTTCAAAGAGTACTCAGAGCTTACAGTACGAGTTTAATATTCAACTAGGGAGATGACTCTGTCCTTGGGTCCATTTTCTATGGTCAGGCTCTAATTCTGGCATGGATGCTGACTTTCTGTGTGACTTTGGGCATGTCAGTTGATTTCCCAGTGCCCTACTTCACTAAAAAAAAAAAAAAAAAAAAAAATACAAAAAAAAAGAAAAACTAATTACACCACTGGTTGTTGACCTTCCCTCATCTTGGGGAACTTGTATGCAGTCCACGTGCATGCATTGTGTTTTCGGCCTCTGTATTCCAGAGATGCTTTTGCGCATGTCTTTCGAGTTTTTAACCGTAAAACATATTTGGATGAAAGGCATCATATAAATCCAAACTATTAACCATCTTCATTACCGTCTTCATATTATATGCACTGAATAAACGGTCAGTAAAACTCTTGGGAAATATTTAATGTATTTATAGACTGCTTTCCCAGCCTTGAGGAGGTTGTTCAAAGCGCTGTAAACCATTTATGAAACCATTGTCACATGTACATGATAAAGCAATAAAGTCATCCTAACTCCCTATGCCTCGTTATGTAACTGTAAGTGGGCAATAGTTAATATATTGGTCTGTTTCTCTTTCTAGAAGGTGCTTTAGAAATGTGTGGCCCCACAAACTATCCCTTATACATCACATTTTCATTGCATTGTATTGTAAATGTAAACTGAGAAGAAATCATTTTTGGGACAAAGCCCTAACGTAGATTTTTAATGATTAGTTTTAAACATGAGTCCTCAGAACATTTTTATTATTAAAAAAAAAAAACCCAACCCTATCTTCCTTTCTGTGATGGAGGAAATCAGAAATAAAATGATAGCAAACACCCTTCAAATTATGCAGACAGAGTCTTTAATTTTGTTGAACATTAAGACCTTAATCGATTCAGAGGTAAATACTGACCAAGGCAAGATGAAGGTTAATATTTCCATTGAAAGACAGCAAGTCTTGGCAATCAATGGAACAAACGGTTATTAAATGTTAGTTATGTATCTTGCAAAACTAATCTTTGTACACAACTCTATTTGTAGGCTCCCTGGAGGAAAACAAATGTAAGTAATACAGTTTCTATTATTACCTAGTCTGTTCTATTACTGAAATCGTGTTGCAGCTTATGCCACAGGAGGTAAACAAATGTTTAGCCTCCAAAAGTCAATCAAATGTCACCAATTCTAGTAGAAGTGTAGCTTCTCCAGCTTGACTGTTTCTTAGCTTAAGTTTTTCCTTTGTTACGCCTATAAATTTGGCTATACATTTTCATTTTGCTGGTACCTTTTAATTAAGGCCATACTTCCTAATTTTGTTAGGAATTGCTTTCTTCCGGTGACTTTTCAGCTGTCTTGCCTTGCAATGTGATGCTCATGGAGTTGTAAAACTGATCAGCCCAGGGCTGTGGGTAACCGGAACTGTTGACCTGCTGTACAACAGTAAGGGGCCCAATGAAATGAAGGCTTTTGACCATTTTAGGGGGCCTGGATATTTTGTTTGCCTTGGGGGTTATGCAAACAGTGGCCCTAGATCAGTACAGAACAAATCAAGCAATACACAGAGCATGAAAGAGTTTCTTGTTTTAAGCCAGGGGTTATGGTAAAATGAAACCCATCTATACTAAAGCAAAATATTTTCGAGATAAAGGAAAATCCAGCACTCTCGATAAACATGTCTAACTGCATTTCTTCAGCTTAAGTGTGAGGGTAAAGCCCAGAGACGAATGTTTTGCCAGGGGGATATGACTTCAGTACCATACTAAGCAAACAGTAGCATTTATAGTTCATTATTAAATTTTCCAGCAAGTGCAGGAGAAGATGAAAATGAAAAATCAGGTCCATTACTCAGCTATACCATTTTTGGTTTCAGACTAAAACCTGATTGCTTTAAAGTCCATACACTGCCCCCAGAAGCTGGGAAAATTAGACTTAAGTGCTCAGTCCTTGAAATGAATGCTGTTGAGTGACTGGCGAGCAGTTGCTGTGTTGAAAGGGCAGCATTTCGAGGTCTACCTGCAACAGGTATGGAAATCCTTTCAACTGGGGCATTCCCCTTAATTGCTGACTTTAACCATCCTCTGTATTTTCTCCTGTTGATGAAACAAAATGTATAAAAACTTTATAACCAAATAAGCCTGTTACTTCAATTTCTATGCATATACAGCATAGTTCTCTGCTTCAACGGCAGGGGAGAAGAAAATACTGATACTACACACATCCAGCAGAGCTCTCTGCTTCAACGGCAGGGGAGAAGAAAAAAGGGTCGCACTCACAAAGCGGGGAGTAGCTGGCTTGTTACGGCGGTTACTACCCCAAACCAAATGTGCCTGATATTTCACTTTCGATGCATATCCAGCATGGCTCTCTGCTTCAACAGCATGGGAGAAGAAAAAACTGATACTTCAAGCATATCCAGCATAGCTCCCTGCTTCAACGGCAGGGGAGAAGAAAAACAACCAATAAGGGTTGTATAACATAGTCTGGGTAAAACAAATAAGCATGGGTGTAGCTTGCTTATTGCGGCGGTTACTACCCCTACTACCCCTAACTAATCAAGCTAGATATTTCACTTGGATGCAGCTCCATCACTGCTTTCTACATTAATGGTGGGGGTGGAAGGGAAATAGAACCAAGAGCTAAGAGAAACAGATAAGTATGAGAAAAAATGTGTGAAGCTTGCTGGGCAGACTGGATGGGCCGTTTGGTCTTCTTCTGCCGTCATTTCTATGTTTCTATGTTTCTATAAGCGCCGTACAGGATGAGATGAAGGATCCATCAAACCCAGCATCTTATCTGACAGTCTGGGTCACAAGTACCTGGCAGATCCCAAAAAGTAGATCCATTTTTTGTTGCCCACCTGCAGGGATAAGTGATGGTCATTTATGGACTTTTCTTCCAGGAACTTGTTCAAATCCATTTTCAACTCAGCTATACTCGATGCCTTGACCACATCCTCTGGTAACAAATTCCACAGTTTAATTGTGCTTTGAGTGATAAAGTAGTTTCTCTATTTTGTTGTATTTATTTATCTGATTTATATTCTGCTTTCCAGCAGAGCAGATTACATTCAGGTGCAGTAGGTAAATCTGCTACAAGTTAGTTTCATGGACTGCCTTCTTTCTGGGAGTGGGCATCTGTAGTCCTGAAGTAGCAGAGACAGATCTTTTTCAGGATATCCACATGCATGAGGTACTGTATGTTTGTATGCACTGCCTCCATTGACTGCAAATATATCTCGTGCATATTCATTGTAGATGACTGGAGAAACAGATCTGTTTGTGGCACTCCAGAACTGAAATTGCTAACCTCTGCTGTGCCCTCATATTATTTAAAAAAGTAAATATCCATTCCCTATTAATCTATCCAGAGTTACTCATGATTTTATCCACCTCTCCTTTCAGTTGCCTCTTTTCCAAGCTGTTTCCGTGTTCTTAATTGGTGAGCTGTTGCATTCCCTTTATCATTTTTATTAATCCTTCTCCGTACCTTTTCAATTTCCATAATATCTTTTCTGAGATAGGATGACCAGAACTACACACAAGAGACAGATGCTCCATCAGGGCTGGTGCAAGCATTGTTGCTGCCCTGTGTGAACAATTACTGTGCTGCCCCTCTGCTCCCCTGTTCATTCAGTCCTCGTCCCAGGCCAACCAGAAAAAAGCTCAGCTTCCTCTGGCGATACAAGCTTTAAAAACTGATGCCTCCTCAGTCCCCTGGTCTTCACCCTCTCCCCCAGGATCCATGGCTACTGCAAGGGCATTAGGGGCCCTAGGCAAACCTTATAGCCTTGTACAATGCCTGTCCCCCCCCCCCCCCCCTTCTCCCTTCTTCTCACACACGCACACAATTAAGAGTTATACATTTATAATAACATTTTACACGAAAAATATTAAAGTACAGTATTCTGAGGTGAAAATATCACATATTTACATGTACTGCTGGGGTGTCGAACCATAAATCCCTGCAAAAAATGACACTTGGAACCCGGGCCGGGTTTGCAAAACTTGCTTTGCCTCTGCTACCGATTCATAAAATATTACCTTCCCCTCGTGCCACACTCTGAGCGTCACTGGGTACTGGAGCTGGAAATGGAATTTGTGTTTATACAAATCAGCACACACCGGCGCAAATTCCTACCGCTTGAGCACTGCCGCTGAAGAAAAATCTTGGGAAAGAAGAATTTTATGATTCTTACACATGAGCTCTCCCTGTTTGCGAGCCTCTGTGAGAATCAACTGCTTATGGGCGTAATTCAAAAATCTGGCCAGCATCCCTCTCGGCCGTGTATTACTTTTGGGGCCCACATGATGAGCACACTCTGTGCAGTTCACAGGCTAGTGCTGTCAACTGTAAGGCTTGCGGGAACCAAGTTTGCGAAGTCTCAAACTGCAAATTGTCACTCAATGAATCTGGTAAGCCTACTATCCGCATATTTTTCCTTCGCGACCCGTTTTCAGGGTCGCGAAGGAAATTTTCCGTTCCTGTTTGGACACTTGTTTTTCCAGTACTGCCATTTTTTGTTCTAGCGATAAAGATGTCATTTCCACCACCAAGGTTCTGGCCTCTGCCACATCCTATCTCAGTCATGGTGTCTTTTAGATCAGTTATATTTTGATTTATCGCCTCCAGCTTGTGTTCCAGAGTGTTTAACACAGTTAATAGAATGATAGCTGTGTCATTTAGGCTCTCAATAGGCCATGATTTTCCTGGCCATTAGCCATTTGGCTATCTGTTGCCTTTGGTTTTTCTTTCTCATTTTTTTGCAGCCGATTTGTCATTTCCTTGTCGGCTCTGTATGCAAATTGGTGCAGAAATTCCTGGGAATCAGAATTTGATCAAGTAAATTAAATTTAAAAGAGGATGCAGGCAGATATAGCAGGGGTGGCGCCCGGAGCTCCTACACCAAACAACCGCTAAGCTCACCATATCATGTGACACCCCCCCCCGATTTGTTTTAAATGTGCTACTTGCAAACTTCATGAAATGATCCCTATTATCTGAAAGAGTAAATAACCGTTTCACATTTACCGGTTCAAGTCCTTTCATGATTTTGCAGATCTCTATCATATCCCCCCTCAGCTGTCTCCTCTCCAAGCTGAATAACCCTAACTTCTTTAATCTTTCCTCATAGGGGAGCTGTCCCATGCCCTTTATCATTTTGGTCACTCTTCTCTGTACTTTCTCTAGTGCAACTGTATCTTTTTTGAGATGCTGCGAACAGAACTGAACATACTATTCAAGGTGCAGGCTAATCATAGAGCTGTTAAGGTTAATGGTGTTTGGGTGGATCCTTAGACACTGAGGCAGCTGACCACGCCCACGGGGGGCAGTCCCGTGAGGGACCACAGTGTCAGGCTAGACTCTGGATGCACAAACAAAAATTTGAATCTTTTATTAAACAGTTTGAGTGACCACCAGAGGTGGCAGTAGTGAGTAGTGGTTTAGAGCCCGGCTGGGCGCGTCTCACACAGAACGCTGGAACAGCGGATCCTCTGCAAGGCAGTGCTGAAGTGGAAAGAGACTGAGAGTTATGAGCACACAATAAGAAATAGTATTCAGAGTCCCAGTGTAGAATGAGGAGAAGCTCCGAGACAGGGAGAGCAGGCCCTTGAGGGGCGAGTACCTGATCCCATAGAGCAGAGAGACTCAGTTGTATTGTACTCACTTAGCAGTAACAGAGATTCCACTAGACGAGAGGTCTAGCACCGGAGCAGAGAGCAGGCCTTCGAGGAGCGAGTACCTGGTTCCAGTGAAGCAGTACTGTGGAGAGAGATGGTTTCTGTACTCGCTGATGGTAACTGTAAGGTAGTTCTTTCAAGTAGAAGGGTAGAGGTTGCAGGCAGCGACTCAGGGAACATGGGCCCTCGAGGAGCGAGTACCGGTTTCCTGATAGCACCTGAAAGAAGCAAAGAGGCCCCTGAAGAGCGGGTACCCCGTTAGAGACCCCGAAGGGTAGTAAGAGTTCCAGATAATGCTGGAGTGGCAGAGTAGCTTAGGAACGAAGAGCGAATCCCATCCGTACGAATCCTGTCGCTAACTCAATGAGCTAGAAAATACTGTAGGCAGATATACCCGGAAGTCGTGACGTCAGAACAGGTGGACGCCCCTGAGGTTCGCGCCAACGTAGAGTTAAAGATGAGGGCGGCATGCGCGCGTGCACCCTAGAGGTACCTTGAAGGAGAATGGCGGGAGGCAGCACCAAAGCCACTCCGGGGATGCTGGAGAGAACGGCAAGCAGACGCCGCCATGGCCATCAGTCCAAGGTGAGCGGGAGGAGCCGGAAGTAGAGAGAGGTAGGCGGGGCGAAGCCATCGAAGATCAACGGACACAACAGGAGCTAAACAGAAGCATTATGACATCCTCCATATTATTTGCCATTCCCTTCCTAATAATTCTTAACATTCTGTTTGCTTTTTTGACTGCTGCAGCACACTGAGCCGACAATTTCAATGTAATATCAACTATGATATCCAGATCTTTTCCTGGGTGGTAACTCCTAATATGGAAACTAACGTCGCACAGCATGGGTTATTTTTCCCTATATGCATTTCCTTGCACTTGTCCACATTATATTTCATTTGCCATATGGACACCCACTCTCCCAGTCTCACAAGGTCCTCCTGCATTTTATCTCAATCTGCTTGTGACTTAACTAGTCTGAATAATTTTGTGTCACCTGCAAATGTGATCACCTCACTTGTCATACCCCTTTCCAGATCATTCATAAATATATTAAAACCCAGGCAGGTTCCCATTTTCTCTAACACCCACACCTCTTAGGCAGTCTTCTATTCACACCCTCATATCCCAGGCAGGCTCCCATTGATACCCACACCCTCCAGGCAAGCTCCCATTCACACACCCTCACCCACCCAAATCCCAGGCAAGCTTCCATTTACATTCACTTGAATCCAAGGCAGGCTCCCATTCACACTCACCCAAATCCAAGGCAGACTCCCAATTACACACACACATAGCCTTGGATTTGTCAATAGGCAATCATTATGTGTGTGCCTAGGGTGCCATTTAGGGGCTGCCTTCCAGCTCTGATAAATCTCATTCAGCAGAGAACTGCCCTCTGCTAACCTTACGGGAGCTGGTTGCCAATTGGCTCCAGATTTCCTGGATAGGTTGATCCAGTCCTGGTTTTACTCCTCTATATGCAGGTACTTATAGTCTAGCTTTTCTTAGGGAATGCAATAGGGAAATCAGAATAAGTATCAGCAAGCAATGGGATAAAACCAGGAATGGATCAACCCATCCTGGAAATCTGGAGCCAGTTGTCAACTCTAGCTGGGGTGGGACTGGGGTGGGGAAGGATTGGGAGTGTGGGAAGCATTAAAAGTGTGTAGGAGTGGCAATACAATAAATACATCCCTGCTCCCACCCATCCCAGGCAAGATCACATGCATGCATACATACACACTCGCCCCTCCCAGGCAGATTCCTATGCATTCATGGGCACACACACACACATACTCCTCTATCCATTCATCCCAGGCAGACTCCCGTTCACATACTCACCCATCCCAGGCAGGATCCCATGCATGCATACACACACACTTGCCCCTCCCAGGCAGATTCCTATGCATTCATGGGCACGCATGCACACACACACACACACACACTCCTCTATCCATTCATCCCAGGCAGACTCCCGTTCACATACTCACCCATCCCAGGCAGGATCCCATTCACACATACACACCCCCAATCCAGGCTGGCACCCATTTACACACATACACACACACACACACACACACACACACATGAATCCCAGGCAAGCTCCCATTCACACAAACACACACACAAGTACAATCCAGGCAGGCAGGGTCCAAGGGGCCTTTTATTCTCCTCCACTGCTGCTGATATCCTGTGCTTCCTTCGTTGGGGAGAGCAGCAGCAGTTATTTATTTATTTATTTAGTGTTTTTATTATACCAGCATTCATGATGGGAGTCACATCATGTCGGATTACATTTAACAGGGTGTGATATATATATATATATAACTAAAAAATTCTAACAAGTGCATGGTAAGAAAATTGCAGTTACAATAAAACAGGGAAGTGTACATCTGGGAGCAGAAGAAAGTAAAGAAGAAGGAGATTAACTAATGAGCAAATTATTTAGAATTTTGCAAAACATTTTACAGTGAAGTGGAGTTGATGTAGTGAAGGAAGATGTTAACACAGTGTTTGTAATGTCTGATAGTAACTGGCTGAATGGTAAGGATCAGTTGAGTTATTATAGCGCTGGAGCGCATTCTGCAGCTCTTGCTCCATGCTGGCACCACGGCACCACTCACAGTGCTAGCACTCCCTTCTGTGCTCATCTCATGCATCACAAGATGAACATACAGGAAGTGCTAGCATCGCCAGTATTTAATACATCAGGGCCAGCATATAAGAACATAAGAAAATGCCATACTGGGTCAGACCAAGGGTTCATCAAGCCCAGCATCCTGTTTCCAACAGTGTCCAATCCAGGCCATAAGAACCTGGCAAGTACCCAAAAACTAAGTCTATTCCATGTTACCGTTGCTAATGGCAGTGGCTATTCTCTAAGTGAACTTAATAGCAGGTAATGGACTTCTCCTCCAAGAACTTATCCAATCCTTTTTTAAACATAGCTATACTAACTGCACTAACCACATCCTCTGGCAACAAATTCCAGAGTTTAATTGTGCGTTGAGTAAAAAAGAACTTTCTCCGATTAGTTTTAAATGTGCCCCATGCTAACTTCATGGAGTGCCCCCTAGTCTTTCTACTATCCGAAAGAGTAAATAACCGATCACATCTACCCATTCTAGACCTCTCATGATTTTAAACACCTCTATCATATCCCCCCTCAGTCGTCTCTTCTCCAAGCTGAAAAGTCCTAACCTCTTTAGTCTTTCCTCATAGGGGAGTTGTTCCATTCCCCTTATCATTTTGGTAGCCCTTCTCTGTACCTTCTCCATCGCAATTATATATTTTTTGAGATACGGCTAACAAAATTGTACACAGTATTCAAGGTGCGGTCTCACCATGGAGCGATAGAGGCATTATGACATTTTCCGTTTTATTCACCATTCCCTTTCTAATAATTCCCAACATTCTGTTTGCTTTTTTGACTGCCGCAGCACACTGTACTGACGATTTCAATGTGTTATCCACTATGACACCTAGATCTCTTTCTTGGGTTGTAGCACCTAATATGGAACCCAACATTGTGTAATTATAGCATGGGTTATTTTTCCCTATATGCATCACCTTGAACTTATCCACATTAAATTTCATCTGCCATTTGGATGCCCAATTTTCCAGTCTCACAAGGTCTTCCTGCAATTTATCACAATCTGCTTGTGATTTAACTACTCTGAACAATTTTGTGTCATCTGCAAATTTGATTATCTCACTCGTCGTATTTCTTTCCAGATCATTTATAAATATATTGAAAAGTAAGGGTCTCAATACAGATCCCTGAGGCACTCTACTGTCCACTCCCTTCCACTGAGAAAATTGCCCATTTAATCCTACTCTCTGTTTCCTGTCTTTTAGCCAGTTTGCAATCCACGAAAGGACATCGCCACCTATCCCATGACTTTTTACTCTTCCTAGAAGCCTCTCACGAGGAACTTTGTCAAACGCCTTCTGAAAATCCAAGTATACTATATCTACCGGTTCACCTTTATCCACATGTTTATTAACTCCTTCAAAAAAGTGAAGCAGATTTGTGAGGCAAGACTTGCCCTGCGTAAAGCCATGCTGACTTTGTTCCATTAAACCATGTCTTTCTATATGTTCTGTGATTTTGATGTTTAGAATACTTTCCACTATTTGTCCTGGCACTGAAGTCAGGAAAAATAGTGGAAAGGAGCTATGGGATGACTCCCTCTTCTGAGTCGTGGAGGGAGGGCATTTTGTTTCTTCTGCCACTGGAAGGATTTGGTACACTGGCTCCTGCATGGGCCTCTCCGTGCTCCTGACGCTTTCCCGTGAGTCTGCCGCCCTGTACAATTGCATAGCTTGCACACCCTGTGGAGTTCCATAGAGCTTTCCAGAGGCAATATGTTATTCTCAATTTTGTCATCCATTTTTTTCTCAGTAATTCCTCACATTTTAACCACTATCACACCCTAAACTGAGGATTTCAATGTATTGTCCACAATGACACCGAGTACCTTTTCCTGGCTGGTGACTTCTAATATGGAACCTAGCATTGTATATCTATATTTAGCATTATTTTTATGGATGTGCATCATTTTGCAGTTGTCCACATAAAATTCCATCTGCCATTTAGATACCAGTTCTCTAGTTTGGCAAGATTTTTCTGCAATTCTTCACAGTCTGATTATGTTTTAACTACTTTGAATATTTTTGTGTCACCTGCAAATTTAATTACCTCACCTGTCGCGCCATTTTCTAGATCATTAATAAATATATTAAACTACAATGGTCTCAGATCCCTGCGGCATGGCACTATTTAAATCTTTCTGTTGGGAAAATCAATCTCTTAGTCTAACTCTGTTTTCTATTTTTTTTTTAACCAGTTACCTATTCACAATACAATATCGCCTCCTATCTCATGACATTTTAATTTCCTCACGAGTCTCTCATGACAGACTTTATTGGATACCTTCTGAAAATCTAAATATATTGGGGCAAATCTTTAAACTTACGCAAGGGCGCAGATTTGTTCACGCAACCCGGCGCGAACAAATCTATGCCCGATTTTATAACATGCGCGCGCTGCCGCTCGCATGTTATATATAAAATTCAGGGTTGGCGCGCGCAGGGGTGTGCACAATTATGCAACCTGCGTGCACCGAGCCAAGCAGCCTGCCTCCATTCCCTCCGAGGCCACTCCTCTGAGCGGCCTTTGAGGGAACTTTTTATTTGGTCCCCCCCCCCCCCACCTTTCCCTCCCTTCCCCTATGTAGCCCACCCCCCAGCCCTAACTAAATCCCCCACCACCTTATTTCGTGGAGTTACGCTTGCCACTTGTTCCCTGCCCCAGCACAGGCCGTTGTGCCGGAGCACGGCCCTGCCCCTGGACCACCCCCGGACATGTCCCCGGTCAGCCCCTTATTCGAAGCCCTGGGACTTACGCGCATCCCGGGGCTTGCGCGAGCCACCTAGCCTGTGCAAGATAGGCTCGGCGTGCAGAGGGGGAGGCAGGGGTAGGTTTCTAGGGGTTGCATGCATATCTTATGTGCGCAACCCTTTGAAAATCTACCCCATTATGTTCACTGTCTCAGGTTCACCTTTGTCCACATTTGTTCATACCTTCAAAGAATTCTAATAGATTAATAAGGCACAGTCTCTCTTTGCTAAATCCATGCTGGTTCTTCCACATTAAACCATGTTTATCCTTATGTTTAGCGATTTTATTCTTAACAATAGCTTCCAGAAAACAGTTTATTTCAAGCAAGAATATGACAATATAAAAACAGATTTTTTTTATGGATGTAATATTGCCTATTTTCAAGTCACTTGAAGAAACAAACAGATGTTTTTGTTTGGTGCCTAAACTTAGGCTCTCAACTTAATAGGGGTTAAAGGCTGGTCAGGGCCATTTTTTTTAAGATGATGGTGACTGGCTCTTAGCTTAGGGAATGCTCTGGGCCCCATACCAGGGATTTCTTTAAAGGAATAGGGAAGTCCAGAGGGTGGACTAGGGTAGAGGGAGCCCTAGTAGACACCAGTGTTTTCTTCTATGGGTCTGGGGAGCGGGGGTTGGGGTAATTCTAGAGGGTTGAAGCAGGAAAAAGTATATGATCCAGGAGTGATGTTTTTGGAACAGGAAAGATTTTAGGGGCAGGGTGTTGTCATGTGACTTTGAAACTTTTTTAGAGTTTTGCTCCTGCTGGACCCCCTCTAGAAGTGGTGGGGGGTTGGGCGGGGTTCTAACCAGACCTCCAGGGAGGATTTCTCGTGGTAAGAAGGGGGATCATTTTGGGCCACTGATGGCCTTTTAAATAGCAGGCCCAGAGCATCGGTTCATACATTAATGTATGTAATGCTCTGGGGAAAATTTAGCTATACTTTTTGACTTGTAGCTAACCTTTCAACAAATAATGCAGCTCTGGCAAGCTGTGTTATTTAATTAGTGTAGAATTAGGTATGCATCTACTGCTTTGCAAGCATTTGAAAATTTTATACATGCAAATCTTATGCAAAGCAGCTCATTTTTATTGAGATGGGTTTTAGGCCTACATATCATGCAATATCATGGATATCACACAATATCACCGCAATATGGGTATATCACGCAATAAACAATATTGATCATGCCATGAATACTGTTTTACATGCATTATACTCTTATTGCAGATTAGTAAATGAACCCCTTAGATTGCAAGCTCTAAGGAGATAAATAAATAAATAAATATTTTCCCCTAACTTCTTTTACTACACCGATACTCAAGACCAGGTCTTATCGTACCGGTTTACAATGGAACAGGGGGAAACCAATTAACATCTAGGTAGAAGGTAAAGTTACATTAAACAGGGAGCGAAAAAACATGGGAGATGGAAGACAGGACAGATTTTAAACTATAACAACTGGAGAGTGATAAATATAATCAACAAAACGATATATTAGTGATAACTCACCTTGTGCTACCAGTGGAAAGGTATGAGTTAAATATATAAATAAAATGAATACTCTCCCAGCAAAGGCAATGTTTCTGGTGCCACTGTGAGATTTACTAAAATGTGGTATTCATGCATCAGAGTTTACTAATCCCTGCAAGAATTTTATTGCATTAAAAAGTCACACAATTAGCTAGGTTACTGAATATCGTTGTAAAGATAACTGGATAAAATTACTGTTATCTTACTAACTCAGCAGGTTTTTGAATATCAGCCCCCATGTTTCTAGTAGGAATGTGCAGAGAACAAAATGTTTGTTTTGGTTCATTTATTCCTTTCAAAGGGCACCTCCATTTAGTTCATTAATTTCAAATGAAATCAAAATTGTTTGTTTTATTCATTCATTTACCATTAAAGTCAAAAGGGGAAGCACTACAGCTTATTTTAGGCTCCAAAATTGAGGTTTCTCATCAATTCTAATGAAACTTGTGGGTAGACATCATCAGAGGGAAAGAAATCCAAGGTACCTAGGCTGTAGTAAAGTGGCAACAAAATGCCATGAATAGCTTAAGGATACCATAAAGGAGCAAAGGAGTACTAGCAATGGCAGGAGTTCTCAAGGACACCGTGAGAGGAGCACAGAAGCAGCAAGAGTGGCAAGAACACTCCATGGCTTCAAAAGAGGGCACCAACAACAATGACATTAACCCTCAGAGGTAGCACGAGAGGCAGAGTGGCACCAAGCATGGCATCAACATCCTAATACACCATGAAGTGGGGAAGTAACAGGAAAGGTGGCAAGAAAGGCGACTATTCCCATAGTATCTGAAACTAGGAACTTGGGAGTGGAGCTGGATAGGGATGTGAATCGTTTTTTGACGATTTAAAATATCGTCCGATATATTTTAAATTGTCAAAAATCGTTAGAGCCGCGATACAATAACAATTCCACCGATTTATCGTCAAAAAATCGTAAATCGGGGGAAGGGGGAGGGCGGGAAAACCGGCACACTAAAACAACCCTAAAACCCACCCGACCCTTTAAAATAAATCCCCCACCCTCCCAAACCCCCCCAAAATGCCTTAAATTACCTGGGGTCCAGAGGAAGGGTCCCGGTGTGATCTTTTACTCTCGGACCTCCGTGCGTTGTAGAAATGGCGCCGGCGCTACCTTTGACCTGTCATATAACAGGTCAAAGGTACGGACAGGTCAAAGGTACGGAAAATGGCGCCGGCCATACGGCGTATGGCCGGTGCCATTTTCCATTCGGAAAAATGATTCGCGGTAGGAGATCGCTCCCGGACCCCCGCTGGACTTTTGGCAGGTCTTGTGGGGGTCAGGAGGCCCCCCAAGCTGGCCAAAAGTCCCTGGGGGTCCAGCGGGGGTCCGGGAGCGATCTCCTACGCTCCTGACATCGGGGGACAAAAAAACAAAATGGCGCCGGCGCTACCTTTGACCTGTCATATGACAGGTCAAAGGTAGCGCCGGCGCCATTTCTACAACGCACAGAGGTCCGAGAGTAAAAGATCACACCGGGACCCTTCCTCTGGACCCCAGGTAATTTAAGGCATTTTGGGGGGGTTCGGGAGGGTGGGGGATTTATTTTAAAGGGTCGGGGTGGGTTTTAGGGTTGTTTTAGTGTGCCGGTTTTCCCGCCCTCCCCCTTCCCCTCCCCCCCCCACTGGACCCCAGGTAATTTAAGGCATTTTGGGGGGGTTCAGGAGGGTGGGGGATTTATTTTAAAGGGTCGGGGTGGGTTTTAGGGTTGTTTTAGTGTGCCGGTTTTCCCGCCCTCCCCCTTCCCCTCCCCCCCCCCCACTGGACCCCAGGTAATTTAAGGCATTTTGGGGGGGTTCGGGAGAGTGGGGGATTTATTTTAAAGGGTCGGGGTGGGTTTTAGGGATGTTTTAGTGTGCCGGTTTTCGATTTACACAATATTTAAAAAACCCAAACTGCGACGATCCGATTCCCTCCCCTTCCCAGCCGAAATCGATCGTTAAGACGATCGATCACACGATTCACATCTCTAGAGCTGGATGCCAAGATGACATTGAAGCCTCATATTAAATTATTAACTAAGGATTCATTCTTTAAATTGCAAACTATCCACCCTTTGAAATCTTTATTGGCTCCTGCAAATTTTCACTTGGTGGTCCAAACTTTAGAGCTTTCTAATCTAGATTACTGCAATGTCCTGTTCATAGGACTACCCAAAAATCTTCTTTGTGTGTTTTACAGTTGATACAGAATGAAGCAGCAAGGGTGATCACTTGAGCTAAATATTCAGATCACATCTTTCTAGTGTTACATGCTTTGTATTGGCTACCTATTGAAGAAAGACTTCAGTTTAAACCACTAATATTAGTTTTTAAGTCATTGCATGAAGACAATTTTCCATGTATTTATTTATTTATTTATTGTTTTTTGTATACCGTCACTCGGGTTCCACTGTAACGGTTCACAACAATAAATAATAAAACACAATCAATATACTAAAATCAACTTCCTAGGACTAAAAAATAAAACAAATTACAACCATTCAAATAAAAACAACTCATAAAACAATTAAATAAACGTATCCTACAGCTATCCCTCCCTCCTCCTATCTTATAACCAATGTATGGTGGAAACAAAAACACCAAAACCATCTTCTGTAAAACAAGAAAATATAGTTAAAACTGTAAAATCATGACATAAGAACAGAATTTAAGATGGGTTCGGGTAGGCCTCCTTAAAAAAACCAAGTTTTTAAAACCCTCTTAAATTGTTTAAAATGCATCTCCATTCGAATCTCTGCGGGGAGCATGTTCCATATTTTAGGACCTGCCAGGGACAGAACCCTTTCCCTCACTTCATTCAGTCGTGCTGATTGTACTGCTGGAATAGTAAGTAAACCTTTATTAGCAGAACATAAATTTCTCTGGGGGACATGTAATTTGATGGCAGCATTAAGCCAGTTCACCTGGTCACCATAAATTAATTTGTGCAGAATGCAAATTGATTTAAATTTAACTCTAGATGCAATAGGCAACCAGTGTAAGTTGATCAAAGTTGGGGGTGATATGATTGGATTTCTTTTTTCCGGTCAGAATACGAGCTGCTACATTCTGTAAAAACCTGTAAAGGTTGAGTAGTGAATGCAGGTAATCCTAAAAACAAAGAATTGCAGTAGTCTAAACTACTAAAAGTAGGGACTGCAACTCAGTATGGAAATCACCCTGATTAAGTAAAGGCTTCAGGCGACATAATACTAGGAGCTTCGCCTACCCCTCCTTTACTTTCGTGGCAATATGTTTCTTTAAGCTAAATTCAGGATCTAGATTAATACCAAGGTCTCTAATACTCGCAGCTAATTGAAGAGTGATATTGTCCTGCAACACTAAATGGTTGTTACTTCTTGGAGAAATTTTCCTTTCAGATTTGATTTATTTAGCAAATTTGATTGGTTCTTATGTCCCAGCTAGGTCATTGTGTTCTAAAAATCAGAATTATCTTAAGATTATTTATATAATTTTCTCTTGTATTTATGCCATCTATCATCAGTCTAGGTGGTTTACAAATTTTCTATACATAAAATTTTAAAGTAAATAAGATACAATACGAGTACAAAATAATATAAAACATACAACATGAATAAATGACCTTCCTTCTAAACCTTTTTGCTGCTCAACTCTTCAGCCCTGTCTCTTTACTTTTAGATATCATTATAAGCCTCCTTAAAAAAAAACAGGTTTTTAGTCCTTTCCTGAATAGCTTATGCTCTCTCATTAGCCGTAACTCCTCTGGCATCACATTCTAGAGTACTGGTCCTGCCACTATAACTGCTCGTTCACACACTATGTTCAAGCAAGCTTAAATCTTCCATGTCAAGGAGTAAACCAGCAAACAAAATGATAAGCACTCTCTCATATTGGCCCAGTTCTCTGAATAAGCTGCCTCCAAATTTAAGAGCATATGAGGATTTTAAAATATTTAGAAAGCAACCTAAAGCTAAGTTTTTCAGGCAGGTATAACCTGTCTTAATTTTTATAGTGTTTAATTTTTTATTAATGTTGTGTAATCAGTTTATTAATTGTGTATTGTGGTGTTATCTGCATTGATCGATCTTGTTATTGGATTTAGTGCACTCTAAGTACACTAAATACATAATAAGAAACCTCCCCAAAGGGACAAAACAGCACAAAGAGTGTCATCAACACACCAAAGCACTATGAGAGGTGCAAAGCATCCTCCACTGTGGCAAGAATACCTCAATATGTAGACTCTGGGGTATGATAGCAAGGCATAGTGACAACAGACTCTGAAGATGCAAAGTCTTACGTTCTATGTGGATTTCAACATGTATGTTAGTTGAAATCCACATAGAACGTCATGATTTTTATATGTTTTATATCTGGTGTATGTTATATTGTTTATGCATAATTATGCATAAACAATATAACAACATACACCAGATATAAAACATATAAAAATCATACTGCTACTTAAACATTTTATATCATCTGATACAGATACATACATCTTAAACAATGAAAACTTGATTAAAGCGGAATGTCTTAAGTTTCTTCCTGAACTTACAAATATTAAGTTCACCACATACTTCTAATGAGATATTATTCCAGAGCTGAGGGCCTTTCACAGAAAATGCTCTGTTTCTAAATCTTTGTAATCGACATTCTGAAACTGTCAAAATATCCAATAACCGCAATGAGAAAGATCGTAAAATTCGTGATGGCTGATACCATGTCAATTTTACAGATAAACAATGATTTTCCATATGCAATGCTTTAAAAATAAATACTAACAACTTGAATTCTAATGTTTTTTTGTACTGGCAGCCAATGCAATTACTTCAAATAGTGCTTTACACTAACACCCCAAGGCAATTTAAAGATCAATCTTTCTGAGACATTTTGCATTAGTTGTATAACTTGTTTCAAATACTTAAGCAAGCCAATATATAAGGAATTGCAATAGTCCAGATGGCAATGAACTAGTGCCTGTACCACTATACAAAATTCATTTAAAAAAAAGTAAATTTCTTAAAGGTCTTATTATACATAACTTAAAGAATGCGGGTCTAGCCACTTTTTTTACTTGTACATGAAAAGATAAATCTGAATCCAATAAAATATCTAAATTCTTTGCTTCAACTACTGGCTGTAAGCACAAGTTACCTAATTTTACCTTAAAAGCGTCATCCAACTTCTAGCCTGATCATAACACAGTTGTCTTCCCTTCATTTAATAACAAACCATTTTTCCCTAACCACCCTTTAATATCATCTAAACTCACAGAGAACCTCTCAGCTGGGAATACCCACTCCTATTCACACAGTATATAAAGCTGTATGTCATTAGCGTACATTTTAAAAATCAATCCTAACAAATGCATAAGATCACCTAAAGGTCACATACACATATTAAATAGTACTGGTGACAAATAAGATCCCTAAGGGACACCTGACCTATTACAATACCAGCTTGAAGAGTCATCCTGAATACATACTTGCTGCATATATTGTTCCAAGAAATATTGGAACCCACCGTTTCTGCAATTCCTATTTGCTCCAATCTTTCTATTGGCCTCAAATGCCCAATTTGCACAATAATCCCTGTCTTTCTTCTGTCTGAACTTCTATAAATATCATCGAAAAATGATAACAGTAATGATTCAGCGCCTCTTCCCAATCTAAATCCAAACTGTTCAGTGTCCAAAATGTGATTATCTTCTAGATACTTCATTAGTTGTTCTAACACCCATTTTTCAAGTAATTTAGCTAAAGTACACAAATTTGAGATTGATTGAAAATGTGCAATGCTTGTTCTAAGGACCTTAAGATCTTTTAAAATGTGTCTAATAATTACTTTTTTCAACTCCTGTGGGACCATACCCTCTATCAGAGACATTAATTATCTGCATCAATTATGCAGCAAACACATCTAAAGATTGTTTAATCAACAGATAAGGACAAGGATCCACATTATTTTCAGTTAGGAGAATTTTAGGGAAGAGATGTCTCCAAGCCATGCTTATTCATCAACTGGAAGGTATCCCATCCGATCTTAGATTTAGACACTTCATCCACAGTATCAACTTTCAATCCTTTATTCTTCAATGAAATTTTCAAATGCTCTACCTTTTCAATAAAAAAAATAGTCAGCCAGAACTTGACAACTAGGATAATTAACAGTAGTCCTCCTGGGGGTGAGTGTATGTGTGTTTGTGTGTGTATGTGTGTGTGTGTGGGGGGGGGGGGGGAACAGGATTTGAGTATTGAAAACAATTGAAATGGCTTATCCAGAGCACCACTCACTAATTTCTATTAATATAATTTTTTAGTATCTTGTTCCAAGGTTTTATAGTTTGATAGTTCCAGTTCATATTTAATTTTATCTCACTAGCACAGGTTTTTCACTATTTTTCTCCAATTTCTGCACCACACGCCTTCATACTCCTAAATCTTTAATATATCAGGGTGCCTTTTGACAATGTACTCTCTTCTTAACTACTACCGGAATGGGTGCCACTTCATCTTACATCTTTGCTAATGATTTATTCCACCATTTCACCAATTGAACTAAAATTATCAGCTTTATCCGTCTCTAACCAGGCTCTAGAAAAATCCTGCACTTCTGTCTTTATTCATATTGTCTTTATCAGTGGAATGGTTAACTCTAGACTCACCATTTTCCCTAATGTAAACAATAATAACTGATGATCCAACCAGGGAATAAACAGATTTTGTGGCTTGGAAACCATCTTACAATCTACCAAGGTTTCATCCATCAAATTTAAATCTAACATATGGCCATCAGAGTGTGTTGCTCCTGTTCAAAGCCTAACACATCCATTGCAGCAGGAAATCTCTTCACTGTAAACAACTTATCTTCATAATGTATATGAAAATCTCCCAATAAAAGCAAATGCTGATATTTCAGCCTTAAGGTACTAATAACATATTGTTCATTGTATAGCCAGGTGGACCATAAAACAAACCTTAGGAAAATGAGGCAATATGAAACATACCTTCCATTTCAACAAAACTGGACAATCTCACTACTTTCAACTCTTTCCAAAAATAATTAAAACTCCATCCCCTTGTCACCTTTTCCTTGCAACTCCATCATAAGAATATCCTGGGGGAGATAAATTATTGCTCAAGGCAATATCACTTTCTTTGTGCCATAACTCAGTAATACATAACCCATCAATACTAAACTAGAGCAATAAATCTGGAATTTCAGCATTGTTCTTTCTTACTGACTGAACATTAATATAAGGTACAAATAATTTTTTATTTAACATAGAAACATAGAAATGACGGCAGAAGGAGACCAAATGGCCCATCTAGTCTGCCCCGCAAATTTTCTCTCTCATACTTATCTGATTCTCTTAGCTCTTGGTTCTATTTCCCTTCCACCCCCACCTTTAATGTAGAGAGCAGTGATGGAGCTGCATCCAAGTGAAATATCTAGCTTGATTAGTTAGGGGTAGAAGCCGCCGCAATAAGCAATCTGCACCCATGTTTATTTGTTTTACCCAGACTGTTATACAGCCCTTATTGGTTGATTTTCTTCTCCCATGCCGTTGAAGCAGAGAGCTATGCTGGATATGCATCGAAAGTGAAGTATCAGGCACATTTGGTTTGGGGTAGTAACCGCCGTAACAAGCCAGCTACTCCCTGCTTTGCGAGTGCGAACCCTCTTTTCTGGATGTGTGAAGTATCAGTTTTTCTTCTCCCCTGCCGTTGAATCAGAGAACTATGCTGTATATGCATTGAAAGTGAAGTATCAGGCTTATTTGATTTGGGGTAGTAACCGCCGTAACAAGCCAGCTACTCCCCTCTTTGTGAGTGTGAATCCTTTTTTCCACATTTCCTCTTGCTGTTGAAGCTTAGAGCGATTTTGGAGTCACAGTAAGCCTGTGTATGTTTATTTAATAAGGGTATTGACTCCAGGCAGTAGCCGTCATTCTGGCGAGTCACCCACTCTTCATTGGCAGCCTCTTGTCTACCCCTGTACTAGAGCAAACCGTCAAGCTAAATAGCAAATTGCCAGAACCTGATGATATTCATTCCAGAGATCCGAGAGAACACAGTTGTCTCTCTTATTCCAAGCCTAGTAGGAGCTATTAAACATTGTGTCCACTCTAAATTATTTCTAGGTCTGGACCAGATACCATATCAGCCCATTCCCATAAGTACTGGGATATATTCTAAAAAATCACAAAACATAATTGCTGAGGACAGAAAAAATCCAACAACCTAACAACAAAACAAAATAAGCAGAATTGTTCAAACAGCATCTCAAGGACTCCTTCATGGTCCCATAAAGGAGCCCACAAAGAGGCAGGTCCTTTGGCAGGCCCTTCGGCGGGGGCCCGCCTACGAGCCTTCCCCTTTATTCATTGCAGATATCCTGAAAAACAGACATGTTTGTTGCCCTCCAGGATTGGAGTTGTCTACCCCTGTACTAGAGCAAACCGTCAAGCTAAATAGCAAATTGCCAGAACCTGATGATATTCATTCCAGAGATCCGAGAGAACTCAAATATGAAATTGTAGATCTGCTACTAGTAATATCTAATTTATCATTAAAATCTGCACCTGTATCTGAAGACTGTAGTATAGTCAATGTAATACCAATTTTAAAAAGGACTCCAGGGTAATGAACAAAACTAAAGGCTAGCGAGGCTGACATCAGTGTAAACTAAAATATTGTAAGCTATTTTGAAGAATAGAATTACTGGGCATATTGGTAAACAGCTAAATGGGGAAGTGGCAACATGAATTTAGCAAAGTTGTGCCTATTAAAATTCTTTGAAGTCCCTTATGCAAGACTCCTAAAAATAATTGTGCCTTGGTAACTGGTTAAAAATTAGAAAATAGTCAGAGTAATATCAGCAATGCTGGTACATACAAAATATGCAGATAGGATGAAGATAAGCTAATTAGCTTTTATCAACTTATTCACCAAAGACCAATACATTTATTTATTTATTTATTTAAGGCTTTTATATACCGATGTTCCTGTACTAGTACATATCACGTCAGTTTACATAGAACCAAAGTTGGAAATTACATCAAACAAGAGGATACAGATAACAGGGCTAACTTCGTATGAACTTATAGATAAAGCAGCGAACGACTTAAAATAAAATAAAATTATTATAAATATAAGAATAAATATACAAAATATAAATAAACATAAACATTCAACAAACTTGGATTTACAGCAGACTTGAAAAGCATGAGTGCATTATAACCATTATAACCAACCATTTATGGAAGTCATCAGGTCCCTGGTAAATATATTGTTTGCTCAAGGGTAGGGGAGAAATGTTAGTGTATAGCTTGATATGGAATGAAGTGCCATGCTGCAACATCATTCAGAGTAGAGATGTTGGGTCAGCAGGCCCCTCTTCCTGCTGAAGGATATAACAAACTCTGGAATGCTGCATTCACATTCCAGATGGATGAGTAGGTGGTGGGGAGTTCTCAGATAAGCTTCTTTCTTTGGGGAATCAGGAGGGGCTGGGAGCAGTTCCCAGAAGAGCTTTTTCTGAAGTCAGGGGAGAGGGAGTGGAAGCATATTACAGCACCAAGTACAGAGCATCACTTGTTTGAGGCAGCCAATAATTTGCAGTCTTGTGGTCACCCATAACACTTCCATGAATCATTCCCGAATTACCAGGTGGTGGAACTCGACACTTTGATCATCGCATTACTCTGCCATGGGAATAAAGTTTAACGGCTCCAGAACAGTTTTGTCTATGTAAAACTGGCATTTTAATAAGAAAATTTCAATATCCATAAGATAATGACATAATCCTGTTATTGTAATTTGTATTACAGAGAGTGGAAGGGTTGTATATGAGGAAGTCAGCTGTCCATGAATATTAAAAACTGTGTTCCTTTTCATGGCTATTCACTCCTCTTAGCAATAAAAAAAAATTAAGGTTTTTAATGAGACCTTAGAATCTTATTAGCATAAATAAATACAGATCTTTCACAACCTAAATGACAGATTGGAAAATTGCTAACATAATTAGATTTGCTATTTTGTTAATGACTCTTGTATTCTTTTAATTAGAATTAATGCAAATACAGGGCTAGTGATGAAAACCTGTTACTGTTTACTCCCTCCCCTACAGTGCATTCTAATACAGAACATTTCTGCAGTGAAAGATTTGTTTAAAGCATTTAGCAGGTTACCTTCCTTTAAAAAATGTGAGATGCAGGAACCCTTTGAGCCCAATTTTCAATAGTATATGCAAGTCACAAAATGCATGGGTAGGTGGGCCTATGGAGATTTTTGCTAGTACTGGTGAAAGGTGTCCAGCAGTGGGGTCAGAGTGTTTGCTCTCTAACAGCCTGTGCGAGTGTGTGTTTGTGCCTGTGGGTCAGGTGGCATATACCTGTGTGTACTTCAGTATTTGACTGTATGTGTGTGTCTGCCTATGCCTGTCTGTGTGTTTGCCTGTGTGCGCCTCTGCCTGTGTGTGATGCAGCGCAACTTCTGTCAGCAAGCTGTGCTGAAAGCATAAACTACACCATGTATACAGTGCCAGTGCAAGAAGGATAACTTACCCTTAACTGCATGTAGTTTATGCTCCCATTGCAGCTCAGTGACAGAAGCTGCACTGGATCGCCGGCAGTGGGTAACTTTGGATCCTGCTCCCGGTAGTAATTTCTATGTTTTAGGGTGGATTGGGGGAGGGTCTGAGGGGGCATAGGGTGTGTGGCACTGCCCCTTAACACTGTGGGTGGGGGGAATGGGTGGGTGTGGCGGCAGCAGCAGTATATCCATATATGGCCCTGACAAACTGTGCACCCTCACCCCCTAATCCCTCTTACAAACAAAAACGTTCTGGAGTCTGCTGGTGACTTCCTCCCCATCCTCTTCCCCAGTTCTTTTTGGGGGGGAAGAGAGGGAAATGGGCCCTAGGCCCTATACTTCTATATATTTACAGCGCTACTTAACCGGGTATCTTTTTAAGATATCCGGTTTAGTAGGAAATTATCCGGCCACACAAAGTAGGATAACTAATAAATCTAACCAGCTCTATTCAAGCAGCAGCTGGTTAGGTTTTTTAATTATCTGGCTGTACATAACCAGATAACTTTAGGCAAATATATTCAGCAGGGCTTTTTTCCCATTGAATATACGTTACTAGTTATCTGGCTAACTTTAGCTGGATAACTTGCCCACTAACTGGCTTACAGAATATTGGCCTCTTAGTCTTTCCACTATGGCCTTTTAACCCCTTCATTATCTGATGGTCCAACCAGACCATTTAAAACAAATCAAAGAAAATTATTTTTCATTCAATGCATAATTAAGCTGTGGAAATCATTACCAGAGGATGTGGTTAGGGCAGTTAGTTTAGCTGAAAAAGGTTTGGATAAGTTCCTAGATGCTATCAATCAATAAGGATTAGTAGCAATAAGGATTAGTAGCTTGGGATCTATTCATTTAATGTTTGGGTACTTTCAGGTACTTGTGACTTGGTTGGCCACTGTAGGACACAGGATGCTGGGCTTGATGGACCCTTGGTCTGACCCAGTATGGCAAGCCTTATGTTCTTAATTTATTTAGCCTTACCATTCCCATCACTCCCTCAGAGATCCCTTGTAATTATCCCATGCTTCAGGTGACAATTTTGCCTCCACCACCTCCACTGGGAGGCCATTCCATATATCCACTACTTTCTCTATAAAGAAATATTTCTTAAGATGACTTCTGAATTTATGCCCTTTCACTCTCATCCCATGACCACTCATCCTATAGTCTCCTTTCTGTTGAAAGACGCCTGCCTCCTGTGCATGGAAACCTATGATATATTTAAATGGCTCTATCATATCTTCCCTATATCGCCTTTTCTCTAGGGTGTACATATTTAGATCTTTAAGTCTATCCCCATATGCTTTAAAAAAAAGTCCATTGACCATTTAAGGAGCCACCCTCTGGACTGACTCCAACCAATTTATATCCTTTTGAAGGTGCGGTCTCCAGAATTGTACACAGTATTCCAAATGAGATCTCACCAGGGACCTATAGAGGGGTAATATCATCTCCATTTTTCTGTGCTGATCATTCGTCTCCCTAATCATCTTTCTGGCTTTTGCCATCACTTTATCCACCTGTTGGCCTTCAGATACAATCATCCCCAGACCCAGCATGGATTTATTCTGGAACTCTTTTATGCAAAGCTTTAAAGACCAAAATAGGGATTATTGATTGAATTTGCCAAATGATTAGGGGCCAATAAAGGTGTTTGCATTAGAGAGTTTCAGTGATTATGTGGACTACTGCGTTTTGAACGAACTGAAAGACATTCTACAGACATTTAAAAAGTCCTAAATATAAAGCAAGTTTGCTTATTGTAAATCGTTTTCTGTATAATAGATTAGTTAGGCATGACTTCCAAATCCATGCTGACTGCCATAATTATTTATTCACCCAGGACTTCGGTAGCATCCAAAATTGTGACTGGTTCCGACATCAAGCTCACTGGTCTACAGTTTTCTGGGTTACCTCTAGAGCCCTTTAAAAAAGAATTGGTAGTACGTTGGAACTAATACAGCCTAGCATTGCTACAGTTTAAGCTGCAGGTCAAAACTCTTGTGACCTAGTTCTGCTACAGGCCAGGAAGTAGCTGGTTGAGTATGCAGAGTATGAGTGCCTACCTCATTACCATGGCTGGACTGAAGATGAGTGGAGCAGCAGAGTTTAATAGCAGACCACGAAAATGGGCTATTAATCCAAACATGGGCCTGAGAACTTTGATTCAGGCTCATAGCCATAGCAAATGTAGTTCAGGCTAATTAGGGTTGCCACTCAACTGCATGACATAAGGAACAGGCTAATCAATTCCTGATTTTACCTTATTACATGAAGGGATTTGTTCTTCTGATTGGTAAATCAGGTAAATCAATGGGAAAATCAGATCTACAAATCCTTGCATGCAATAGAGTAAAACCAGGCCTAGATTAGCCTCTTCCTTATGACATGGAGCCAGGTGGCAACCCTAGGGCTAATAATGGGTAATCCAAACCTGAGTTTGGAACCTATTGACATGGTTTATAGATATCCATATTAACTGAATGTGTCTGTTCATTTGTGATGCATTTTCTATATATCTTCTTGTAATCAATTAATAATAGTTGCAGCCTTATGTTTGCCTCTCAGCGTCCCAGTGCAGTTATTGGATCTTGGCAGAGACAGCCTGGCTGCAAATCCAGTTTATAAAAGTGTAGGATAACAATCCCAAAGCACAGTAGACATGCATTCTATAAGTTTGTTTCCTGCTCTACATTACTAACTAAATATCTTTTCATTTGTACAAGAACAGTACAGTAATATAACCTCTAAATCTGTTCTGAAATACCTGTTTAAATGCTTCTTCATGTTCCTCCTCTTGTTATGAGACTGGTCACAGCTGTCTGTCATTTTCAATTGGCCAGAACCAGGTATGGATAATCCAGAGTAGAGGTATAATAAATGATTAACATCAATCATGGTAGTAAAGCAGAGCTGCCTGTCCCAAAGAACTTACAGTATAGATAATAGCTGTCACTAGGTAATATACATATTTAATCGCCTTTGGAGGGAATACATATACCTCTGTATTGCATTCTGTTAATGCAATTTTAAGAGCATAAGAAATGTCATGTTGGGTCAGACCAGTGGTGCATTGAGCCCTGTATCTTATCTATGTCAGTGGCCAGTCTGAAACAGTTGCATATCATCAGCATATCCTAATGGGGAGATTCATCCCCTGTTGCTCTTCCCCAGAAGTCGTTATCCCCAAATCTACCTGAAAAAGAATTTTTAAAAGAATTGTTCTTAAGAAACTTGGACAAACTTTCTTTAAATCCAGCCTTACTACTAGCCATGACAACATCCTATAATTCCACAGCTTAATTTTGCATTGATTAAAAAAAACGTATTTCTTAAATTTGCTTTTCATTTTCTGCCAGTTAGTTTCATGAAATGTCTCCTACTGCTATAACTATTTGAAAGGAGAAATATCTTATCCTTATTAACTTGTATCACACCATCATGATTTTATAAATCTCTATCATAGCCTCTTCTCCAAGTTAAAGAGCACTAATCTGTTACGCTTTATGCTTTATCATTTGTGTTACTCTTCTCAGTAACTTTTTAAATTATACTATATGTTTTTTGAGATTTAATGACCAGAAATCAATGTGTGGTCACAGATGCATTTTATTTTCTATTCCTTTCCAAATAATTCCTAACATTAAACTTGGTTTTTTTTTTGTTCACTGTTGAATATTTTTCTGAGAATTTCAATATATTATCCAAAGTGACTCCAGAAGGGGGCTGGAAGATGCTGAATGGCACATGAGAATTGTCACAGTTACAGAGCCTTTCACCTCTAGGTCATTAGTTCAAATGTAACTCAGGTCAATAGGGACTTCAAAAGAGGGTCTATGGTGGTCTCAATCCAGATCCAGGGGCCATAACAAAAGCATGCACACCTCAGCCCCTGTCAGATTCCAAAAAATCAGTAAATTCTGCTCTACCTTTCATCACTGTTTTTGTTCATCACTATGTTTTGTTCCTGAACTGTAGCTCCTAATAAGGAAAGCCAGCATTATAAATATATATTAGAATTCGTTTTCCCATGTTCATCATGTTGCACTTGTCCACAATAAATTTCATCTGCCATTTCCATTTCCTGTTCCCCAGTCTTGCAAGGTTCTCCTGCAATTCCTTGAAGTCTGCTTGGGGCTTTAACTACTTTGAATAATTTTGTACCATCTACAAATCTGATCACCTCACTCACTCACTGTTCCCTTTTCCGCATCATTAATGAATAAGTTTAGACAGCATCGGTCCCTGTCCAAGTCCTGCAGGCATGCCACACTGTTTACTTCTCTTCATTGGGAAAGCTGATAGTTTAGCCCTACTCTGTCTCCTACGCTTTCACCTGCTCTCTCATGAGAGACTATCAAAAGAACTTTCTTTTCACCGAGCACGTTTTAGTCAGATACGGTAAATAATCAGAGTAAATATCTTTCTTGCTGATTAGCACGAGCTGTCGGTACTTTTAAAAGAACCACTGCCGTGATCTCCTCTGTGTCACTGCGTAAGACAAAAACGTTGTCGAAGGTCCAGATTCGGGCAGCTTTGTGTCACCACATTAGCTGTCCTAGATGAGTAGGTGGAAAGATTATAAATGAAAGGAGCATGAGGAGTAAAACAACCAATCCCAGAAGCCCTTTAATTCACTGGATGTTACCCTCATAATCTGTTGATCCTGCTCTCGATACACATCCATCTTTTAACAGGAAAGGATCGATTTGTACCCCTGGGAAGACAAAATACTTGGGATTCTTTGCTTAACAACTGTTTCCAAGGAGCTTATTAAGCTCATTAAAGAAACAGAGGGGAAAAAAGAAACTAAAGAACATTTTTGTCTCCTTTTTTGTTTCATAGGTGATGAAATTTAAGGCTTTAGATTTTGTATCCAAGCTAGCAGGAGCCAAGTCACTCAAAACATACATATTGGTAAAGGGATGGCAAGGCTATGGGAATTATGTTTTTGGTGAAGCTATTCAGTCTCTACTACATGTTATATTATTTAGGAACCTATTTATTAAAGTGTGTTGATGCCTTAACATGTGTTGAATGCCTCCACTGGCATGTACCGTGTGCTAAAATGGTGTTAATGGGCATTAATAGCAACACATGGGTTTGCATTACCGTTTATTCAACTCCTACTCCCCATAACACACAAAATATTTTAATTGCTTGTAAAGCAGGTTATTTTTATTAAAATTACTAATTAAAAAGTATATTAAACCACCTCATTTGTGGTAACCCTAAAATGTTATTTTTTTGCTTGATTTTTTTCTCATGTTTCCCTATTTTCATGGTTACTGCAAACTAAATGCAATTGACATTGCCTATTTTGTTTTAACCAAATGAACATTCCTAACCAACATGCCTGCAGATAACCCAGCTCCCAGCAATACAAGTCTGTCTGTGGCCTGATTCCCTTCCCCCACCCCTGTAATTAAAGTCTATATGGTGACCTAATGAGCATCCCCCTCACTTGGTGCCCATCCCCAAGTCAAGCAGGGGCTCCAGGTTCTAATTACCCCTCCCCCTTCCCATTAACTCATGCCTCCCCCCCATGTACAGGTTAAAAGACAGCAATAGGTCAGCTGATACTATTTGCATTTATTGAACAAACAGGGCAGAAGGGGCTGATGATTTATCCTACATAGAATATTTTTCTTCAACATCAGATGAGGTAGGCATGGTGGAGAGGCTTTAACAGATGGGGATCCTGGAGAGTAGGAGCGGGTCATCATAGTACAAAACCCCTGCTCAGTGATTGGTGAGGTTGAGATGGGAGTTCATTTATTTATTTAGATTTATATTCCGCTTTTTGCACTTTTTTGAAGCACTTCAAAGTGGATTATATTCAGGTACTGAAGGTATTTCCATATCCCCAGAGGGCTTACAATCTAAGGGGGTCATTTATCAAAGTGCTATATGGTGTTTTTGAGAGAGAGAGAGACTGAGACTAGCCATAATGCCCTCACACTAGATAGGTATTTATATCTCTATGGGAAGCCCACCTAGTAACTCGAGGTGAGGGTTAGGTATTAGTGTAGGGGATAGGGGCCATTTTGACATTCAAAATGAGATGTACGAACAGAACAGTGCTCTCTTGTGAAGATTTGATGACCTTCAGAGTGAGGAAACTCACCCGAAGATGAGATTTGTGCAGTGTTCTCTCAACCTAGCTTGATGTTACCAAGGTAAAGAATCCATCAAGCTAAGTTGAGAAAACATTGCACAAATCTCATCTTCGGGTGAGTTTCCTCACTCCGAAGGTCATCAAATCTTCACATGAAAACACTGTTCTGTTCGTAAGTCTCACTTTGAATGTCAAAGTGGCCCCTAACCCCCTACACTAATACCTAAACCTCACCTCGAGTTACTAGGTGGGCCTCCCATAGAGATATAAATACCTATCTAGTGTGAGGGTATTATGGCTAGGTTCTCTCTCTCCCTCTCCCTCTCCCCCCTCCCCCTAATAGCTAGGCTGGCTCTCCAGGAGCTTAAAACTACTAAACAGTGGTTATATGTAGGAAATTCAACAATTCTGGCATTTGTGCTTTGAATAGGTATTAGCATAAAATACACCCCCTTTTCCTATCACATGCAATATTTAGTGCATTTTGATAAATCCAGGTCTAAGTTTGAACCTGTGGCAATGGAGGGTAAAGTGACTTGCCCAAGGTCACAAGGAGCAACAGCAGGACTCAAACCCTGGTCTCCAGCCCATTGCTCTATCACTAGGCTACTCCTCCACTCCACATCATTAAGCCTCTGTGACCCTCTTATGCACCATGGGGCTCAGCTGCCAATGCCACTTTTGGCAATGCAGATGTGTTAGCAGTAGCATTGTAACTGGTTGCAGTAAAATTGCTTTTAATATTTTAGCACAGTATTCACAGATTTTTAAAAGTTAAAGCTCAACAGTTAAAAATGGCCCCCTTGTAACCAGCTAAATTTAACCAGCTAAATTGGCAAAGTGCAAAAATTGAACCCTGCTTATAAATGACAGCCAAACCATGGTATTTGTGAAAAGATATGTCAACTTAAAGGGCACCTTCACAGTACAGACAGCACCGTTCCTTGTCTGTGGTCTGCCACAATGTATTACTTATCGGAATAATTTAACCTACAGTACCAAGGAAATTTTGATAAAACAAGTATCTTTCATTCCTCTAAGAAGCAGATATCAGTGGAGGATTTATTTGTATTTTCTCACCAGTGGATTTATTTCTCCATTCAGTGCAGGAGAATGATCACTATCCAATGCAGGTAACGATTGATTGGTCTCAATTATTGAACTTTGCCAGCCAATGCTATATATCAGCTGTGTATGTTACCTAAAGTACTAGCAACTGTCCCACAGTGTTTAGTCTGATAAATTACCAACATCTAAATTCTCAAGGTAATAACATTTTGGATAGTAAACAAAAAGAGGCATTACAAAGAAGAAGATAAATTGAATGCTCACTGGAAAGATAAATAGCTGAGCTGTCCAGTGTTCTAGATTTTCAATGAATGCCTGTTTGATATTTACTAATGTGCCAAAATGTAAAATACTGCATACCATTTTAAAAAAAATTATATACACACACACACACACACATATATATATATATATATATATATATTTTTTTTTTTTTTTTTTTTTTTTTATTTTTTTTTCATTGTTTGAAATTAACATATATTATTTTGGCAATGGGTAAACCTACTTGCCTCTTTACTACCCTGGCTAGGAATACCAAGTTTATCTGAACATGCATGGCAATTAGCCTACATAGCTGCAAACTACGTGGTTCCTTTTAAAACTCATACTTTCTGCAAATTTTCAATGACAAACTATGCATGTTGTTGATCTTTGAAAATTAGCATAAAGTGCACTAAACATGGACATGTAGTTTGCACCTTTTCATTTGGGAGGGTGGCCAAAAGGGGGGGAAATATCATGCCTACTGGCAAGAACGTTGTGTATGTGTGCTACTTTTGTCCCTCAACTTCAGCATGCCTCTGGGACTGCCTACTCAAGGTGTACCAGGCAAGGTGCATCCTTCTCTGTAGAGAGTTGTCCAGAACTCACTGGTAGAGTGACTTATTGGTGGGTTCAAACATGAACATACCAACTAAGCAAACCAGGATTTGATTCAGGGGTCAAATCCCAGGAAAGCAATTCAAACTGAGAACAATGCTGGTTGTTCGAAAACAGTGGCTGTTTATGTACTGAAGCACAGTATTAACAAAGTGCACAGCACAGTGACGTGAGAAGATTCTCTTGTGCTAAGAATCGCAGCAAGATAGTCATTCACTTACCATCCTCAGAGGAGAGTATTCACATGAAGAAAGAACCGGACCCTAGCAACAGTTAGAGGATTTTACAATCTGAAGGCAGAATTCCTTAGCCCTACCACTCTGAGTACATTGGCCAGTCTTATTTCCTTCTCCATTCTTCTCCCATCTCTGTCCACAATAAATATCATGGGAGGTAATTTTCAAAACAATTTCTCTGTATAAAACTGGATTTTACACAGGTAAATGGGCTTTTGAAAATGGCTACTGTTACGCATGTCACTCCTTTGAAAATTCATTCCATAGGGCTGAATTTTCAAAAGGTTTTATGTGCATGAATGGGCTTTTGGCATTTTCTACGATATATGCTACTTTGATGCACATAACTCCTTTGAAAATGTATTCCTTAGCATTTTCAACTCAATATGTTCCCATGTAGACAATTTGGTGAAACCTCCCTGAATTGCTAGGAAAAATTCACAGATGTTTTTCATAATCTTCCCAGTGGCATTTTGCAGTAGGCCAAAAACTAGAAGCTGGAAAGTTGATTAAAACAGTTCATGCAAAGAAAATTGGGTGCATAGCAAAACAGGTGTTGATTCTTCAACTTTCTCTGCAGATCTCTTTTAGCTACAAAATATTGCAACATCTAGAGTCTCACCATTCACTTATAGGCCAGATGTCTCCAGGCTCAACAGCAAGGGCTTAAAAGCACATACTGTACCTCTTTACAAAACCAAGGTCATAAGGCACCAGTGTTACATGTAATTTACAGCATTCTAATTTATTTTATGGATCTCCCTTTGAACCATTTTTGTAGGATAAGATACTATTATTGGCAAATATATTTTTACTTTGAACTAGCAATGCATACTAACAGGCCGATACAGTACAGTCCGCTCCACCCCCCCCCCCCCACCCCCGAGACTAATAAGAAAATAAGAACATAAGAAAATGCCATACTGGGTCAGACCAAGGGTCCATCAAGCCCAGCATCCTGTTTCCAACAGTGGCCAATCCAGGCCATAAGAACCTGGCAAGTACCCAAAAACTAAGTCTATTCCATTTAACCATTGCTAATGGCAGTGGCTATTCTCTAAGTGAACTTAATAGCAGGTAATGGACTTCTCCTCCAAGAACTTATCCAAACCTTTTTTAAACACAGCTATACTAACTGCACTAACCACATTCGCTGGCAACAAATTCCAGAGTTTAATTGTGCGTTGAGTAAAAAAGAACTTTCTCCGATTAGTTTTAAATGTGCCCCATGCTAACTTCATGGAGTGCCCCCTAGTCTTTCTACTATCCGAAAGAGTAAATAACCGATTCACATCTACCCGTTCTAGACCTCTCATGATTTTAAACACCCCTATCATATTCCCCCTCAGTCGTCTCTTCTCCAAGCTGAAAAGTCCTAACCTCTTTAGTCTTTCCTCATAGGGGAGTTGTTCCATTCCCCTTATCATTTTGGTAGCCCTTCTCTGTACCTTCTCCATCGCAATTATATCTTTTTTGAGATGCGGCGACCAGAATTGTACACAATATTCAAGGTTCGGTCTCACCATGGAGCGATACAGAGGCATTATGACATTTTCCGTTTTATTCACCATTCCTTTTCTAATAATTCCCAACATTCTGTTTGCTTTTTTGACTGCCGCAGCACACTGCACCGACGATTTCAGTGTGTTATCCACTATGACACCTAGATCTCTTTCTTGCGTTGTAGCACCTAATATGGAACCCAACATTGTGTAATTATAGTACGGGTTATTTTTCCCTATATGCATCACCTTACACTTATCCACATTAAATTTCATCTGCCATTTGGATGCCCAATTTTCCAGTCTCACAAGGTCTTCCTGCAATCTATCACAATCTGCTTGTGATTTAACTACTCTGAACAATTTTGGTCATCTGCAAATTTGATGATCTCACTCGTCGTATTTCTTTCCAGATCATTTATAAATATATTGAAAAGTAAGGGTCCCAATACAGATCCCTGAGGCACTCCACTGTCCACTCCCTTCCACTGAGAAAATTGCCCATTTAATCCTACTCTCTGTTTCCTGTCTTTTAGCCAGTTTGCAATCCACGAAAGGACATCGCCACCTATCCCATGACTTTTTACTTTTCCTAGAAGCCTCTCATGAGGAAATTTGTCAAACGCCTTCTGAAAATCCAAGTATACTATATCTACCAGTTCACCCTTATCCACATGTTTATTAACTCCTTCAAAAAAGTGAAGCAGATTTGTGAGGCAAGACTTGCCCTGGGTAAAGCCATGCTGACTTTGTTCCATTAAACCATGTCTTTCTATATGTTCTGTGATTTTGATGTTTAGAACACTTTCCACTATTTTTCCTGGCACTGAAGTCAGGCTAACCGGTCTGTAGTTTCCCGGATCACCCCTTGAGCCCTTTTTAAATATTGGGGTTACATTTGCTATCCTCCAGTCTTCAGGTACAATGGATGATTTTAATGATAAGTTGCAAATGTTTACTAATAGGTCTGAAATTTCATTTTTTAGTTCCTTCAGAACTCTGGGGTGTATACCATCCGGTCCAGGTGGCCTACCACATCTTCTAGGTTCACCGTGATTTGATTCAGTCCATCTGAATCATTACCCATGAAAACCTTCTCCATTATGGGTACCTCCCCAACATCCTCTTCAGTAAACACCGAAGCAAAGAAATCATTTAATCTTTCCGCGATGGCCTTATCTTCTCTAAGTGCCCCTTTAACCCCTCGATCATCTTACGGTCCAACTGACTCCCTCCCAGGCTTTCTGCTTCAGATATATTTAAAAAAGTTTTTACTGTGAGTTTTTGCCTCTACAGCCAACTTCTTTTCAAATTCTCTCTTAGCCTGTCTTATCAATGTCTTACATTTAACTTGCCAATGTTTATGCTTTATCCTATTTTCTTCTGTTGGATCCTTCTTCCAATTTTTGAATGAAGATCTTTTGGCTAAAATAGCTTCTTTCACCTCCCCTTTTAACCATGCCGGTAATTGTTTTGCCTTCTTTCCACCTTTCTTAATGTGCGGAATACATCTGGACTGTGCTTCTAGAATGGTATTTTTTAACAATGACCACGCCTCTTGGACATTTTTTACTTTTGTAGCTGCTCCTTTCAGTTTTTTTCTAACAATTTTTCTCATTTTATCAAAGTTTCCCTTTTGAAAGTTTAGCACGAGAGCCTTGGATTTGCACACTGTTCCTTTTCCAGTCATTAAATCAAATTTGATCATATTATGATCACTATTGTCAAGCAGCCCCACCACCGTTACCTCTCTCACCAAGTCCTGTGCTCCACTGAGAATTAGATCTAAAATTGCACCCTCTCTCGTCGGTTCCTGAACCAATTGCTCCATAAAGCTATCATTTATTCCATCCAGGAACGTTATCTCTCTAGCGTGACCCGATGATACATTTACCCAGTCTATATTGGGGTAATTGAAGTCTCCCATTATTACTGCACTACCAATTTGGTTAGCTTCCTTAATTTCTCTTAGCATTTCACTGTCCGTCTCACCATCTTGACCAGGTGGACGGTAGTATACCCCTATCACTGTAGCCTTCCCTGACACACAAGGGATTTCTACCCATAAATATTCAATTTTGTATTTAGTCTCATGCAGGATGTTTATCCTGTTGGACTCTATGCCATCCCGGACATAAAACACCACACCTCCTCCCGAGTGCTCCTCTCTGTCATTGCGATATAATTTGTACCCCGGTAGAGCACTGTCCCATTGGTTATCCTCTTTCCACCATGTCTCTGAGATGCCAATTAAGTCTATGTCATCATTTACTGCTATACATTCTAATTCTCCCATCTTACTTCTTAGACTTCTGGCATTAGCATACAAACATTTCAAAGTTTGTTTTTTGTTTGTATTTTTATTCTGCTTTTTAATTGATAGGGATAAGTTAGAATTTTTTAGCTAAGGTGAGTTTTTAGTTACAGGCACTTGGACTACTTTTCTAATTATTGGAACCTCACTGTCTGGATGCCCTAATTCTAATGCATCATTAGTATCCTTTAAAGATACCTCTCTCTGAACCATGCGCTGCTGAGCGACTGTCGGCTTTCCCCTTTGTTCTAGTTCTAGTATTCAAGGTGCGGTCTCACCATGGAGCGATACAGAGGCATTATGACATTTTCTGTTTTATTCATCATTCCTTTTCTAATAATTCCCAACATTCTGTTTGCTTTTTTGACTGCCGCAGCACACTGCACCGACGATTTCAATGTGTTATCCACTATGACACCTAGATCTCTTTCTTGGGTTGTAGCACCTAATATGGAACCCAACATTGTGTAATTATAGCATGGGTTATTTTCCCTATATGCATCACCTTGCACTTATCCACATTAAATTTCATCTGCCATTTGGATGCCCAATAGCACCCGCAACATGCAAATGCATGTTGATGGCCCTATTAGATATTCCCGCGCGATTCAGTAATTAGCGCGATTCAGTAATTAGCGCGATTTAGTAATTAGCGCCTACCCAAAAGTAGGTGTTAATTTCTGCCGGCACTGGGGAAGTGCACAGAAAAGCAGTAAAAACTGCTTTTCTGTGCACCCTCCGACTTAATATCATGGCGATATTAAGTCGGAGGCCCCAAAAGTTAAAAAAAAGTTTAAAAAAAAAAAATTTAAATGGGCCCACGGCTCGCGGGTTGAAAACCGGACACTCAATTTTGCCGGTGTCCGGTTTCCGAACCCATGGCTGTCAGCGGGTTTGAGAACTGGCGCCGGCAAAATTGAGCATCGGCTGTCAAACTCGCTGACAGCTGCCTCTTTTTACCGTGGGCCCTAATTTAAATAAATTAAGTTACTGAATCGCACGCACAGGAGAGTGGCCTGTGCGCGTGCCGGGAGAGCGGGCGCTCTCCTGCGAGGTTTACTGTATCGGCCCGAATGTAAGGTTAATCTTTAGCATGACAGTATGCCAAAGTCATTCAAGATGTTTTTTTCTTTTTTTCCAAGATTTATTTATTTAGTTATTTTATATACCATCATTCCAAGTGAAGATCACAACGGTTTACAAAAGTAACATTTGTCCTTTAGGTCCTTACTTTATGGTGTAACACATATTGGTCTAACAAATAGCAAATGTATTTTACGATAGTATTATATATACTTTGTAGGGGACATAGTTTTGGTAAGACAGATTTATTGCAATAACTTTATAGGGTCATATGAATCTGGGGTGAATTTTTTATACGTCTCAACTGAGGAAGGGGACAAAAGGTTAATAGGATAGGGAATCTGTTTAGTGATTTACAAGGTTATAGGGGAGTTGTCAAGTGTAACTTAGTTCTCTTGTTATTTGGTATTGTTTTTTTTATTCTTGCTATTTTTAACTCTGCATTCAGAGTAAGTTTAAGTTAAGCTGTAAGTTCTTTTTGACACAGCAGAATTTAAGTTAATTTATAAGCATTTTTAAAAAGCTAGATTTTTAGTTCACGTTTCAATGTCTTTCTTTCTGGGATCAGCCGTATTGTCTCTGGTAGTGAGTTTTATAGTTTAGGGCCTGCTATGGAGAACACACGATCTCTTATCTGTGACAGGTGTGTGCTCCGGATTGTAGGTACAACTAATAGTTTTGGGACCTTAAGGTTCATTGTGGAGTGTATGGTTGAAGCGTCACGCCTATTAGTCCTAGGTTATCGTTATGTATCATCTTAGAGATTAAAGTTAGAAATTTGTAGTATATTTGGTATTGTATCGGTAGCCAATCTGACACAGCACTCTTACCCTAAGCCAGTGTTTTCCAACCTTCTTATGGAAGCACAGCTAGCCAATTGGGTTTTCAGGATTGCCACAATGAATATGCATGAGATGCATTGGAGACTCAGGGTATGCAAATTTATGCAAATCTATATCATGCATATTCAATATGGATATCCTGAAAACTTAACTGGCTAGGTGTGCTTCCAGTTAAGGGTTGAGAAATACTATCCTAAATCACTGAGAATCCTTCCTATGATTCAGGGGTAGGCAATTCCAGTCCTGGAGTGCTACAAACATTTCAGGTTTTCAGGACAATCACAGTGAATATGAATGAGACATATTTGCATTAAATGGAAGCAATGCATACAAATATACCTCACGTATATTCATGGTGAATACCTTGAAAAGCAGACCTGTTTGAGGAGAGGAGTAGCTTAATGGGTAGAGTAGCAGGCTATAAACCAGGTAAACTAGAGTTCAAGTCTCAGTGCTGTTCCTTGTGATACTGGGCAAGTCACTTTACCCTCTGCTGCCTCAGATGCAAACTTAAAAGGTGAAAATGCATTATGTAAGGGTACCTGCAGGGAGAGTGGGTGTCTCTTCATCACAGGCCTTATTCTTCCAGAGCCCACTATAATCCAACTTTTCCTGGGATTTTGAATCGTAGATGTCTGGCTTTTTTATGGGAGTGGGGGTGGATACTCAGGATGCTTCAAAGTTTGGGTCTTGTTCTACCAGAGCCCACTGTAAACCATTTATACCTGGGTTTCTGAATCCTCTGTGAGAGTTGGGAGAGATATACAGGATGCTGCAAAGAAGGGGATGCTATTTGAATGTTGCATAATATTTCCTTCAGGTGCATTAGCTCCTTATTCATGGCAGACAGCTGAAAGCAAATTAGACAACTCTTAATTCTCCAAATAATAGGCTTTGGGATATAAGCACCATAATTGTTGCTCTGAATAAAGGACATTTTGCTAATAGACTCTAATAAGCTAGTTAAGAAATTGGGACTTTGGGTGTATATTATAAAATTAACCTAGGTCCTTGGAAGAAATATTTAAGAAGGAAACACTTTAGAGGTGGGAGGGAGAAGGGAGGGTGGAAGGGACTAAACAGCAGAGAGAAAGCAAATTATATTTGCTTTCTCTCTGCACTTAAGACCTGGCTGTTTAAACAAGCATTCCCGGACACTAATTAATCCGATCCAGCCAGGTCTACCCCTTCTCCATGTAAACATGTAAATATCTATAGCTAATGTTATAGCTAATGTAAATATCTATATCTAATGTTATCCTCTCCCTCCTTCTCTTCTCCCAGTTCTATTACCTTGTTATTTGTAACTGCTTCCTTCCACACTAATAGGTTATTCAATTGTTCATTGTACACCCCTGTTATATGTAAACCGGCATGATGTGATTGTATCATGAATGCCGGTATATAAAAATCTTAAATAAATAAAATAAATAAATATTGGAAAAATGCAGAATAAAGTTAGATTAAATTAGATTTTTCAAATTTAGTCAAAAGCAGGAACCAGGTGAGCGGTGCTAGAACCAGGTATACCAATGCTAGAATATTATGTGTAACTGGCGTTAATAGTTCTTGGCTTGATTACAACTTGCTGAACAACTGATTATACCACACCCAGAGAGTCTGGTGGGTAGAATCCGATGTCTCTCAAAAACACACAGGAATTTCAAGAATAATAACTAGCAAAATAAAACCACAACACCCCAGAAACATCACTGTCCTGATTCTCTTCTCTCAATAGCCCAGGTCTTTCCTGCAACAGTCATTTGCCATGGCTCTTTTAGCAACCTGATAGATGATCATTTTCCTCAGTGCTTTCTGTCTCTGCTAGTCTGAAATATGTGTTAGCTCTGGGAATTAATATTGTTCTGCAACTTAATAGGCCTCAGCCCTGTCACAATGGGCAATCACTAGTCCTGATTGACTGTAACTCAGGTTACCCAGCTGTGACTTTCCCCATCATGTTTTTCAGTCCTCAAATATCATAGATCATGGCCCATTGGCATCTTCACCTTCATTCCAGTTCGGTTTTATTTATAAAATGCATTTCATCTAAAAAAAAAAAAAAAATCTTTGTCAGAAAATACTTTTTCAGATCAAATAAAAAGAAATCATAGAGATAGAAACATACATGTCAGTAAGGATGACTTGTTCCACCCAATCTGGACATTTATGCCTGCCTACCACAAATCTCATCCAGTCTGTGGATTTCTGCCACTAAGGTCTCTCTTATGTACATGAAACCTTGTTTTATGCATGTTTAAGTGGTGCTTTGAAAATCAACCTGGAAGCTGCGTGTAACCGCTACTATTACTGGCATTAGTGGTACATGAATCTATTTAATATTTGGGTACTTGCCCCAGGGACTTGTAACCTGGCTTGGACACTGGTGGAAACAGGATGTTGGGCTTGATGGACCCTCAGTCTGACCCAGTATGGCCACTTCTTATGTTCTTAACAGTGTGTGCGAAATTCGATATCATGTGTACTTTTACCTGCATTACAAGTAGTCATACCGGGGGGCGCAGAGTTGTGAGAGAATTTATACACTTAGACGATAACTTTAAAACAGCTATGCAAATGCACTTGTATGTGCATTTGCCGGCTCGTGTCCAGAGATGTGTCCATTTTATAACCTACGAATGTATATGCATGCATGGTATACAATTGGCTGAATACACGCAAATGTGCTTGCAGTTTTAAGTGGACGTGTACATGTGCGTGGAAATGCCCCTTCTACAGTGTATGTCAGGAAATAGTTCAAAAACAAATAGAAACCTCTACGTGTAAGAAAAAATAACAATACAAGGATACAAAAAGATTTCTTACTTCTTGGTCAAATGCTTTCAAATCCATTGCATAGAAAAAACGGCAACACACAGCAGCGCTGACCCATCTATAAGAACAAGGAGCTGAGCCACATACAGATACATTGTGCAATTGCTTTACATCCATAGCACAGACAAAGATTTAAAAAGCCAGCTGGCCCCCTGAAGAAGGAAATTTCTCCGAAACCCTGCAGAATCAGGCGTTTTGACAGCAGGCGGTATGTTTTGAAAAAAAAAAGAACATTTGAATAGAGCAAATTTGACAGCAGTCATTTAAAACTTGTCATCTCAGCAACTAGTGGCATTTAAGTGGCAAAAGCAGCACTCAGCAGACCAGTGCTATTTCAGTTAAAAAAAACAAGATGTAGTTCATCTGCCTACTAGCATCAATATGAGATTGGTGTTATAGCGACTGATGATTATACCTCACAGCACACAGAAGCTTATTGCTCCTAAGGGTCACCTGACAAGAAATCCGGGACTCTGAGCTATATGCTGGTCACTAGAAAATAATACAAACATTTTTACAATCCAACATAAGAAGTAAGAAATCTTTTTGTATCCTTGTATTGTTATTTTTTCTTACACAGAAAGACTAAATGAATTCTTTGCCTCCGTGTTTACTAATGAGGATGTTGGGGAGATACCAGTTCCAGAGATGGTTTTCAGGGGTGATGACTCAGACGAACTGAACGAAATCACTGTGAACCTGGAAGATGTAGTAGGCCAGATTGACAAACTAAAGAGTAGCAAATCACCTGGACCCTATGGTATGCATCCTAGGGTTCTGAAGGAACTCAAAAATGAAATTTCTGATCTATTAGTTAAAATTTGTAACCTATCATTAAAATCATCCATTGTACCTGAAGACTGGAGGGTGGCCAATGTAACCCCAATATTTAAAAAAGGCTCCAGGGGCAATCCTGGTAACTATAGACCAGTGAGCCTGACTTCAGTGCCTGGAAAAATAGTGGAAACTATTCTCAAGATCAAAATCGTAGAGCATATAGAAAGACATGATTTAATGGGACACAGTCAACATGGATTTACCCAAGGGAAGTCTTGCCTAACAAATCTGCTTAATTTTTTTGAAGGGGTTTATTTATTTATTTATTTATTTATTTATTATATACCGACATTCATCTCAATTGAGATATCACACCGGTTTACATTCAGGTACTGTAGGTATTTCTCTATCCCCAGAGGGCTTACAATCTAAGTTTTTGTACCTGAACATGTGGATAAAGGTGAACCGGTAGATGTAGTGTATTTGGATTTTCAGAAGGCATTTGACAAAGTCCCTCATGAGAGGCTTCTACGAAAACTAAAAAGTCATGGGATAGGAGGCGATGTCCTTTCGTGGATTACAAACTGGTTAAAAGAAAGGAAACAGAGAGTAGGATTAAATGGTCAATTTTCTCAGTGGAAAAGGGTAAACAGTGGAGTGCCTCAGGGATCTGTACTTGGACCAGTGCTTTTCAATATATATATATAAATGATCTGGAAAGGAATACGACGAGTGAGGTTATCAAAATTGCGGATGATACAAAATTATTCAGAGTAGTTAAATCACAAGCAGACTGTGATACATTACAGGAGGACCTTGCAAGACTGGAAGATTGGGCATCCAAATGGCATTGTATACAAATATACCCCAACAGGCAGCATTACATATTGCTAGTGACATCTTCGAACAAAGAATTAGACCACAACGCATCCCATCAGATTTTCTAATACAACTCATAGAGTTTATTTATTTATTTAGGGATTTTTATATACCGCGGTACGTATATCTATACATCACCTCGGTTTATAGTAAACAAATTAGCAACAGGCTTTACATACAACAGGTTAAACAGTAAGTAAACAAATAACAGCCACAGGCTTTACAATTAACGGGTTTCAGGAGTACATACAATAACTCCTTTAACTATAGTAACCAATGCATATTCTATTTCAACAACGAAGCAGTAGAGAAAATAAGCCATTAACCTGTTAATGGCCTAATCCAATGTCGAGTTAATGTCAAGTCACAGATATTGCACATAGGGAGAGAAGGAGTAAATGGAGAACGTATAAATTAGCAGATGAAAACAAACATGTGGAGTGAAGATGAACAAGGAGCTGGTGAAAAATTAAACAGGAATACTGCATTTGAGATTAGTCAATGATCATTGCGTGAAAGCTTGTTCAAACAACCATCTTAGAGTTAGTATTGAAGCACAATTTCTTTTACTTCGGTGAAGAGATATTTCTACAGATGCATGGAGTGGCAATGGGGTCCCCCTTGGCTCCAGATGTGGCCAATTTATACGTCACAAGATTCAAAGAAACGCAAGTTTATCTTTCTACATTCTTTCAGTATGTACAGATGTGGACCAGGTACATAGATGATAAATTCTTCATCTGGTTAGAATTAGAGCAATTACTTCAGGATTTCCATAAATGGCTTAATCAAGCACACCCACATCTCAAATTTACTATTACAAACCATCATGGTACTCTGTCTTTTTTGGATATTCAAATACAACACAAAAATCAAGGTTTAGTAACCACACTCTATCGCAAACCTACAGATAAGAACCACCTATTAAGATTTGAAAGTCATCACCCAATACAATTTAAAAAAGGACTTCTGGTGAACCAGTTTTTTAGGGCATGCAGAATTTGTTCCCAAGAAGAAGATTTTATACATCAATCTCAACAACTCTCTATGCGTTTTCAACAGAGAGTTTATCCCAGGAAAGTCATCAAAAAAGCTTTTATTAGGGCTAGGTTTTCGGATAGAGATCAATTGTTACAGTATAAAGCAAAATCAGACCAGGGAGCCCTAGTGTGTGTACTGAAACATACAAATTACACTAAATGTATAAAAGGAATTATCCAGCGGAACTGGCATGTTCTTCATACTCATTCCATTTTCAGCTCTTTACCCATGTTTGCACACATGAGAGGTACCAACATCAAACACATAGTACGAGCCGCATTAACAGACACATTAGAGCCTCCTAGAGCTGAAGACAGCCATGCACCATGCATAAATGTGATTTTTGCATCTCTGCAATTGCAGGAACATCATGGAGGGATCCCCATACAGAAACATAGCACCCGTTGCAATTCTGATTATTTATTTATTTATTTATTTAGGATTTTTATATACCGACCTTCTTAATACAAGTATCAAATCAGGTCGGTTTCCAAAGAACAAAACTGTTGCGGTTAAGGCGTTACAATAAACAGAGTTTCTGAACATAGGAACATCAATAAATATTACATAGGCAACAGTAACTCGACAAAGTAACGTGGATAAATATGGGTACTGGCTAAATAGGGGTAGTGTAACTTGGGATATACAGTTAATAGAATAATGTGTAGATGGGTGCATATGATTACATATGATTATGTAGTATATGTATTGGTATGTCCTTGCCTTAAATCTCCAAAAACTATTTTCAGTGTATGAGGAAAACTGTAAAATTCAGTGTTAGATTCTTATTTAATTATTAAAATATCGGGAATCGGTATCAGAGTGTTCAGTGCTGCAATCTCCCGGGCTCTTGCCCACAAAGGGCTACAAACCGTCTCATATACACACACTTATTGTAATGTCATTTACTTCATCCCATTTTGAATACTGGCAGCCGATAGCCTTTGCCCTCACTATGTTATAGGGGCCGATGGTCGGCCCCTGTGACATAGTGAGGGCAAAGGCTATCAGCGCCATTTTGAATACTGGCAGCCGACGGCCGGAGTGCAGGAGGTCACTCCCAGACCCCTGCTGGACTTTTGGCAAGTCTTGTGGGGGTCAGGAGGGTCCCCCAAGACTTGCCAAAAGTCCTTGGTGGTCCAGCTGGGGTCCGGGAGTGATCTCCTGCACTCGGGCCGTCGGCTGCCAGTAATCAAAATGGCGCTGATAGCCTTTGCCCTTATTATGTCACAGGGGCTACTGGTGCCATTGGTCAGCGCCTGTCACATGGTAGGAGCACAAGATGGCGCAGATGGCCATGTGACAGGGGCTGACCAATGGCACCAGTAGCCCCTGTGACATAATAGGTCAAAGGCTATCGGCGCCATTTTAAAACCAGAAGCCAAGGGTGTGAGTGCAGGGGATGGCTCCCGGACCCTCCTGCTGGACCACCAGGGAGTTTTGGTAAGTCTTGGGGGGGGGGGGGAGTCAGGAGGGTGGGGGTTGTAGTTAATTTAATTTTAGTGGGGAAACGAATAGGAATTAACGTGCTAACGTATCGGGGGGTCCCCTTGCCGAATGCAACGTATCTGCCCCTCCCCCCCCCGACGAATACGAATCCCGAATGCAACATATGGCGTCCCTCTGCACATCCCTATTAGTTTAGTCTTTCCGCAATGGCTTTATCTTTCCTAAGTGCCCCATTACCCCTTGATCATCTAACAGTTCAACAGACTCCCTCGCAGGCTTTCTGCTTTAGATATATTTTCAAAAGTTTTTATTATGAGTTTTTGCCTCTATGGCCAACTTTTCAAATTATCAATGTCTTACATTCAATTTGCCAATGGTATACATTTTCCTATTTTCCTCTGATGGATCCTTTTTCCAATTTTTGAATGAAGATCTTTTGGATAAAATAGCCTCTTTCACCTCACTTTTTAACTGGCAACCGTTTGGCCTTCCTTCCACCTTTCTTAATGCATGGCATACATCTGGACTGTGCTTCTAAGATGATATTTTTAAACAATGTCCATGTCTGTTGCATATTGTTTACCTGATGATTCAGCATGAACGAGGGGCAGAGCGGGCAGAGCGGCAGAGTTTATCGGGCCATTTTATTTGGACAATGTGGCTTTCAATTATTAAGCTAAGTAACGTCATTGATATGATTCAGCATAATAAATTTATTTAAAGAGCACAACACAGGTGATATTCACACGAGAAAAATAGTATACCAACATTGACCAATGATTAAACAGAAGGTGGAGTATTAAAGTGTAACTAAGCTAAATGATGACACCTATTATGAAGGTCAATGAAGCCTAGTATATATATTTATTTTATAGGTTCTTGGTAAAAGAAAAATTAATTTGGACACTATTGGTATTCTTTGCGATTGTGGGTCACTGTTTACCAATGGTCCAACACAAAATTAGCAACAATTTGAGGGCTGTGGTTCTAGTATTGGTCCTCCAGGTTTTCTCTAGCTCTTTTCATTAGACAACCAGAAACCTGCCCATGTGCACATTCATCTTTACTCATCTCTTTCACCCATTGGCTACATTCACACTTGCCACTCACCATAAGGGCCATCCTATCACCCTACTCCAGAATATTCCTCTTGTTAAAAATGCAATAACATTTTGAACTTCCTTCAAAGACATCTCCCAGAAGGCATGAGCTACTGCAACACTCTTCACAAATAGCCACCCTCTGGAAATCTGAAACACAGAACATTCCTATTATAAAACATAGATTAAACTTTTAACCTCTACCCCACATAAACCTATTAGAAGAATAGATCCCATACAGTTCTGCTGTTCTATATGCCATCCAGTGGAACATGTGCCACTATAGTATTCTAACACAATAGACATGAAAACTCAGAAATTAATCTTTTGCTAATGCTTATTTCCCCTTTCTCATTATAGGCAATATTCTAATCTCACATTCTACAACTGAACAAAAAGCCATGACTTAGCCTTTTTCCTAAACCACAGATAATTTGCTTCCTCCCACATCTCTGTAGGGATTACTAGTGATATTTAGTGAATGTCAAATGCATCATTGCTGCTGCTGTGAAGATCTGAGGGAACTAACCTATATCTCCTTAAACATTTGGCCAGCTATCTAGGAGACCCTCTGAACACAAACTTAAAAACAAAACAAAAGCTTAGATTTCATGACCATTGATAAGCAGTGGAGATTACATAAGATTGAAATGATTTGGTCATACTTCCTACTGCTTACTAAAAGTCTGGATGACTGCTTTAATCTGTAACAGATGAAACATTTAGAGATTTGAATGCAACTATCATACTGGCATCACCCTCCCCATCTCTCCTCTAGGGTATACATTTTGAGATACTTGTCTCCTCTCAGATGGCTTTGGGTGTGGACTTTGAACCATTTTGATAGCCTTTCTGTGAGATATTTGGTTCTGCTCTGAAACTAATGTTTTAGTTTCTTTCTTCTTAAAAATATAAGTGTAATATAGAAATGAATGAAATAACAGGTTGTAACAGGAGAATTAATTTAGTCAAACCCTACTGTGCAAGAACCACTCATTATTGGCAGATTTCAAATTTATGATGATTTTTCTCTGAAAATCAGCAGGAGTAGTTAAAAGGTATATTTGAAACTTTATAACCCATTTGAAATTGGCAAAATTGATTTTTTTTATGTATTTATAATTAAAAGGATTGACTTTTCTTGCTCTACAAATACATATATAAATGCAAGTAGAAAAGTATTTCCACTGATCTGAGACAGGTGCTCACATCCATTATACTTTTAGAACAAACAGACCTCCTGAGGAAGCCTAAAGTGAAATATGCATCAATAAGGTGCTTGTTAATCTTGTATGCAATTTGGGGATTGTCAACTGTACACATTTTTGCTTTTGCCCCATAGTGTTTCATAAAAGTTTTATTTGTTAGGGATGTGCAGAAGAAAATAAATTGTTTTGGTTCATTCATTCATTTCATTAAGACCCATATTTATTTATCAAGTTTTATATACCGTCATTCAGTTTCGCCATCATATTTATTTCATTAGTTTCAAAACAAAATAAATATTTGTTTAATCATTTCATTAACTCATTTGTTTTCCATTAAAGTCAATAGGGAAAGCATTTCAGCCTATTTTGGACTCCAGAACGATGGATTTATTTCTTTATTTATCAATTCTCATGTAAATTGGGGGAAGAAATCATCAGAAGGGGGAAAGAACTCCAAGATACTTAGACTATGGCAAAGTGGCTCCAAAAGTGGCATAAATACCCTAAGGTTCTGTAAAGGGGTACCAACATTGGCATGAGTTGCCCAAGGCATCTTGAAAGTAGCAAAGAAGAAGCAATAGAAGGCAAAACACCCCAAGGGTCCAAAATAAGGCACCAGCAAGAATGAAATGAACCCTTGATAGCATCATGAGAGGCAAAGTGGCAAAAAAAGTAGCATCAGAATAATAAGGCACCATGAAGACGGAATGAAACAGAAAAGGTGGCAGGAAAAAGACAAAACATTGCTAAAGAGACCAAGCAGCAGAAAGAGTAGCAACAAGATTTCAAAAGAACATGAAAGGTGCACAGCAGCCCCCCAGACAGGCAAGAACACCTCAAGGTGTAAGGTGTTGGCTATGGCAGGAAGGAATATTGGCAGAAAGAACCCCAAGGTGTAAAGTCTGGGCAAGGGCCAGTGGCATAGAGATCCTGAAGGTGTAACATGAGTGGTATAGCAGCAAGAAAGAGTGGCATGAGAGATGCCAGTCAAATTGTTCAAGCACATTTGCTAATTGTCGGAATCAGTACAAGTATCATATGTGTGATAAGTATCATTTTCTTGAAATAAGCTTTGATTACATTCTCTGCTGGAACTTCTGCTGGGTAGAACAGTGATTTTCTTGTGAATAAGGATTTCTGAAGTATCCTATTATCACACACAGGACATCTAAATGGTTTCTCTAATAAGTGTGGTATGGTTTTCTTGAAAAGTGATGAATGCTGCTCTGTACTTGAAACCATTTCCCATATTCTGTAGCTGAAGTCTGGTTGTTCTATTTTCAGATTTTCTGGTTTTGTATAAATTAAATCTGCCTGACAGAAATTCTAACCACACTCAGAACATGTAAACAGTGACTTTATTTTTCCTGTTCTGTTTGTATTTCTTCCTGCTGACTAAGGGCTTTTATGGATCAACCTACCTTTTATGTTTTAAATCACCAGCGCCACTGCTGCTGCTGTCACTGCTCCAAGCCAGTTTTGGTATGATAGGGTGCTTTTTCCATTGCTGTCGGCATGTTCAAGAAGCACTGCATTTCCTATCCAGACATGATGTAGTATTTAGGCTATTAACTTCTACCCCGATGCAGTAAATCCCCCTGCTGCTGAATGCCCACTTGTTAACACGGAAAACTTAACTCTGCATCTGGAACCGGCATTTAGTCATTCCGCAAGTCAAGGGCTCATAGCAACAGCTGCCTCTGGCATTCCTGGGTGTCGGTGGCTGCTGCTGGCTCTGGCCATGACGTGCGGGGCTCCCTTCACAAATGTATCAGCAGCAGCAGCAGCCCTGCCCCGCACTGCCTCTCCTGCTCCCTGCTTTCCTCTGATCATCAAGTGCTATCTCGGGAGCTGTTTTTCTCTTTCCCTCCCTCCCCTCCTTTTACCACAAGTGAGGTGGATTTGAGCTGGGCTGGGTTGGTTTAACTGTGTCTGCAGAAAAGGCAGTTGTTGCTGTTATTCAGTTGTTGGAGGGGTTGGGGGTTGGGCTGCCCCGTGGTTTCTGAAACATTTCCTCCTTTAGGACATTCATGGGGATGGGATTTTTTTGTAGTAACATCACAGCCAATGCCATCAAGACTACTGAGGTCCCATTGCAATTATGGGCCCACAGCCGTGTCTCCTGGGCACCCGATGCATTTGAGCACTAGGGACACACAATTTTTCCCTAGTGCGTCCTTTTTAATGTAGCAGCTCATTTTAATATTGCATTGGGTGCCCAGGAGAGGTCGCTGTGCTCGTTAGGAAACGAGCGCTCAATATGAGCCCCTGTTTTAACAGCATCTTATTGCATCGGCCTATCTTTTATTGTTTGGAGTACAAGAATAGAGTGGACAGTGAACTGCTTTGGGGAGTGTCTTCAGCCGGTTTGACCTGCAGGGAAACCTGCCCCAGCCCATGCCCACAGATTGAGTATAACACACCCTAGATGAGTCACCCCATTGCTCCCCAGGGCTGGGAAGGTGGCTTCTTGGTACAGGGGTCACATTATGAAGTTAATAGTTTTAAAATGCTGTACATTTTGTTTTGTTTGTTTTTAATGTAATTCATCTAGATGCTGGTGATAATTGACAGAATATCAAATTTAATAACTGAAATGAAATACCCCAAAGGTATAAATAATGGACAAGAAGCAAACCATTTTCAAAGGAAAGGATACTATAGAAGTGAGATGGGGAACCTCCAGCCCACAGGCTTCATCCAGACTTTATCTCAAGTTAATCTGACCTGTGGCAAAACAGCCAATTGAGGCAGAAACAGCTATTCACGGTGGGAGCTCCTGCTCTGCTCTTGCCACTACTGCTGGCATTGTTTACAGTTCTTACCTCTTACTACCATGTGCTGCTCTCTCTTGTATCCTCTCCCCCACATACAGTAATGCACTGCTCTTACTAGCACCACCCTCTTCCATCTCTCTAGCATCCTCCATAAACGCAGCCCACTAAGTTTCTCCTTATTAGCAATGCAGCCCCTCAAAGGATTCATCTTGAACAAAAGAATCACAGTGCAAGGCTCCCAGAAGTTACACATGAGAAAGATCAGAATTTTTTTTTCTCAAAAAGAGTAGAAGATTCATGGAAAGGTCATCCAGGGGAGGTAGTGCAGGCAAAAACAGTATCAGAATTCAAGAAAGTGTGGCATAGGCACAGAGGATCCCTAGTAGTGATCGGAAAGCCAGAGATTAACTAGGGCCTGAGGGGCTGCAAAAATATTAGCTTAGTTATGATTCAAACCAAATAATATTTCCATAGAACTCCCAGTGTGGTTTGCATTCGTATAGTACCAGATTATTGCCAGGGAAATTATATGCATCAGAATTTAAAGGCATTAACTAGTGTTGAAAGGATATAACACGTAATGGTAAATGGATCCTGCTTTCTTGAGAGAAAAGTGTTAACTGGAGTACCTCCATGATATGTTTAGGGACCGGATCTGATCAGTATTTTCATGAGTGACATTGCAGAGGGATTAGAAGGAAAATTTTGCCTTTTTGCAGCTGATACTAACATCTGCATCAGAATGGGCCCGACTGAAGGAGTAGAGAGAATGAAAAGTGATTTATTAAGAAAACTTGAAAACCGATCAAAGATTTGGCAGCTGCAATTCAGTGCCAGGAAGTACAGAATCGTGGAGCACGGGAATACAAAAGAGCTCTATGTGATGGGGGGAGAGGGTGAAAGACCAATGAGCACAGACCAGGAGAGGGACTTTGGGGTGACTGGGTCTGGCAGTCTGCAGGCAGTGAAGCAACATGACAAGGTGGTGGCTAAAGCCAGAAAGATGCTGGGCTATACAGAGACAGGAAAAGGCCCTTGAACAGGTCATTGGTAAGGCCTCCTCTGGAGGGGTGGGGTTCAGTTCTGGAGCCAAAGTGGTGTGGGGACTGTTTCAGAAGATCTTCAAGGAGAGGTTGAAGGATCTAAATATGTAAACCCTGGAAGAAAGGAGGTGCAGGGGATATTCGATACAGACCTTCAGATTCCCGACAGGAATCAGCAATGCACAAACTTCAAGTCATGTCTGTTAGAAAGGAAATGTAGAACTAGGAATCTTGATATGAAACTGCAGGGGGGATGACTCTGAAACAACATCGGGAAATATTTATTCAGCGAGAGGTTACTGGATGCCAGGAATGCCCTCCCAGAAGAGGTGGTGAAGATAAGAACAGTAAATGAATTCAAAAGGGCATGGGACAAACACTGCGGATCCCTAAAGGCTTGAAATTGAAAAACAAGAAAGGGGTGGTTTAACATTTTGGCATGGGAGTAACCTGCATGGAGTGGAAGTTACTACCGTTAACAGAATGCATGGGGGTAACTTGCACAGCACGGCAGTTACTACTCTTAACAAAATTCATGGGGATAACCTGCATGGACTGGCAGTTTCTACCCTTAACAGAATGCATGGGGGTAACCTGCACGGCACGGCAGTTACTAGTCTTAACAAAATACATGGGGGTAACCTGCATGGACTGGCAGTTTCTACCCTTAACAGATTGCATGGGGGTAACCTGCATGACGTGGCAGTTTCCACCCTTAACAGAATGCATGGGGGTAACCTGCATGGTGTGGAAGTTACTACCGTTAACAGAATGCATGGGGTAACTTGCATGGCAGTTACTACTCTTAACAAAATACATGGGGGTAACCTGCATGGCGTGGCAGTTTCTACCCTTAACAGAATGCATGGGGGTAACCTGCACGGAACGGCAGTTACTACCATAAGCAAATTACTGGGCAAACTGGATGGACCATTTGGTCTTTATCTGCCATCATTACTATGTTACTATGTATATATAACTTTTAATGAGATGAATAAGGGCAAGATTACGTAATGGGCTTTAAAGTGCAGCTATGGCCTTCCATGAGCTAACAGCTGAAGTACATTAACTGGAACATTCCTTTCATTTGGATATTAGCCATTGTTATCTATTTTTCAAAATATTTGTCTAATGCATTTCAGTGCGAGATTATGGTGTGCCACTCATTTCTCCCTAAAATACCCTCCACCGTATCCTTCAGATGTTTGCAACTCATGGCCTTTCATTTCATAGAAGCTACAAAATTACAGTGCTTTGTGGCCTTCAGTCGCCTAAGTGATTTTTGTTAGGAACCAAGCCATGGTAAAGTATTTCCAGCGTTTCTTCAGGTGTCTCCCACAGAGAATGCTGAGAAGGATAATGGTTTCATGCTGAGTCTATCCACTAGAGATGTATGCCTGGTAATTACACCAGTGGCCACTAATGCATGTCATATTGTATGCACTATACGTGAGCGACTCCCAAACACAATTGCAGGTTTAACTGCCATTAAAAAAAAAAAATAAATAAAACTGCATATAATTTGTTTTCAATCGGGGAAAAAACCCCCCACTTTTATTAACTCTTTTGAGTATTTTCTCTAGTAAAAAAAAAAAAAAAAGAAAGATATATTTTGATAAATATCCAATCACACTGTATTTTTTTGCCGAATATGCTGAGGTGTTTTTGACAGGAAGTCAATAACATATTCTTGGCCTCTAGACCCCCATCCCGCAACATTGATCTGCATGTCTTTTGTTGCTATAGAAATATACTTGTTTAAATGCAGCATTGCTTTTGCTAATATGAGACAACTGACATTATATAATCTAAGTCAAAATTGCCAAACAGTGTACTGTTCACAGTATGCTGTCATGGTCATTTCTGACATCATACAAATCACTTTTCAGAAATATGCTTCTCAATAAATATCCTTGAAGTGAGATAATTATTTCCTCATAAAGAAGGTATTCCTAGTTACAAATTATTTCTTGTCATTTTTGACAAAGTAGCTCCTTCTTTGTCCTTTTTCTTCCAGCTCATTTGGAACCGTGCTAGGATTCTAGTACCATGAATTTTTATTCATAACTACCCTGGGATTTCTTTTTATTTTAATAGTCTCACTTTACCCCCTATCCCCACTGGTTATTGCAACAACAGTATTGAGGCTGAGTCATGCACTAGAGTCCCTTCCGGAATGCTCTATCATAGCAAAAAAAAAAACCCAAAAACCTGACTGCCAGGTGTGAGTCTTAGAGATCCCTCTCCAGGGCCTGTGAACGCTGCCACCCAGCATCCCCAGGCCCAGGGATTAAAATGATCCTTCTCATGGAAATCCCCAATACTGCCATTGAGCCAGCAGGCCAGGCCAGGAATTATTTCTGTAGAACAAAATGCACTAGGACTGGTGATGCATGTCTTGTTCTGTGAGTACAGAATTGTGAACTGGCAGTTATTCTTCTATGCACATCTTGCCAAATTTTTACTGTGCTGTTGCTTTTTAAAATGTATGTTTCTCCTGCCATTGTTCTTGAGATTCTGTGAGGGCAATTTTCAAATTCATTTCTCCAAGTAAATATCAATTCACCTTGGTAAACTGGCCTATCACATTTGCTTTTAGATGGGTGTAAAACCCCTCACCTCTAGTCTGAAGCGCCTCCGGCATCATGTTGCATTCAAGGAATATGGCTAAATTTCCTGCAATTCCTGAGCCCTTTTTTAGGGCTGCTGGCTGGATGTCCTGTGACACACACATATGACATCACATCCTGTTTAGTACAAAGGGAAGCTCAGATCCATTTCTCGAGTGCTCTCCTTCTGCCTTGATATCAGCCTGGACTTTTGGCTTTGCTTTCTACCTGCCTTGACCTCAGCCTGAACCCTGACTCTGCTCTGCTCTCTGTCTGCCTTGAACTTAGCCCAGTCACTGACTTCAACCTTGCTTGTACCAGGCCTGGAAAGCCCTGCCAATTGCCAGAACCTGTGGGCTCAACTTAGGGGGCAGGTTACTGAAAAATATCTAGTCTTGTTGGAGTATCAGCTTCTACCTGTTAAGGCCTATGTTGTGCATCTGGACCCAGCCTGGCAGTTTCTGCGGATACCCAATAGATCAAGTAAGTGATTATTCGAGGGGGACTGGAGGCTTGGGTCTCAGCCTAGGCCCTTGCATCAACCCAGGCCGAGGGTGAGACCCCAGTGTCATGCTCAGGCCTAGGCCACGGCCCCTGCTTTGGGCCTCGGCCTATGCCCTAGGCAAGGCCCCAGCTTCAGGCCTAGGACTAAGCCTGATTTATATAATTAAAATGAATGCAATGAATGTTTGTTTCTTTCAGGGGGGCATTTGATTCATTTCGGGGCCCCCCAAATTAAAAGAATTACCCTTATTCATTGCGTTTTATGAATTTATTTTAAACGATTGCACATCCCTATTGGTTTGCTGAGACCTCCAGCAGTTCACCCACATTCTCCTCCAGTTCATCCATACTTTCCAGACCATCCTCCCAAAAACTACAGACAAAAGAGAACTCAGATTTAGTAGGTTCTTCAACTTGATTAGCAGCTATAAAAGCATGCATGCAGGTTTGAAATATGCGCATACTCTATTTATAAAATATATGTGTGCATATACTTTGAAACTTGCCTGAGAGCACTCTCTAAGCATCTTCCTTGTACGCGCATGGCAGCAATAACATACATGTATTCCCACTCTTCTGAAAATTCACTTACCGCACACAAAGGCTCAGACTACTTACATGTGTATATGCTGATTTTGCATATACCACACATGTAAGTCTTTGACAATTTACCCCATGAGTGTGTATATATAATAGCTCTTTCTTAAACAGAGACTACCAAGGTAGGTTCCCTTTGAAAATTGGCTGCAAAGTACACATGGTAAACATACCCTCATGTTTTTCATTTATGCAAGCTACTCAAACTTACTATGGAGTAGATAATAAAGCTGCCCATGTTCTGGCAAACCCCATGGATAGTTTATACTTGCAGGTTTTGCCTCAAAAAATGAAAGCAAATCAAAGCCATGTCAAAAAATACCCTAATAAATTTGCAGCTGCTGTTTGTGTGAGAACTTTTTAAATGCTAAACAAAGGGCATACTTTTGAATATTCCTAATTATCTGAATAGTTGCCTTCCTTGACCTAGCCCCACATGGAAATGTCTACAGAAATACCCAGGTAAAAGAGTACATTTTTGTTGACATGCACGCATACTTTTATCTGAGTAGAGAGTGAGCAATAATTTCCGAGGTACAACAGCAGCCTTCAAGCCATCATGGCTAAATTCTAATGGTTATGTGGCAAACTGCTTGTTGAATCCAAATAGATAAGCAGTGCTGGCATGAGGCCATCATTGGCCTGGCCTTTATCAGCCTTTATCAAGACTGTCTGCATGTGGCACTGAAGAGAGTCATTCAAATGTAATTTTTTTCTGTAGTAGCCTCGTCTAAAAGAAATCAGTCGGCTGCTAAGCATGCCTCCTCAGCTTCAGTCACATCCATTCTAAGGCATCCCCGAAAGTCATCCTTGTCTGTATCCTCATCAAAGTCCTTAATCTTTAAATCTTGATAATACATTAAAGCCTCATACAATATATTCCATTTCAAGCTGAGGTTTTCTTTGATGACCTTACTTTGGAAGATTTGGTTGCCAAACTGAATAATTCCCTAAAAGTCATACTTTCCTTTAATTAGTCTTTTCATATATCGGTGTCTTTTCACATCATATGCTGAGCATCGATGGTGTGTGTGTCCTGAGGACTCCCTTTCAGATAGGAAGCTTTAATTACAAAAGCTTCACATCACTGACAAGAAAAATGGTGACCCCATTAGGAAGTACCAGGTACTTAGAAATTAAATCTAGTATTACAGTTTATGATAAACCATTCAGCCTAGGATTAGCAAGCAGAATAGTCAGTAATGTCCAGTTACTTTCCAGAAGAGGTTTCTAAAGGAAGTAACATGACAGACACCTAACACTTGTATCACACAAGGTTTTATTTAATCTTGATATGCTTAGAATTGCTACCTGGAAAATGTTTCCCACTGATTTATCTTATATTCCACTACATAAGAGTAGCATTGTCTTATGCAGTATTATTATTATTATTACAATTCAGTAGCACTGTATATTTTGCCACTGATGGACTAACTGATGCATGGCAAGTTGGTTGAAAGAGGATAAGAGATGTACAATATGAAGGCGATCTCAAACAGATGGTAGAATTTTACTGGTGGATCTGGGAAAATGTTGCAGAATCCAAAGCAGATGAAAAAACACTTTGGATTTTTCAAAAACTGAAGCACATTTTTCAAATTGATGTTTCTTCAAAAAGGTCAACAAATCCATTTGACAAATCTTATTTTCTAGGTGTGGCAAATTATTTCATGACTATTTTTAGACGTTAGCATGACTCTAAAAAGGACAATATAAAGATATTGGAACTGAAACTAAGCAATAGGTAAATGGAACTGCAGGAGTATAGAAATTCAGTTTAGTTCTGAGCAATGTTTCACTCTCACTGGGAAGAAAGCCTGTCACGAAATGACGGGGTAAACAAGCAGGTCCCCTCTTGAAAAGAAGGTGCACCTCATCCGCCACATCATGAATCACAGTCCCGCTTGATGTTGGCATGCTTTAGCTCCCCATGACTCATGGCTTTACCATCCCCTAGGTGAAGGTGAGGTCTTTTGGGGCATGAGTGAAGCCCTATCACTCCTGCCCCACTGAGCCCATCATTCAACATGGCTGAGACCCGGTGCCCCTGGACACGTGTTTTTTTTCCACGACATTTGTGTGTTTGTCCCCGGCTTTTGCAAATATTTTATGCTCTATGCATAGTTCTGAACAATGTTTCACTCTCACTGGGAAGAAAGCCTGTCATGAAAAGCACACAGTCGGCATCGAAACAGGTAGGGGGGGGGCGTAACGGGGGGGGGGGGGCAGCGGCAGCGCAAGGGTCACCTAGGTCACCCAATACCCTTGCACCGGCCTTGCCTTTACCATATTTGAGCCAGTTTCAATCACAAAGAAACCTGCATTTTGACTCCCGGCTCTCTGGTCTAGCTGCCAGCCCTCCAGCATCTCTCTAATGGCTTGTAAAATATCGGTTGAGGTATGGGCCTCATCTGACAAGTGGATGTGCAGCAAAGCTCACCTACACCCTGACACTTGGCTCACTCTAGAGCTCCTGCCTCAGCCAGGTCCCACCAGTGTGCCATCAGAGAGAGGAAAGAATGTGAAGAGTTCATAGCAGTCCAGATGTCGCTGATGAAATGTACTAGTGCTATAGTCATATACAGCAGCACCTAGACATGACCTTAGCACTGGCTGTACAGCCTGGGATGACTTTTCTAATAAATGTGGTCCTGGAGGGGACTTTGTAATTTGGGGTTAACACCTGCAGCAAACACTTGAAACCAACATTCTGCACTACCTGCAGGAGCTGATCATCAAGGACAATCATTTCCATGATTCTCCTGTTCATGACTTTTGATGCCTGCCTTTATTCCCCTGGATATTGCTACCAAACACCACCCCATTTTCTCCATTGTGGATTGTCACTTCTGGTGTATGGCAGTGGACTGCTGTCTTGCCACCTGACTAGTTGAAGGAGTCAAAGGCATGGGATCAGCTTTCCTTTGTTAAAGATTGTCCTCTGAATGGAAGAAGAGGGTTCCCTAACTACTATACTACTAGTACTACCATCCCCAGCTTTCAGTTATAGTGGATGCTGCTTCTGCACTTGATGCAATATCAGCATTTGTTAGATGTTCCACTTGCCTCGACTGATATCATTGGCACAATAATTACACTGAGCCAAGTGCCAGTCTTTCTCTGCCTTGGAAGTGTCTCCAGATCACAGATTTCTTTTGTGATCCCTTATCTACATTCTTGGAGGTGGATGAAACTTGCACTGGGGTAAAGGTGGAAACAGGTGGACCCTGAGAAACAGTGCAGGGTCCATCACTCCTATTCTATTACTGCACTATCACCTGATCTCCCTCACCAAAATCACCAGTTTCCTCTCTCCTCCATCACTGAAGTGGAGGCTAACATACTGGTAACTAATCCTCCAAAACTATCTTTGGCTAATAGCTGTTTGATTTCTTCTTCAGGGAATCCTCTAAAAGGAGATTCTGCTTCTGATTCCAGTGATGCCGATGCCAATGTGACATCTGCTGTCTCTTCAGTGCTAACTAAAGAAGATTGCGCTGCTCGGGGTTGTAGGACTTGCACTTCTCCCTCTCTGACCTGCTGCTGCTAAAACAACAGGGAGAGAAACAAGTGGTAGTGGTGCTGGCATATCGCTCCAAATTTCAGTTTCTTCTGGCTGGAACTGCCTGCCTCTCCTGCTATTTTCGATTTAAAAAAAATCTCTCCTTATTTTAGGTGGAAAACTCCCTGTTTTAGGTCCTCCTTTGCACCTACGTTCTTTCTTCAGCCTCTGCCTTTCCCTGATATGATGTGATTTAAATTATCACTGCAGTGCTTGCTGGGGATTTGGATGTAGTGTGTAGTGCTAGTGTACACCATCAATGACTGTATCGCCATGCAGTGTCATCCTTTTCACTTTAAATTTCGTGCTTTAAATTTCCTTCAATACGATTTCTGGAATGGCTTGATCACCACTGCAATTAAGGACCTTTTCTAAAAGCAATTGCAAGATAAGTGTCTATGATAAAAAAATTTTGTTTACAAAATAGGGTAGCATATAAAGAAAAAGAAAAACATGGACGTAAAAACATAACAAGAGACCTATGATTGTAAAATTGGTTGGGCACCAGTCAAATAAATGGCGGTGTAAGTGGGTTAATATCACTTTATCTTAATAAAAGTGTCCCTTGCTCATGATATATGAAGGTCTCATAAATAATTAATTTGATTTTTGGTACCTTCATGAGTTCCTATAAGGTGTGGTTCTTTTAGAGATATCCTTTTCACTAGTGCACACTCAGTACAGCTGAAACTCCTCTGCTCTGTGAACTATTCACAGCTATATGATCCACAAACAAAGTGGCCACCTGCCTGCTTTCTTGCTGCACTCTGCAGATCCAGACAGAGAAAAAAAAAACTCTTTGTACTGGCACCGTGACACAGGTGGTTCACTGCAACTGTTTCAGATCTTTCCGACACTTTCCTCAAAGGGAGAGGATAAGCTGTGCCACACTGCAATGCTAGCAACCTATTGCAAGCCTTCCTTTCTCAATGGGTTAAGGATGATAAGAAGACCAAGACCAGTGCAGAGGAAGAGCAGCAAAAAGGATTTAAAATATATCCAGTGTTTAACAAAACCCAAAGCACAGAGCTCAAGTGGAAGCATGCCCTTCCTAGACCAAATCCAAGAAGAAATTCACAGTCTTGAGTCCTCTCCTTGCAGATGTTTAGAACCCAAGAACAACTTCACTGGATCCACAGAACAGTGATAAGCTAAATTAGAAAAATGCTTCACTCTGATATGTTGGCATTCTGGTCTCCTTGCTGACACATCCTGACAAAACTGTGAGGTCACACATGAGTCACAGACAAGGGCTGGTTGCTGTGGAGACTTCCACATGACCTCCCTGAGAATGGGTTGGCTCATTAGACTTTAATGACCCAGTCAATAAAGAATAAATGAATCATACAAATAGGATATATTTCATTCATGGGAAGTACCCCATGTGTTTCATGGTCCCCACAAATGAAATAAATGGGGTCCTTTTGTTTTGGATATGCTATTTGTTTTATATGAATGCACATCCTTAATATTTGTCATTGATATGAGTCAACTCTTGCATTATTACAACTCCTCAGACTCCAAAATGTTAAAGGATCAAATAAATAGTAGCACAGTAACAGGAAATGACAGCAAAAAAAGACACAAATTGCCAACAAGCTTTTTAGGACTGTAACTGCCACTGTAGGCAACCTTTTAACTTGTCAATTGTGAGTTTTTCACAATTGGCTCCCTGTTTTTGACTGAAGTCTGGAGCTTGATATCTTGGAACTGGAGGCCCACTATGTTAGTGATGAGAGAGTTGAGGGCAATTGAGGCAACCATGATCACATTTCATGACAGTTATTTGGAGTCTCTTTTGGTATCCTTGTTTCTTAACTTATGCAAAAGAACAAGTGGAATCAGTGTGAAGAGTGCCAGCTTCTACTTTCAGAACAAAAGCATTTCTCTTAAAAACAAAACAAAATTCTATGGACTGGTTTCACCAATAATTAAGCAGCAAATTACATTTTCGCTCCTTGGTTCTAAATCTATTTTAATTAAACTCTCAGCATTAATTTTTTGATTAAGGACTTGTTCTGGGGGATATTCAGTATATTTCTCTACCTAAAATGGACTGAATTAATTCGGTAGATAAGACTGAAGCTTTAGTGTACAGAAACTTGGAGAGAGTTTTGTTCTTAGTACTCACCTCTAACAAAAAATCAATATGACTGTTTGAAATGTACTAAAAAAAACATATAGGTACAGCCAAGTCCTCATTCTATTGTCTTCACCATGAGTTTAGAAACTGGTATCAAACTGATATAAAACTATAAAATGACCAGGCTTCATCCATTTTAGAGTAAATTTGAACCATTTCAAATAAAAGGGCCCCGTGTACTAAGCATTTTTTCCCCAAAGACACAAAGTAGGAGAAAACCTTTAGTAAATAGCCACCAGAGTATGAAAACCTATGGGGTCCATATTCAGCCTCTGAGTGGCTAGTAAAATTAGCCAAGTACACCTATCCAGCTAATTTAACTGGGATATTCAGTGGCGCGGTACACAGATACCTTAAAATTAGCAGGATAGGTGTATCCGGCTAACTTTAGACCAACCCTACTGCACAAATATAGTTAGCCATTTAGGTTAAACTGGACAACTTCAAATATTGGAGTTATCTTTTAACCTAACCGGCTAACTCTGCTTCTCCCGGGAACACCTATTGCCTGCCCCCAGAACGCTGTATTCTATCCGGATAGCTCTTTATCCAGCTAGAATATAGCCAGTTAAGATTTTTAAAATAACATCTTAGCCATTTAGACTGATAACGTCTTAGTTATCCATCTAATTGGCTTTTGAATATGAATCCCTATGTATACAGATCATAGTGTAAGCAGCAATTGTGTGTTTGACTTACAAATAGAATGTCTGCTATTTTAGATGATAACTCTCATTATGTCCATATAGAAGTGATATTTGGTGAGCAGGAACGTTACCCAGTCAACTTTTCCCAGATATTCAGTGGCACTTATCCAGATAAGATCAACACCTGACCTAATTATTAAACACCACCCCCTTTATACAGTCTCTAATCTTAAAATAAGCTGGAATGTGAGAGGAAGGAGGGGAATGTTATACAGAGTTTGGGTTATATCAGAATTGTTACGGCTATGGCTGCTGTGCAACCACCTCACCACCAGGGGTCCCTCAAGAGCTTGCTCTCCTGGCTGGTCCAGCCGATCCTAGTCAGCTGCTCTGTGTCCTGGACTGTCCTTATAATCCTGCCTACCCAAGACTCCTGTGCTTCGGCATCGAGCTCGTTTGGGCTCCCTGCTCTAGCCTCCCTTGCCTTCGGGCTTCTGCCTTGCTGTGTGTACCTTCAGGCTTCTGCCTTGCTACCTTGCCTTGGGCCTCTGCCTTGCTACCTTGCCTTGGGCTTCTGCCTTGCTGTGTGTGCCTTCGGGCCTCTGCCTTGCTACCTTGCCTTGGGCATCTGCCTCGCCATGTGTGTGGCCTTCGGGCCTTCTGCCTTGCAATAAGGTTCTTGTGTGGCTGCCTGGTTGTGGACTCCTGTGTTTGCCTACCTTGACCCTGCCTGGACTTTGACCTTGGTTTGTCTGCCACCTGCCTTGACCCTGCCTGGACTTTGACTTTGTTTGCCAGCCAGTACTCTGCTCCACATATCACAGCCATCACCCAGTTCCATACTCTCCTGCCTGCATCACATTCCTTCCCAGCCATCATCAGAGACTTTCCAGCTATCCCTGTCTCTCTCCACCTGGAGTCACTCCTGAAGGTGGTGTTCACGACACCTGACCACTGCCTAAACGTAACAAGAATTGGAAAGGGCTCCATTCTTTCAGGTTGAACAAAGCAGTTTTAATCTATTGTTAAATGTCCAGGCTTAACAGCATCCAAATCAATTTAGTAGTTTATTTTAATAGATTTGACATTTGCAAGCCATTTAATCTTGTCAAAGCTTTCTGCAGCAATTGGTTTAACCTGATGAAGAGAGTGTTGCAAATCTCAAAAGCTAGTTCTTAATGTATTGTTAGCCTAATAAAACGGCATCTCCTGCAACTTTGCATCATCTTTATATCTACATGCAGTAAATGTCTAACTTGTTTAAAATCAAATGCATTACATTTATGCAATTGTGACCCCTTTCTGAGGAAGTTAGATTTACCCAGCACCAAGGGAGGGGAGGTCAACTCGAGAACAATTTTATTTATATTGCAAGTTCATAAGCCTGATTGGGGGGGAGGGTGAAACAGTGTCCCCAATCCCTGAATTACCATGCCGGGGACACTTCTCAGGGATTTCCTTGACATTGGGATCCTCAATTCCCACAGTAATCACAGTAATAACTGTTTCCTTTTTTCCTTCTCATTTCCATTTTCAAGTGAATGTTTATGAAACAGGGAAAAACCGCAGGCAAATAAGCAATTTTCAAAAAAAATACTGGCAATACTACAAGGAACAATAGTTTCAGTAAACTGGATCCCCTAGAAAAGAATCAAATATCTCTACACAGTTACTTCACTGCATGGAGCTTAGATGAGAGAGAGAAAAAAAAAACCATATTTCTACAAAACTCATGGAAACCCAGTTCTAGGTGACTAACAAGACTGGAGTGGGAATGCAACCATTTTCAAAGTCTTAGCTTTTTCATCGGCAACAACTCTCCCTTTGCAGTCCTGTCCTGTAAGTGTAATTTCTTTCCCCAAAGGATGGATGAGAAGATAATTGTTAGAGATCTCAATAAATAAAAAGAGAAATTCTCTCTGCTGACAGCTTGGCACTGTCACTTTGGGCCCGGGACCGGCTGTCCTCACCACCTCAGTCCACTTCCCCCTCGGCTTTCCCGGTATTCTCCTTGGGCGCGCACGCAGAGGCAGAAAACTCAGATCCTGGCGCTGCAGGATGACGTCACATAGCTGCCTTCACAACGGGTCTCCTGCCTAGCTGCAGTACATGTTGCTCTGTGTTTCTGTTTCTGTTCCTGTTTCTAGCCTTGTTCAGCCTTGCCTTGTTCTTGCCTCTTCCAGCCTTTCTTTATCCATCCTTGTCTTCCCCCTCAAACTAACCTCCTGGTATCAACCTCTTGCTTCGAACTTGGCCATGATTTTGTTTACCTGCCACCTGGACTTGACCTTAACTTCGGACCCCACCACCCTTGCTTTCCACCTGCCCCGACCCTTGGCCTATTCCTGATATCTTCTTCCCGCTGCCTGCCCTGACCTCTGCGCGTTCTCCGGCTCTTGCTTCTTAATCACCCTAGGGACCCACCTAAGTCCTGCTGGCCACCAGATTCCAAGGGCTCAGACAGCGGGCAAGGTGGCTGCTATAGCTGAAGCTCCAGCCTCTCTCGTTCCAAGGCACATTTGCCATCTGTCGGTGTAGGCCTCGTAGGTTCACTTATGATGTTGCATCAACAGTGCCACAGTACTAAGGGCTCATAGGCACCATGCTCATCACAGGCACCTTCACTTTGAATAAATACTCAGTTCCATAAACAAACCAATCCAGAGGTTGTGACCAGTACTCACCACACCCAGGTTCTGTGCGACCAGATTGTCCTTCAATATGAGTTCCACCATCAAAGCTCCCAGTCCTGGCACTGTTTCTAACAGGCACTTGCTGCTCCCATCTCTGGATTCTTGATTGCACAGAATCATGCTCTCAGACTGAAGATACCCTCCCCTGTTCTGTTTGGATCAGGAATGTGTGTCTCTTGCTGTGGAAATCTTTACTGAAAGCTGCCCTGGTTCTCTCCAACATCTCTATCCTTTCTTACCGGGTTATTTTTCAGCTCTCCATCTCCCTGTGGAGAGATCAAAAACAGCAGGAAATGCAAAACTTCATTGGCTTACAAAGTCAGTTTACTTCATTGGCTTACAAAGTCACTTGAACTCAGAAGGGACTCAGGAAGTGTCTTACCCACCTTATCAGTTAACTCTATGTGTGCTGGTTCCTTTTCTTCTTGCATTAACCACCAAATTGCTGGCAAGAAACCAAATTGCTGGAAAGCTGGTGTTAACATTATTTAGTGGCATGAGGTAATGAAACAGTTTGAAACCTGGTTCCGCTTCCTTTTTAGGTGCCTGACCCTATTTTTTAGTTCATAAGGGCATACCAGTGGGTGATCTTATAAGCACACGGGAAGTTTGAAGTCCTTTGTGGAAGGGATTATATATATTTTGGAATGTACACATCCTTACACATTATTTGATCATGTTTAAGAAATACAAAGGCAGATTTTCAAAACTTCAGGTGTAGCCAACTAGATCCGTTTTTTTTTTTTCTTGCAGAGGAGCCAAATATAGCCTCCAAAGCTTACTATATTTAGTCATTCAGAGATGTGATTGAATCTAAGGAAAGAAGAGGACTTAACCGGTGAGTGCAAATTTTCAGCACTAGTTGTTTGAGTTTAGCTGGTTATCCTTGTACACAGGAAAAGCAAACTTAAATCTGCTGCTACTACTACTACTGATATCTATAGTGCCACAAGATGCATGCAGTGCTAGCAGGCTGTGCAATAGCTGGCAAGGCTGTGACTTGAAAATTTCACCTAAAGCTAGCCGGCTATCACCCCACAGTGTTAGAGAAGTACAACAGTTTCAGAAAAAAATAATTAACTATACAAGCAGGATGTGAATGGAGATAGTCGTTTCAACAGTTAATTCTGCTTGTTCCATCACTCTTTCTAATTGAAAATAGACTTTCAATGTTTGAAATCTGGTGAAGAGACAGAATTGGAAATGAACTTAATTAACTCAAACTGTCCAAATCAATCAAAGTTTGACAGTGCCTTTTACATCTTACAGTGTTCATTAGTTGCTTGGTGTTTTAAGTGATGCATACAGCATGCAATCCACAGAAGACTAGCAGATAGTCTAATTCTATAGAATTTTAGTTTTGGGGACTCCTACTCAATTTAAACATTAGCGGGTCAGTACTAAATTGTTTTAGCCTTAATGCAAGTCATAACTTGTGTTACATGCCTGTGTTAGTTAATCTAGGTCCACATAAACTTGCATATAGAAATATGACAGCAGAAAAAGACCCTGTGGCCCATCCAGTCTGCTCATTCTATCCAATTAATTTAGCAATATAATTATCATCACTTTCTTAGAGATTCCCTATATTTATCCCTTGCCGTGTGGAACTGTGTCAAAGGCCTTGCTGAAATCCAATGTTTAGTGCTCTCCCTTGATCCAATTCTCTAGTCACCCAATTAAAGAAATTGATCAGTTTCGTCTGACAAGATTTACCTCTTGTGAAACCATGCTGCCTCGGATCTTGCAATCCATTGGATTCCAAACATTGCACTATTCTCTGTTTTAGCAGTGATTCCATTACTACTAAGGTGGCTGTAAACTGGCCACGACAGACATTTAAAATGAGTTGATTGGCATGCAAATATATTCTTAGCAGGTCATCATTGATTAAAATGGGAAGAAATGGAATCCAGAAGTCATGCTAGAAGACATTGGATCCAGTATATTCATCAATGGTGGATAAAACCGGGAATTGAACCCGGGGCATAATCATCAGTACTGAAACTCATGCAACACAATTATGGTGTGCACTTGCTAAAAATTTTAATGCGCATGCTAAAATGTCAATGTGGGATGTATGCTAAAACACAAAAAGTATAAGGTTCAGTTTTCAAAATATTTTGTTGTTTAACTTTGGAAGTTAGTAGGTTAGATTGTCCCCTTTGAAAATTTACTGGTGCTAAATGGCTAAATATAGCCCTCTAAATTTAGCTATTCAAAAAGTGGACAGCCCATAGGGAGGGGTTTGAATAGCGGGGCCCACTAGCACTGGTTTTTAGTAAGGCACCATGATAACTGAACGACATCTTGCCAGCAATGCCTGCCCCTGAACCAGTTCTGATCTAAAATCAAATGCCCTCCCCCATGAACTGCACCTTCCTCGTTCCAATCCTGTGGCAAGAACAGCTGATCAGGAACCCCCAGGCTAGTGTTCTCTCCCACCCCCATAGCAAAAGCAGTTGATCGGGAATGTACCTTGTTAGCACTCGCCATGAAGGGGGGTCCTGATTAGGTGATCTTTATGCAGTGTGGGAGGGAGGAAGAAAAGAGATTACCAGCCAGAGAGGTTCTCCATCTTGCCATGGGGTCAGAAGGAAGCTCTTTGCTACCATGGAGTCTCTCCTAAAAGCATACAGATTTTCAGCTATCAGATCCAGAACTGTTTTCTTGTCGAATAAAGCAAAACATTCATTGGCATAGTCATACATCTGCCTTGGGAGGATTTGGTCCTGCCTTCAGCTCCAGTTACTCCCATCATTTCTTTTTCTTCATTTTTTACTTATTGGTGGTGGTAGGGGAGTTGTTTAGAAGATTATGATGGGGATTGTTTAAGAGTTGTGATTATTATGGGAAGAAATGAAATTTTGATATCATTTTGGCTTTATTATTCCAGCTCCCTAGTGAGTTTTGGGGGAGGGTCAGATTGTAATAGATTTTAAATACGGATTTATATTGTATGCTATATTTTTTATGATGTTGTATTTGATGATTTATTGTATATTATGCATTTTATTAGGCCTATTGTAACACATGCTGGGTGGCATGAGTAAAGTGAAACAAAACAAAACTAAAACAAAATCCTTTCATCCTTCTCCTCTTGTTCCTAAGACATACAAGGTGTGTATGCTTGGTCTGGATTGTACTGTGGGGTCTCTGTTCATCTCCTTTTCTGGGTTCCAGTTACTCTGCCACTTCTCTCATCAGCACCAGCAATGATTCCCATGTGCCTGGCTTAATTTAATACAGTTTATTGGGAGGGGAGGAGAGCACAAGTGACTTTAATGCAAGATGACCATTTAACCATTTTCTTCCTTCCATCTTGTACATACTGTAAGTTTATTAGTTTACGTTACCTTTAAGGGCACAAGATACATAAAAATATACTGACCGTTAAGTAGAGATTAGAATCCTGTTAGATACACTTTTGGAGTGTCCCTTTGCCTGTGGCAGTGACATGGACCTGATCAGGTGCACTGCAAGCCACTCTTGTAAATGGTGGTGGAGGCTGCGACCTCAGTTTGAATGTGTTTTCTGGGAAGTGGTGAAGAGGAGAGAGGATCAGCTTTGGGTAGGGGAAAGTGGCTAGAAGGGCTAAAGATAATAGCTCTGTATGATAGAGGTTAGTGTCGATCAGGTGGATGAAGGCAGAAAATGTGAGCCCTGAAAGTAGACAGCAGTGAGCATTAATCTCTTGAATTCACGTTTGGGACTAGTGCTGAGCAGTGTTGAGGAGCAGAGGCAGTGAAAGAATTGTGCTGCAGCCTGACAAGCTTTTTGCTGCAGTATGAGATGTGATTTTGTGTAAATGGATTTCCTAAGTGTTGTGGATCAGATTGATTAAAGCAATCTTATCAACTGATAGGAAGAATAAGATAGAAAAATCAGTAATGATCACATGGGTATAACTCTTTCAAGATCATCAAAATCAGTATCACATGTGAAGGACTCAGTGCTTTAAAGAATCAATGCAATGCTCAATAACAATGGTGGTGATGGAGGAGGTGGTGGTGATGATGCAGCAGGCTAAATGACTGCATGTGGTGGTGACGGAAGAAGAGGTTGAATCATTATGGGAGGTGGTTATGGCGGAATAGATGGAATGGCCCATGGGGCAGCTGAGACTCTGTCTTGGGGAGGTACCATCCAGGGTGGTAGTGCTGCTTAGGTTGGTAGGAGGCTGCATCCATAGAGACATGATGTAGTATGGAGCTGATGAGGTTGTAGTTGGCAGGGGGGGCATCCTCTGCAGCATCTTATTTATTTATTTATATGCCATCATTCTGGTTTACAGTCATGCTGGTTTACAAATTTAATATGCATAACATAAAACAGCAAAGAACATAGGTGATTAAAACATTCAAGTAAAGCAAATGCTAATACAATAAATCTCCATAATGATTTCTACTTCAAAACATTTGTGGAATCAGACCACCAGGTATAGTTATTCCTATTTTACAATTTATTCCATCTAGAGGCAGCTCAAGGCAATCTGCTGCCTGAGGCGAGGGATGGGATGGCACCCCTCCCCCGCTCCAAAGGCACAGCACAGGTCAAATCATTGAGACAGTCATGGGGGGCAGAGGAGCCCCTTGGGGTCTGGCCCTTCTGGTGATTTGAAATGCTACAGAAGGGGGAAAGAAAGGGTCAGAATTCCCAAAAATATGGAAGACAGTGTATCACTGATGATATTTCTTGGAAGCTGGCAACCCTGCCACATTCCCAGGAACTCTACAACCTGCCTCCCACATTTTGGCTGCTTTTGCCCCCTGAAGTGGTGGGAAATAGGTGAATGGGGGGGGGGGGCCCTGTTGTGTGGCACACTCTCTCCAGGTGCAAGGATATCAGGCACTCTAGGCGAACTTTACCCACTAGCCCTCACCACTCACAATTAAAAAATGTACATTTATAATAATAGATTGTACATGAAAAAAGATCACAGATCATGTATACTATTTTTACATGAACTGCATTGGTGTCAACCAGAAAACCCTGCAAAAAAGACATTTGTTATTAAGCAAATTCTAAAGTACCTTTAATGTGAGTTTGGCTCTCAGAAAGCCATGAATAAACTGAACAATGATAATATAGTAAACCTATTATGATGTACTTTTTGTTTATATTGAAATCTGCTTAAGTATATTTGTTATAAGTGATTTAGGAATATTTTAAATAAATAAACCTCCCATACTAGAATAGCACTGAATGCCAGCACTCAAGCAGTAATACCCTTACGTTTGAAAAGACAACACTACAAATATTACACCAGATCCTAAAACACCAATACACTTCCTATTAGAAAAACAGAATAAGCCAGGCTGTTAGATCCCTACACAGACATTGTATGCCAGTAGAATACCTCATTTTGATTACACATGTAGAACACAGATGGACCAACACCAAATATAGAATAAAATAAAAACAGAAATGTGCAGAGAAAAACTGAACTGGAAACTGCATGAAGCCAGACTTGTATGCAGTGCAACAATGGAAAAACAGAAACACCATCATTCCTCATAGAACAATAATAAAATCAAGAAATATACCACAATAATTATAATAATAAAACTATATTAATAGAATAAATATTTCAAAACAGCTGATGAGCAGGACATCAAAAACTTTTTTTAATGTTCTCAAAAAGCAATAAAATATTTTAAAACAGACACATTAAATAACATTCATCAGTTAAATCTAATAAGAATAAAAATAATACTCGCTGTTTCATGGCTTCAGCAGCATGAGCACTGCTGCCTTGTTGGTTATGAGGCTCTGGTCTGACATTGACTGATGACATAGGTGGCTACATTCCAATGGAGAGAGAGGAAGGCCTGCGTCACAGCTCCTATCTCACTGGCACGTCTCTGCATCTCAATCACCCCCCTTCAATGCAAATTTTATACTACAATATACCTAAGACAAAATTACTTTTAAAAAAGCCACAGTAAGTATTTTTGTCATGTATACATGAAAAAAGACACATACAGAGGCTATCATGCTTTGCCTCATCTGTCCTTTGTGAGTTAATCTTAGTAATAGGGATGTGAATCGTTTTAGGACGATTAAAATTATCGTCCGATAATTTTAATATCGTCTTAAACCGTTATGGAACACAATACAATAGAGATTCTAACGATTTATCGTTATAAATCGTTAGAATCGTGAGCCGGCACACTAAAACCCCCTAAAACCCACCCCCGACCCTTTAAATTAAATCCCTCACCCTCCCGAAACCCCCCCCAAATGACTTAAATAACCTGCGGGTCCAGCGGCGGTCCGGAACGGCAGCGGTCCGGAATGGGCTCCTGCTCCTGAATCTTGTTGTCTTCAGCCGGCGCCATTTTCCAAAATGGCGCCGAAAAATGGCGGCGGCCATAGACGAACACGATTAGACGGCAGGAGGTCCTTCCGGACCCCCGCTGGACTTTTGGCAAGTCTCGTGGGGGTCAGGAGGCCCCCCACAAGCTGGCCAAAAGTTCCTGGAGGTCCAGCGGGGGTCAGGGAGCGATTCCGTACGGAAAATGGCGCCGGCAGGAGATCGACTGCAGGAGGTTGTTCAGCGAGGCGCCGGAACCCTCGCTGAACGACCTCCTGCAGTCGATCTCCTGCCGGCACCATTTTCCGTACGAAAACGATTCGCGGCGGGAAATCGCTCCCTGACCCCCGCTGGACCTCCAGGAACTTTTGGCCAGCTTGTGGGGGGCCTCCTGACCCCCACGAGACTTGCCAAAAGTCCAGCGGGTGTCCGGAAGGACCTCCTGCCGTCCAATCGTGTTCGTCTATGGCCGCCGCCATTTTTCGGCGCCATTTTGGAAAATGGCGCCGGCTGAAGACAACAAGATTCAGGAGCAGGAGCCCGTTCCGGACCGCTGCCGTTCCGGACCGCCGCTGGACCCGCAGGTTATTTAAGTCATTTGGGGGGGGTTCGGGAGGGTGGGGGATTTAATTTAAAGGGTCGGGGGTGGGTTTTAGGGGGTTTTAATGTGCCGGTTTTGCGATTTTTAGATTTTTCACGATTTTTCACGATATTTTACCCCCCCAAACGGCAACAATATGATTCCCTCCCCCTCCCAGCCGAAATCGATCGTTAAGACGATCGAGGACACGATTCACATCCCTACTTAGTAATATTTGGAAATTTCTGAACATGGAAAGTTTTTAAGAACATAAGAACATACCACACTGGATCAGACCAAGGATCCATCAAGCCCAGCATCCTTTTTCCAACAGTGGCCATAAGAACCTGGCAAGTTCCCAAAAACTAAGTCTAACCCATGTTACTGCTGCTAGTAATAGCAGTGGCTATTTTCTAAATCAACTTAATTAATAGAAGTTTATGGATTTCTCCTCCAAGAACTTACCAATCCTTTCTCCTGGCAACAAATTCCAGAGCTTAATTGTGCATTGAGTGAAAAAGAATTTTCTCCGATTGGTTTTAAATGTGCCACATGCTAACTTCATGGAGTGCCCCCTAGTCCTTCTATTATCTGAAAGAGTAAATAACCGATTCACATCTACCCGTTCTAGACCTCTCATGATTGTAAACACCTCGATCATATCCCCCGTCAGCTGTCTCTTCTCCAAGCTGACAAGTCCTAACCTCTTTAGTCTTTCCTCATAGGGGAGCTGTTCCATTCCCCTTATCATTTTGGTAGCCCTTCTCTGTACCTTCTCCACTACAACTATATCTTTTTTGAGATGTGGCGACCAGAATTGTACACAGTATTCAAGGTGCAGTCTCACTGTGGAGCAATACAGAGGCATTATGACATTTTCTGTTTTATTCACTATTCCTTTTCTACTATTTCCCACATTCTGTTTGAAACTAGATTTGAAAAAAAAAATTCTAACAGATCTGTTCCATTGGTGAATACCCAAGAGTTTTGGTTTGTTTTGAAAACAAAATGAAGTGAATTTGGGAATTTCATTTCTAATGAAAGAATGTGCTTAGTAAGTTTCAGGACTATGCTTGACTTTCAAGCAACTTTTAAACCTGATCAGTTCACTTTCTTGAAAGTTGCCATGACTCCAGGTAAACGGATGAATGAACTCAATCTCCCACATAAGTGCTTTTCAGATGTGTTGAAAAATTTTAAAAAAGCGGACTGCTGCTTAGCCCATGAGTTCTTAACTATAGTCTTTGAGGGCTGCAAACAGGTCTGGTATTTAGGGTAAACAAGCTGTTATAATTATCCTTTTTCTTAGACCATATGATGATAAATTTCAAAGGGGCATGCAGATGCACATTGTGAGTGTGTCAACGCACACCCAGAGACATGCGATTTTATAACATACGTGCACATTTGCACGTATGTTATAAATTAGCGTTGGCACGTGTATGTGTGCCTAATTTTGCAAGTAGGTGCATGCAACCACGCAAATCGGGTTTCAGCCACATAAGTTGGAATTTTTTAACCGTCGCATATCCACACCAGTTTGACCAGTTCATTCACCAGTTTGCCCAAAATAGAGCTGGGTGCTCTCACCTTCCCTGGTTTAATAGCCTGCACTCTCCCCTTTAAATCTCTCAGGGATGGCTTTAATTTTTGTTTTTTAAACTTACACCTCCTCCATAACATTCAGGCATATAAGTATTTGTGCACACATCTCTTGGCCCCGCCCTGGAATTTATTTATTTATTTATTTTATTTAGAAGTTTTTTATATACCGCGGCATGTTAATAACATCACCTCGGTTCACAATCAACAGTAAATCAGCAACAAGCTTTACAATCGAAAAGAGAAAAAACTCGTGTGTACATAATAAATCAATTAAGAACAAATTAATGACATAGTTAAGCACTAATCAAATTAACTTAAAGATAATCATAATCTATTGAAAATAATAATAATATAATCCCAAATGATCTATCGGAGATGCAGAACAAGTAATAGGTATTTCAGAAAATGGAGAAGATCATTGTGAGTATGCTTGTTCAAACACTTGTGAAATCGCTGAAGCCAAAGGTAATCAACACGGGCGTGTTGATTACCTTTGGCTTCAGTGATTTCACAAGTTAAGTTACACGAACTGCACAAAGCAAATGAAAATATTGAAAAAATTGCTTATGTAGGAATTGACCGATGATTAAATATAAGGCCAATCATCTAGCAAATCTGCTCGTAAGATGAAGCCTATTATGACTGGTCAAAATTTACCTCAAGCGTCTATCTAACATTTCTACAGTACTGGTGATATTTTGATTTTGACAGTGCGGTATTTTCACCTGAGTACTCAAAATCTTTTGATATTGGGGTTTAAGTGAGTTATAGTTGACAATTACAGAAGATCCACAGATTTGAGAATGTAAGGGTAAAGCTTGATATTTTGCAGGCTCTGTGGCTATTTTATCAGAAATGGTAGATTAGATGAGTCTTGCAGTCTTCTTATGCCATCATTGTATTAATGCTTTTACAATTCCAGATGCTATTAGAACCTGGAGGTGAAAAAGACAATGTGACCAAGAGTGAGAAATTGTGGAGTGAATCAGAAAGGAATTGTGCAAAAGAGGGAGAAGAGTTGTTTTGGGGAAGGTGAGAGGAAGAAAAGGGGTAGATAATGGAAAATAGCAAAAGAAAGACAAAGTCAAAAGAATGAATGAAAAGCAACAATTCACTAATAAAGGGGGAAAGGAACAGAAAAGCAAGAAAGGAAAATGCCAGCCACAGAAAAGCTAGAAATAAAAAATGGAACCATTCTCTTGCATTTAACATTTGCTACACAATTTGGACTCACTATTATATAAAATTCTATTTCTGTAGCAGTGATTGCTATACAAAAATGTCATCGTAAAATATCCTCTACTTATAAAAATGCTGCACTATGTGTTCCTCCTGTCTGATGATAATTCTTGGGGTGCCAGTTCTTGCGCTCACCATTCAGAGATCTTTAGTAGTTGCCATCTTGCTCTGTGTCCTCCCAGCTACAGTAGGACTGGTGCAATATAGAGAAATTGCCACAATGCGGTCTTACACAGCTGGGTTTCAAGTGCAGCAATGCAATGCAACGCCATACCAGTGTGTTCCTCCTGATCTGAGCTTGTAGCAGATCCAGGCTGACCCCCATCTCTACACAATGTGCAGAACACTCCAACGCTCTCCTCGTGCCTGTCTCCTACCTCCACCACTGGCACTAATGCTAGATGCAAGAGAGGAGATGCTCCAGCAGGCTATGTGGCAGCAGTGCTGTGGACGCTGCCTGTACCGGCAGTTACCATAGAACTTGCACCTGCCAATAGTGAATCCAGCAGTAGCCTAGGGTGATGGTACCTGAGGTGGGTAATCAGACCCCACTCCCCCAATGAATGACAGGTTCCCACTGTTTGCAGTGAGTTACAAGAGAGGTACAGTAGGGGAATGTCAGTCTAAAATAATCCTATGGCCAGGTTCTTCTATCGGCATGCAGTTTGAGGGGTCCTGGATTACTTTCTCCATCTCGCTCTCTTGCTTGGTTAACAATGGCAAAGTCATAGATATCGAGCAAAAAAATCAGTGCCTCCCCAGTGCTGGGACCCCCGCACGTCTGTACCTCTCTTAATTCTATTAAAGAAAAAATACCAAAATATGTGAAGAAGCCGAGGAACCCGTACACCTTTGGTTACACATGCGCAAGCTGTAAAAGTAAAATAACCCTGCATTTTCTTTTTCTCCCTCTCCTCTTAAATCCTGCAAACACTTCCTGGGGACAGTCCTTTTTACATCATCCATGACAAACCAGCTTGAACTGTTTCCTTGAACAGAAACTGACCACAGGTTTTTCAAACCTGTCTGACAGAGGTGGATTTGTCGTATTTTTCAGGACTTTTGAAAAAAAATCTGATGAATTTCCATCAAACCAGGTTATTAAAAAACAAATCTGCTCATCTCTACTCCCACATACTTGAAACAGGATTAAATAGGGCTTTGAATAACAAAAGAAAATCCTCCAAATGCATAAAACTGTAATGGAAGATTTGATTTTAATGTCCTTTAAGTATAGCCGTTACACTTGACCCCTTTCTAGTGCTATTAAATTCATTTTTATGCACTGCAAACTCCCCTGGCAAAGAAATCGATTTGGAATCCAATAAAAATCTCATTAACATGTTTTTGGAATCATCCCAGGGAAAGGCAATGATTCAAAAGTAGTTCTGAGCTGGTCAAGATGTGATAAAGGTTCAGATACAGGGTATTCTTAGCTCTTCAGCTTGTATGCATCGTCATGGTCTGAAATGACACAGCTGTCTTTCAAAGCGGGAAGAAAATGGGCTGTCCCTCTGAAGATCTGACGTGGGTGATAAACTTCCAAAGGCACACTAAAGCAGCTTTGCCATGCCCTGTGCTTCCTCCAGGAAGGTGCATGTTAACCTAGTGTTTTGTCTTGTGATAGCACACTTGCCCTCTGTATGCACAGTAATTTAGTTTCAGCCAAGTACCTGCTTCAGTTTTATTACATTGCACAAAACAGTTTCTCTAAGCTATAAAGAAAAACAACCAAAATAAAATGGGGTAATGGAAAGTATTACAGAAGCTAATATTTCATCGGGTACTTCCATAGAAGCACCCTGGCAATACTTATAATGGGAAAATATTCATTCATAAACATTATGCATCAGGAATATCAAGTAACTCGCCACACAAGCCAGGCAGCAAAGCAAGAGGGTTGTTTGCGAAGTATTTTTCCCAAAGACACAGAATGGCAGAAAACCCTTAGTGAATACGCCCCCAAATGAGCTGATTTTCAACATCTTGGCCTACAATGTCAAGACTGGGGTGGGGGGGGGGGGAGCAGAGAAGGAAGTACGAGGGGGGCTACTATCCTGAGTGTGAGGCCCAAAGGGAGCATCATCTGCAGGGCTGTTTATACCTATGGGCGTAGCGGGGGTGGGGGGACATTGCATAACCACACAGGGCTCTGGCCTGATGCCTGTATTGGCCATTTCCCCTAATTTCAGGCAGCAGAGAACAGCCCTGTCCAGTCCTACGCCACAGACCGCATGCAAGGAACAGGATAGGGGGAAGAGGTAAGCCTGGAACAGACATAGCAAAGTACAATGCAAGGAAGAGCCTTCTTCCCACCCCCCTCCCCCCCAATCTAGTTCCTCCTTTTCTCTTGTCCCCATCTCCTCTCCTGTCTGCAGGGAATAGTAGTGGAAGGGCTGGGGGTTGAAGCTGGCGTGGAAGAATTCAGTTTTTGTCTGTATATTTCTGTTTATAATTTGCAGTCCCTTCATTCTGTATTTGACCAGAGTCTGTATTTTGAGTGTATGATTAAGGTGAGGTATTCTGTTAAGGTGTAGTTTCTGTGAAGGGTTCTGTAGCAGTACAGTAGGGTCGTGCATTCGTTTTGGGGTATTTTCATATTTGTTGCATTTAAAAAAAAAAAAAAAAACGGGCCTTCAGCAGCTATACATAAAAATGGTGAATATTGTATGGAGGAAGGCACCCACGTAATGTCACTTTGGCATTGTACCTAGGCAGACAATGCCATTTCTAAAGCATCTAGTCCTGACAGGAGGGACTGGGCATTGTTACTGCTCATTTCAACGAGAGACGTATGCATTGTGCTTCGCGAAAATTGCCTTCGTGATACGAAGATAGGAAATTAGTCTAACCACACCCATTTTTTATTATGGGCATTATTTCTGCTATATTTATAGCAATTTGATAAATCTAGGTCTAAGTTAGCTGCCTAACTTTAAGATAGCCGGCTATACTCAATAGTTGAATATACTTCCAAAGTTAGTGGATAAGTTTAATCAGCTAAATTTGCTATCCAGACTATCTGAATATGGATCTCTACTTTATTTTCCTCACTTTCAAAACAGAATTCAATAGTGAAACAAAATTATCTTACCTTTACTCAGTGTAAATAACATCTTATGTAGCTACAGTTCACTTGTGCTTACAATGTTAGTCAAAAGAAAAATACTTAACTTTACAGGTCATGAAAAACTTCCATTCGTTTGTGCTACTTTGATATTTCAAAGAATCTGCTTCAGGGGTCCTGAAGTGCCATGGAGAACCTCTGTTTCTGCATTGTCAGCAACATTGTTTTATATATATATGTTGCCTTTATGTCACCTTTTATCTGGGTTAGGTCTTACTCATTTTATATATGCAGATAATATTCAAATTCTGATCCTAATTCACGACACAATTGAAAAGACCTACATAACAACAATGTACCTAACAATAATAAACAACTACTAACACACATGAAACTGGTGCTAAATATTGACAAGACTGAAATTATTTTGTTAGAAAGGAGACTCACAAATGCAAGACAAATAAATGTATCACATCATGATAATACCATAATTAAACCAACTGATAATGCCAGAGACCTCGGAATAATTATTGATACTGAACTTAATTTTAAAAAGCATATATCAAATAAACTGAGAGGGTTACAGTAAATTATTGACTCTCAGACGACTAAAGCCTCTATTAATACAGAGTGACTTGAGAACAGTGCTACAGTCACAAATTCTTTCCAGTACTGACTACTGCAATTCACTCTTGCTCGGCCTCCCGTCTTCTACAATCTGTCCATTGTGATCAAATAACTCCAACCTTGATAAGCCTGCACTGGCTCCCAATAAAATATCATATTCAATTCAAAGAACTTTGTATACTACACAAACTGATCTATGGTGACCAAACAGATTGGTTAAACGCAGCAATTCGGTTGTATAAACCACAAAGAAGTTTAAGATCTGCAAACAAAGGCCTGCTGGCCATCCCATCTGTACATTCTGCTCCTTTGAGCCAAGTAAGGGATAGAACCATCTCGTTAGCTAGGCCCAGATTGTGGAATACACTCCCTACAGAATTAAGATTGCAATCAGATATTAAAACTTTTAAAAAGGACTTAAAAACATGGCTATTTGGCATCACTTACAAGGATAATGAATGAGAGCAGTTCAAACAGATATTTTTACTAACCACCACACTTGCATATGATTATTTAATTTTATTTATTTTACTTAATTTTACTAGTACCAATTTTATATTGTTAATTTATTTTTATGTACAGTAATCATGATTTATATCTATCATGTGTATTTTATTTTTTTAACATTTTAATACTTCTATTTATAAGGTAATAATTTTATTGTATCTCTATGAAGCATGTAAACCGTTGTGATGCCTTGTCTAAATGATGGTATAGAAAAAACAATAAATAAATAGTACTATTTTTCCCCTTTATGGGGATGTTCATGCCACTGTTTGGATGTTCATGCCACTGTTGGGATATTCATGCCACTGTTGGTGCTGCTTTGCTGCTCTTATAGTACCTTGAGCTGTTCATGCCACTGTTGTTGATACTCTTTGCATCTCACATGATGCCACTATGCTCTTTGCCATATCCCACACTACCTCTTGGGGGTTTTGATGCCGCTCTTAGTTTGACATACCTTCACTCTATGCCTTGAGGATTTTGATGCCACTTTGTAGAGGATATTTGAACCAATGCTATATTGTTGCTAGGAGCCTCTCATCACCTCTGCTGTGCTAGCCTGCTGAATCCTCATGCCCTGCCTCTCTCCTAGTTCTGCACCTTGATTTTGTTTTTGTACCACTCTAGTTTTCTGGTCTAATTCTTCTCCTTCTCTCAGGACGAGCAGGATGGTAGTCCTCACATATGGGTGACATTATCAGGATGGAGCCCAATCACGGAACACTGTTGTCAAAGTTTCTAGAACTTTGACTGGCACCTACTGGGAATGCCCAGCAATGCACTGACCATCCAGCAGGGGTCCCCTTTCAGTCTTCTTTTTTCTGTGCAGCAGTAGCCAGATGGGTTAAGGAGCTCTTGAGATTCCTGACAGGAATTTTCCTCATGGAACCTCTTTCAAAATTTTCAAAACAATTCTACCCCATGGGGTCCCCCTATCGATATCCATACTCCGCGGTCGAAAGGTAAGGTTTTACCCTTGTTGCGGTTGATTCCCATCGAGTTATCCGTTTGGGGCCTACTGGCCATCGACCACACCGCGGCTAAATTTTTGTTAGAGCCATGACGTCAGGTTTTCGTCGGTGCCCCGACTGTACTCGAACAATATCCAACACTGATCCGCATGGGGTCTGTATTATGTGTTTGGGGTCTGACCACAATGTCCTAACTTGCACCAAATGTGCTTGAATGACACCGAAGGGCCATAAGCCTTGTTTAGAGAAAATTAACTTTCTCTTTCAGTTAAAAACCCCAACTCCATCGATAGCTTCGACGTTGTCCGAGCCAGTGCCATTGACTTCTCGCCAGCACCAGGACACTGCTGCTGGTCGACCGGTGTCGACAATTCCAAAGGTGGTCGATTGCCTCCTTGCCTCCTCAAGAAAAGGACCGAGGAGAGCATCGCGAAAAGCGTCGACACTGGCATCGGAAGGCTCAGTCCGTTGATCCGGGCAAGACCTTGGCATCGACGTCGACAGAGCCACCGACAAAGAAGCCCCATCCAGAAAAGGCCCCATCCTCTTCTGTGACTGGGTCACCAAGGAGTTCCCCACCTTCAGTGGTGCCGGGATCCGCTATTCCACCTTCACCGGTGAACCCTCCGGCTACGCCAGTGCTGCCTCCTACTCCGGAGCCGGGGTTTCATGCCCCAGGCTTCCATGAGGAATTGGATCATATGATCCAAGAAGCCATCGATAAAGCACTCCAGGGCCTCCAACCTCTATCGATGCCGGTATCGGTCCCCGAGCTGGTCACTGATCCGATTCCCGTAGTGCTCGCACCACTACTGGGTAGACTGGATGCGTTAATCGGTGCCCTGCCTCTGATGGAACCGAGAGCACCAGTGGGTCCAGTGCCTTCTACACCGATTCTATTATCGGATGATGAGGAAACACTGATACCCATTCCACCATCTGGGATCTTACCACCGACTCGTCCATCAATGTCACCGGTCCCTTCAGTGTATCCATCGATGCCATCGGTTCCTCCATCGATGTTGTCAGTGCCTCCATCGATGCCGTCGATGCCACCTCCGATGCCGTCGATGCCACCTCTGTTGCCGTCAATGCCCAGGCCTGGTCCTTTAGGATTAGCACCATTTCTCCCTGCTGGAGACCCACTAGGTGCTGAAGAACAGTCCTATAATCTTTGGACCGATGATTCATCCCAGGATACAGATGATCTACCATCAGAGCCCTCTCCCCCAGATGAAAGATGACGCTCTCCACCAGAAGATCTGTCTTTTATTAATTTCATCAAGGAAATGTCTGAAACTATTCTTTTCTCACCTTTAATCTTGTAGTTCATATCATCCCCCACCCCCTACCCTGTTCTATGTACTTTTCCAAACTATACGTTGTTGATGTAAATCGATATGATGTCCCCACTAATATCGGTATAAAAAGTTAATAAATAAATAAATATTCCCTTTCAGCTTCAGACGGAAGAGGACTCTATGCACAAGATGCTGGAAGTATTCCAGTTTCTTGATGCTCCTAAGGAAATCATGTCTATACCTATCCATGAAATCCTGCTTGATCTCCTGAAGAGAAACTGGAAACACCCATGTTCGGTCCCACCTGTCAACTGCAAGACAGATGCCACCTATCTGGTGCAGTCAGCTCCTGGGTTCCAAAAATCACAGTTGGATCATCACTCTGTTGTCGTTGAATCAGCCCAGAAGAAGGCACGACATTCAAAACCTCATTTCTCTATACCTCCAGGGAAGGAACAAAAATCCCTGGATGCTTTTGGCAGGCGTGTCTTCCATGGCTCAATGCTCATATCTCGCACCACTCCAACCTCATTCAAGGCTTTCCATTTCAGGCTCCAGATCCTCAAATTATCTTAACAGATGCATCCAACTTTGGGTGGGGTGCACATGTAGGCGACCTGCAGACTCAGGGAACCTGGTCTCCAGAGGAAGCCAAACACCAAATAAATTTCCTGGAGCTACCGGCGATCAGATATGCCCTCAAGGTCTTTCAGGATTGCCTATCAAACAAAGCCATCCTGATTCAAACCGACAATCAGGTTGCAATGTGGTACATCAACAAACAAGGGGGAACGGGCTCCTACCTCTTATGTCAGGAAGCTGCACAGATATGGGCATGGGCCCTTTCTTGCTCAATGTGCCTCAAAGCAACCTACTTGCTGGGAGTGGACAATGTGTTGGTGGACATGCTGAGTCGTACTTTCCATCCGCACGAGTGGTCTCTCAACCCCACAGTAGCGGATACGATATTCCAACCTTGGTCCACAACCACAAAGTAGACAACTTCTGCTCTCTCATTCACAGTCACCATTCATAACCAAGAGATGCCTTCGCCCTCTCCTGGGCCAGTGGTCTCCTTTATGCGTACCCTCCACTTCCTCTCATTTCAAAGACTATCATGAAGCTCGGGCAGGACAAGGGATTAATGATTCTGATAGCTCCCCACTGGCCACGCCAAGTTTGGTTTCCAATCCTCCCGGACCTATCAGTACGACAACACATTCCTCTAGGGACGGATCCCCTTCTAATCACTCAGGGTTGCTGCGTCACCCCAACCTCCAGGCTTTATCTCTGACGGCCTGGATGTTGAAAGGTTAATACTCCAACCTTTTAAACTTTCAGAGTCGGTATCCCAAGACCTTGTGGTTTCATGAAAGCCTTCAACGAGAAGGTCTTATCGCTCTAAGTGGAAGAGGTTTATGGTCTGGTGTACTTCCATGTCCATAGACCCCTTCACTTGTTCCACTGCAAGGTTCCTGGGCTACCTCTGGCACCTGTCAGAGTTAGGCCTAAAAACTTCCTCTATCAGGGTGCATGTTAGTGCAGTGTCTGCATATCATATACCTTACAGGAAATGTCTCCATTTTAACACAACCCTTAGTATCATGTTTCATGAGAGGCTTGCTCCATTTAAAACCTCCACTGCGCCCTCCTGCCCCTGCTTGGGACCTTAATGTGGTTTTGGGAAGGCTCATGACACCTCTGTTTGAGCCTCTCCACTCCTGTGATCTTCGCTATCTCACATGGAAGGTAGTTTTTCTACTTGCGATCACGTCTGCTCGCAGAGTTAGTGAATTGCAAGCATTAGTTACCTACCCGCCTTACACTAAAATTCTGCATGACAGGGTAGTGCTCCACACTCACCCTAAATTCTTGCCAAAGGTAGTGTTGGAATTTCATATTAATCAATCTATTATCCTACCTACCTTTTTTCCCAGGCCCCATTCAAACCCAGGAGAACAGGCTCTGCATTCCTTTGCCCTTACTATGTCACAGGGGCCGAGGGTTGGCCCCTGTGACATAGTGAGGGCAAAGGCTAGTGCCAGCACCATTTTGAATACTGGCAGCCGCTAGCCTTTGCCCTCACTATGTCACCGACCATCAGCCCCTGTGACATAGTGAGGGCAAAGGCTAGCGTCGGTGCCATTTTAAATACTGGCAATATGGCCCGAGTGCAGGAGGTCGCTCCGGACCCCCTCTGGACTTTTGGCAAGTCTTGTGGGGGTCAGGAGGCCCCCCAAGCTGGCCAAAAGTCCCTGGGGGTCCAGCGGGGGTCCGGGAGCGATCTCCTTCACTCGTGCCGTCGGGTGCCAGGAACCCAAATGGAGCCGATAGCCATTGTCCAGCTCCTGTCACATGGCAGGAGCACAAGATGGCACTGATGGCCATGTGACAGGGGCTGACCAATGGCACCGGTAGTCCCTGTGACATGGTAGGGCTATCGGTGCCATTTTGAACTGGTACAGAGGGTGTGAGAGTGCTCCCGGACCCCCGCTGGACCACCAGGGAGTTTTGGTAAGTCTTGGGGTGGTCAGGAGGGTGGGGGGTTGTAGGAAATTTAATTTTAGCCGGGTAACGAATAGGATTAGACGTATAACCGTATCGGGATGCCATACGGACATATACAACGTATCTGCCACCCGACAAATACATATCCTGAATGCAACGTATGGCGTCCCTCTGCACATCCCTACCTGTAACAGGTGTTCTCACAGGACAGCAGGATGTTAGTCCTCATGAAACCCGCCCGCCACCCTGCGGAGTTGGGTTCATTTACGTTTTCTTATTTTATTTTTCGTACATACTTTTACTATAACACGAGACTGAAGGGGGACCTGTGTTGGCTGCAGGGTAAGTGCCATGCTGGGCATGCCCAGTAGGTGCCAGTCAAAGTTCTAGAAATTTTGACAAAAGTGTTCTGTGATTGGGCTTCATCCTGATGATGTCACCCATATATGAGAGCTAACATCCTGCTGTCCTGCGAGAACACCTGTTACAGGTAAGCAATTCTGCCATACCCATACACCACCTACAAATCTATGTTAGAAAATATTCCCAAAGCCATATTTTTGCATGGTTTTGTTTCATTTTCCATTTTCTTTCTCTCACTTTCTTTAATGCTTCTCTTTTCTTGCCACAATCTCTTTCACTTAAGTCTGTTTCTCCCATCTCAATTTTCCTCTCACCTCTCTTCTCTAGCCCAGTCTTTCCTTTTCAGCCTCCCAAGTTTTCACCACTCACTTATTTAACCATATCCATCACCTTATTTTTTGCCCTTTCTTATTTTTCTTCCAACTTCTCTTCTTTTCCCTCCCCTCTATTTCTCCTTTCACTCTTTTCTCACCCAATCCTTCCATTACTCTCCTCTCTTATCTCATTCCAACCACCCCAGTCTTCCCTCTTCACCCTATCCTCCAGACTATCCTTCTCTCTTAATTATACCTCCATCCATCATCCCATTGGCTTTTTCTCTTCTTCTCCACATCATCCCATCCTCTTACCCCATCCCATCCCCTTTTCCTTTCTTATGCCTCAATTTTCCCCATCTCACCATAACATCCCTACACACCCTCTCTGCCTCCTACATCACCTTGTTCCCCAGTCCTCTGTCTCCCCCTTACTTCCTAATTTAAATTCTGACTCTTGTTTGCCTCCATCTTCCTATTTTGTAGCTTCTGAGTAAATGAGTTTAGTCTAAGCCTCATTAGCATGACAAGAACAGTTAATTTTAGCATTACCCGGCTGCTGTGGGTGGTACAGATTCAGTGGCCAACAGTGAGAATGCAACAGCTTGACTTGGGCAGGGGGAAAGAGTCTAGTGGCTGTTTATTTTATTTGGGGGATGGGGAGGGGAGATGGCAGAGTGGTAGGATGGAAGAGGATGCCTTACAAAAGGAAGTATGCATCAGTTGCCTTGGGAGAAAAATTAATTGACGTGCAAAGGCGTGGGGAGAGAAGGAACGGTATGTTGATTAGTGGAGGAAAAGGGGGGAGCAGAAGAAAAAAGTGCATTGGCTGACATGAGTGGGAGCAGAAAGAATAAAGTTTGCAGCATTGGGTACAGTAAGAGGGAGTAAAGAGTGACAGCAGTGTGGGGTAGAAGGGAGGAGAGAATGCAGCAGCTGGGGGAGAGGCACAGGTTATCTGAGGTGACGGGTAAGTACCTGAGGCACTGACAGCTGTATTTGTTCCCTTCGATTCCACAGGAAATGGCAAATAATTCTGCATTCTGTAAAACAGATTCTGCAGTAGTTAATGTAGAATTATAATAGACCTGGGGCCCTGGGTACAATCAATGTGTACTTTATATAGCTTTATTATTTTCTAAAAAAAAAAAAAAAAGAAGAAGAAGCTATTTAAGTTAAACACAGAAGCCCTAAAGAACTGGTATTTAAAATTACATATTAAGCGAAAACATGCCCATCATGAATCATTGTCATTTTAAATCTAAATCTTCATTTCCATGGCTTAGGAACGAGTCTCATTTTTACAGAATATCAGATTATTTTATCTCTTTTTCTACAAATCCACTATGCACTTTTAAGGTATTTTATGATATGCTATTTTGATATTTATTTCATTAGATGTCTAAACAAAAAATATAATATATATAAAATATTTTAGTATTATTTAAGTATGTTTCCAGGATTTTCTGAATGAAGCATATTTAAATAGTAAAGAATTTATTACCTGTGAAGAACAGCTTCTGAGAGAATACCATGACTTTATTACGGTAGGAAGCTGGCACATCTCAAATTGCTCAGAATCCGCCTTAAAATAAATCTAGTGCTAATCCGATAAAACACATTACTAATGGGATGTAAAATGAACAATTTTCATATTGATGCAAACACAGATCACTGTTGCAAAAGAAGCAGCCCTTAAATTGCACAAAGATTGTTATAATGAAGGCAAGCTGTTAATAAAGCAAAACTTGCAGATAATGGAATTATTCTTTTCTAATGTTTAGCAGCTCAAGACAATCAAGACAAGGGCCTAGGAAGTACTTTCATTCTGTGTGAGGGTTATCTGTTTCACCATTTTTAAAGTTATTCTAACAGATAATTGTTACGTTTGCTTTTTAAAGATTATTAAATCAAATGTAGGGGGTCAATATAGGAATGTGCATTAAAACTATCAAGGATGTACACAGAAGTTTTTGGGATTTAGCTATTTTCCTTTGAGGCTTTTTTTGATTTATTTTTTTCATTCATGGTCATTTTTTTATTTATGTTTGTTATTTGTTTTTTGGAACTCATATGCACTAGTTGCAAATAGTGTGCACTATTTCCCCCCCAAAAAATAACACATTTTTTTCTTTTTATTGTGAAATTGAGCATTTGTTGCATGATAACACAAACCAAAACAAAAATGCCCACTTCAGTTCTGATTCCCATTCATTTTTAAAAGAATGTACATCTCTAAAACCTATTGCAAGTAGGAAGGTGATTTTCAGGTGGATTTCTGTGGGGAAAACAGTGTTTTATGTGCAGAAATCCCCTTTTTCAAAATTACCGGCCCGATATGCCAGCAAACTAATGTGTTTATGTCATGTTTACACATAAATTTACCCAGACCTAGCAGAGATGTTCCTGGGGGTAGAGTTGAGCAGTGTGGATTTTGAGATATACTCTTGAAAATTCAAATGTATATATCTAAATTTTCCTAAAAAATATGTGTGTACTAAATAGGAGTTCTAAGTGTATACAAGTAAATTTGAAGGAATAATATTCCTAGTGTGCCCTTGCATATTGGTGTAACTTACACAGGTATTTTTCCACATAGTTTAGGAGCAAAATGCAAAATTAACTCCTTAATGCATATTAATTAACTTGCAAGAGTATTACTGGAAAATCTCCTTTCCTTTGATCTCATTATTCCAGTGGGGCCTATGCACTAATAAAGTTGCTGACCCAACCCCAGCTAAGGGGGGAGACCATAACCGGGAAGGTGTCTCATCTCTGGAGCAAGGGAGAGGGAGGAGGTTGGGATGTGGGCTGGCAAGCACAGTTTAAAGGTGGATCATTTTTTGACCATGAAGAGCTCGCCTCACATCTTCTGGCATTCAGGGTGCATGTTTTCTGCGAGCAGGTTGTGGGGTCTGCTTGGTCAGGACTTCCCTTCTCTTTAGCCACCCCTGTGCTCTGTGGCAGTTTCCTGAGTAGCGCAGAATGCAGACCTTTCAGTGGTTGTCTAATGTGGAGGCCAGATGGAAGCATTTGCCAGTGGGTGGTGGCTTGTTAAGCTTTGGCGGTGAGTAGGAAACTTATGGCCTGCAGCCCACTTTATGGTGACTGAACAGTTTAGAGGAAAAAGAAAACACAGCCCTCAGAACTGCACGACAAATGGCATTCATCAGCCCAGCCCCAAGCAAGCCCAAGTGGAGCATGCTTGCATTCCAGGGAGGGGCTGCATGTGGAAAAAGGAGGCTCCATCTGCAGAAGGCCTCTCCAAATTCTATCTAGCTAATAACCATTGGCAAGAGGGATAGGTGGCGTATCTTTAGAGATCTTAGAGCTGTGCTGAGGGTACAGAAGATAAGGGATTCTATCCTGTTGCTGGGTTAATGGAAATGGTTATTAGAAATTCAGTGCAGGACCATCAAAATGGCTGCCACTAGCCCACATTAAACCCCCTTTAACATGTTGCTGTAAAATCCTGAGTGCAATCCTCAGCTATCTCTTTTCCATGCTGAACAGTCCTACCCTCTTTAGTCTTTCCTCATAGGGGAGCTGTTCATAAGAACATAAGAAAATGCCATACTGGGTCAGACCAAGGGTCCATCAAGCCCAGCATCCTGTTTCCAACAGTGGCCAATCCAGGCCATAAGAACCTGGCAAGTACCCAAAAACTAAGTCTATTCCATGTTACCATTGCTAATGGCACATTTCAGAGATTGTAATCACACTTTCTCCGACATCAAATGGACCATTTTAGAAGTCATTCATCCACATTGGAGAAAGGGAGACCGAGTTAAAAAACTACGCCAATGTGAACAACGTTGGATCTTCCAATTGCACACAGTGACCCCTGGTGGCCTCAACAAGGAAATAGAGTGGATTCACTTCATGTGAATCCACTCACCTGCCAAATCAAACACACCGGTGCAGTAAGGTGATTCTACATAAAATCATGCTAGATCTCGCGGCAATTCAGCAGAACGCCGACAAGAGGATGAGGCGGCTGAACGCGGTAAGATGAGATTGTAACTATGTCCAGTTTGTAATCCATTGGGAAAAGTGCCTATTTTATGTTGAGCAGTCTTTGTGCGAAAAAAATACATGTGGTATCATATCCCTTGTCATCTTTATAGGTATTAAATACCATTTGAACTTTACGGAAGCAAATATTGTGGCATTTAAACAGTGAAGTGATTTTGGCGGGAATTAACCTTGCATCTTTTCAAGTTCAGATACTACAACTCTCCGATCAGGATACAGTCCCTGAAGCAGCGCAATCGCGAAACGAACGTCGGACTGCAGGAGCTCTAAATTGCATGAGCACTCTTAATCGGAAGTTCATCTCTTCAAAAATTCTGAAGTATCTTCGCCCATAAAGCGCGGCAGTGCTGGAGATAAAGGTTCGGAAGCGTGACGGCGCTCCGCACAAGTAAGGAAATACCGTCCCGAATTTATTCACCTAAAAAGATTTCTCAAAAAGATTTTACAATAAAAGAAAAAGAAGAAAAAGAGAAAATTTAATAAAGTAGCAATTAGAAGCAATTAAAAAAGACTTTACTGGACCGATGATTAAACATGACCCGTTGTGGTTGAAAGTGTGGCTTACTGCCTAACAACCAAGGGTGGTATGATGGTCCACAGTTCTAGATAAATTCTATGCACAAAAAAATTTAAAAATTTTGTGGTTTTTGCAACGTCTGTTTGTGAGGTAATTGAAGTCTCCCATTATTACTGCATTACCAATTTGGTTAGCTTCCCTAATTTCTCTTAGCATTTCACTGTCCATCTCACCATCTTGACCAGGTGGACGGTAATATACCCCTATCACTGTAGTCTTCCCTGACACACAAGGGATTTCTATCCATAAAGATTCAATTTTGTATTTAGTCTCATGCAGGATGTTTATCCTGTTGGACTCTATGCCATCCCGGACATAAAGCGCCACACCTCCTCCCGAGTGCTCCTCTCTGTCATTGCGATATAATTTGTACCCCGGTATAGCACTGTCCCATTGGTTATCCTCTTTCCACCATGTCTCTGAGATGCCAATTAAGTCTGTCATCATTTACTGCTATACATTCTAATTCTCCCATCTTACTTCTTAGACTGCTGGCATTAGCATACAAACATTTCAAAGCTTGTTTTTTGTTTGTATTTTTATTCTGCTTTTTAATTGATAGGAATAAGTTAGAATTTTTTAGCTCAGGTGAGTTTTTAGTTACAGGCACTTGGACTACTTTTCTAATTATTGGAACCTCACTGTCGGGATGCCCTAATTCTAATGCATCATTAGTATCCTTTAAAGATACCTCTCTCCGAACCATGCGCTGCTGAGCGACTGTCGGCTTTCCCCTTTCTTCTAGTTTAAAAGCTGCTCTATCTCCTTTTTAAAGGTTAGCGCCAGCAGTCTGGTTCCACCCTGGTTAAGGTGGAGCCCATCCCTTCGGAAGAGACTCCCCCTTCCCCAAAAGGTTCCCCAGTTCCTAACAAAACTGAATCCCTCTTCCTTGCACCATCGTCTCATCCACGCTTTGAGACTCCAGAGCTCTGCCTGCCTCTGCTGACCTGTGCGTGGAACAGGGAGCATTTCAGAGAATGCTACCCTGGAGGTTCTGGATTTAATCTTTCTACCTAAGAGCCTAAATTTGGCTTCCAGAACCTCCCTCCCACATTTTCCTATGTCCCTCCCACATTTTCCTACGTCCCTATGTCCCTTTTCCATCCCCTTTTTCATTTTGGTCACCCTTCTCTGTACCTTCTCTATCACAACTATATCTTTTTTGAGACGTGGCGACCAGTATTGTATAGAATATTCAAGGTGTGGTCTCACCATGGAGTGATAGAGGCATTATGACATTTTCCGTTTTATTCACCATTCCCTTTCTAATAATTCCCAACATTCTGTTTGCTTTTTTGACTGCTACAGCACACTGAACCAATGATTTCAAAGTGTTATCCACTATGACGCCTAGATCTCTTACTCCTTGGGTAGTAGCTCCTAATATGGAACCTAACATTGTGTAACTATAGCATGGGTTATTTTTCCCTATATGCATCACCTTGCAATTATCCACATTAAATTTAATTTGCCATTTGGATTCCCATTTTTCCAGTCTCACAAGGTCTTCCTGCAATTTATCACAATCCGCTTGTGATTTAACTACTCTGAATAATTTTGTATCATCTGCAAATTTGATTACCTCACTCATCGTATTCCTTTCCAGATCATTTATAAATATATTGAAAAGCATGGGTCCCAATGCAGATCCCTGAGGCATTTCACTGCCCACTCCCCTCCACTGAGAAAATTGTCCATTTAATCCTACTCTCTGTTTCCTGTCTTTTAGCCAGTTTGTAATCCATGAAAGGACATCGCCACCTATCCCATGACTATTGCTCATCATCTCTGCATTTGTTGGTCATGTATTGTGGGATGCTAGTCTAGACCATGGCACTTGCACACACTCATTCTATAGGCAATTTCAGTTATGGTTAATCTGTGCTCCAGGAGAACAAGATGGCCATCGTCTAAACAACACGCCTAGAAGCTCTCTCTGCAATTTTCTTCTTAAGCAATTTTCCTTTTCCTTATAATGCCGCAAACTAAAAGGAAAGCTAAATTAAGAGAAGTTTCAACTTCATCTCCTATACCTGATCAACAGCAACAGCGAATTGAGCCATTCTTTGTGGCCTTCCTGCAGATGCCATCAGTTACTAGGGCTGTGGTGGATGTCGGTGAGGAACGGACGCTGAACCCATAGGCCGACAAAATATCATTAAGTGCTGTCATACTGACAACTCCTTTACCTCCGTATGCAGTTTCTGATGTTAATTTCACCAAGCACACCTCTCTTGAGGCAGAAAGGACCCAGGATCAGACATCGGAAGCCCCGAGAAGGGATACCATTTTGGCATTACATTTGAAAAGTCCTCGTTTGCAGGAGTCCACGGGCCACCTTGGTGTTTTGGATATAGTTTCTACTGCTATGGGGATTGGGAACCCTACAGAAAGAGGAACTGGGGATTCTAAGGTATGCTCTTTATTTATTTATTTATTTGTTGAGTTTTATATACCGTCATTCGGTAGAGCCACCATAACGGTTTACAAAAATATACATTTTTCTTAGCAGTTGTATAACAGATAAAACAATGTGAACGATATACATTTTCTTAGCAGTTGTGCAACAATAAAAAACAATTTGAACAATATCAGAAATAAACATATCAAGTCCAATCTCTCTGATTAAACCACCGATTATTACCTTAGACTCCATATGGAATTCCCTGGTATAGTTAGAAAAAGCTATTTTTTCCTTAACAGCATTTCTGATGGAGACCAATACCAAAACACAGACAATAGAGTCTGATATTTCTACTTTGGATGTAAAAATGAAAGATTTGGATGCGTGACAGACAACTGCTGAAGCGGTTCAAAATAAACTTGTTCATACAGATATTATTTACTCAAAGAAGGTGGAAAATCTAGAAAATTCCTTGAGACTTTTGAACCTGAGGGTTTTGAAGTTCCCATACCTTAAATTGGTATCCCCAAAGGAAGTATTTAAGAGTTATTTGACTCAGATTTTCAAGTTTCCGTTGAAAGCTATTCCAGCAATAACAAAAATCTTTTACCTACCTTCCTCTACTGAAGTGATTTCTGAAGATGCTGTACATGATACTTTAAATATATCGGACATTTTGGAACTTACTCAAGAAACTAACATCAATAATAGGAAAACATTATTGGTAACCTTTGATTTCCCATCAGAGAGAAATACAATTTTGAGATTCTTTTTTAGGAGTAGATCTCAGTTATTCTACGGACAAAAAGTTTGGATGTTTCCAGATGTTACAAGAGCCACTCAAGAACGGCGGAGGAAATTTTCTTGCTATGAGATCAGAAGTGGTATTACGAGGAATAAGTTTCAATTTAAGATATCCTTGTAATTGTCTAATCAAATTTCAGACTTCCAAATATTTGTTTTTTGAACCGTCTCAGTTAAGAGCTTTCCTGGACTACCATTCATAAAGCTTTCTGTGGAGTTTTAGGCAATTATTGTTAATCTAGGGGGGGGGGGGGTGTTTAGAAAGGGATTTCTTCTTGCTACATTCTCCTTTGTCGCTCATAAAATCCCTTGTTCTCCCCTTCTACTTTCCTTTGAAGATTAATAGATACATTTATATATTTCTTGCTATATAAGCTATAATTCTAATTATTGTTGATTGTATCTCAGTTACTGGTGCAAGTTAATCTTGTGTTTATTTTTTGAAAGTTTGATAAAAAAAAAAAAATCTATGCTCCTGGTCTGGTATCATGGGGTAGATGGGCAAGCCTTTGAGAGCTAAAAATCAGATCTTTATGTGTGAGTGCATCTCAGGCCTTCCATCATGCCTCAGTCTCCTGCAGCTCTTGCAACCTTGCATTTGAGGGTGTGTTTGCTCTAACACAGAGTCCCCGTACCCGTTCACTCTCATGAATGGGAGTTCTATGTTTACATCTCACATAGTGCATGCTTATCTCAGAACTTGCAGAGCTGGTAAGGTTTTCACCACAGAGTATCTGGACTCATTGCTTTCCTGTATGGGAGTTGATAAGGGCCTGTCTTCATCTTGAGGGGATAATGGGGCCTAGTCATTGACTATAAGACAGGCGGTATGAGTTAAGGACATGCTTGTGGCAAAGGTGGGTTATGATGCCCAGCACTATGGGCTGCTCCCCTTCCTGTAGCAGCTTCATTAACATGGAGAGGGTGATGCACGTGCCCAGGGCAGAATACCTCTTGTATTACTGTTACTGAATGCGGGCAAGCATGTATGTGGGTGCCATGCGGCATTATCCTTGTACATTTGCGGATGGAGCTGGGTTATTCCTGCAGCAATATGTCTATTTCCAGAGCAAGTTATCTTGACCATCTGATGCCCTTCCTTCAGCATGGACAATTGGACATAGGTATCAGGCTGCAGTGGTAAAAGGTCTCTTTTTTTTTTTTTTTTTTTTAAAGTAAATTCTAGCACTGGATAATACAGCAGGGCCTGTTTATTACACAGCAATGAAAATCCAATGCCCAGAATTAATATGTCTTTTTAACTGCATCTAGTGTTTCCTCCACTATGCTGAAATCCCACATACTGTTTGAGCATCATGCATAGGTAATATAAAGTAATTGAAGATATTCATCTCCATCTGGGTGTATGAGGAAAATGAAAATCGCAAATTAAATTCCTGAAATATCTCTCTCTGGAGGACCCTCAGGTTAAGTGAAATTATACTCCCTGTAAATTCATCTAAAATCTTTTTTAGAACTTTATCAATGTGCTTATAAATGGGGAGAAGGCAGCCTTTCATTACTAAAGCATCAATATGAGTACATTCATTATAACACAACATGCTAAATACTTCAACATTAATATAAACAGATTAGTTATTACTGCAGAATCAGCAGTAAAGCACAGATCTGTAAGCAAAATGCTGTCATGTACTGTACGTTGGCATTACAGAAGGACAACTGCTTGGTGTTTTCTGCAGCATTACACATGAAATGTTGAACAGCTATGTTTTTGGGGGTGGGGATGGGTGGGGGGAGGGTTGACCTTCATGTAATTTCTAATCACTCTGGTGAAGATTTCTATCCTTAAGTCCACATGCTTCCCTCTTCCTTCCTATTGATCTGATCTGTCCATTTTGTTTCCAGTGTTTCAGAAACCGGATAGTTTGACATGGGTACGGAGTAATGTTGTCATGCTTCATGCTGTAAATTCTTCTCTTCCCCATGATGTTTCATTTACATCTCCTGTTCATAATATGGATAAAGTAATTACATATTGTAAAAGCACCCACCTCAGCACACCTAAATGACATACAAGTCATTACTACTCTCCACCTTTCATGGTGCCTCAGGGTGTTTATACCACTGTTGCATTGGGGCTGCTTCGCTCCATCACAGTGTCTTGTACTGCTTTGCCCCTCTCTCAATGCCTTAGGGTGCTGTTGCCTCTGCTGCTGATTTCTGTTTGCAAGTTTCCTAAAACTTGGAAGAAAAACCCTAATCATATAAAAAATAGCATGCACTACTCTCCTCATTGACTTCAGTGGATATGACACAAGGGACATAAATGATTATAGAATAACTTTTGCAACAAAATGAATAGAACAGCGAAAAAAAGGCAAATGAAACAAAGTGAAATACTGACACAAAACTATTTTTTCAAGCACACCCCTATTAAATTATAGGTTGGATTATGACAGTGGAATTTGTTTTCCAAGCTGTAAAGTACCGTGAAGCATAAAGGAGAGAAGTTGGAGGTATATTTACAAAGAGGTGAGAACAATAATAAATTGTAGGGCAAAAAACACATGAGGATCCTTAAACTTCAAATGAAATGTCAGTCATTGTAATCGGTGCCAAGCAGTGCCATTGTTTAATAGTCAGTTGTGTAGAGAAGAAGCAGACATCAGTCCACCATTGTGTGTACTGCTCCTCTTCTCCACCTTCAATTTTGCAATGTATAAAGAGATGAGAACATTTAGAGAGACAACCAACAGAATTTAAAGCTGTAAGAAAACTGTGCCCAGTATTGTGTGAAGAAAACAATATCACTATTAAGTCCCTTTTAGGGATGTGGATTTGCTGCAGATGATTAAGGGATCCAGACCAAATGAGGGCATTTTCATTTTGGTTCATGGAAATCTGAAATGAATGGCCACTGCCACCAAAATAGCAAAAATGTTGCATTTCTTTTCAAATCCCATTAAAGTCCAAAAGGAAAAAAAAAAACTACAGGGTTTTTTTTCCTACTCAAGGCAAGCAACTAAAGCTAGTGATGTCATAGTAAGCCTAGACTGGATGGTGCCAGGGTAGGAAGGTATAAGGAAGGAAGATAGAAGAAACAGGGCCAATCAGGGTGAAGCGTTTTTAGCCAGCTGATCCTAGCTGGCATCTGCATGGATAGACAGTGACCTCTTTTGTTTTTTTCAACCTGAAACTGAAAGAAACTGGCAGGCCCCATTTTACTTCACTTCTTTTCTGGAAAGTGCAGAGAGAGCTCTCTGAGGTAAAGAAAAAGATGGAAAACAGTCAGACAAGGAAGATAGGAGAATGAAAAAGTAAAGAGGACTCTGCTGCTATTTTCTTTTGTCACACAGTGTGTGTAGATCTATCTTTTCAGTGTTAACAAATTACACTTTTAAAACCATGCCGAGGCCTGCATCATTGAAAAATCAGAAGGAAGAGACAGTGTGTCATTCTCTGTGCAGTGTATGGAATCTGCACTGCACTGCAGTGCAGAATGAAAGCTACTGCAGAGGTGTGATAGCATGGGGAGCAGCTCTTGGCTTGGGGAAGGTTCCGGAGGACAGAGCAGCCTGGACTCTGGCCTTTTCTTTACAGAAAGTATTTTATTACTTACACATAAAAACATAATAGAAAACAACAGCCTGCTTATCTCTGTGGTCCCAAAGGAAAGTCTCTGGCCTTTGCTGGGTTTAGACCAGAATCCCACTGTCGCTATCATGTGTCAAACCGGGGGAGTGGATCTCAGCTTGCTGTGGGTACCAGACATCAGAGCAGTCTGGACTCACAGAAAGTATTTTATTTATTTATACATAAAGCAGAAAATGACAGCTTGCTTACCTCAACAATCTCAAAGGAAAGTGTCTGCTTTCTCCTCCTTTTCCTGGGCCTCCCTTTTCCTCCTGGGAAATTTCCTGTGACAAAGATTCCCTTCTGGACTGAACCTGAAGGTGGAATGGACTAGAGACCAAGATCCGAAACTGCTCATTCAGATGGATAGTTATATACTAGCCAAGCTGTGTGATCCACAGGTGAAAAGGAGTTTTGCTCTTTAGTACATGTTCTAATTTAACTGGAAAGGGATGTTGTTGGTTAAGTTATGGGAATGGGCATGTCTGTGAGCAGACTAAGTTGAACCCTGGGATTGCCATGCTAAATATCAGAGTAATTATTTCAGAGATATGGAGTCCTAACTTGAAAATGATTTGATGATAGCCCCTGAAGCAGCAAATGCAAAATGGGATATCGCATCGGGCTGCACTTGTATGGGGAAGTATCTAATTTTTATTCAAAAATTACTAAAAAATTTCATATGGTTGTAAAAATAAGGACCGATGATTAAAGGTGACCCTAGTGCAGAATAATTGGGTATCCAATGAACAATGGCCCCATGATTCGCAATGGGAGCTATGATGGTCCATTAAGATATATTTTGAATATGTGTTTTCTCACTGCGTATGATTAATATTTAAAAACTAAAAACTACTATTGCAGTTACGTGTTACTTATTTGCAGTTGTGTATGCCAGTACCCCTGCTGCCCGGAGCCTCTCATGCTGCCTTTGGGTGCCTCTGCTCCTGCTGTCTTCAAAGTCCTTGTTAAATTCCCTTCTGATTCTTACTGACTATTGATGTTGACGTGCCTAAAGATGCTTTGTTGTTGCACCAACCATGCTCCCTTGGGGGCGTTTATGTCACTGTTAATGCTGTTTTCCATTTCTCTCAGTGCACTTTAGTCTTTATGTCGCTCTCATTGGTGCCCTTTGCCCTTCTTTAAGAGTCTCGGGTGTTCTTATTACTGTTGGTGCCGCCTTGCTCCTATCAAATGCCTTGGGGTGTTGATTCCTCTGGTTTGGTTGCTTTGTCCTGTCACAGGCCTTGGGCTAATCAGGCCACGTTTGGTGTTACTTTGATAGTCTTGGTGTCTAAGGGTGACCTTCTCTTTGCTGCTAATGTCTATTTACAAGTTTCACTAAACTGGAAGAGAAACCTCCAATTTGGAGCCTAAAATAGGATGATTCATTACTTCCCCATTGACTTTAAAGGGAAATGAAAGAACAAATGACACAAATAAACAAAATGTGTCTTTTCTTTTGTTTGAAACCACAAAAAATGAATTTTGAAAGGAAACAAATCAAATTAATGAACTAAACTGAATTTTTTTCCGTGCACAATCCAGGTTCCTTTGTGTTTGTTTCAAAGTGTTTGATCATTTTAATGTCAAATGTCTTATACTCTTGAGCAGTTTTAAAGTTCCTTTCGTTTTTTATAGATTTCTGATAATAAGATCATCAATGCATTGGCCTGGTCTGATGGGATACACTATTTCATTAAATGTTGCAAACTGACCTAATTTAGGTAATTTCAATATTAAATTTGCGGTTTGGACAATCCACTCCTTGGGATCCTGTCAGGTACTTGTTACCTGGAATGGCGCCTATTAGAAACCGGGCTTGATGGACCTTTGGTCTGATCCAGTATGGCAAGTCTTATGTTCTTATGAGATCCATATTCAGTGCCACTTAGCCGGATATGTTTTGACTTATCTGACCAAATGGCGGTGGTTGAGCATCTGCTTGGGATCAGAGGTAACCACTTAGTCAGATAATTACTTATCCACCTAATAGTTAGCTAAGTGGAGGGCGAGACAGGGGCATAACTGGGAGAAGTTGTGTTAGCAGGATAAGTTATCTGGCTAACTGGTCATGACAGAGATCTGTCCTAAAGTTAGCTGGATAAACTTCCAACTTTTAGATATCTGGATATATTCAGTTATGCAGCTATATTCAGCTATGTGCCACTGAATATCCTGGCTATGTTAGCCAGATAGGTTTCTCCAGCTAAGTAGCTCAGATGGATAGCGAATAAATATGGACTTCTAAATTTTTTGATCCTGTGTTCCATAAGATGTGCTATGCTATTATGTACTCAGTCTTCTGCAATTCAGTAGTATGATTGCCATATAGATACTGTACATAGAAATAAAGGTCCACAAATAAATTGCAGGTGATCCCTTTTCATCGCTGCGTTTTTATTTTTAATATTCTATTTATGCTTTCATTTTCGTCTGTGAGCAATATTGATATTGGAAGAGCAGGCTATGAATGCTACTAAATAACATAGAGAATTATAGTTCACAGGGATTTTAAACACGTCAGTACAATAATATCAGAAACATTCTTAAAATCAGATTGGCCAAGTCGGCCTTACTGGGGAATATACACCCTGTATACAATTGCATAATTTTTTTAGAAAACTTGGAATGAATTGAAGGCTATGGCTTTGCAAAGGAAAAGGAATTTGAGCAGACTAGCTGCCATCATATGCTCTGTTTCAATGGTTTCTGCCAAATGTTGTCTTTGGTCTTAAATTCTTATTTCCTTCTACGCTTTCTCTGTTATTTTTCCTTAGAACATGGAGTCCCTAGCACTTTTGTTTTTCCCCCCAGTGCATTTGTGAGACATGAATTGGCTGGAGCTGCACAAGCAGCCTTCAATTCATTTCAGAGCACATTTGGAATACACTGTGGAGAAAGAGTGATGCAGCAAGCACTGAGTAATTGCTCCTCAAGCAGACCAGTGGGTTTCAAGAAATGCCGCTGCAAGATTCAGACAATGATGAATAGCTTCAAAGCTTGAAAAACGCTTTTGTTGTGAGAACAGAAGGAAAAGCCATGTATTGATCCCACCGATAAGATGTGCTGACATCAGCATCCATTGTTTTAAAAAGAACAGATCTTGGTAGACTTGGAGTGCTAATAAAAATGTTACCAACATCAATTTCGCTAAATCAGTCCTTTATTGGGAATTTGCCCAAAGGAAGAATTTCTTCTGGTATCTAATTAACTAAAGCAAATGCAAGTGCCAGTTTTTTTTTTTTTCCTGCTTAAAATACTTCATAGACTTGAGAGAATCATTGTAATGAAAAGTCAGTAATGCAAATCAATTATTGTTGACAATGATCAGGCCAAAAAGATGAATGAGGGAATAATATAGAGAGAAGAATTTTTAGGGGTTATTTTTGTAACATTGTACAAAGTTAGCCTGCAATTATGGGCGTAAGATACACCAATTTTCAAAGCAAACTTACATGCAAAAGTCTGCTTTGAAAATGATACCAGCAAAACTATTTTGATTCAATTTAGATTCCACTTTTTCAGGCACTTCAAAGCAGATTACATTCAGGTACTATAGATATTCTCAGAGGCTTACAATCAGGCAGGCCAATGCAGAAAGGTGCGTTCAGCTAAATGCATAGTTTTATCTGCACCTGAATGCAGATTTTGTGGCAGACCTCTAATAACGTACTTTTAAAAAGCATGTATGTGTGTAAAGCAGTGCGTTTATCACATAAATGTTGTCTAAAATTGCCTGCGCGATATGCAGGGAGAAATATGGGCATTCACACGCACACAAGCAGCATGGGATCTATCAATCTTTTGGGATCCTGCCTGGTACTTGTGACCTGGATTGGCCACCGTTGGAAACAGGATGCTGGGCTTGATAGACCTTTGGTCTGATCTAGTATGACAAATCTTTTGTTCTTATGTTCTTTTATGTGTCAATATTTCTTTACTACCTTATATCCAGCTAAGGGTTAGATTCTTCATTCCCTGTGAAATGATGAGCTGCCGCGGTAAAGGGGGCGTGGGGTGAAAAAAGGGGCAGGAGGGTGCTAGTGTGCAGCCGGCCGCATCACGGCAGTGCGGTTTCGCCTGCCGTGCTTTTGCCTGCCACAGTGCCGCACACTGTCGCCTCCATAACGCCACGCTAAAAGGTGGTACTATTTCCCGCACTATTGCCGACGATAATGTTTAAAACATTATCGCCGCCAGCGGTGCCCCCACCCCATTTCCCTAAAACCCTCCCAAACGCCTCCCTAACTTCACCTCTTCCCCTAATTTTAATGTTACCGCCACGATAATGGACTATCGCATCTTGGAAAAGGACACTGTAAGTTAGACCAGTTCTATGGCTGGTCTAACTTATCCGATTAAATTAACTAATCCACCCACTGCCCGCCAACTTTTTATGCAGCTTAAGTGATTTATCTAGCTATCTAGCAGCTGCTGAATATACCTGATTTAACAAATATATGTCCTACTTATCTGGCTATTGAGTGCTGAATACACTTTGAATATGCCACCCTGGGGGAGGAGAGGAAGGACCTGAATGGCTGGAGGAACTTGGAAGTGCTGCTACCTGTACTCTGGGAGCTTCAAGAGAGAGAGAGAGATCTTGCCGGCCTTCAAGAGAGAGAGAGAGTCCTGGTCCCAGAGTCGGCCCCCCCATTGATGTCATCAGCAGGTGCCCGGAACACCTTAAAAGTTGTGGCCCTGTGGCACGCGCCCCTGGGTACAAAATGGGGAAGAAGAGAAAATCAAAGACATTGACCTCTTCTCCAGTAGCCTTCTTGTCAGTAAGGCATGGACCAATGGATGCTCACATTGTTCGTGTGGGTGAGTCATTTATGAGGGACTGTACGGGGTGGGGGGAATTCTCCCTCCAGGTTATCCTTAAGTCCTAGGTTCATTCAGCCACCCCTCCAACCTGCCATAGTGCACTAGTTAATGAGTCAATTTTGGCTAGCTCTTTTATGAGCTCCCCAGCTGTAATATATAGAAACATAGAAATGACGGCAGAAGAAGACCAAATGGCCCATCCAGTCTGTCCAGCAAGCTTTCACACTTTTTTTTTCTCATACTTATCTGTTACTCTTGGCCCTTAGTAACCTTATGGTTCTATTTCCTTCCACCCCCGCCATTAATGTAGAGAGCAGTGCTGGAGCTGCAGCTAAGTGAAGTATCTAGCTTAATTGATTAGGAGTAGTAACCGCCGCAATAAGTAAGCTACTCCCACGCTTATTTGTTTACCCAGCCTTTGCAATTCAGTCCTTGTTGGTTGTTGTCTGAATATAAATCCACTTTTCTTCATTTCGCCCTGCCGTTGAAGCAGAGAGCTAAGCTGGATATGCATTGAAAGTGAAGTATCAGGCTTAATTGATTTGGGGTAGTAACCACCGTAACAAGCAAGATAATACCCACTTTTTTGTGAATACAAATCCTTTTTTCCACATTTCTTCTTGCCGTTGAAGCATAGAGCAATGTTAGAGTTGCATTAAATGTGTGTATGTTTATTGAATTACGGGTATTATCTCCAGTTAACTTAGAAACATAGAAATGACGGCAGAAGAAGACCAAATGGCCCATCCAGTCTGTCCAGTAAGCTTTCACACTTTTTTTTCTCATACTTATCTGTTACTCTTGGCCCTTAATAACTTTTTGGTTCTAGTTACCTTCCACCCTCGCCATTGATGTAGAGAGAGCAGTGCTGGAGCTGAATCTAAGTGAAGTATCTAGTTTAATTGGTTAGGGGTAATAACTGCTGCAATAAGCAAGCTACTCCCACGCTTATTTGTTTACCCAGCCTGTGCCATTCAGTCCTTGTTGGTTGTTGTCTGAATATAATTCCTCTTTTCTTTATTCCCCCCTGCCATTGAAGCAGTGAGTTGCGCTGGATATGTATTCCAAGTGAAGTATCAGGCTTAATTGATTCGGGGTAGTAACTGCCGTAACAAGTAAGCTACACCCATAATTATTTGTTTACCCAGACTATGTAATTCAGTCCTTGTTGGTTATTGCCTGAATATAAATCCTCTTTTCCTCTTTCCCCCTGCCGTTGAAGCAGAGAGCTATGCTGGGTATGCATTGAAAGTGAAGTATCAGACTTATTTGGTTTGGGGTAGTAACCGCCGCAACAAGCAAGCTACTCCCCGGTTGTTGTTTTTTTGTGAATGCAAATCCTTTTTACCACATTTCCTCTTGACGTTGAAGCATAGAGCAATGCTGGAGTCGCATTGACAGTGAGTATGTTTATTGAATAAGGGTATTAATCTCCAGGTAGTAACTGTCATTCCTGCAAGCCACCCCCATACCTCTTCTCTTCATTCATATCCTCTAGACTTTATGGATCCACAGTATTTATCCCACGCCCCTTTGAAGTCCTTCACAGTTTTGGTCTTCACCACTTCTTCCAGAAGGGCATTCCAGGCATCCACCACCCTCTTCTTGAAGAAAATACTTCCTGACATTGGTTCTGAGTCTTCCTCCCTGGACTTTCAAATCGTGACCCCTGGTTCTGCTGATTTTTTCCTAATGGAAAAGGTTTGTCATTGTCTTTAGATCATTAAAACATTTCATGTATCTGAAAGTCTGTATCATATCATCTCTGCTCCTCCTTTCCTCCAGGGTGTACATATTTAGATTCTTCAATCTCTCCTCATAAGTCATTCGATGAAGACCCTCCACCTTTTTGGTCGCCCTTCTCTGTACCGCCTCCATCCTGTCTCTGTCCCTTCAGAGATACAGACTGAGGATCTGTACAAGGGGATAATCACTTCCCTTTTCTTACTCAATATTCCTCTCTCTATGCAGCCCAGCATTCTTCTGGCTTTAGCTATCACCTTGTCACATTGTTTCGCCAACTTCAGATCATTAGACACTATCACCCCAAGGTTTCTCTCCTGCTCCGTGCACATCAACCCTTCACCCCCCATCGAATACAGTTCTTTTGGATTTACACACCTCATATGCATGACTCTGCACTTCTTGGCATTGAATCTCAGCTGGCATATCTTTGACCGCTGTTCCAGCTTCCTTAAATCCAGTCTCATTCTCTCCACTCCTTCCGGTGTGTCCACTCTGTTGCAGATCTTAGTGTCATCCGCAAAAAAGACAAACCTTACCTTCTATCCCATCCGCAATGTCGCTCACAAAGATATTTAACAAGACCGGTCCCAACATCGATCCTTGCAGCACTCCGCTTAACACTGCTCTCTCTTCAGGGTAAGTTCCATTTACCATCACACATTGTCTTCTGTCCATCAACCAGTTTGCGATCCAGGCCACCACCTTGGCACTCACTCCTAAGCTTCTCATTTTATTCACCAGCCTCCTGTGCGGGACCGTATCAATAGCTTTGCTAAAATCCAAATAGATGACATAGAGCGCTCTTCCTCGATCAAATTCCTTAGTCACCCAATCAAAAAAGTTGATCAGATTTGTCTGACATGACCTTCCCCTGGTGAAACGATGCTGCCTCTGGTCCATCAATTCTGCCTCTTGTAGATAGTACACAATTCTTTCCTTTAGCAGTGATTCCAATACCTTTCCCACCACCGAGGTGAGGCTAACTGGCCTGTAGTTTCCAGCCTCCTGTCTGTTCCCGCTCTTGTGAAGCGGGACCACTGTCGTTCTTCTCCAATCACTTGGCACCATCATTCCCGCAAGCCACCCTCTCTTCATTCACTTCCTCTAGACTTTATGGATCCACAGTATTTATCCCATGCCCTTTGAAATCCTTCACAGTTTAGGTCTTCACCACTTCCTTCGGAAGGGCAATCCAGGCATCCACCACCCTGTTCATGAAGAAATACTTCCTGACATTAGTTCTGAGTCTTCCTCCCTGGAGCTTCAAATCGTGACCCCTGGTTCTGCTGATTTTTTCCAACAGAAAAGGTTTGTTGTTGTCTTTGGATCATTAAAACCTTTCAAGTATCTGAAAGTCTGTATCATATCACCTGAAATAATTGGAAGCCATCTGGCAAGTGGTTAAAGCTTTAGAGGTGGCTATAGTGGATTTGACTAAAGTAACTAAAGATTCAAATAAAATATTTCAAAATATTGAGAACTCTCTTGCAAAAACAGATGAAAAAGTGGAAAATATAGAGAAAAGAATAACAACTTTTGAAGGATGGCATCAAACATTTACGTGAGCTGAAATAATGTATGGGAAAAAACTAGAAGAGACAGAGAATATTTTAAAGTATTTGAACCTCAGGATCCTGAACTTTCCTAAGCATGACCTAATAACTCCTCAGAACATGTTTAAGGAGTATCTGCAGCAAGTTCTAAAAATGCCACTACAAGTGATGCCAGTTTTCTCAAAAATATTCTACAACTAAAGTTAATTATTTCATCGAGCAAAGTAGAAGAGAAATTTGACTGAAATTATTGAAGCAACTTCAGATACAATTATAACCACTAGACCTACATTACATGTATCTTTTACCTTTGCCACAGATCGTAAAGCAGTCTTTCGTTTATTTATGAGAAATCATATGGCTTTATTTTATGGAGCCAAGGTCTGGATCTATCCAGACTTTTCAATGTCAATGCAAGAAAAAAGAAAGAATTTCTTAGCATTTAGAAATGAGATTGAAGAACAAGGGGGGGGAAATGATTTTGAAATTTCCATTCAAGTGTGAGGTTCTTTGGCAAAATTAAAAGTATATATTTTTTGAGGTTTCACAATTTAAAAAGTTTCTAGTTTCTCACCCTAAGGATACTGTTATTTTGGAAGCTGAGGCAAATTAGAGAAGTAACCAATTGTCTCTCTCTTTTTCAATTGTTGTAAGAGGTATAAGGCTCTCTTTTTTCCTATATTGTTACTCAATTTCTTCTTTCCTGGGGTATTACTTTAAATGTTGAATACAGATAAATATAATTGAGAATTGATTGATGTATACAATTTATTACAACTTCTGTAAATGAATACAATGAGAATTAATTGTATTTGAAAATGGCATAAATAAAAAATTAAAAAAAACCCCAAAAAACCTATAAAATAAATCCATTGCACATAAAATCTTGAAACTCTGCTAGCAAACCTCATTTTTTGACTTTATGACTTTGTTAAAACTCAACGAGAGATTGCTCAAATGCTTGTAAAAAGAAAAACTCTTGATCTTCTTCCTGAATTGAGCTCTCCTCTTTTATTTCTCATAGCAATGGGTTCCATAATTCCAGTCTCTGGACATAAAATAGACTTTTTCTAGTGTCATCAAGCCTGACAATAAAAAAAGAATATCGAGCAATTCCAATGAGGCTGATCTGAGTAGCCTAGATGGACAATACAATTTAAGGGCAGCATTGAAACATGGCGGTGACAGATTGTGAATTTTTTAAATACCAATACTAAAATTTTAAACTGAATGTGCCTTTTTACTGGTTGCAAGTGTAATTTATCCAGGATTGAAGTAAGATGCTGGCGAAAATTTAAACAGCTGAGTTTTGGACTCACTGGAGGGCTCAAACAGTTGTTTGGGGGAGCCCTAAGTATAAAACATTACAATAATTTAGAGTTGAAAGTGCAATGGAATGAAAAATAATTTTTAGATCATTCTCGCACAAGTATGGACGCATTTGGTGCAGATGCAGTTTGTAGTAAGCACTCTCGACTACCTGTCCAAGGTGAGGATTCATGTGCATGTGCATGTGTACTCAGCTTGTGAACATCGCATATATAGCAAAACACAGAGTACACAATAAATCCTTATTTGTGCATTGCACTGGTTCATAACATACAAATTTGAACTCGGTTTTATAAAAAAATTGCATGTGTATGTTTGTGTGCCTTGATTAAATAATAAAAGCCAGAGAAAGTTGAGTAACTTGCTTTGAGAAGGTGTTAGTGAAGTGGACTGATTTGAGTAGGTGTCGTTTTGTCACACAGGAACAACGGCAGAGTCATTTTCAAACTAAGGGCCTGATTCACTAAGAGCCGGATTTTAAAAGATTTACGTGCGTCACTGGGCCTACGTGCGCCGGGCCTATTTTAAAAAGGTCCGGTGATGCGCGTAAAGTCCCGGGACGCATGTAAGTCCCGGGGCTTTACAAAAGGGGTGGTCTGGGACGGGGCGGGGTCAGGCTCTTGGCAAAGTGGCCATATTTGCCGCTGTACCGGGGATCACACGCCGGCCAAGTGCCCCAGGGCTGAAGTAAGTTTTGCAACAAAGAAAACAAAAAGGAAAAGGTAGGGGAGAAAGGGCGGGGGAGGTAGGGGAAGGGAAGGTGGGGTGGGGGATAGGGAACGGGGGAAGGCTGCGTGGCTCAGCACAGGCTTGGCACATGCAAGAAGCACAATTGTGCATCCCTTGCGCGCCGACTCCTGATTTTATAACTTGCGCGCGCCTGCTTGGGGATTGCTCAGTAACCCCAACCAGAGGGAGTATTGAGAGGAGAAGGCTGGTGGCTGACACTTGCTGTGTAATATTGGGACTTAAAAGTTTGGGGAGAGATGACATTTTGGGTTAAATTACTTCTAGTGTAGGTGTGCCTTGATTAAAAGCTAGGAAATGTAAGTAAATTATCGTGAGTATGTGTGTGCCTGATTTAAACAAAAAAAAAAAAAAGACTAGGGAAGTAGGTATTTTCTTTTTTTTGGTGTCTCTGTGTGTGCCTTGATTAAAGAAGAAGACTTGGGAGATGAATAATTTATTTTTTAGTTGCTGTGTGTTCCTTGATTGGAAAAGAAGACTAAAGAGTTAAGACATTTCCTTTTAGTATGACTTGACTAAAAAAAGAATACTAGGAAGGCAGGTAATTTCTCTTTTAGTGAATGTGTGTCTGCCATGCTTAGAAAAGAATACCAGGGTAGTAGTTCATTTCTTTTTTAGTGTCTGTGTGTGTGCCTTGATTACAAAGGAAGACTAGGAAATAGGGATGGACATGTGGCACATTTAAAACTAATCGAAGAAAGTTCTTTTTTACTCAACGCACAATTAAACTCTGGAATTTGTTGCCAGAGGATGTGGTTAGTGCAGTTAGTATAGCTGTGTTTAAAAAAGGATTGGATAAGTTCTTGGAGGAGAAGTCCATTACCTGCTATTAATTAAGTTGACTTAGAAAATAACCACTGCTACTACTAGGAACGGTAACATGGAAAAGACTTGGTACTTGCCAGGTTCTTATGGACTGGATTGGCCATTGTTGGAAACAGGATGCTGGGCTTGATGGACCCTTGGTCTGACCCAGTATGGCATGTTCTTATGTTCTTACATGCAGGAGAAATGAAATAGCAAATGAGATGAAATTTCATATTTTGTTTCAGGTCATTTTCAAAATGAAACAAGTTAAATTCCGACAAAATTTCATTGGAATTTCATTTTGTTTTGAAAACCGTTTAAAAAAAAAAAAAAGGGTCTCAGTTGGGCCTAAACCTAGGCCCAAAGCCATGGCCTTGCCTAGGGAATAGACTGAGAACCAAAGCAAGGGCTATGGCCTACATCTGAGCATGACTTTGATCCTCAGCCAAAGCCTAGGCCCAAGGCCTGAGCCTAGGCATAGAGTGCTAACCCAGCAAAGGTGCATGGCCTATGCCTGAGAGTTCTGGAATCTCAGTCTAGGTCTTACCCCAAAGGCAGGGCCTCAGCTAAGACCTGAGCGAAGATCCAGGCCCAGGAAATTTCCTGACTCCCATTCATTTTCTGAATCATATGTATATGCACGATGCTGGAGCCCGGCAAGATGGATGGGTCCCAACACCTGCGCCTCAGCCTAGGCTAGGGCCTAGTCCCAGGCAAGATGTCAGGGCCTGGTCCAGAGACTAGGAGCTGAAGCATAGGTCTTGGCCCAGACCCAGGCCCAATACGGGGGCCTGACTCAGCTGAGGTTAGGGCCCGGGCAAAGATGCAATACTAGGGCCAGGTCTAGAAACAAGATCTTGACCCCTTGGCTTCAACCTGGATCAATGTCCAAGGCCAGGGCCTGACCCAGAGGCCAGGACCCAATGTCCTCATGGCGGGCCTGGGCCAAGCCTCCCCGCGTCAGGACCAGGCATCAAAGCCTGGGCCTTGTGTAATGCCTAGGCTGAGGTCATGATGACCTTCTGTGGCCTAGGCCTAGGATTCAGCCTTGTTCTATGCCTTGCTATTGGATGTCCCCCAGACCTGGTAAGTGTAGGCTGGGGAGGATCCTGGCCCTGGCTTTTTTTCAGGTACGAGTGATGGATGATGGGGTTGGGAGGGCTCAAGAGCCCCATTTCTTTTCTTTTTTTTTCAGTTTCTGGATATTTTTTTTTTAAGTTTATTTTGTTTTATAAACTAAATAAATGGAAAAAAAACATTAAATGAAATGAAATTCATGGGGAAACCACTCCCCCAATATGAATCTAAATTTTTACTTTTTTCCACCCCCTACTAGGAAGGAAGGTAATTTCTTTTTTAATGTCTGCATGTGTGTGCCTTGTATAAGAAATAAAAGCCATAAAAAGGTAGGTAACTTGCTTTGAAAAGGTGTGAGAGACGTGTGATTTATTTGAGTAGGTGTCAAGTTGTTGCACAGCAGAGATTGAATGGCAAACTAATTTAAGTGTTAATCATCGAAGATTTTTTTTAATACTAATTTGCCTTTGAAGATCAAGATATATTGCCAGGGGAGTGCCGCAGTAAACCTCAATCCTGAGGGAATATCCAAAGAAGAAGATTTGGCTGATGGCTGAGGATCGGTAAGTACTGCTCGCTGCATAATATTGAGACTTAAACGTTTAGGGAGAGGTGAAACTGTGGTGTAAAATAACTTCTAGTGTAGGTGTGCCTTGATTAAAAACTAGGAAATGTAAGTAAATTCTTTTAGTGTGCATGTGTGTTTGTGCCTGATTAAAACAATAAAATAACTAAGCATGTTTGTAATTTATTTTAGTTTAGTTTCTGTGAGGTAGATCTTCAAAAGTACGCTGGATTTTATAAGATACGCGTGTAGCCGCACGTGTCTTATACAATCCAGGGTTGGCGCGTGCAAGGCTGCGCAAAATCGGCAGCCTGCACGCACCGAGCCGCAGCCTGCCTCCGTTCCCTCCGCCCTCCCCCCACCTTCCCCTCCCTTCCCCTACCTAACCCACCCCCCCAGCCCTATCTAAACCCCCCCTTTACCTTTGTCGGCAAAGTTACGCCTGCTGAAAGCAGGCGTAACTTTGCGTGCATGTCAGCCGGCAGCCCCGCTCCGTCCTCCGGTCCCGGGGGCTGGTCCGGAGGCCTTGACCACGCCCCCAGGCCAGCGCCACGCCCCCGGGCCCACCCCCGAAACGCCACGGCACGCCCCCGAAACGCTGCATCATTTCGGGAACGCCCCCGGACAAGCCCCCTCCCTCCCCTTTTCGAAAGCCCCGGGACTTACGCGTGTCCCGGGGCCTATGCAAAATAGGCGTGCCGGCGCGTGCGGGCCTTTTAAAATCCGCCCCTGTATGTTTATTTATTTATTTATTTGCAGGGTTTTATATACCGTTATTCGGTAGAACCATCATAACGGTTTACAAATCTGCAATTATCATCCAACATATGCAATTATCTTACAATCAAATGGAGTTAACATAGTAGTTGTGAACAGTAGGGTTTTGTGAAGAATCAACATATTTTCTTAGTCGTTGAATAACAGAATATTGCGGAGAACATTTTCAAAGAACTTAACGGATCAAGGGAGTGAGCACGGAGGGGTAGAAAAGGAGGGTACATCAGGAGAGCCTGTGTGCCTCGATTGAAAAAGATTAGGGAGGTAGGTAATTTATTTTTTTATTGTCATTCTTTCCCTCTCACCCATCCATATTCTCATTCTTTGATTTAAAAACTATTATCACATATACATAAGAGAACAAGTTATTTTCATATCAAAAATCAATCATGGATTTATCTAGAACAAGGCAGTGACCTAGCCTTTATCAGTTAGATTAATTGTCCCCTTGCACGTCATTGCCAAATTAACATTAAATGTATCACATAAATTTAAAGGACTCTGATTTACTCTTCCCCAATCCCACAACAAATTAAGGGCTGGATTTTCTAAGATCACACAGGTTTGTGAATTCCGCAGTAAGGGGGGCGGGCATGCGAGAGCCGGCAGCGATTGCACCACCGTGGTGTTATCACTGCTGGCTTTCGCACCCAATAGCGCCACCGTGAAAGGTGGTGCTATTGAGCGCGCTACTGGCAGCGATAACAGGTCTTACCTTATCGCCGCCAGCGAAGTTACTACTGCATCCGCCCCGACGCCGCCCCGACTCCTCCTCTTCCAGTCCTGACTCCGTCCCTATCTAGCTATTGCTTGCGAAAAGTCCCTTTTCACATGCGATATCGATAGAAAATGACTCCCTAAATTAATTAGGAACTCAACAATTTGAAGATGCAAGCAGCAGTCCAGCAGTGAGATGGGGACCTTCCTGGCTTTTGCACCAAAATGCCACATGTATGATTATCTATCAGTTGGGAGAGGTTGCATACATGCACTAGTGCAAAGAGTTCCTGGCATGAATCTGATCTCTGGAGTCCAGAGTGGCAGATGTGGCGGAGCTGAAGCAGACAGAGAGTGCGCAGAAGAGATCACCAGGGACATAGAAGCCAAGTCCCAATTCCAGTCCAGCAGCCCTTGTGTTGCTTTGTGGAACAAGGTCATCTGGTCACTCTGGTGTAGCAGGACGTGATCCTGTAGCAAGGACATGTTCTCCAGGTGAAGAATTATCCTCATACCAAGGATGCCCAGGAGGGAAGGATTAGGTTAGCCATCATAATAGGTGATTTGATTTTTAGTAATATATTTTACTGGGTGGCTGGTGGACGTGACAATTGCTTAGTAAGTTGCCTGCCTGGTGCAAATGTGCTGGTCCTTAGTTATTGCCTAGATAATATTTTAGACAGTGTTGGGGAGGAGCTGATTGTCATGATACATGGATTACCAATTTCATAGGAAGGTATGGGAGGGAGGTTCTGGAAGCCAAATGTAGGCTCTTAAGTAGAAAATTGAAATCCAGAACCTTGAGAGACCATTTTCTGAAATGCTCCCCATTTCATGTGCAGGACTCCAGAGACATGCAGAACTCCAGAATCTCAATGCATGGATGAGTTGATGGTGTAGAAAAGAGGGCTTTAGTTTTATTAGGAACTGAACACTATTTGGGGGAAGGGAAGCATATTCTGAAGGGATAGGTGGAACCAGCTGCTGGTGATAACCTTCAAAAAGGAGACAGAGCAACTTTTAAACTATAACATGGAGGAAAGCCAACAATCACAACAATGCATGATTCAGATACTAAAATATAGAGGAATTAGTTCATTTCGATAGAGAGCTTCCAATAAAAGCAATAGTAGTCCATTTGCCTATAGGTAAAGAACTACCTGAGATAAAAGATTCCAAAATATCCCATGTCAAGTGATAAGCAGATAGTTAATACCAGCAAAAAAAATCCCCAAACTTTGAAATATCTGTTTGCAAATGCCTAAAGTCTAACAATTAAGATGGGAGAATTAGAATGTATAGCACTGAATGAAGAGGTAGACATAACTGGCATTTCAGAGACCTGGTGGAAGAAGGTGGATAACCAATGGGATATGTTATACCAGGGTACAAATTATATCATAATAATAGGATTGCTCTACCTGAAGGAGGGGTGGCACTTTAACAGGCCAATGCAATATCTGCGCAGGAAGATTGAGCACCCACTTTCCTAATGCGTGCCCATTCACCTCTCCTAGGCAAGTGATGCAGTAGACTAATGAGTTGCTGCATTAAAAAGGCACTAAGGGAAATTGTGCGTCCCTAGCACCTCCTCAGCATTGGACACCTTGGAGAAGTGGCTGTGCATGGGTTAGGAAAATGGATGCTCGTAAAATTGAGCATCCGTTTTCTTTTTTTTTTTTTAATTCTTTATTTATACCATTTTCAAATTTACAAGCAACCACTTGTTAATGCAATATACCACAAATACAATACAACTTTTATATCATGAGAATAAACAATATCAATACTCAATTACCATCATTAGTATTGTGGTGAAATAAAAGAAAAATCTGGGAGAGCTGAAAGAAAAATGAGCGAACAAAAACAATTAGAAAATTTTTAAATGTTTTAAAAACATTTGTCCCTCCAACATCATTTTATACTCCCTAGCATCAGGATTTATGGGGGCCCAGATCTTGCCTCTATAAAGGCACGCAGTTGTAAAGGATCAAAAAATATATATCGCTGCCCCTGATAAATCAAGCAGCATTTGCAAGGGAATTGCAGTTTGAAAATTGCTCCCTTCTGCAATGCTTCCCCTCTTAAAGCAAGAAAAGCCTTTCTTCTTAATTGGGTTTGCTTTACTATGTCTTGAAAACAATACACTTTAAATCCAAAAAACAAAGTTTGATTACTTCTAAAGTAATATTTGAAGACATTATTTTTGTCCATAAGAAAAGTGAAAGTGACCAATAAAGGTCTACGAAATGAAACAGTCATATCCTGCGAGGAATTCAATAATGTTGTCATATCTGGAATACTTTGGTCTTCAGCAGTTCCTGGATTTTGATCAGATGAATATAAATAATATGCTTTTGAAATCATAGGCTTGAGTTCTTCTGGTATCTTCAATACCTGTGTCACATACAGCTTAAATAAATCAACCGGAGCAATGTTCTTAAAGACTGGAAAATTTGTAAATCTTAAGTTGTGTGACCTTAAGGCATTTTCTACTTTTTCAAGCTTATTATTTATCTCTGAATGTGTCAAAATCATTTCCGTATTAACTTTCTCAATACCCAAAACTCTTTTTTCCAAAGTCTCAATTTTTTCCTTTTGCACTTGAATTTCAGTTGCATTGTTCTTGCCTTGTTGTTTAACCTCCATTATTTCTTTAGTTAAGGCCAATATAGCTTTCTCTATGGATTGGAGAGCTTTCCAGATAGAGTTCAGCGATATCTCAGTTTCAGGGAGTAACGTTTTCGCCTGCATACCTTCTGGGCACGTTCCTGCTCCCCCTCCCGATGCTGAGCCAGCTCCGTTGTCAGGAACAGCGGTTTTTGCCCTTACTACAAGGATTTGCCCCTGCTCACCCTCCTTCCCTTCAGGGCTCACCTTGTCTTTCAGTTCCTGTATGGTAAGTCCTTCTCTCTTTTGCGACGGTGTTTCGGCCTCGCTGCAGCTTCCACTCGCTAGGCCCTCCGCGCTCACGCTACTATGCTCCACGCTGTATCCCGGCGGCTCAGGTCTTGTTGGAGACCGGGGACTTAAAGTTGTTTCAGTCGGGGAGATATTTTCCCGCTCAAGAAAGCTCTCCCCAGCGACCTCCTCACCCGGTAATAAAGGGGGGACGGCAGCGAAAAAGCTTCCAATTCTGGGTTGCGATGGATCCGTAGGGGTGGAGGTATTCTCTCCTCCCCTCACCCGTGCTTTCCGCTTTGTGTGCGGCATCATACAAGAAAAGATTTTAGCGGAAAATTTGTGAAAAGCGGGAGCTCTTGACGCCACAACCGTTCAGGTGGCCATCTTGGAAAGCTCTCCTTAGCATCCGTTTTCCTAACCTGACCACTATCAAGACATTTAAAAATTTTTTTTTTTCATGTTGCTTTCTGTGGTTTCTCCAACTTAATATCAACAGAATATTAAGTCGGAGGAACCACAGAAAAGAAGTATTTTCTGTTTTATTGTTAAACTTTTGTGGCTCCTCAACGCCAGCTCCAGGGCTGGTGTTACGTTTTGAGAGTCAAAATGTGTGTGTGTTGGCTGCACGGTCATTTTTTTCATAAGGGTGTAATAGCCAATAGCCTCATCACCTTGGCATTTACATGTGATGAACACTATTAGTGACGCGTTGGTTTGGGCACACATTTTGGATGCGCTGATCCCCTAATTGCATCCGGATTTATGGACGTGTGTCCAAAATGCACATCCAATCATGGGTTAACCTGTGTGTTAGCCTGAGTGCACAATATTGCATCAGATTGTAAGTTAGGGATGGCGTAGAGTCTAAAGATTTTGCAGGAGACTATGGATGGAAATTTCATGTGTGAGGGGAAGTGTGTGAACAGATGGACAATGAAATGCTAGCAGTGATTAGGTAAACTAATAAATTTGGCAGCACAGTAATAATGGGAGATTTGATTACCCCAGTATTGACTAGATAAATGTCACATCAGGACATGCTAGGGAGGTAAAGTTTCTAGATTAATGACTGGGAGGACATTAATGCTAGAGCTAGAGATTTCCCTAAACTTTCAAAGGGGGAGGCTTTGACAAAAGTTTAGGAAAATAGAAATAAACCTAAAAGATGCAGCTATACAGGATAAGAGTTTACATCAGGCGTAATCACTGTTTAAAAATACCATCTTAGAAGCCCAGTCCAGATGTATTCCACTCATTAAAAAAAAAAAAAAAAGGAAGGCCATACATTGGCTGACATGGTTAAAAGGTGAGGTGAAAGGCTATTTCAGCCAAAAAGAATTTTTTTCTAAAACTGGAAAAGGAAGCCATCTGAATAAAATTGGAAAAAAAAATATAAGCATTGGCAAATTAGATGTAAAACATTGACAAGGCAGGCTAAATTAAAATTTGAAAGATCTAGGTGGAGCCTGTTTCTTCGAAAAAATTTCCCTCTTAGAATTTCAATATGCCTGTGAAAAGGAAGGGGAAAACAAAGAACTATCCCTTGGACCCCCCGACTCTTACCGGGCAGCACACTATCCAGCAGTGTTTGGAGATGGCTACAGTGAAGGGGCCAGGAGATCTGGCTGTCAAAGGGAGCGGAGGAGAGTTATCGTTGACCTCAGAAGAAGTTTCCCTGAGCCCGGATGTCAGACCTCCACCGCAGGAGCGAGAACACCAGCAGAAGCTGACCAGCCAGAGCCCCGGAATGGTAGTTACTGGTTTGGTATCCGAGGGAGCGAATGCAGAGAGTGTACTCGCTGCAGGAACGCTGGAACCCTCAACCGGAGAGATGGATAGAACCCCGGCTGAGGAAACATCTGCTATTGGAGGCAAAGGTGAGACGCTAAATATTTCTCAGCCAGCCTTTACTATGATTCCTAAACCAGCAACAATAACCCTTGAGTCTATTTGGGATTTATTAAAAAGCATGGATAATGCTGTGAACGACTATTCAATGAAGATATCAACTTTATCTTAACAAATGGAAATAATCTCAAATAATAACAAAGAACAAATTTTGGAAAAATTCTCTAAAATGGAAGAAGATTTAAAGGCATTCAAAGGAGTGCAGAGCTCCCTTATTCCGGATGGAGACATTCTGAGTAGAAGTGTCGAATATGTGTAGAATAGATTGAGACACTTGAACTTGTGCTTTTTAAATTTTCCAAAAGTGGTGGGGGAAGTACCTCATGTTACATTGAGGAGATACCTCTTGGCAATATTAGAATATACCCCTGATCAAACCCCCACTATGGATAAGGTTTACTTATTACCATCTGGTGCAAAGCCTCAAGTGCAAATACAACCCATGGATCTTGAAAACCTCACAGATTACCTTGAGTCATCTCATTATGAAATTATAGAAAGAGCTACATTATTGGTTACTTTTTTGACTGAAACTGATCTGAGTGCAGTCATGAAGAAGTATTTTAGAAGAGCAAATAACCCATTTATGGGACCACCTATAAGAATATTTCTTGATCTATCTAAGATCACTCAGGAAAGAAGAAAAGGCTTTTTAGCCTTAAGACAAGAAACCCTGAATATTGGGGCTCCTTTTTATCTAAGATACCCTGCAAAATGTTTAGTGAAAATAAGAGGAGATAATTTTGTGTTTACAGCACCAGAACAGTTGAGAAAATGTATTGACTCAAGGAAATAGGGAACAGCAAGTGGAATCACTGAATGACATAATAGGTGAATGTAGCTGAAAAGTGTCCTGCTAGGTCGTTTCCTATAAGTATTTCTTGTTTGTATCTCCTTGATAGTCTCCACCCCCAAGGCTTGGGAGTCTAACGGATACTTAGGATGAAAGTTATTATGTTTCTTTATTGAAAATTTGATGATTTCTTGTTTTGTTGTGAAATTGTATCATGTTATTTAAGCAAGGTGTATCTTTGTGAAAACATTTGAAACTTAATAAAATATAAATTAAAACAAATTTTGAAAAGAAGCTGGCTGTAGATGCAAAAACTCATAATAAAAACTTTAAAAAATATATTCTAAGCAGGAAGAGAGTGAGGGAGTTGCTTGGACCATTAGATGGTCAAGGGGTTGAAGGGGCACTTAAAGAAGATAAGGCCATTGTGGAAAGTCTGAATGAATTCTTTGCTCTGATGTTTACTGAAAATGATGTTGGGGAGATATCTATGCTGGAAACCTTTTTTAATGGTGATAATTTAGAAGTACTGATACAAATCACTGTAAAGCTGGAAGATGTAATAAAGCAGACTGACAACATAGAGAGTAGCAAATTGCTCACATCAAATGGTATACACAGCAGAGTTCTGAAAGATTGCAGATCTGTAACTGGTAATTTGTAACTTATTGTTGGAATTGTCCATCATACCTGAAGAGTGCAGGGTGGCCAATGTATCCCCACTCTTTAAAAGGGCTCCAGGGATGATCCAGGAAACTATAAACTAGTGGCTCTGACTTCAGTGCTGGGAAAAAACATGGAAAATATTCTAAAGAGCAAAGTCAAAAAACATATAGAAAGACATAGTTTAATGGGACACAGCCAGCATGGATTTGCACAAGGGAAATTTTGCCTCACCATTCTGCTACATTTTTTGGAAAGGGTTAATAAACATGTGGATAATGGTGAGCTGGTGAATGTAATGTATTTGGATTTTCAGAAAACATTTGACAAAGTGCCTCATGAGAGGCTCCTGAGAAAATTAAAAAGCAATGGGAGAATTTTTTGAGGCCACCAAGCCACCAGTTCACATCTCGCTGCCACTTTTGATGAACTGAATCAGGCGATGAGGCTTCTCATCTACTGTGCAAATATCCATAGTGAGCAGCAAAAACCTAGGATTCCTTGCAATCCTGCACCCTGTGATCTCATAAATGAAATATAGGATCACATTTATTTATTTATTTTATTTTATTTAAAATCTTTTCTATACCGTCGTTAAGCTAGTTGCCGTCACAATGGTTCACAATAAGGCACATAATTTCAAACTTAAATGTGTTGAATTATATTAACTAAACAGGTGCCATCAAATACTGTAACATAGTTTCATATTAAATATTACTTATTGGTTGTGATAAGTCATGTCCATGTAATCAGTCACTTTAGCACACTCCCACCATATGTGGTGAAAATGCCCCTTCTCCCCATTCATGTCGCCGGCACTGATCAGATATCCATGGGAGCATCCTGGTCATTTTATCCAGTGTAAGATAACACCTGCAGAGTAACTTATAACCATTCTCTACCACTGATGAAACTGAACTCCTCCCCATCATTAGATATTACAATCCCAGTCTGTAAGCATCATTGTCATTTGCCTATTCTTTTCCCAAGCTACCCTTAGAGGAAACGACTTATTAAGTAAAAAGAATGTACGGGAACAGAATGGATAGTCCCCTACCAGTTGCTTTCCATACCTCACCCATATTGAAGAAGTGATTGGGAGAATGGGGAAGCTTTCTGCAACCATTCTTTATTGCTATCAGTTGACTAGACTAAGTACTCCATGGAAGGCAACCCTATGATATCCTGTTCCATCATGGCCCACATTGTACACTTGGATTTATAGTGCCATTCAAGTACAGGGCCAGAATAATAGAGAATGAGATTAGGAACCCCCAATCACCCCTTGCATTTAGTATTGAAATAAAACTTCTCCTGCCACTCTTGGTGGTCTCCTCTTCCAAATAAACCTAAGGAGTTTCCTTTTCCAGTCCCTCAAAAGCTCCACTGAAATAGAAGCGTTCTCATTTTTCCAGGTCTGTGAATACTCCTGTCACCAATGAGCCATAATTAATATCAAATAATTTCTCTAAGTTCACCTCCAGCCAGACCCCTAGATACTTCACACTCTCCCTTGCTCACTTGAAGGTTAAATTTTCCTTCAGACTGTCTACTACCGCCTTTTCAAGGTTCAGATTCAAAATTTCTGATTCATTGTTGTTAGCTTTAAATTCCTATACTGTCCCATATTTTCTTATTTCATCTATCAAGATAGGAAGGGATAATTCTGGATCCATGAATGTGAACAGCAGATCATCTGCAAACAGTCATCTTGTAGGATTTTTCACCTATCTGGACCACCAATACCCTACTGTTATCTCTAACTTTAGTAGCAAATGGTTCCAGAGAGAGTGCAAACAACAAGGGAGATATCAAGCAACCTTGTTTAATACCCCTTTCCACCTCAAGCAAACAGAATAACCCCCATGAACCCATATACTCATTTTCTGATCATTAAATAAACCCTTCACCCATGTCAAAAAACAGGACCTCCAGACCCATCTGATGCAGTACCTAAAACAAATATGGCCAGTGCACCCTGTCAAATGCTTTCTCAGTGTTTACCACCAAAGGTACTGCAGGGATTCTCTGCTGCTGTACCCACCACATTAAATTTAAAACAGTCTGCTTGTGATTTAACTACTCTGAATAATTTTGTATCATCCGCAAATTTGATAACCTCACACGTCATATTCCTTTCCAGATCATTTATATATATAGGGGTAGATTTTATAAATTTACGCGCGAGCGTACTTTTGTTCGTGCACCAGGCGCGAACAAAAGTACGCTGGATTTTATAAGATACGCGCGTAGCCTATAAAATCCGGGGTTGGCGCGCGCAAGGGAGTGCATATTTGTGCAACCTGCGTGCGCCGAGCCCGGCGCGCGCTGCCTGTTCCCTCCGAGGCCGCTCTGAAATCTCTCCCCTTTCCTCTCCCCTTCTCTGTTTTGGTTCAATTTTTAAACCTGGCAGCCCCACCAAGCAGGTAATCAATTAGTTTGTAGCTGCTGTTTACAGGGGAAACAGACTTTTAGTCTGCCTCAGTCTGGTATACGCTGACACAGGTCCACTTAATGCTTCTACAGAATTTCATGAAAGATCCTGTAAGATGTCTACCTCTGTCTCAATTCTACATGAACACTCTACACTGACTATTTGTAGCTACATTCCTGCAAAACCTAATTATTGCAAAAAAATATGCAAAACAAAAAGAATACTTTTTGCTCATATTTAGTGATTACTACACATCCAATTAAAGCTTATTACTTATTCATAGACGAGCTTATCTGGAGTGCCATTGTGTTATACACACCTTGTCAGTGATTAATAAATCAGCAGATTATTCTAGCACAATTATAAATCCAGGAGCTGTCTAGATAATCAGACAGCAAAACAAAGGAAATACCTCAATTACAAAGAAAATTCCTCAGTTGTACAGCATCTTGGAATCTTCCTAATCATCATGAGTGCACAGCAGCACAGTGATCAATCACATCAGTTTAGTTACAACCCATATTTCCTTGGAATTTATACTTATTTACCAATACTAAAAATTTAAAATATCAACTTTTAGTCAATGCATGCAGTTTACAGCTTACGTACAAGTTCATTTGCAAAGGGAAACTCTCTGTGGAGTTCCCCTTTGAAAATGCTCCAGTACACACACCATGGATACAAAAATACCTGCGGATTTTGTACCTGTGACAACTACCTGCTGACTGGAGGCAGTTTGTTGAAGAAAATGATGCAGTTTTGTCGCTTGCCCTCTGCCAGGCCCCATTCTCTCCGCTGTCACTCCTTACTTGCAGATTGTTACAGAGAAGCTGACAACACTTGACCCAGACTGAAGCCCAGCAGATAAACACTGATCCTTACAAATAGAGCAGAAGACAGAAACATAACAATAGGAAGGGAAACAGTAGTGGAAACAAATCTCCAATTATACTTCAGGATCCAGTTGCTCACATTTCATAGTCAGTAAGAGCATGTTCTAGCCTCCATTTTATATAGTTTAGGAGAGGGGGGGAGATTAAATGGGAGAAAAGCAGCACCACACATTTGCAAACTAGCTCTCAGAGGGTAAATAGCATAGCATGCAGCCGGCATTTCCACAAAATAAAATAGCATCTGATGCCCTTATCTTCTTTTATACAAGCTACAATACAACAGTTAAGCAATCAAGTTAGATTCTTATAGGACTATCATAACGCCCATACATAGGTCCATTTTACTCAATTGTACTGCGGATCATTTATAATCATCGGTCTGTAATGCACACTAAATAATGATTCTTTTCTTAGAGAAAACATGTTTTTTTAAATTTTTCCAGTTTGCAAATAAAAATACTTTCCTAGTTAACTCACGCCCAACATATCATGTTTTGTGGCACTTGTAGCACTGTGTCGGGGGCTCTTCATAAAGCATATCCATGCTGCAAGCTACTTTATAACAACGGTTTTGCAAAAAGAACACTTCGGGGTTAGAACAGCCTTCATAAAGTTTCACTAGATGAATTAATTGTTAATAAAAAACCTACATTAGCAATGACATGTAACCGTTTAATATCAAAGGGCAGCCATATCTAAAAAGGCAATGTGTACATGGATCTTAGGAAGGACATACATTCATTTAAAAAGTGCATCCATTTAAAATTCTCTTTCTAATAAAAAATATTCCCCTCTCGATTTCCATATTGAGGCCCTTGGGAGAAACTGATCCATTGTTGTTCTCTCTGTGGTTGATGCAACTGGTATTACTCCTTGCGATAGAACTAAGGCTCTGCATGCTTGGAAACAATCCACCAACCAGACATAGAGCAGACAGGCTGTCTTTTAGCCCACCAGGGAAGCAGAGGACAATGCAATGAGGAAAATAAAGAGAGAGGAAATTATGTCACTATTAGATAAGATGTTTTGGGGTAATGTAGTTGTAAAGGGGGACAGGTGTGACCAATTAGGTCATAGTTTAAACCAAAAGAAAAGCCACTTGGAAAAGCTGGAAAAGGGCAATAAGAACATAAGAAAATGCCATACTGGGTCAGAACAAGGGTCCATCAAGCCCAGCATCCTGTTTCCAACAGTGGCCAATCCAGGCCATAAGAACCTGGCAAGTACCCAAAAACTAAATCTATTCCATGTTACCATTGCTAATGGCAGTGGCTATTTTCTAAGTGAACTTATAGAAATGAAATGACGGCAGAAGAAGACCAACAGCCCATCCAGTCTGCCCAGCAAGCTTCGCACTCTTATTTTTTTTCTCATACTTATCTGTTACTCTGGGCTCTTAGTAACCCTTTGGTTCTATTTCCCTTCCACCCCCACCATTAATGCAAAGAGCAGTGTTGGAACTGCATCTAAGTATAATATCTAACTTAATTAGTTAGGGGTAGTAACCGCTGCAATAAGCAAGCTACACTCTTGCCCATTTGTCTACCCAGATTATGCGACTCAGTCCCTGTTGGTTGTTGTCTGTATATAGATCTACTTTTCTTCATTCCCCCTGCCGTTGAAGCAGAGAGCTATGCTGGATATGCACGTAGTATCAGACTTTCTCCCCTGCCGTTGAAGCAGAGAGCTATGCTGGATATGCACGTAGTATCAGACTTTCTCCCCTGCCGTTGAAGCAGAGAGCTATGCTGGATATGCACATAGGGGCGGATTTTAAAAGGAGCGCGAAAAGGCCTACTTTTGTTTGCGCTCAGGCACAAACAAAAGTACGCTGGATTTTAGTAGATACGCGCGGAGCCGCGCGTATCTACTAAAAAACCTGGATCGGCGCGCGCAAGGCTATGGATTTTGTATAGCCGGCGCGCGCCGAGCCGCGCAGCCTACCCCCGTTCCCTCCGAGGCCGCTCCGAAATCGGAGCGGCCTCGGAGGGAATCCTCTAACACACTCCCCTCACCTTCCCCTCCCTTCCTCTACCTAACCCACCCGTCCGGCCCTGTCTATACCCCCCCCCTTACCTTTGTTGGGGGATTTACGCCTCCCGGAGGGAGGCGTAAATCCCCGCGCGCCAGCGGGCCTCCTGCGCGCCGGGCCGCGACCTGGGGGCGGGTACGGAGGGCGCGGCCATGCCCCCGGACCGCCCCGGGTCGTAGCCACGCCCCCGTACCCGCCCCCAAAACGCTGCCGACACGCCCCGAAAACACCGCGACGACCGGGACCGCCCCCGACACGCCCCCGACACGCCCCCAACACGCCCCCCTCGGAGAACCCCGGGACTTACGCGAGTACCGGGGCTCTGCGCACGCCGGTAGGCCTATGTAAAATAGGCTTACCGGCGCGCAGGGCCCTGCTCGCCTAAATCCGCCCGGTTTTGGGCGGATTTAGGCGAGCAGGGCTCTGAAAATCCGCCTCATAGTGTCAGACATTCTCCCCTGCGGTTGAAGCAGAGAGCTATGCTGGTTATGCATTGAAAGTGAAGTATCAGGCTTATTTGGTTTGGGGTAGTAACCGCCGTAACAAGCAAGCTACTCCCCGCTTTTTGTGAATTCAAATCTTTTTCGACATTTCCTCTTGCCATTGAAGCTTGGAGCAATGTTGGAGTTGCATTAATCGTGTGTATGTTTATTGAATAAGGGTATTATCTCCAGGTAGTAGCCGTCAATTCCACCTGCTCTTCATTCACGTCCTCTAGACTTTATGGATCCACAGTGTTTATCCCACGACCCTTTGAAGTCCTTCACAGTTCTGGTCTTCACCGCTTCCTCCGGAAGGACATTCCAGGCATCTACCACCCTCTCTGTGAAGAAATACTTCCCGACTTTAGTTCTGAGTCTTCCTCCCTGGAGCTTCAAATCATGACCCCTGGTTCTGCTGATTTTTTTCCGACGGAAAAGGTTTGTCGTTGTCTTTGGATCGTTGAAACCTTTCAAGTATCTGAAAGTCTGTATCATATCACCTCTGCTCCTCCTTTCCTCCAGGGTGTACATATTTAGATTCTTCAATCTCTCCTCATAAGTCATTCGATGAAGACCCTCCACCTTTTTGGTCGCCCTTCTCTGGACCGCCTCCATCCTGTCTCTTCTCCTCCAAGAACATATCCAATCCTTTTTTAAACACCGCTATACTAACTGCACTAACCACATCCTCTGGCAACAAATTCCAGAGTTTAATTGTGCATTGAGTAAAAAAGAACTTTCTCCGATTAGTTTTAAATGTACCCCATGCTAACTTCATGGAGTGCCCCCTAGTCTTTCTACTATCCGAAAGAGTAAATAACTGATTCACATCTACCCATTCTAGACCTCTCATAATTTTAAACATCTCTATCATATCCCCCCTCAGCCGTCTCTTCTCCAAGCTGAAAAGTCCTATCCTCTTTAGCCTTTCCTCATAGGGGAGCTATTCCATTCCCCTTATCATTTTGGTAGCCCTTCTCTGTACCTTCTCCATCGCAATTATATCTTTTTTGAGATGCGGCGATCAGAATTGTACACAGTATTCAAGGTGCGGTTTCACCATAGAGTGATACAGAGGCATTATGATATTTTCCGCTTTATTCACCATTCCCTTTTTAATAATTCCCAACATTCTGTTTGCTTTTTTGACTGCCGCAGCACACTGAACCGACGAATTCAATGTGTTATCCATGTAAACCGGCCTGATATGTTATCCATGTAAACCGGCCTGATATGAATCCCTTCATGAAGACCGGTATAGAAATATGTTAAATTAATAAATAAATAAATATTACACTTAGATCTCTTTCTTGGGTTGTAGCACCTAATATGAACCCAACATTGTGTAATTATAGCATGGGTTATTTTTCCCTATATGCATCACCTTGGACTTATCCACATTAAATTTCATCTGCCATTTGGATGCCCAATTTTCCAGTCTCACAAGGGCTTCCTGCAATTTATCACAATCTGCTTGTGATTTAACTACTCTGAACAATTTTGTGTCATCTGCAAATTTGATTATCTCACTCATCGTATTTCTTTCCAAATCATTTATAAATATATTGAAAAGTAAGGGTCTCAATACAGATCCCTGAGGCACTCCACTGTCCACTCTCTTCCACTGGGAAAATTGTCCATTTAATCCTACTCTCTGTTTCCTGTGTTTTAGCCAGTTTGCAATCCACGAAAGGACATCGCCACCTATCCCATGCCTTTTTACTTTTCCTAGAAGCCTCTAATGAGGAACTTTGTCAAACGCCTTCTGAAAATCCAAGTATACTACATCTACCGGTTCACCTTTATTCATGTGTTTATTAACTCCTTCAAAAAAGTGAAGCAGATTTGTGAGGCAAGACTTGCCCTGGGTAAAGCCATGCTGACTTTGTTCCATTAAACCATGTCTTTCTATATGTTCTGTGATTTTGAAGTTTTTACTGTGAGTTTTTGCCTCTACAGCCAACTTCTTTTCAAATTCTCTCTTAGCCTGTCTTACCAATGTCTTACATTTAACTTGCCAACATTTATGCTTTATCCTATTTTCTTCTGTTGGATCCTTCTTCCAATTTTTGAATGAAGATCTTTTCGCTAAAATAGCTTCTTTCACCGCTCCTTTTAACCATGCCGGTAATCGTTTTGCCTTCTTTCCACCTTTCTTAATGTGTGGAATACATCTAGACTGTGCTTCTAGAATGGAATTTTTTAACAATGACCACGCCTCTTGGACATTTTTTACTTTTGTAGCTGCTCCTTTCAGTTTTTTTCTAACAATTTTTCTCATTTTATCAAAGTTTCCCTTTTGAAAGTTTAGCACAAGAGCCTTGGATTTGCACACTGTTCCTCTTCCAGTCATTAAAACAAATTTGATCATATTATGATCACTATTGCCAAGCGGCCCCACCACCATTACCTCTCTCACCAAGTCCTGTGCTCTACTGAGAATTAGATCTAAAATTGCTCCCTCTCTCGTCGGTTCCTGAACCAATTGCTCCATAAAGCTATCATTTATTCCATCCAGGAACGTTATCTCTCTAGCGTGTCCCGATGATACATTTACCCAGTCAATATTGGGTAATTGAAATCTCCCATTATTACTGCACTACCAATTTGGTTAGCTTCCCTAATTTCTCTTAGCATTTCATTGTCCGTCTCACCATCTTGACCAGGTGGACGGTAGTATACCCCTATCACTATAGTCTTCCCCGACACACAAGGGATTTCTACCCATAAAGATTCAATTTTGTATTTAGTCTCATGCAGGATGTTTATCCTGTTGGTCTCTAAGCCATCCCAGACATAAAGCGCCACACCTCCTCCTGCAAGGTGCAGGAGAGTCTGCCAGATGGCAGAACACCCAGAAAAGCAAGGGCTGGTCAGAGGGAGACCATGGTAAGCCGAGAGCTGGCCATAAGACTGGAAAGAAGCCTGAAGATTCTATGTTTGAGGCCTGGCAGTCTGTGGAAGTGCACAGTCTTAAGAATTATAAATTGTTGGATAGAGCTTTATCCCCATCCATACATGTAAGCCTATTGTATATGTATGGACTGGAGCACATTAAATATGATTTCTAGCATGCATTCTAAAAAAGTCCTACTTGCACCCTACATTTTGTTAACATGAACTTTAGTGATTCAGCTCCTCCCCCTGACGACATGGAAAAAAAATCAGTACAATTTCTGTTTTGTTTTGTAGTATTTTGAATGGGAAATGACATAAAACAAAATAAAAATTATTGCTGGTGTTCCCATATTACCTGGACATATCTATTACAAAGTAGATTATCCAAAACATAAGGTGTCATATGTAAAGCATTAGAGCTGTGAACTTCCCCCCCCCCCCCCGCCACACTATATTTCTATTTGTGTTTTCTTAAGCTTACTCAGATCTTGTTACAGCTTTAAAGTAGGTCCCAAATGGAAAAATGTCTGGAAATACTGCCTTATAGTAGGATGACATCAACAGAGTGACATGCAATAATAATGTTGCTGAGTGTGCCTCTGCTCACTGTATCTTGAAATAGTAGACATTTAAAAAAACATTCTAGTTTTCTTCAAATATGGATTGTAACACTCTATTTCTTCAAAATAGAGTGTTACAGTACCAATTTTTATGGAGAGCATATGTCTCCCAGGTACAAGCCTATAAATCTGGCATCTCACAAATGTGTCCTTTCATGGATTACAAACTAGTTAAAAGACAGGAAACAGAGAGTAGGATTAAATGGTCAATTTTCTCAGTGGAAAAGGGTAAACAGTGGAGTGCCTCAGGGATCTGAACTTGTACCAGTGCTTTTCAATATATTTATAAATGATCCAGAAAGGAATACAATGAGTGAGGTAATGAAATTTGCAGATGATACAAAATTATTCAGAGTAGTTAGATCACAAGTGGATTGTGATACATTACAGTAGGACCTTGCGAGACTGGAAGATTGGGAAACCAAATGGCAGATGAAATTTAATGAGGACAAGTGCAAGGTGATGCATATAGGGAAAAATAATCCATGCTGTAGTTACATGATGTTAGGTTCCATATTAGGAACTACCACCCAGGAAAAAGATATAGGCGTCATAGTAGATAAAACATTAAAATTGTCGGCTCAGTGTGCTGCAACAGTCAAAAAAGCCAACAGGAATTATTAGGAAGGGAATGGTGAATAAAATGGAAAATGTATCGCTCCATGGTGAGACTGTACCTTGAGTACTGTGCACAATTCTGGTCACTGCATCTCAAAAAAGATATAGTTGTGATGGAGAAGGTACAGAGAAGGGCAACCAAAATGATAAAGGAGATGGAACAGTTCCCTTATGAGGAAAGGCTAAAGAGGTTAGGGTTGTTCAGCTTGGAGAAGAGATGGCTGAGGGGGGATATGATAGAGGTCTTTAAGATCATGAGAGGTCTAGAATGGGTAAATGTGAATCGGTTATTTATTCTGTTGGATAATAGAAAGACTAGGGGGCACTAGATGAAGTTTTCAAGTAGCACATTTAAAATTAATCGGAGAAAATTCTTTTTCACTCAATGCACAGTTAGCTCTGGAATTTGTTGCTAGAGGATGCGGTTAGTGCAGTTAGTGTAGCTGGGTTTCAAAAAGGTTTGGATACATTCTTGGAGGAGAAGTCAATTAACTGCTATTAATCAAGTCTTAGAGAATAGCCACTGCTATTACTGGCATCAGTAGCATGGGATCTTCTTAGTGTTTGGGTACTTGCCAGGTTCTTATGGCCTGGATTGGCCACTGTTGGAAACAGGATGCTGGGCTTGATGGACCCTTGGTCTGACCCAGTATGGCAATTTTTTATGTTCTTATGTTCATCAAGTGTAACATGGAACAGGGAACTTTGACCCACTCTTTCTGGACTTATGGGTTGATCCAGTCCTTCTGGATTAAGATAGTAATTTATCTTTCCAAAATATTGGGCTATAATGTCATGATGCTTCCTGAGGTTATGTTATTTGAGAACTTTCCTCCACGGACATTTAAGAGAATGGGGGATGGAATCTTTACTGGAAGACTGTATTTTAGGTAAAAAGTCTAAGTTCATCAACTGGAGAAAAACTGAAATGCCATTTTTTTGGCAGTGGTGTAATTTGTTGCACAAAATGATGTAAAAGGAGAATATAGCCTCAAATGCAACTTTCAAATGATGTCTAACACAAATGGCTATCTGGGAAAAGTTTATTCAGACTTCACCTCCAAGAGTGAGAAGTTTGATATTGAATACCAGTTCTTAAGCTGCTTCAAAGGCGATCTCTCTCCCCTAAGTTCAGTGGGGACTTTTGAGGGAGAACAGATGGAGGAGGGTGGGAAAGGGGCAATGAGGATATTTCTTTTGGCTGGGTTGAGGAAAAGTTCTAGTTTGAAGCTTTTTATGAGTCATCCCCTGTCTTTAGTTTAAATTAATTCTGATGATTCTTTAATACGTTTTTGAGTGCAAAGGGATTGTCTAATGATTTTTATGTCTGCTTAAAATGAGGAAGGGAGGAGGAAGGGAGATTGTGAAAATGATATAAAGGGGTAGAAATGTTATATTTGTTGAGTACACAGATACCTTTGAAGTGCATCAGAAACATTATGCTTTGAAGATCTATAGGTAATGTTTATTTTTTACCTGTTAATAAACAGTTAAAATATAAAAGAACATTCTGTTTTCTTCATAAATGTCTACTGGTTATTAGGCTGAAAATGTTATAATGTGACAAAGTATTATTTTTAATTCTCCCCCGCTGTGTTAATTAGGAAAAAGAAATATTTTTGTTAAGGTTCAATTAGTTCCATTTTAAATTTAATTAGAAGCATTTCAGAGTGGTCCACAGGTATCAAACAGTCCTAATACTGTGTAAACAATGTACATACATATTTAGGTTGGGTGCAGTCACAATTATCAAATCCATATACCAGTAGCAAACTATGGGCCTCATTTTCCATGCTGCTCGCATGTGATAAGGGACCTTTCGCACACGAAAAGTCCCTTATCACGTGCGATACCAGGATGGGGGTGGAGTTGGAGCGGAGTCGGCCCTGGAAGAGGAGGAGTCGGGGCATCACCGGGGCCGACTCTGCGCCGACGCTGCGGACAGCGAAAAGGTAAGTGCCTTTTCGCAGCAGCTTTCACTCTCAATAGCTACACCTCCTATGGTGGCGCTATTGGGTGCGAAACCGGCAGCGATCGCACCGCAACAGTGCGATTGCTGCCGGCTAGTGCAGGCCCTCCCCCCGTTTCGGCCCCCCGCCCCTCATCTTCTAAAGTATCGCAGGCCTGTGATACTTTAGAAAATGAGGCCCTAAGGGGCCTCATTTTCTAAGGCTATCGCAGGCTTGCGCTACCTACATCGGGGTGGAGTCGGCCCCGGAAGAGGAGGAGTCGAGGAGTCATCGGGGCCTACTCTGCGAGGATGGCGCGGACAGCGAAAAGGTAAGGACCTTTTTGCTGCCTATTTCACACCCAATAACTACACCTTCTATGGTGTAATTATTGGGCGCGCTGCCGGCTAGCGCAGGACCGCCCCCCGTGTCAGCCCCCTGTTCCTCATTACCACATTTTTCTAAAGCACCGCAGGCCTGCGATAATTTAGAAAATGAGGCCCAAAGGCCTAGGTTTATCAAAATGGTATGATATCTGATGGAAATAGCGCATGTGATAGACAGTGAAAGGAAGTGGGTGGGGGGGAGGGGGGGGTTGTTGTAATCTTACATATACAGTAGGAGGTATGAACAGCAAAGTTGACATTACTGAGGATTTTCTGTCATTTCAATTGGTGAAAGGTTCAAGAGGAGTTGATTTATACAATGCACTCTCTCCCTAGTTTGTTTGAAGCCAGGTAAAAAGTACCTTTCATCAACTGAAATGAGAGAAAATTGTTAAGGTTTTGAGGTGTTTGGTGGATTCTTAGGTGCTGCAGTGATGGCCACTCCCACGGGGAGGAGCCCCGCGGGGAACTGCAGTACCAGGCTAGACTCAGATGCACAAACACAGAGAGAGTTTTTATTGTACAGCTTGTAGAGTTCACCAGAGGTGGCAGTAGTGAGTAGATTCCTGCAGCAGCAGTCTTGGGTCCTTGGCAGAGACCCATTCCACAATGGTGGTATAGGGAGCTCCGATGCAGATTTCCAGTGAGGAGCTGAAGTTGAGAGAGACTGGTAGATGTTAGATTACTCACACTCTTGTAGCTGTAATAGTGAAGTTCCCAGCAGGTAGAAGTATTGGTAGCAGGCACCAAGGTAGACAACTCAGGCCTTCGAGGAGCAAGTACCTGGATACTGGATAGGCACCTGGAAAGAAGCATAGGGCCCCCGAGGAGCGGGTACCTAAGTTAGTAGAGTGACACATTGTTCTCCACAGAGTCCCTCTCTCTCTCTCTCTCTCATGCTTTCAGTGTTAGGAGCTGCTCATTACCATTAACTCTGCCAGAACTCCTCCCACTGATATTTACATACTGTTGCGTTATTTAATAATCACGTGCATTAGTGCCTTAATGCTAGTGTTAAGGCCCTAACATGAAATGATAAATGACCCTGTAAGGTTTACTTATGGATGCTATTGTAAGACTCTTGGCATTGTTAGAAAGCTATGATTTTGATGTCAAATTAAAATATGGAACATGTGGTTTGTTGAAAAAGGGGAGGTTTGCCAATGATGTCACACAAATTAGAAAGAAAAAAAGAAAAAGCAAATTAAACTTTGCTTTTTTACAAGTAGTAGTTATCCAAGAGGCAGAGAAGCTATATCCACAAATACTTCCATCCTCATATTGCCTATGCATGAAAAGAAAGAATAAGGATGCAAGTTTGGATTAATCAGCAACGAGCATTGCATTAGAATGATTTTCATCTTTTCTGCTCTTATCATCACTGATGTCAGTAGTATGAACTATAGAAGAAGATTCTCTCCTTTAATTTCTTTGAGCATGCACGTATATCATTTGTTGCTGGTCTTTGTCACTGCTCTTATACTCCTTGCTCTAGCCTGGTAACTTGTTCTTACATATCACTGCCAGTTTCATGAGCTGCTTCTTCCACTCTTTCACTGCAACTTCTTGATCTGCTCTAAGACAATTTAATCCATTTAGTTCTGAGCTTTAGAATCTAACATTTTCAATAAGCACACAGGGCTTCTCTTATCAGTTTTTCCTCCCCTTTTACTTGGTTTCTGGTTTGAATTGATTTATTTATTTGATAAACCATTCTTCATTAACTTATCAAAGTGGGGTTTGATTGTAAAGTGCTTCCTTTTTATCTGTCAGGCTCTCGCAGTCTTGAATTCAAAGTCATTGTTTGCTCCCACATCATTGCAGCCTTTGAGCTTGATTCTCAAACTCTGGCAGGACTTGGGTGAAGATCTTCTGCTCGCTTGAGAAATGAATTCCTTGTGTATATCCATTTTGATTCTTTCCTTACCAGTATGTGGGAGCACAGACTTACTTACACAATAAAAAAACAAAGCCCATAGCTCTTCCAGCATTACCTTTTAGCTTTTACAGTACAGGAGAATCTGTCCTTTCGATAGGCTCTGAGGACACTTAGGTGATCCTGGGTAAATATTTGAGTAATTCTGTTGTTTTGTTACTTTTGATGAGCTTATCTATTTCTTACACAAAATATTCACACACTAGTACCAAAAGCAATTAAAAGAACAGAATAAAGAATGACACATAAGAGTGTTTATCTGCCTTTGAGAGATGTGAAAAATTAAGACATCACTTCCTGCAAACACAATACTAGTACGTAATGTGTAGGTATGTCCAGCTTTTCAGGGATGAAAATGAAGTCGCTGTGTATTAATGTGTACCTTTGGTATACTGTGGGGAAGATATTGCTTTACAAACATCCCAGGTATTCATGCCTCATATACTGTTGTGGTCACTTTCGGTGCCCGCTCTAGATGTACTATGGTCATGGACATTGGCTAACAAAAGGCTGTGAGAAAACACACTGTAAGAGTTCACCTAAAAATAATTGCCCGGATTTTAAAAAGCCTGCGCGCATAAATCCTGGGGTTTATGCACATGGCCAGGCCTCGCCTGCGTGCGCCGCTTGAATTTTCAAAGGGGCCTAGCCATGCCCATAAACCCCAGTACGTGCGCTCCGAAAGGGCAGGCTGGGGGTAGGGTCTGGGCAGGGAAGAGTGGGGCCAGACGGAGGCTGGCCAGAACAGTGGCCATTAGCTGCTGTCTAAGGGAAGCGCACACCAGCAGCCGGCCGATGCACGTAAATTACTTCTGCTCCCAAGGAGCAGCATGTAATAAAATAAAAAAATTCAGGTCACGTAAGTTAGCTTTAGGGTTTGGGGAGGAGAGGGGAAGGGGAAGGAAGGTTAGGCAGGGGATTAGGGAAGTTCCCTCCAGTCTGCTCCTTAATTTGGAGCACATGCGCACGCGAATTATAAAATCCGGTGCACATGTGTGCGCAGCCAATGGATTTTATAACATTTGTATTTATTTACTAGCTGTACCCGGCCACGTGTTGCTGTGGCTCAGTCTGGTTAAATGGAAAAGAAAGAAAAGAGAAAGCGCTCGTTTAGAATATGGTTAATTTCACAATGCTTGTGGGTATACAATATTTTTTGTTGTTCCATTGTCTGTGCAGATATAGATTGTCTGGTTTGCCGACTCTAGAACACGCGACATATAATTGTCCATGTGAGAAGCAATCCGTGTCTAGATGTAAACCGCATAATTCTAGAAATGAAAAAGAATGAAAAAAGAAAAAACAAACTATACTGACTAAATGAACGGTATGGTAAATGACACAGCTCAATTCCAACGCAATGTCACACGAAATAATTAAATCAAAATGAAAATAAATCGAAATCTATGAAAATTCAATTTAACAATGCAATCAGAAACATTGAAATGGAATAGTAAAATATTTAGTCCAAGCCATTAAGCCCGTTAAAACGGTTAGTGATCGTCAAGTAAGTCGGAGATGATGAGTATTTTCTTTACTATGGATTGTGCATTGAATAGAAGGAATGATAGTGCTATGTAACTGCTGTAGGTCTTAGTGTTGATGTTAGTGATGTTTGATTGTTGGTACTTACAGTATTTCTTTGTTTTTTTTCTTGTTTCTTTCTGTGGGTTATCCGTGCTTTGATCTTTTCTGTGGGACGAGGTGGGTGTAGTCAGGGGGTTAAGTGTTTGCCATTTCTTGTGGAGTGTAGCAGTAGATTTTCTGGGTTTGGGGTCTGCATTGCGGTTTGCACGAAGGGGAGTGCCCCTTTGTCGAGCACCTTCGGCGCACGGCACGCGACACCTGGGAAGCACGCCTCTCTATGTGGTAGGTCCGGCGCTGGTAGATGATGTCACGGGGGGCGGGCCTCCCGCCGAGGAGGCAGGGCCGCTTGGGTGGTCTTCGGGGCACTCTCTGCCCCGCTTTTGTTTCCTGCGGTCCCTGTGGGCACTGGGCGCTGGCTGGTGCCGATCTTGGAGGACACCGCAGTCGGAGGGGCACCTGGGAAGCCAGGTGCATGCCAGCACAGGAATTGGATTCAGATGACAACCAACGTGAGCCATGACTTTTACAGTCTGGGTTATTGATATAAAATATAAGGGAAAAAGCTCAGGAATGCTTCATTGGCCAGGTCCATAAGCAAAGCATGTCAAGCAGCACTGTCTGAATTTTTAAGAAGGCTCATCAGTCAGTAAAATGTTGCTAGCAGTACATTTTTTATGGGTTATCATAAGACTTGGGGATAACTACATGGAGTGGCAGTTGCTATCTTTAAGAAAAACATATGGGTAACCTGTATGGTGCAGCAGATACTACCTTAAGAAGCTTGCTGGTCAGATTGGATGGACCATTTGGTCCTCTTCTACTATCATTACTATGTATGTTCTCAGTCCTCTGTCTTCTTCTGGTTTCAGTATAGGAGGCAGGGCCCAAAAGCAGAGCAGATCCTGGCTTAGTTTCATGCTAGCTCATCAATATTCAGCTGCTGCTGCTTGCATCCTAGAGATTAGGCCTCAGAACTGACCCCAATGGGAAAAAAAATGGTTTGCAGAGCAGGGGGAGGGATTAGGAATATAGGATAAAAGCCAGTGACTCTAAATAAGGATTTTCACAATTGAACCTGAGCCTGCGGCTGGGCATACAGACTGAACCAAAGTTCAGGTCTAAACAACACAAACATGGAGTCTTCATCCACATGATGATCTTGGCAACTTCATACTGAGACTATGAATCACACAGATGAGAAGAAACTGCATTTTTTTCTTCTCTATCAGACATTTGTCTATCCCTCACGATGTGCTAGTATACCTCTGACTCATGAACTTCTGAGCATATCCTTGGTGGAAAACTTTGTATCTAGCCATGAAACCAGCTATGAAGTGGGTATTAGTCAGTAAATGTCTGCTGAGAAATCTCATTATCAGCAGTGAAAATGTTCACATGAATCTTGACTCAGAAGATGTGATCAGCATCCCACCAATCCTGTGTCTATAGATGGTGATGACATCCAATGATGATCAACTTTAGATCCTATGGAACTGTATATGTAATGAAGTTCTGCAGAGAGAAAAGGACTGTGAACTATGCAAACTGCAGATCTTTTCCTAGTGCATTTTCCCCAAGGAAAGTTTTCCCAGGGGATTTTCCCAAGGATTTTCTTCCCAGAACTTTTAATTGCTGCAGTTCACTATATCTGTGAACTAGCCAGTTTAAGACTGCATTCCATGCTCAGCATAGCATGATCCGTTAATCTTAGAGCAGCTATCTTATCATATTTGCCAACTTTATTCCCACTGGAATGTGGGCAATCCAAATCCTTCTTTACCCTGTTCTTGCCAAAATACCTCACAGAGACATTTGTGAGACCTCTGGGTTCGATTTTTCCCTGAGATTTGGTACAGCCTGTCATTTGTCTGCTGGGATGTTGCTGGATTATCCTGAAATGTGCTGTGAGGCTGGTCTGAGATATCTGCAGGAGTATGATCTACCAATGGCTAAGGGTGAGATAAATTGGCTTAATTAATCTTTCAACTGGGTTAATTAGTCTGGCATTGCACATTTGTCAAGTGAAGGTTGATTTGGACATAATGTATGAGTTTATGCTTATTTTTCATACAGTGCTGTGCACCGTAAACCTTAAAATTAAAAACACATTTATATTTACCATATTAAACCTTGTATACTTAAGCTGCTAAAATAAATTGATTGATTACTTCGTAAAAGATGCAAGATTCTGCTCCCTTAAAAAATATCGAATTCATATCAAAGGTTATCAGTTAAATCTGCTAATCACCTATAGCTATAATCTATTCTACAGCTGAACATTCTACTTGAGATATTTTAAGGGCTTAAAGCAAATTACCCATACTGAGGGTGTCTGTATTTTAAGCAAGCATTTCCTTGTTCAGAAAAAAGTGAATGCTATTTTGTTGTTATAGTGTCCATTGATACTATATTCGGTAGTACACAGTTGATGACATTTCAACCCAGATTCCTAAGGGTTAATCAGATTAATTACACTATGGTTGTTAATTATTTGCAGCATAACTACCCTGTCCAAGGTGAATAAACATTGGTTTTAAAAGTCAGCTTAGATGTTATATACACAGAATTACAGTATTTTCTGCTTTCAGATAAGTTGCTCAGGAATGTGCTTCAGATAAACTGAAATTTATGTCTTTAGATACTTTGCTAACAGAGAAAACTGCAAGGCTGAATATTCCTTCAGTATTTTGAAAATTAAAGTAAATCTGTGTGCTGCACAGCTTCCTAAATCTTTCTATAATTTGTTGAAGGAAATTTCTTTTCTTTGACATTAGAAATTGTTCTAATGAAATTTGGAACTCTGCCATATGGCTTTATGTTAATAAGAGAGATATTATTCTCATGATTTGTTTATAATTGATTTTTAAAATTGGTACATGACATTAGTTCTGTTCCCACTTTGTTACCTATAAAACCAGGAGTAGAATTTTCAGATTTTCAATATGATCTACAAAGCTTTTTAAATAATTTGCTTTGGTGATGTGTCACTGTGACATAAATGATGAAGTGCTTAAGAGTATAATTCAAAGAAATGCAGGGCTTGGGAAATGAATTAAGCAACAGAAAGCGATATCTTTGCTTCAGGTACAGATTTAAACTTGTGCTTACTGCTGGGCCAAGGTCCAGAAGAATGACGCAGCACAAAAATAATATGTTGTGTTGTTGCCGGATAATGTTCTAATATAGGCTTTATACTCCAAGAATGGGATGGAGGATTCTCTAGACAGAATCAGCTGGGTGGAGCTAAAATAAATATCTGCTGTCTTGTGAATGTCACCTTCAATGTCCAGTGCAGATTTTCCATTGCTTTCTCTAAATGGGAGAATGACCACTCTCCTCATTACATAGAGCCTACTAAGGGAAGGGGGGGGGGGGGGGGGGGGGGGGGGGGGGAGGGAACAGATCAGCTAACATCTGATAGCATATACCACCTGTCACCACAAGAGAGGGTGCAGGAAAAAAGACATTTGTATTTCTCTCCCTAAACATAGGTAGGGATGAAATGCAAACAGAAAAATTGTATCAATTTTGTGAGAATGGTCAGTTTTAGTAATGCCTCTCAAGACAAATGAAAATGATCTCAATGAGTACTTTAAAAGGCTCTGCTATGTTTTCCATGCTTTAGGGATTGTTAAATGTACAGTCCAGGGGCGAGAATCCCAAACCGGCAGTGTACAGGATACACACGCTGTACTGTCAGATCAGTGCCAGAAGTGGGCAGACTGCTGCAATTTCAGATCCAAACAAAGGGTTGAATAAAGCTAAGCCATAAATGCTAAGAGCTTAAGGAACAAAATAATGTCCACGCTGAACAGATTCAGCAGACAGAATCAGCTCTGTCTAGGGCTGAGAGTTATAAAGTGAAAGTTAATGCTTTAACAGCACAACTGACATCTCTCCAGCAAAACACGCAGGGGACAGATCATAAAATAACTGATGTAAAAGCTCAATTGAATAAGTATCAGCGTTTGTATAGAGCGCAATTTTATGTAATGCTATCCTTGGAGAGGAGTTTTGTAAAAAGTGCACACTGTGTGCCAAATGTAAGGAAAGCAATGCATTGTTCCTTGCAGATTTAAAAAGACTGAAAGGGGAAACTTACAGAGGAGTCTGTACCTTTGAACATGAGGGGGAAGAGGGCTTGTTAGTTCTCCAGAGGTACTGGGAGGTTTGGTTGGCTTTGGACCCTCCAATACTGAATCTTCAGATGCTATCAAGATGAAGGGTGACCTCCCCCCCCCCCCCCCCCCCAAATCAATGTGCCGTCTATGCCCAAGTCTGGACATTAGGCCAAAGAAGATAAGGGAGGGGGAAGAATTCTCCCCCAGACCTTGATAGTACCACAGGAGGGAGCTCAGGAACCAAGAAACTCTGATTGTGGACAGATTTGTGATGGACTTAAAAAAAGAATACTCAGCAAAATTTGACTTCTCTAGACGTGATCTTTAAGGAATGCAACGGGCCATATGTTTACTCCACATGTGCCAAACAGGTTGCATATGGAATGAGCTGTGCTAAAGGCTAGAGCCCATTTGATAATCTTTTTGCTAAAAACAGTCTAAACAGAATAAACAGTATAAAAACAAATTGTCAGAGCTATGCATAGCATTTACTTGCATTCAGAGGAAAATTCTAAATCTTCTGATTTACAGGATAAGCCTGGTACTAGTGAACCAGCAGAGGTATCCAGATGCCAGCCAGAGATCCAACAGTCTGAACAGGAAAGCAGAGAAAGAATCTGGTCTCTTCAAGACATGCTTGGAGAAATCTAAGATTTTAAATGCAGATTGCTGCCCGATCTGTCCCCACTTGTAAAGGATTTCAGAAAGCTCCAGCCAGTGGCCAAATTAGCCAAGACCTTGAGCAGCAGGGCTCCTACCAAGCAAATTGTCCAAATTATTCCCTGGACACCCTCTGTACCCTCTGAAGGAGGGCACAGCAGTAGCGCCCAGACCCACCCTGGAGGATCTCAGATGGCTTCTAAGAAGGCTCCAGGTAGGTCCAAAATGCAACACAGGGAAAACTCCAACCTTTCTCTCAAACTGCCTCCTAGCCCTTTGTGGAGCTCTGCTATAAACTTCCTACAGGGGATATCCTTGCCAGCCCCTGCAATGGGAGGGCGGCCAATGAATGGATCTTCCCCCTGATTATCTCTCTAGCTGTACTAACATTTATGGTCCCAGGGCTTACTGGTAACCCAGAAAGGTGCCCAGGTTACACAAATAATACTAAAATAAGGGGATACTTCATGAAAGTAGCAACCAGAAGATTTAAAATATATCATTGAAAGTACAGTCAAGCTATGGAATCAGTTGAAGGGATGTGGTCAAGGTAACTAGCATAAAGAGTTTTGGATAAGAACCTGAAGGAAAAATCTATAAAACATTATTAGCCAAGAAGAATAAGGAAAGCCATTGCTACCCTTCAGCGTGAGTAACAAGGAACAGATTACTTTTTGGGATCTGCCAGGTACTTGTGATCCGGATTGGCTAGATTCAGAGATGGGATGTTGAGTTCACTGGACCTTGATCTTACTAGCATGACATTTATGATGTTCTCATGTTCTTATGCCAGTGTTGTTGGTGCCTTTTGCCTTTCTTTTGGTGTCTTGTGGTCTTCATTCCACAGTTGTTGGTACCCTTTCTCATGGTGCCTTGGAGTGATTATGTCACTATTGTTCTTGCCCTTTGCCCCTCTCACAGTGCCTTGGGGTATTCATGACACTAGTTTTGTTGTCCTTTGTCCCTTATGGTACCTTGGGATGTTCATGCCTCTAGTATTACTTTGCAACTCTCACAGTGCCTTGGGCATTGATGACATGATTGTTGATGCCCTTTACCCCTTTCACATTGCCTTGGGGTGTTTATGCCTGTAGCAGGGATTGGAACCCACTCTAATATTTTCCCAGTGGTGATCTTGGACTTTTTGTAGATAGTGTTTGCATATTCAGTACATCCCCAGCTTTTTTAGCTATCCTCTTCTTGGGATGAGTCTCAGTGCTATAAATTGCCACTAGGCATGTGCAGTAGTCAAAAGTTATGGAGATATTGAAGAGAAAAGGTGTGACTGTAGAGAAAGTGGGTTGGAGGCATACAGTAAGGACATCATCCCTGGATCTCACAGAGAGTGAATGCTGAGAAGTCCTCAAGGCCTAATCAAGTAAAGAAGTTTTTGGGAGCCTAAGAAATTTTAATTAAGAGAATCTTTGAAACTTTGGATCAGCTCCTTGAAAGGGAGGACCCCCTGGCAGGAAAGACTGGATCCCTATGTTTGCATCTTGTGTCCAATTAACATCAAACTGGAAAAAAGATTGAGGTTCTTGAGAGACTGGAGTTTTTGAGCATTTTGAGTCTGTTTCTGAAGTTGGGAAACTTTTCCCACCATCTCTGCAATATGTTGGAACTGGAGGAGAATTTACCTACCCTTTCCAGGGAAGGCATTTTGGACCAGGACAAAGCTAGGAGCAGAAGGGTCATTAAAAGAGGAACTATGGACAAAGAATCCTATTTTTCCGTAATTTGTATTTTCCTTATTTGATTCATGATTTTTGGAATCATTGCATGAATCCTAATTTCCAAACGTAAGTAAACTTTCTTTAGTATTTGAACACCAAACTTGGACTCTAAGTCTTTTTATTTGTGTGCCATTTTGCACCATCAGACCCCCCTAAGTGTAAGAGTGACTGTGCAGCCTGATTACCCCACCACAGCAATGAGGGACCCAGAGGGTTAGGTTTCCTCCCTGCCAGTGAACCCTGGCCCCCAGGCCTGAAGTCTTCTGTTTGAAAGAGATCTGGGAGAATAAATTCAGCCCTGGGGTTTGCTGTAGTCCCTGCATCCGGAACCTTCCACCAGAGAGAGGGAAGGGTTACGTGTCACTGTTGTTGTTGCATTTTGCACCTATTTTTGCACCGTGTAGTCTTCATTGCACTGTTGTTGATGCCCTTTGCTCCCTCATGATACCATGAAATGTTCATGCCACTCTTCTTGGTACTCTTTACTCATCTTTGTGCCTTAGGCTATTCTTGCCACTGTAGGTACTTTGGGTGTGCAGGGAAATTATTTTCATTTTGGTTTGTTTTATTTGCTTTTGAATCATTTTTATTCATTTTCTCATATGTTTTTGTTTTGGAAAATAATGCGTCCTATTTGTAAACAGTAGGTACTAGATCTGGATAGAGCACACTACTTTCTAAAACAAATAAACCCCAAAATTTCCAGGATTTTGTGGGGGGACTGCACATTCATTTTGGGGTAAAATGAACTGAAATCAAAACGCCTGATTTGGTTTAGATTACCGTTTGTTTTAAAACTAATGCACATCCCTAGTAAGCACTGCTAGGGATTCTTTCGGTGCAGCTGGGGCTGAGGTTGAATGAGATGGCAAAGAGCTATCTTTCACTCTTTCAGCAACCACGTGAGATGTAATTTGTCCTGCATGATCTGAGAGAGGGTTGCAAAACAAATCGCTGCTTTGCCCTCTCTTGGTACATTGGAGTGCTGATGCCACTGAGAATACTCCCCTGCCCACTGAACCCTAGTGCCCAAATCTTTGGGGTCAACTCCGACTGGACCCCAACACCCATTTCTTTGGGGTTAATCCGCATTGAACTCCACTGTCCATACTTTTTTACCTCATTGTTTTGGGGGTGTTATTGTCACTGTTAATGTTGCTTGGCAATTGCAACTCTCATGTTGCCTTGGAGTGTTAATGCTTTTGTTTTGGCTGTTTTATCCCCCTCTCATGATGCCTTGGAGTATTCCTTCTTCTATTATTGGGGCCCTTTGACCCTCTTTTGGTGCCTTGGGCTGTTCATGACTGTTGGCATCACTTTGCCTTTCTTTTGGTGCCTTAGTGTGTTGATGACCCTTTTCTTGTTGCTTTGCTCTTCATTTAGGCTTGGAGGTATTAACACCAGTACTCTTTCTTTTATGTAACTTTCTTGGTGCCTTCAAGTGTTTTTTTTTTCTGCTTCTACTGCTATGGCTTTACTTAGTACTTTGGGTATCAGGACTGGTTATAGATGATTATAACCTTTGTGGAGTTTATCCTTTGCATTCTGGATTCAAACCAAAGAGTATGTGCTGCCCTACCATAGCATGATAAAAGCCAATACATCTATTCCTATGCTCTCAAGCTAAAAGGCATCATTATGAAACTCCAGTCCATCCTTCTCTATTGCACTATGTTCAGGGACAACTGGTTTTACCAGGCCATGGTGATACCAATCCATGACTAGCTGGCGGAAGTGTACTTCATAGGCTCTGGCCTCATGAAGATTGGTACAATGTGAAGGAACTGCCCACCATAATGGCGAAGTGTTTCCTCATAAACATTTCTTCTTGTGTGACCATGTGAGTATGGAAACTATTGATTACTTTAAAATTGATTGTAATCAATAAATTGATGTCCTTTTATGCACTAGGCTAGCAAGATGACAATTACACCATTGAAACCCTGGATGAGTCATGAGCAGGAGAAAAAAATGTGAAGAAAATTCTTGTTATGGGCCCCCCGGAATCCGGAAAACCCACCTAAGGAGCAGCATGGGACTGCAAGGCAAGACTCAGAGAAAGACAAAGGCCAGTCTTTCATCTAGCCAGCCCCTTCCCCCATGGGTTGAGCCCTTGGGTTCTGGGTGCCAGTAGGTCTCTGTGGCGACAGTACCTTACAATAGGTCTCTGTGGCGGCAGTAACTTACAGGCAAGCCTTTGACCAGTCTTGTTGGAGATAAGGCTTGGACAAGGATGGATGGAGACAAAGTGTAGACAAAGGCAGGCTTGGCTGGCAGGACAAGGCAGGCATTTTGGCTGGTAGGACAAAGACAAGCAGGCTTGGCTGGCAGGACAAAGCCAGGCTAGATACTAAGCAGGACCTGGAACTAGAAAAGACAAGGGCAAGACAAGGCAAGGATAGGACTCTGGTACAAGCAGTTCTGGAGACTGGAACACACAGGACAAGACCAACAAGGCAGACTGGGGCAGGATTTTGGAACAGACAGGGTAAGAGCAACAAGGTAGCATAGGGCAGGATTTAGATAAGGTAGACAAGGTAAACAAAGAACACAGAAGCCCAAAGACAACAAGGCTTGGAACCTACAGAATAGGTTTGAAGGCCTCAAAGCAGGATACAAGAGAGAATAGGCTGGAGGGCCTCAAGGCAAGACAAGGCAGAAGGCCTGAAGGCCACAAGACAAGACAAGGCCCATAGACCACAAGGCAAGGCAAGAAGAAGGGTCAGATTGCAGAGCCAGAAGTGACACCATGAGAAGGCAAGGCTACTGTGGCATGACGGGTTTAAATGGGCATGACAAGGGCAGTAAGGAGGAGCTTGACAAGACTGAGGCATACTGAGGGCTTCTGCTGGTAAGGAGGCATCATGAAGGTAGGATAAGGTTGCGTAGCAAGCAAAATCCTAACTATTCTCTTCGGGCAGATCATGCCAAATACTAAGAGTTTGAGGTGGCCTGAAGAAAGTGGAATTTCCCATAAAAAATGATGGGTAAAAATAGCCTCCCCCAGCTCTCTTTCCCTTCTCCTTCCTGCAGAGCAAGTTAGTCATTGAAGCATAGGATGTTAATGGGATGTGAAAATTTGTTCTGATTCATTAAACACTTTCCTAGACTTAAGCAAGGTGGTTGAATATTAGAGACTAACATGCTAGGATTGGAATTTTCTTAAGAAATGGTACTGCAAAGGGGAACTGAATCTTCAAATATAACCCCGGAAAGTTATGTCAGGGCCACTATAGACCTTTTACTGAGGTTCCTCTGGCTTCTGATCTCTGTTTATGATACTTTACTCTTCTCAAAATGTCTGAAGGTCTTAATGTCTCCATGGTATATTGGTGAAATGATCACTTTGGATTATTAGTCACTGTTGGCACAACTTTGTCTCTCTCATGGTGCGCTGGGGTGTTCATGCCACTGTTGGTACAAGTTTGTACCTCTTTTATTGTCTTGGGTTGTTGCTGCTATTGGTGCAGTTTTGTCTTCCTCACAGTGACTTGGGGTATTCATACCTCTTGTTTGGGCTGCTTTGCACCCTCATGGTACTTTGTGGTGTTCCTGTCACTTTTGGTACCACATAATCAATATTTTGGATCCTTGGAGTATTCTTGTCACTTTGATGCTGCTTTTATTGCTTTAGGTAAATTGTGGTGTTCTTGGCACTGCTGGTACTACTCTGCCCCTCTTTTGGAACTTGGGAATGGTCATGCCACTGTTGGGTATTGCTTTGCACCTATTTTGTTGCTTTGGGCTTTTCATGCCACTATAGGAGCTGCTTTATATCTCTTATGGTACCTTAGGGTGTTTATTCTGCTTTGCCCCTCTCAGAGTGGCTTGGACTCTTCATTTAATTGCTGGTGCTGCTTTGCCACACTCATGGTGCCATGATCCCAGTGGCTTCCAATGTAACTGTCAGAGTATTTCTCTGACAGCATTTCTGGTAGCTTATGCTTCCAGTGTTGTCAAAGCAATGCTGGAAACCACTGGGATCACAGTATGAGTATACTGTGATCCCAGCAATGCACAGAGTTTTGGAGGGTGCTAAATCATGCAGGAGGGTGGCATGGGGGGAAGAGGAGAAAGCAAAAGGTAATTTTTTCTCATTAAATGGGGGAGAAGAGGGGTAGTGATTTGGCTCATTCTACATTAACTATGGGGGCCTTTGTGGTTAGGAGGAAATTGGGCCACTAGGCCTGCTATGGTTTTTTTCTGCTCATCCTTAACAGTCTTATTCTTTGACTATAGATGGTTAAGGTTAAAGTTCTCTGGATAGCTTATCACTGCTGTTGGCCACATCTAGAGAAAGCCAAATAAGTATTTGGGCTAGCTACAAATATCAGACTCTGCCCCAAAACTCCACTGAAATGCCTTCCACTTATCCAGAGACATTTTATGACTTATCCAGATAAGTGGCGATTATATTCAGTTATCCAAATCAATGCCTTTGAATATTGGCTTCAAAGGGTCTTAATCAGTAAAACATTTTTTTCATACATACCAAATGGGATAAAGCTCTTTTGAATAAGGATCATAATGTCTCTGTCATGCTGACATTTTTAGCTGTGATGTGATTGAAGATGCAATTTCCTGTTCAAAGCTGCAGCCGACAAAAATTGCCCAACGCTCTGTTGAGTCTCTATGAAAGTCTCTGCACTAGGGACTTTCCTCTTTGAAAGTAACAGATGACTCGATAATCTCAATTATAGAAGCAGCTGCTGTGGAGGGAGTGAAGCAGCTACATTGGGCACAATGGTATGATAATGCATTGCAGTGGCAGTGCAAAATTTAGGACAAAGCGAAAACAAGTGTACTTTTAAATGCCCAGCCATTCATTCACCCTCTGCATCTCTACAACAGATGGGCAGAAGATTAAAAATAACTAGAATAATTTATTAATCATCCAATGTAAATATAATTATTTAACATTAATCATACAACTTTTATTTTTGTAATGGCATCATCATAGCTGGTAGTTAAGCATTTTATATCTCCAGAATGGGAAAGGTATTCACACACAACTGGGTAGATTTTTTTTTTTTTTTTATAGAATAATACCCAAAAAGATGTTTGGGGACCATGTGGTAATTTTCTTCAATATTGATTAGAGGGAATGCTCAGTTAAATCTTCTATGTAACCCTAGTGACTTTATACATGAGTTGAGTGTTCACTTGAAAGGTTTATCAACAACATAAGATGTCCCAATTGCTTTCCAACATTAGACAGCAATAGCAAGTCCATCCTCCACATGTTTTACATGATGCATAATCATCTGTGCTAATTTAATATGCCTCTTCAAAGCAAATTCTGTCAAGTACCTTAAATGATGCTGCTCTTATGATAATATGATGCAGATTATTTACCAATGTAAACAGATCTGGTGCCAAGAAGCCAATTGCGCTGCAGATTCTTTATTTCTCTCAAATGATTAGAGTAATTGATTTCCCTGTAGGCCATCTCATAATTTTTAGAAAATCACCTATTCAATCAGTCACTGTGTACACTTTTAATGCCACAGAATATCTGGAGGTCAGTATTCAAAAGCGTTTAACCGGATAATTGTGACTCATCCAGATAAAGGTGCATGTTTGAATATTGCTGACACTTATCTGGCTAAATTTTAGCCAGCTAAGTCCTTATGCCAGTACAATAGCTCGATAATTTAGGGGTACATTGGGGGCATTATGGGTTGGGGGATGAGTTAACTGGGTAACTTATCTGGCTAACTCCAATATTTGGAGTCAACATAAAAATAATTTGGCTAACTCTATGGGCCGGATTTTAAGAATTGTGCGTTGGCATAGATTTGTGATTGCAATCCGGCGCGCACAAATCTACGCCTGATTTTATAACATGCGCGCGCAGCCGCGTGCATGTTATAAAATCCAGGGTCAGCGTACGCAAGGGGGTGCACAATTGTGCAACTTGCGTACACTGAGCCGCACAGCCTTCCTCAGTTTCCTCCGAGGCCGTTCCGAAATCAGAGCGGCCTCGGAGAGAACTTTCTTTCCGCCCCCCCCCCCCACCTTCCCCTCCCTTCCCCTACCTAACCTGCCGCCCAGCCCTACATAAACCCCACCTTACCTTTAACTTCTAAGTTGCACCTGCCTCCGGCCAAAGGCCGGCTGCGATCCTGGGCACAGTGGCAAATGGCTGCTGTGCCTGGAGGCTCCGGCCCCACCCCTGCCCTGTCCTGGACCGACCCGCCCACTCTCCGCCTCCTTTTTCAAGTCCCGGGACATATGTGCATCACCAGGCCTATGCAAAATAGTCTCGGCGCATGTAGGAGCGGATTCTCGGGGTTACGTGCATAACCCTTTGAAAATCCGCGCCATGTGAATAGGATATAAAAATATAAAAATATTTACCTGCCCCAGATGGTGAAGAAGATCTTGAGGAATGGTGGCTGGAGGGGACCTTTCATGGTGCTGGTGGGGTTTGCTGGCTTAAGTGGGGCCATAGTAACTGTGCTGGGTCCTGGATTTAAGAGAAGGGCAAGGGGCCTGGTGAGAGTCCTGGAGAGGCTATGGAGATGGCATAGTTGTGAAGGGGTGGTAAGGCCTGATGCTGATGGGGCCTAGGAGACTCTGGAAGCACCATAGGGAAGTTGCAAGGCCCAAGAGGAAGAACAGTGATGGTCCTACAGTGGCTGTCAGCCGCAATGCTGCAGAGTTGTGAGAGGTATGCTGATGCTTTGCATTTAGATGAAGGTTGTGACAGTGATTTAGGAGGGCCATGGGAGCATGAAGATCTCCCCATAGCTTGAGATATACAGGTCAGGTGGGCAGAGCGGTGGTGAAATTAAAAATGAAAGCATCATGGGTAAGGCCAAATCTTTAGCAGCAGCCTTGGGGAAGCTACTGCTGCAGTGTGGAGGAATCCTGATGTGCCAGGGCCCTTAGGAAAGCCCCAAGGGCCCTGAGGCAGGAGGCAGGTGCAACTTAGAAGTTAAAGGTAAGGTGGGGTTTATTTTGGTATGAAGGCAAAAAGCAGACCACATCCTGCTGACATCGTCAGTGATGTCAGTTCCTCTTGATGGTCCTGGTCTAAGGCAAGTAAAAAGTATAAAAATAAGATCAAAATTATAAATTAAACATTTTAAAAGCCTGATTCAATTTGGAGGGCCATTGGGAAGGCTCTCTACAAAGCTTAAACATCCAGGAACCACCTTTGTGACCCTGCTTTGAAGAGATTTAAAACTCATTAAAACATCACATTTCATTAAACTAAGCATTGGGGACATAATGGGGGGGACCAGTATTAAGCCCCTATTTAGTTTAAAAATGGATTTTAAAGGCTAAAAATGACCTATTTTCTACAGGGTGGTTTTGAGGAATTAAAACATCTTAGAAATGTATAAATAAAAGATGGGAACATCTTAGAAGATGTTAAGATGTTGAATTATTGATAACAATATTTTTGACTGGTTTTGATGGATTTTTATTGGTGCTTGGGGACTTTGGAATGAAATTGGACATGTTTCAATGGTCCCTGGTTAAGATGGTACATATTTGGATCAGTTTCAGATCTCTTTTGACTCCATTCAGTGGATTTTCTAAGTCCATTTAGGATTTTCCTGTGTTAAACCCTGTGAAAAAAAAAAAAAAAAAGATTATCAGCTCAAGCGGCCCATTCATACATGTATCTTTAAACTATGTAATTAGTTCAAAGTAAAGTAATTTTTAATTAATCTACTTAGTTGTAGAAAAATTCCCATGCTATTGAAAATTTCTTTACATCATAAAAATATGGAACAGAGCATCCATGGGTATTATATAGGGAATTTGGACAGGGTAGGAACTATTTCCATGATGATATCACCAAAGTTAGAATCTTCCTGAGAGAAAAAAAATTCAGTGACTGTTTTAGAACACAGAGGAGCTGCACTGGAAGCTGTCAGAGACGGACTGTTTCACTTCTGTCTTTCGCTGAGGCCTAGATAATGTCACAAGCACTTGAAAACAGTGAAGGAAATTAGGAATGATATGCTTTGTGATAAAATAAACCTGGAAAGGTAAGTAGAAAACAATGGGCACATTTTAAAAGCCCTACACGCGGCAAATCTGGAAGATACGTGCATGAATGGGCCGCTTGTGGGCCGCACGGATTTTAGGAGACCCGCAGTCACGTGCATATCTCCCAGTACACAGATAAAAATGGGTTTGGCAAAAAAGGGATTGGGGTCTGGGCAGGGCTTGAGCGGAGCGTGGGCGGGCTGGGACTGCATCCATGAAGTCAGTTATGCATAAAAGTGCGTACCGGGATCCCACAACCACGTAACTTGCTTCTGCTGTGGATAGCATGTAAGTAGTTAAATATTTTTAAAAAAGGGTAGTCAGTGAGGTTTTATGGGTCAGGGCTAGAAGGGTAAAGGGAGGCAAGTTAGGGAGTTTAAGAAGTTTGATCTTTACTGGGGTGAACTGGGACAGAAGGGGGAAATAGGCCTATTGCGTCGCCGCACGTACCTACTAAAATTCTCCCTTTAAGCGAGCAAGACGGAATTTGCACGCACATGCGCACATCAATATAAAATCATGCATGCATAAATGCGCGCATGTTATAAAATCAATGCATCCATGTGCATACGCCAGTAAACGCACGTATATTTGCGCATGTGCGTCAGTTTGATAGGTACCATCTTAGTCACTAAAAATTAAAGCAACTGAACAGCGGGATTTTAAAATCAGCTTTAATAGCTGAGGAAAGAGAACTGAGTGAAAGGACATGAAATAAGGAAAGAGAACTAAGTGAAAGGACATGAAATACTTTTAAATTTAAGTTAATATTGAAGGTTATGAAATAAAATCCCAAGTGTCTAAAAAATTAAGCCATATGTTAATGTCTTTAAAAGTGAAATATTTTCTCCATGAAAGTGGTTAATAATCCTGAGAATTGGTCCTTATTGCCTGTAAAAGTGACTGTTTCTCAATAAGTGAATATATGAATAACATCGGCCATAATAGATCTAGCCAGTGTGAAAGTGCACTAGTTAAATTATAATACCTGGTCTGTCTTTAAGTTAGTGGTTGGAGAGTTAACAATAATTTATGTCTGGATTGACCAAAATAATTTTAAGTTCTAAAAAAGAAACTGAGAAAAACTCTAAAAAAAAAAATAAAAAAATAAAAGGTTTCTACTGTTTTAAATAACAAATGTTATGAGTATTAGATGTGTAATAAAGACATCTTAAACTGATAACAAATCAACAGAAACATAAACTGACCGAGGAGAGAGAAAACAAGAAGTGAATGTACTATGTTGTGTGTATATATTCTTTTATTAATATCTCATTCCTATTTAGCACCGGTCTCATCATCACATTCTGCTATCACTTGTCTCATTGTCTCATAGTCACTAGTCTCATCTATCACACATCTGTCACACAGTTTCTTTAGTATAGGGTAAACCTAATCATCCTTTGATTTAATTAGTTAATATCTACTACAGTACAATAAGCCAGTGTGTGACATCAACTGAGGGCAACACAGTAGCTGATGGAAAATCTTTCAGTTTGAGGGAGACAGTTTTTTCTTTTTGATTTATTAAAATCAGGATAGTAGGTAGAGTCTGGATTCTGGTGAGAGCATCGTGATCAGGTATGAGAGTCCCTATCCTGCCTCCACTATCAAGCATTCATAACAAGCTCCAATCTTAAGCATCTAAAGCGTTTCATCATCCTGAGGTACCCTGAATCAATGCCCTCCAACAGCAGTAATAAGCCAGGCCCACTAGTTACAGCATCAGGGGAAAACTGAGCTAAGTGTGTGCACACAAACAAAACAGAGACAGTGAAAGACAGTGATTAGAAGGTAAAGTTTACAAAACAGACAAAAGAGATAGAATAGAAGAAATGGAGAATATATACATACAGAAGAGAAACACAAGAAAGTACAGTAATATTTACCATTCAAGTCACAGTTCTATGTTTCCTTAAGATTTCTCTGAGGTATCTGAAAAATAAAATAGCTCAAATATTGAGTTTAAAATAGATAATACCATAGCTAAACTAAGAAAAGAAAATATTGTAAGATTACTTATTTGTTCAGCTTGGAGAAGAAATGGCTGAGGGGGGATATGATAGAGGTCTTTAAGATCATGAGAGGTCTTGAACGAGTAGATGTGACTTGGTTATTTACACTTTCGAATAATAGAAGGACTAGGGGGCATTCCATGAAGTTAGCAAGTAGCACATTTAAGACTAAGCGGAGAAAATTCTTTTTCACTCAGCGCACAATAAAGCTCTGGAATTTGTTGCCAGAGGATGTGGTTAGTGCAGTTACTGTAGCTGGGTTCAAAAAAGGTTTGGATAAGTTCTTGGAGGAGAAGTCCATTAACGACTATTAATCAAGTTTCATTAGGGAATAGCCACTGCTATTAATTGCATCAGTAGCATGGGATCTTCTTAGTGTTTGGATAATTGCCAGGTTCTTGTGGCCTGGTTTGGCCTTTGTTGGAAACAGGATGCTGGGCTTGATGGACCCATGGTCTGACCCAGCATGGCAATTTCTTATGTTCTTATAATAATCTGTAGTTTCTCAAAGGAACTGATTCCATAGTAATAATAGCTGTGGAAAATAAGTTCATAATTCGTTGATAAAATGTGCTGATATCTATTGAAAGTTTTGGAGCAGATTTTCAAAGGCAACGCGCGTAACCCGAGAAAATCTGCCCCTGCACGTGACGAGCCTATTTTGCATAGGCTCGGCGGCACGCGCAAGCCCCGGGATGCGCAAAAAGGGGCGTTGGCGGTCTGGGCAGGGCGGGGGCATGGCCGGAGCCTCCAGGCACAGCGGCCATTTGCTGCTGTGCCCAGGATCGTGGGCCGGCCATCAGCTGGCGTGTGTAAGCTATGCCTGCCAGTAGGCAGGCGCAACTTATCCGACAAAGGTAAGGGGGGGTTTCTAGGTAGGGCTGGGGGTCGGGTTAGGTAGGGGAAGGGAGGGGAAGATGGGGGGAGGCGGAAGGAAAGTTCCCTCTGAGGCCGCTCTGATTTCGGAGTGGCCTTGGAGGGAACAGAGGAAGGCTGCGTGGCTCGGCGCATGCAAGTTCCACAATTGTGCACCCCCTTGCACGCACCGACCCTGGATTTTATAACTTGCGCGCGGTAGCTCGCGCATGTTATAAAATCGGGCGTAGATTTGTTCGCGCCGAGTTGTGCGAACAAATCTATGCCTGCGTGCACCTTTTAAAATTTGGCCCTTTATTTGCATGCTATTGATTATTTTGATTTGCATAATTAAATATTTGAACTGCAAAAATATATGATCTCAGAGAAAGTCATTTACAGTATTTGTATGCAAATTGCTTATCTTGTTGCCAGCTTGGTTATTCCCTGAATAAAATGTGTTTATTTTGTTAAAATGTCATTCATTTATTTTTAAAACTGTGAATTTACCTTGGGTGCAACATCTGGTAAACTATTTTCAACATAACAATATCTAAGTAGAAATCCTTAAAGTCTGAAGCCATTGACCATAATGAAGATCGTGCAAGAAAATAGTTCCCAGCCCAGGTGGTTTACATCTAGACAAGTAGTCAACGAGAGGAGGAGGGACATCCACAATATCCATAAAAGTTCAAAAGCTAAATTTTTATTGTATATAAATGAGCAAAAAAGTTCAAATTGTCAGCATCAAGCCAAATTGTTTATATCAGTGAATCAACAGTCTGATGATTCGCTGATAAACAATTTAGCTTGATGCTGATAATTTCACATTTTTTGCTCATTTATATACAATAAAAATTTAGCTTTTGAACTTTATGGACATTGTTCAACTTTTGTTGTCCCTCCTCCTTTCATTGGCTATTCATCTGTGATGGTTGGACTGTCACCTCACCTATTACTGTTATTTACATCTAGACAGGGCCATGAGTAGGTCTAAAGTTATATAGGAATTATACCCAGACGATTTTAAGCTTAACTGGCTGTACTGAAAAGAATTTAGCTAATTACATGGTAATCTGGCTTAAAAATAAACAGGTCTGATTCCCCACCCCCACACTACAAAAATGGGGCTGCCAATCCAAGCACCACCTCCCCATCCCTCAAGTCCCTTCAAACATTAGTGTAACAGTTATTGGATACGGTGAAGATTTGCCCCTCCTGTGGCCCTCCATTCACAGGTGACCATGAAAAGACTTACATCCTACCCATCATCATCCCTTCTCATCCCTTCCCATCCCTTCCCACACCAGATCAACCCTCATCTTTCCACCCCACCAGGCAATCTCCCAAACCCATTACCACCATCAGGATGACAGAGACAGAGTATTGTTCTGAAAAAAATTATGAGGAAAAATAGTTATCCATGTAACCTTCTACCTTGGGTATATCCAGGGACCTTCATTTTCAGTTTTTATTTTATTTTCCCCAGGAATTTATCAGTGTTAATACAACAAGAACAAAAATTATATTTACTTCAAAATGATGAGTCATTGCTTTCCTCTGAATTCTCCAGTTTTTGTTCTTCTTGTAATAAACACTGATAAATTACTGGGTAAAACAAAATAAATAACTGAAAACATAGGTCCCTAAATATATTCAGTTGAAAATGATAGATAATCTAGGTTCTTCCCCTGGGTATGAAAACTCTTCTATGCTGATCGTGGATAGTTAAAGAAACAAATGATAAACCATTCTTCCTTCACTGAAAGCTGCACTCCACACTTCAGTTGGAATCATTGGACAGACAATAATCGTTGATCCCAAAAGCAAAATCACTTTAAAGGACAACATTCAAAATAATCTAGCCAGATAAACAGGTATTTACTAGGGTAGTTTTTCCTAGGTGAAAACTGTCCCTGATATGACGGCATGAAGAATATGTGGACATCCATTGCATGCATATGTTTAACTGCACTAAAAAGAAGTAGTGCCAGGGTGGTTATTTGAGTTGGGGGAAGGAAAAAGATGTATGCAGATTTGATTTTCAAATGTACACCCATTGGGGCAGATTTTAAAAGCCTTACATGCGCCGAGCCTATTTTGCGTAAGCCCAGCGATGCGCACAAGCCCAGGGATGCACGTATATCCCGGGGCTTGAAAAAAGGGGCGGGCAGTGGGTGGTCCAGGGTGGGGGCATGTCCAGAGGCCTTCGTAGGGCCACTAGGCTAGGGGATCGCGCGCCAGCACGCTCAGCCTCAGAGGGAACAGGGAAAGCCTTCGGGGCTCCCCTAGGGCTCAGCGCGTGCAAGGTACACTAGTGTGCACCCCCATGCACGCGCCGACCCGAATTTTATAACATGCGCGCACCTGCACGCACACGGTTTAAAATCAGGCATACATTTGTGCACGCCGGGTTGCGCGCACAAATGTATGCCCGCGCGTACCTCTTAAAATCTGGACCATTGTTTTCAGTTGATTTTCAGCCAGCAGAAAAAGCAGGTGCAAAGTATATAAATACTTTATGCCCACAGACATTGCAGGCAAGTTTCTAAAGAGGCTCAGCATCACATAAATGGAGAAAGAGCAAAAAAAAAAAAAAAAGGCGAAGAAAAGTAAACTTGCTAAAAATAAAAAATTTACATAACGAAATATAATAATGTATAAAATTTAAAAGATGGAAAACTTTACTAAAAGATATCAATGTGTTGTTGTTTAAATAAACACTTAAAGCCAGCAGCTGAGAGAAGATCCTTTTATAAAACACATACCTATAATATAATAAGATGTATCTTAAGGTGAGAACAACAAATTACCATACAGAAGACAGAATCAGTTCTTTCAGAATAAATTACAGATACTACGCATTAAAAAGGGTTCGCACCTTTAATATCTAAACAAATGTTTGTTTTCATAATATTTTCCTAATTGGTTAACATTAACACAATATCCATTTGACAGGATAGCACTATAATTCTACCTCATGTATATTTTATTGAAGTTTGGGCTCAATTTACAAGAACCCTGAGTGGGATGCAACTTAAGATAAATGAAATTAAAGCTAAGCTCATATCATTTTACCTTTGACCTATAATTTAGCATTTCAGCATATTTTGTCATGTAGTGTATATTCACAGTATAGTAATAATAGCTTCTTAGGGACAAACCTTTTCAAAGTACCCCAACAAATGCAACCTTAATTATAACTAGTATAACATAGACAGATACAAAGACAAAAACTGTAAACTGGTGCATAAAAACACTTTTCAAAAATTATTAAAAAATAAATCCCCCTAAAACAGAACCAAAAAATCATACAGATAAATTTGTCCCCAAAATTGTTTTAAGGGTTTAAAAAGATATAAAAACATGTCTAGCCAAGTGCAAATAATGGGGTAGATTTTATAAATCTGCACCCACACGTACTTTTGTTCGCGCACCAGGAGCAAACGAGTACGCGGGATTTCAATAGATAAGCGCGTAGCCATTAAAATCCGGGGTCAGTGCGCGCAAGGCTGCCCAAAATTGGCAGCCTGCATGCGACGAGCCGCGCAGCCTGCCTCTGTTTCCTCTGAGACCGCTCAGAAATCGGAGCGGCCTCGGAGGGAACTTTCCTTCCATCCCCCCGCACCTTCCACTCCCTTCCCCTACCTAACCCCCCCCCAGCTCTATCTAAACCGCCCCCTACCTTTGTTGTACAAGTTACGCCTGCCCGAAGCAGGCGTAAATTGCGCGCGCAGGGCCGGACACCGGCGAGCGATTCCCAGGCCCCGGAGCCATTTCGGAGGCCTTGGCCATGCCCCCGAAATGACTCCGGGCCAGAACCATGCCCGCGGCCCTGCCCCAAAATGATGCGCTGCCGTGATACGCCCCCCCAGGAAAGCCCCGGGACTAGAGCGCGCAGCCGAGCCTACTCGGCGCGCGTAGGGGGTCTTTCGGCCAGGTTTTCGGAGGGTATGCGCGTATCCCTTTGAAAATCTGGCCCAATAATTATAACTAGGGCTGTGAAGAGCAAAAAATGTTAACTTTTGCCTTTCATTTATTGGGCCCTTTATTCATGTTTTTAGTGCCATATTTTTTTTTTTTCGGGTTATAGTGTGTGTGGCATTTGCAAATAGTGCATATTATTTAGAAATAGAACAAACTATTAGCAAATGGTGGACTGGATTTTAAGAGGTATGCGTGGGTGTACATTTGTGCATGCAACCCGGCGCGCAGAAATGTACACCCGATTTTATAACATGCGCACGCAGCCGCGCACATGTTATAAAATCCGGGGTCGGCGCATGCAAGGGGGTGCACACTAGTGCACCTTGCACATGCCGAGCCCTAGGGGAGCCTCGAGGGCTTTCCCCGTTCCAAAATCGGAGCAGCCTCGGAGGGAACTCTCTTTCCACATTCCCCACCTTCCCCTCCCTTCCCCTAATTAATCCCCCCTGACCTTTGTTTTTAAAGTTGCACCTGCCTCTGGGCAGGCGTAGTAGTGCACGCTGGCCTAGAGGCCCTACTGAGGCCTCTGGCCATGCCCCCACCCCGGACCGCCCCCACCCCGTACTGCCCTCGCCACACCCCATTTTTCAAGCCCAGGGACATACGCGTGTCCCGGGGCTTTGTGTGCATCGCAGGGCCTATGCAAAATAGGCTCGATGCTTGTAGGGCTTTTAAAATCAGCCCCAGTGTGTATACCTAAAACAAAAAGAAAAAAAGGAAAAAACCCAAGCATGAGTCGGGTATCTCCAGAGACTCCCTGTCCTACCCTTCCCTCCAGCTGCAGACTCTGGAGGTGGCTGAGTCCCCAAAAAACAAAATATTTTCTTTAAAAACCCCAGTCACAGGTCCCACCTGAACCCTCCCCTCTGTTAACAAAATACAGCCTTTCTGGAGCTAGCCCACCCTTCCAAACTCACCAAATTATTCCTGGTGTCTAGAGGGGCCTGGGAGTGACTGTCTTCTGCTCCTGAGCCTGGTGGCTGCCACGTGGCATCACATTTTCAGTGGACACACACATGTGGGCACAAATGCCACTTCTACCACATAAATCGGGGGATTTTAAAATGAGCATGCACTATGCTATTCCTAGTTTTACCAGTTCATCCCCAATTCACCCAGTTAAGAGAGAGATCCTCCAAACCCCCTTAGTTTAATAGCCTTCATGGCCCCTAGTTAGCCCCGACCCTTAAAACCCCACAGATCTGCCTATTTTTTTTTTATGCACAGCAGAAGTAAAGTTATGTGGCAGGGGATCGCGGCATATCTCCAACAACAGCAGAAAAACCTTCCAATCAAAAACAGTGACAAATCACCTGGTATCATATTTTGATTGACCCACAGCAATTCTATTTTATATAAATTTAAAACTAACTCATTTCTGGCCATCCAGTAATTCACCTTCTATAAACTTGCAGTCATCTGTGCAATGTTCCATCTGTGCAATGTTCCAATGAAAAAATTTGTTCCATGTAAACTGCCACACGGCAGTAGTTATTACCGTTTAACTGTGAACCGGAGTGATATGTATTGTATACAGGAACTCCCGGTATATAAATCCATAAATAAATAAATAAATGTTCCTCGTGCCTAGCCAACATGTCATCCGCATAAAATGTATGTAATATCCCAAGGGACCTACACAATTTACCCAGTGAAGCTAAGTGCATGTTAAGCTGACTGAGGTCAGAAATGTTCGGGGGGGGCAGGAAGTGTAACCATTTACTTCCAAGTGAAAGCATTCCCCTAGCCAGGGACATGTTTAACAAGCCTCTGGCCTGCTGCCTAGGTGCTTAGCATGGCTGCAGAGTTACAAACCTGTGGTAGATGCTCTGTCTACAGAGCCCAAGACTTTCTCTGTAAATTATAAAGTTCCCACTTTGTTATATATTTTCAGGAAGCTGATGATAAGCTGCAATGTCTGAAAATGCGGCTGAAAAAAAAAATTCCTTTGTGACTTATCTCTATCCAAAAAAACACTATTTGGACTGTTTGCTGGTTTAGCCGAGCTGTGTGTTTTCAACTTTTCTCAAACTCCACATTTTCCTTCAGCTAATTCTTTTTTCTTTTGACAGTTTAACATGTTAACTCCCTTTCTTAACTTATGATGCTAATGATTTACAAGAAGAAACACTGTTACATGTATTTTCTCTTTTCCCTAAAAGTTGATGTATATAATGGAAAGATTAAATATTAATACTCTTGTGCATGAAGCAGCATCATTTACATGGCTCTTATATTCAGTAATATATTGAAATAACTATGTCTTTGCATATAAAATATCATTATAAAAATGCAATATTTTGCAGGTGGCATTGAAAGTCAGATAAAATTGGTTCAATGACCCAGCAAAAGTTTTATTAGAAAATGTGCCATCTGTTTAATTTGATAAGATGTGGTTGGAGATGTATTCTCATTTTTATAATTAATGGGTTTCCATACCAGTGCCCCAAATATGCAACCTACCCCTATAAATCTGCTGATAGTCTTTTATAATTCACACACTGTATAGAGGCACACATGAAAAATTGTCAAAAAGATGTGACCTGACTATTTATTGTATTTCTTGATGAAAGGTTTTGGTCCTTAAAGTACTGAAGTACTTATTGTGCATCAAGAAGTTGGCATTATTGAAACATTTATGGAATGATATCCTAAAAATGAACAACAAAAAAGGAAAGCAACTTTAGTTCTGAGTTTCAAATAATATAAAATGAAATACATGGAAAGAGAACTGTTGGAAGAATGGAAGACATATAGCGGTCCATATTCAGATGGTAGCCTAGGTTTACTAAGCTGCAATATGGCTTTAACAAGCATTAAATAGAAATATCACACCATACTTTGGCCTGAAATCCTCCCCTTTGCTATGATTTGCATGCATGCATTTTCCAAATCCGTGCAAAGCAGCTCTTGCATAGTGAAACCTATGCAAATAAAATAATGTGGCTGGCAGAATAAAGTCAGCCTCATTATTTTAATGAGCTTTGAGGAGATGACGTTTAACATCGTGGGGGCATCGGGGTGCTAATGGCCCTGATGGCCCCACGTTGTTTATTAATTTTTCTGTGCTAAAAAATAATGAAGCAATATCACCGTGATATTTCATCTGGGAGGGGCAAATATTGTGCGACCCCCTCCTGTGATATTTTGCCTCTCCTGCGATAAAATATCACGGCTTGATAAATCTTATTCTAAGTGTGTTACTTTACTATCCTTTCAACTATAAAGTGTTTTTGACAACTTTTCATGCTTCAGAGCAGAACCTGAGCACAGCACCCCTGGCTCTGAGTGAAACCAACCAATTCTCCTCACAATTCTAAACTGTAAAGTAAAACAGCTTTTCTCAAAGATGGTAGTCATACTTAGCTAATATTTGTCTCCTCAGGCTTATAAATCCTCTCTATGTAAATATACAAAAACCAACCACAGCTTCCGAGGAATCCAATCTCTATTATCTATTAGAAAATATTTAAATGAAGTGAGTGTGAGAGTTTGGATTCCTCGGAAGTTGTGGTTGGTTTTTGATTATAGTCATACTCAGCTGACATTACAAAAAAATATAGTTCCCACAATTTTGGGGTGTCTACCTAAAACCTTTATGCCAGAAATTTCTCTGCTCTGCTACCTGTGAACATAATCTCAAGAACATTTTAGCAACCTGAAAATTACTTAACCTGTCCATATAAACTCTAGGAAAACTAAAAATGCAGCACAACCTTGATATTTTTCCACCAGCCTCATCACCAAGTTGTTTACCATTTTGCTCCATAAGGTTGGCTAGGTTGCCATAGCAACGGCTCCTAAATAGCTATTTTCTTTTAGAGGAAAATCAGGTCAGCACTAGCAAAGATCAACTGGAATGGAGTCATTTTTTACAATGTACTTAATTTTTAACATTTAAAAATGCCTCCTCTGTATCTTAAGTGGCAGGGGCTTACCCAATGCCATATGTCTTCTGTTTTGCCCTCTTTTAATATTAATTCTGCCCAAAAACCTCACGGTGGTACTGGTGCCAATTTTAAAATCCACACAGCATTTATGCAAGTGGTGAGGACTTGCCTGGGACCCCCCCTCCGATCCCTCTATACTTGTCCCCATCTCTTGGCCATTCCCAACAAGCCCGTGCCTCATCCAGACCACACCCGTGCCCCATCCCTTTTTGAAGTCTATGAGATGTGTGCTCTGCAAGAGATACAAGTGTATCTGGGTGGATTTTAAAATCTGACTTATTCGTGCATCCCCTGCTTATAAAAAAAAAGCCTGGCACGCACCAAAACCGGGAGATATGCACACAAGCTGGCGCATGTGATTTTAAAAGCTGCCCGTGTATTCATCAACTTGCCATTATGCACACAAATGAAAATCCAAAAAATGGGAGGGGCATGGGCTTACCTGGATTTCACATTGAAATTTGCAAATAAATACGTGCACAGGCACATGCTGGGGTCCCCTGCCGTGTAACTTCACTTCTGCTATGGATAATGTGCAAGTAATAAAATAAAGACAAATAGATCGGTGGGATTTTAAGGGTTATTTTTTGGGAGAGTAAATAACTAATTTACATTAATCTATTCAAGTCCTTTCATGATTTTGAAAACCTCTATCATATCCCCCCTCAACTGTCATATCCAAACTGAAAAGCCCTAACTTCTTTAGCCTCTCCTCTTAGGGGAGCCATTCCATGCCCCTTATCATTTTGGTCGTCCTTCTCTGCACTTTCTCCAATGCAACTATATCTTTTTTGAGATGTGGTGACCAGAATTGCAAACAGTATTCAATGTATGGTCTCACCATGGAGCAATACAGAGGCATTATGAAATCTACAGTTTTATTTGCTATTCCCTTCCTAATAATTCCTATCATTATGCATGCTTTTTTGAATGCCATAGCACACTGAGCCAATGATTTCAATATATTATCCACTATGACTCCTAGATTCTTTCCGGGTGCTAACTCCTAAGATAGAACCTTACATTGTATAACTACACAAGGGTTATTTTTTCCTATATGAATCATCTTTCACTTGTCCATATTAAATTTCACCTGCTATTTGGAAGCCCAATCTTCCAGTCTTACAAGGTCCTCCTGCAATTTTTCACAATGTGCTTGAGATTTAACTACTCTGCATAATTTTGTGTCCTCCGCAAATTTGTCACCTCACTCATCGTACCCCTTTCCAGATAATTTATAAATATATTTAAAAGCATCAGTCCAAGTACAGATCCCTGAGGCACTCCACTCTTTACCTTTTTCCACTGTGAAAAGAGATCATTTAATCCTACTCACTGTTTCCTGTCTTTTAACCAACTTGCAATCCACAAAAGGCATCACCTCCTATCACATGACTTTTTAGTTTTCTTAGAAGCTTTTCATGAGGGGCTTTGTCAAACACCTTCTAAAAATCCAAATACACCACTTCTACCAGTTCACCTCTATCCACATGTGTTACGAGCGTGAGGAGCGCGGTCGCCTCTAGAGCAGGTGGTGAGCCCTTGGGCCACGGCAAGACTCAGGGAGGAGCCCCAAGCCACACCGTGGGAGGTGAGCCGATGCAAGCATAGAGAGCCAGGCAGGTACTGAAGCAGGAATGAGGAACAGAGTCTGACCCTCAGCCAGACCTGCACACCCATGGCAACCAACAATGCAATGTTGATTGATGAACGGTCCTCCGACTGTTCCAAGCCCTTTCGGACCTGCCGCTGGGTAACGGCATAGGGCAGCCTATGCCGTTACCCAGTCCTTAGAACACTGAAGACATCATAGACGAGGGCTGAAGCAAGACATTGGCACTGTCTCTCAGTGCGCCCTACACAGCCAGCACGGCTGGACTGGTCATGGACCACCCTGTCCTACAGTCATAGGAGCGGGACGAGCACAGGGAGGAGGAAGCAGTGGGTTACTGCACTCCTGGCAGTCTAAGGCAGGTTGCTGCACTCCTGGCAGCCTAAAGCAAGCAGGGACATCAGGAACTGGATCAGGAACAAACATCAAGGCAACATCTGGAACAAACATCAAGGTAACAGGCAGAGACACAGGACAGGGAGCCAACGAAGCAAAGATGATCATGGAGGACCTGGATTGAGGAAAAAGCACAGACGGCTGTGAGAATCAATCCAAAGGCAAACAGGAACTGAAGTGAAAGTCCTTTTATACTGCTGTATGCAGGCAACTCCCTGGGAGGAGTTCACCTGGACCGCCCCTCGCTGGCCCTATAACTGAGGTGGAGTGCCGTGGGCCGGCCCCTAGGGAGAAGGACGTGGCCGAACCAGGAAGTCCAAGCAGAGCCAAGCAAGCCATAGGCAGGCCTCAGGAACAGCGAGGCCTCCCAGGCCCTGGAGCAAGTCCTGGATGGTACACAGGCGAGGCCCTGGCTTCGGAGCGGCCTCCAGAGGAAAGGTGAGATACCTCCTGTAGCAAGCAACAGGGGGGATCGTAACAACATGTTTATTCACCCCTTCAAAAAAATGTAGGAGATTTGTGAGGCAAGACTTCCCTTGGGTAAATCCATTCTGTGTCCCATTAAACCATATCTATCTAAATATTTTGTGATTTTATTCTTTATAACAGTTTTCATGATTTTTTTCTGGCACTGAAATCAGGCTCACTGGTCAGTAGCTTCTCGGACACCCCTGAAGTCCTTTCTAAATATCAGGGTTACATTGGCCATCTTCCAGTCTTCAGTTACAATGGATGATTTTTAACTATGGGTTAAAAATGAATGGAAATAGGTCTAAAATTTTATTTTTTAGTTATTTCAGAACCCTGGTGGGTATAGAATCTGGTCTAGGTGATTTATTCAGTGTTCAGTCTAGCCTACCACATCTTCCAGTTCACCTTGATTTGGTCCAGTTAATCTGAATTGTCACTCTTGAAGACCGTCTCCAGAATGGGTATCTCCCCAACATCCTCTTCAGTAAACACCAAAGCAAAGAATAAATGTAGTCTGTCCACGATGGGCTTATCTTCCCTAAGTGCATCTTTAACCAGTCGGTCAACTAATGGTCCAACCGACTCCCTTGCAGGTTTTCTGCTTCGTATGTATTTTAAAAAGTTTTTATTATGAGTTTTTGCCTCTATGGCCAACTTCTTTTCAAATTCTGTCTTAGCCTGTCTTATCAATGTCTTACATTTAACTTGCCAATATTTATGCTTTATCCTATTTTCTATTGATGGATCCTTCTTCTAGTTTTTGAATGAAGATCTTTTGGCTAAAATAGCCTCTTTCACCTCACTTTTTAGCCATGTTGGCAATCATTTGACCTTCCTTCCACCTTTCTTATTACGGTGAAAACATCAGGACTGCACTTCCAAGATGGTATTTTTTAACATTGTTTATGCCTGTTTCACACTCTTAACCTTTGTAGCTGCATTTTTCATTTTTTTAACTATTGTTCTCATTTTATCAAAGTTTCCTTTTCATCAGGTTTCCCTTTTGAAAGTTTGATGGTAGAGCCATGGATTTACTTACTGTCTGCCTTCCAGTGATTAATTCAAATTTGATCATATTATGAAAACTATTGCCAAGCGGCCCCCATCACTGTTGGCTCTCTCACCAAATCCTGTGCTCCACTGAGAATTAGATCTAAAATTGCTTCCTCTCTCATTGGTTCCTGAACCAATTGAGCCATAAAACTGTAATTTATTCCATCAAAAACTTTCTCTCTCTGTATTGGCCTGATGTTTCACTTACCCAGTCAATATTGGAGTAATTGAAATCTCCAATTATTACTGCACTACCAATTTGGTAGTGGAAGGTAGTATACTTCAATCGCTATACTCTTCTCCAACACACAAGGGATTTCTTCCCATAAAGATTTGATTGCACATTTAGTCTCTTATAGGATCTTTATCCTTTATCTATGCCATCCTGGACATAAAGCGCCACCCAGTCACCAAGTGGCTCCTCTCTATAATTGCAATATAATTTCTAGCCAGGTATAGCACTATCCCATTAGTTATCCTCTTTCCACCATTTCTCTGAAATGCCAATTAAGTCTATGTCATCATTCACTGCTTTACACTCTAACTCTCCATCTTACTTCTTAGACTTCTGGCATTAGCATACAAACATTTCAAAGTGTGCTTTTTGTTTGTATTAACATTCTTCTTTTCAGTTGATAGGGATAAATTGGAATCTTTTAGATCAGGTGAGTCTTTAATTCTAGGCACTTGGACTACTTTCTTATTATTGAAACCTCTGTGTTTGGATGCCCTAACTCTAATGCTTCACTAGTATTCTTTGAAGATACCATCTTTTGAACCATGCGCTGCTGAGAGACTGTCGGCTTTCTCCTTTGATTTACTTTAAAAGCTTCTCTATCTCCTTTTTAAAGGTTAGCACCAGCAGCCTGGTTCCACCCTGGTTAAGGTGGAGACTATCCCTTCGGAAAAGACTCACCCAAAAGGAGAGTCTATGCACCTTCATTTCATCCATGCATTGAGACAATGGAGCTCTGCTGCCTCTGGGGACCTGTGCATGGAATAAGTCCCATTTCAGAGAATGCTACCCTGGAGGTTCTGGATTTCAGCTTTCAACCTAACAGCCTAAATTTGGCTTCCAGAATCTCTCTCCCACATTTTCCTATGTTGTTGGTGCCCACTTGTAACATGACAGCTGGCTCCTCCCCAGCATTGTCTAAAATACTATCTAGGTGATGCATAAGGTCCACCACCTTCACACCAGGTAGGCATGTTACCACACAATCCTCACACCCACAGCCACCCAGCTGAATACAATCTTAATAATCGAATCACCAACTATGATGGCCAGTGGAGTATTCAGCCATGGATACTCCACCCTTGCAGTGCCACTCATGGCCCAAACATAAATAGGTGCAGATATTAGAAACTGGCCACCGGAAGCGATCAAAGCATTTCAGACACTTAAACAAGTGTTCACTCAAGGACACTGTCTCTGACACCCGGACACCTCCCATCCTTTTGTGCTCAAGGTAGATGCCTTGTCCCTTGGGGTTGGGGCTGCCCACAGACAACACAGCACAGAAGGGAAACTTCTCCCATACTCATTCTTCTCCAGAAAATTCTCACCAGCAGAGAAGAATTATACTATCAGAGACAGAGAACTTTTAGCAGTTAACTCTTGAGGAATGGTGGCACCTCTTAGAATGGTCTCAACATAAGATCACTATCTACATGGATCATTAACATTTAGAGTACCTTCCACAAGCCCCATGCCTTAGCCCCAGGCAAGCTCGTTGGTCCATCTTCTTTTCTCGATTTGACTTTGAGCTCTGCTACCAACTGGCAGTGAAGAACCTCCAAGCAGATACATTGTCCCTATCCTTTCTGACCGAAGATGCTTTAGAGGCCTTTCGACATATCATTGATCCTGCAAGGATCATCCTTGTTTCTGCCACTTCTGTCCCCACAGGAATGATGTTGATCCCCAAGAAGCTTCAGGAAAACTTGTTGAAGTGGGTGCATGAATCTCGTGTAGCAGGACACCCTAGAATGGTCTGAACTCTCAAGCTCCTTCCGCTTCACTACTGGTGGCCATGCTTCAAGGAGGATGTAAAGGACTATGTGAGGTCCCATACAACCTGTGCATAGAATAAAGCTGATCATGCCCAACCCTGGGGTTTTTACAGCCATTGCCAGCCCCCAGGGAACCCTGGACTCACTTATACACAGACCTCAGTCTTGCTCTCCTGCTCTCATACAGTTCCACTGTAATATGAGTCATAGTGGATAGATTTTCTAAGATGGCTCACTTTGTACCTCTCACTGGGTTCCCCTCAGCTCGTGAACTAGCCTGCCTCTTTGTTCAACTTGTTTTCCGATTGCACTACTTGCCATCCCACATTATGTTCAATGGAGACATTCAATTTTGTTGTAGGTTAGACTGCAGAGTTAGCAATCTGTTATGAGTTAGACTGCGGAATTAGCAATCTGTAGACAGAGCCGCTAGGAATTAGCAGTCTGTTAGGGTTTGCTCCTCCCAAGGGGAAGAGTTAGCAATCCTGTTGAGCTTTGTTCCCCCAGAGGGGAGGAGCTAGCAATCTGTTAGCGACTCTGCTAGGGTTAGCAGTCTGTTGGCAAACTGTTATAGAGTTGCTCCCCAGAGGGGAGAAGTCAGCAACCATATAAGATCTGTTCTTCCAGAGGGGAGGAGTTAGTATCTGTTATGGATCTCTGCACAGAGTGTTGCATTCGTGCCTGTTTTTGCCCTCGTTCCACCCTATCTACCTCTGTGGCAACTCCCTTCGGGTCTGACGGACAGATACTGCCGCGGCTTCTCCTCGCCGCTTCTTCCCAGAGTCCCCAGGCTGGCCTGATGCTGCGGATCCACCATGTTCCTGATGATGTAAGGGCACGTGTGCACGCTCTAGAGTTTGTACCGGCAAGGGTGCGAAACTCGGGGGTGTCCCCCCGTAGTGACGTCATCCGCTTCCACCTTAAAAGGTCTTTGTTTGCAACTACGAATCGAGTTAGCAAGGGAAATTCTTTCTCCGCTGCTCTGCCTTCACAAACTTACCAAGGGGTACCCGCTCCTCGGGGCCCCGCTCTCTCTTCTTGATTTCAGATTCTAAGACGGGATCCAGTACTCGCTCCTCGAGGGCCTACATCCCTGAATGCTCAGAAGACTCCCTATTGCCTGGGAGCGATCACAGACGTGAACACTGTGAGTTCTATTGCAAATAGGAACCGGGACTCGCTCCACGAGGGCCCATGTTCCTAATACTGAAGACTCTCTTCTGTGTAAGACGTTATCGCAGGTACGGAGATCTTGAGGGATTATTGCAGATTGCAGATAGGAACCGGTACTCGCTCCCCGAGGGCCCATGTTACTAAAACCCTTCAAAGACTCTCTTCTATCTCAGAAGTTATCACCTACCTATATCTTGTGAATTACTATTTCATATTGCAGATAGGAACCGGTACTCGCTCCACGAGGGCCCATGTTCCTAAAACCCCTCAAAGACTCTCTTCTATAACCCTCCAAAGATTCTCTTCTATTTCAAAAGCCATCGCATACCCAGATATTGTGAGTTTTTATTCCAGATTGCATTTAGGAACCTGTACTCGCCTAAAGGCTCCTGATCCTGATTATACTGAAGACTCTCTGTTGCATAAGAGCCATTACAGATATATCTACAATTGTGAGTGTATCATCTACTGGTTATGTATCCAGCATACCCTGTCTACTCACTATCTTTAGTATCTCTCTGCAGCTCAGCAAACCCAGAGATCACAGTTCCAGTATCTGAGGGACTTCAGCCCTGCCGGGTACATCAGCTCACTACTGCCACCTCTGGTGGTTCTACTACCTGTCTAAATAAAGAACTGTCTGTGTCTGTCTCCATACTCCAGCCTAGCCGGTGGTCCCTCTCAGGATATCCTCCTGGGGGCGTTGTCATCTGCCATTGACCCAGGGATTCACCAACTTACATTGGGTGCTCTTCCCCACACTACGAGAGTTGTATTGTAACAGACTGTCACTCTGTGGGAAGCCGACCCACTACAGATTGATAACTCTGCCTACGGAGTATTATAATTTGCCAGCTCCCCCCCTTCGGAGTACAGCATTGAACACAGAGTGGAAACCTGATATACGAGAGTTCCCCTGAAGGGAGATGTTGGCCATCTGTATGGTTCCTGCTAAGATGTAGCAATTGGTTATGATACAGTTCCTGAGGAAGGAGATGTTAGCAACAGTTGATGGTTAGACTGCATTCTATTCAGCTCTTGAAGTATGAGAGATGAGCACTCTAATGTAGAATGGTGAATCCTTGGGCAGATGACAGTGCCCTCAGGAGGATATCTTGAGCAGGACCACCGAGTAGGCTGGAGTATGAAAACAGACACAGATAGTTCTTTATTAGACAGGTAGTAGAACCACTAGAGTTGTAGTGAGCTGATGTGCCCGGCAGGGCTAAAGTCCTTCAGATCCTGGAACTGCTATCTCCGGGTTTGCTGAGCTGTAGAGAGAGACTCATGGATAGTGAGTAGACAGGATATGCTGGATACATAACCAGAAGTAGATGATACACTCACATAGATTAATAAGAAGGCTCAGTAGCTGGAGAGAGTTAGGCCCTCGAGGAGCGAGTACCTGGTTCCAGGGACAGCTCTGAGAGAGCGATGGTAACTCACAGTTATCTATCTCTGTAATGGTTTCTAGGCAATAGAGAATAGTTAGTATTTTCAGGAACAGGAGCCTCTAGGTGAGTACTGGTTCCTATATGCAAACTGAAATAAGATCTCACAATATCTATATATAAAATAGCTTCTGAAATAGAAGAGAGTCTTCGGAGGGTTTTAGGAACATGGGCCCTCGAGGAGCGAGTACCGGTTCCTATCTGCAATCTATAATAATAACTCACGATCTCCATACCTGCGATAGCATCTTAGACAGAAGAGAATCTTCAGAGTTCTAGGAACATGGGCCCTCGAGGAGCGAGTACCGGTTCCTATATGCAACTGGAATAGAAACTCACAATGTTCACGTCTGCGATCACTTCCAGGCAATAGGGAGTCTTCTGAGCGTTCAGAGACATAGGCCCTTCAGGAGCGAGTACCGGATCCTGTCTTAGCAATCTGAAAACAAGAGGAGAGAGCAGGGCCCCCGAGGAGCAGGTACCCCTGGTAAGTTCAAGGAGGCAGAGCAGCGGAGAATAAAGTGGGTTGAGATGATCCCCGCAATCAATCCCTTGCAAGCTCAATTTGTAAGCATAAGCAAAGACCTTTTATGTTGGAAGCGGATGACTTCACTACGGTGGGACGCCCCTGAGGTTCGCGCCCTCGCTGGCACAAACTTCGGAGCGCACGCGTGCCCTATGTCATCAGGAACATGGCTGATCCGCAGCGTCAGGCCAGCCCGGGGACTCCGGGAAGAAATGGTGAGGAGAAGCCATGGCAGCAACTGTCCATCAGACCCGAAGGGAGTCGCCTCAGAGGTAGAGAGGGTGGAGCGAGGGCAAGAGCAAGCATGAATGCAACACATTTATAGCCCAATATTGGAAGGTTCTCTGTTGCAAGTTTGACATCTCCCTGGATTCCCCACTGTGGCCTACCATCCCCAGGGCAATGGACAGACTGAAAGAATCAACTCAATCCTCAAGACCTTTCTCTGGCTGTATGGCAACCAAAAGCAAGAAGATTGGGCTCTTCTACTTCATGGGCACAATTTTCCCAGAAGGACCAAGTGAGTAGCTCCACTGGTTCCTCTCCATTTCAGATTGCATATGGAAAGCACCCACGGATTCCACTTCCATTGTCTCTCACCATGGACTTCTCAGTGGCTCGCCTCACGGCCAAAGAAATTCAGACCACCCAATCGAAGTCAAAGGCAACTTCCTGAGCCAAGAAATACAAAGACACCAAACACCAACCAGTGCCACAGTTCAAGGAGAGCGATCTGGTATGGCTTAATACCCAGCATCTCTTTCAGGGTCCTTTCACTTTGCCTAGTGCCATAATTTATTAAACCCTACCCTGTTCAATGGCAACGAGATCCCATTACTTACAAATTAAAGCTTCCCAACACACTAAAGGTCCACAACATCTTCCAGTCTCCTTAATTAAACTGTTGATCCTTTCCTAGCCCTCCAAGAAGTCTCCCACATCCTCAGATGTGACAGTGGAAGAAGACACACAGTTTGAAGTAGAGAAGATCTTGGATTCCCACAAGAGGCATAATAAATTAGAATACCTCATTGCCTGGAAGCATTTTGACCTGAACACAGATGAAGTGGCATATTGGGCACACAAATCAATGGTCTGCCTGGCCAAGATGGCTCAGCATTATCTTTCCTGCCTACTTACCAGTGTGCCTAATGAATGTGTCTTCTCAATGGCAGGGACATCATGAGCCCTCATTGTTCAAGACATGGAAACCTGAATTTGCTACATTTTCCATGTGAGTGGAAAGACAACTGAAAGCACCTTGTTGGTCATGCTTGTTATTAATGAGCTTAGTTGACAAGCTAGGAGTTAGCAATCTGTTAGGATTTCTGTTATGTTCTGCTATCTGATGGGAGGAGCAATCAGATAGGAGTAACAACCTGCTAGGAAAGCTCTGTGATGGAGCTGTGAGGTAGCAATATGATGTAATGGCTCCTAAAGGAGGAGGAGTCAGCAATCCCGCAGTACCTCAGATATCATCCTGCCAAGGAGCAGCAATCTGCAATGAATCCGATATAGTTGTAGGTGGATCTCTGGGCCGGTGGCAGATGACCACGCCCCCGGAAGGACATCCCAAGAGGGACCACTGGCTAGGCTTGAGCATAGAGACAGACACACTTCTGTTCCTTTATTAAACAGGTTTTTGAAACCACCAGAGGTGGCAGTAGTGAGCTGATATGCCCGACAGGGCTGAAGTCCCTCAGTTACTGGAACAGCGATCCAGAATGGCTGAGCTGTTGAGAAACTGTAGAAAGTGAGCAGGCAGAGTTCATGAACAGAACTAGATGACAAAACTCACACAAGGTCTCAAGGAAGCTCAGGAGCTGGAAAGGCTTAGGCCCTAGAGGAGCGAGTACCTGGTTCCAGGAAAAGCTCTGAGAGAGCGATGGTAACTCACAATTGTTTGTAGCAGTGATAGCTTCCAAGCAGTAGTGAATCTTCAGAATGTCCAGGAACATGGGCTCTCGAGGAGCGAGTACTGGTTCCTATCTGTAATCTGAAAGAAAGAAGAAGAGTGAGGCCCCCGAGGAGGCAGAGTAGCTTGGGAGGTGTAGCTGAAGCAATCCCCCTAGGCAGAGTAGCTTGGACAGCCAAAGCGAATCCTTGCTAACTCAGTTTGTTAGCGAAATAGAGACCTTTAAATATTGGAAGTGGATGATGTCATCTCAGGGGGACGCCCCTGAGGTTCGCACTCTTGCTGGTACTTCAATCAGAGCACGTGTATGCCCTATGTCTTCAGACAACATGGCGGATCTGCAACATCGAGCCAGTCCGGGGACACCGGAGGGAGATGGCATGGAGACGCCGCGGCAGCCAGCCATCCATCAGACCCAGAGGGAGTCGCCACAGAGGAAAGAGGGTGGAGTGAGGGTGTTCAAGCAGCAGCGGTCGCAACAATGCTGCCACTCTGTCCAGCTGGCATACCCCAGATGTACCACCTTGAGGGTCTTGCTGCCATTCTGCATAGTTTCCATGCCCTGATGATTCAACTTGGAGGTCTTGCAGCCCCTCTGCCTTCTTGCCATGCCCCTGATGTACAATTCTGGGGGTCTTTCTGCCACTCAGCCTTGCTGCCATAACCTAGATTTTACACCTTTGGGTCTTTATGATATTCAGCTTTGCCTTCATACCACAGACTTTACACCTTGGGGGTCTTTCTGCTTCTCTCTCTTGCTGCTACAACCCACACTTTACACCTGGGAGTCTTTCTGCTTACTCTTCCTTGCTGCCAAGCTTCAAATTTTTCACATAAAGGTGTTCTTGCCACTGTGGATGGCTGTTTTGTAACTTTCATGTTATCTTGGAGTCTTCATGTCACTCTTAGTGTTGCTTTGTTCCTCTAGCAGTGCCTGTGATTTTTTTTCTGCCACTTTGTTCCACTTTCATGGTGCCTTAAGATGTTCATGCCACTCTTGGTGCCAATTTGCCCCACTAGTGCTGCCTTTAGGAGTTATTGCACTGATATTGGTGCCTTTTTTAAGCCTTAGGGGGCTCTTCACTCTTAATTCTGCTTTGCTCCTCTGATAGTGCCTTGGAGAATTGCCACTACTGCTGGTATCCATTTGCCACTTTATGGTACCTTAGGCTATTCATCCCATTTTTGGTGCCACTTTGGCACAGTCTTGGTGCCTTTTTCCCATTTCTGATCTTGCCTACCTATAAGTTTCATTAGAAATTATTAGAAAACACCAGTTTTGAAGGTCAAAATAGGCTGTATTTCTTCCTCCTTTGAGTTTAATAGGAAACAAAATAAAATGAAAAAACAAACTTTTTTTTTTCATTTGAAAGTAATGAAACAAATGGAGGTGACCTGCAAAACATAAATGATCTGAAACAAAGATTTTGCCTTTCCACATGCCTACATTTAATGACTGTATCACACTAATACAGTTATGTATTTGCTAAAAATGTTGGTAATATACAAATGAAAAAAAAAAGGAAACCTCAAACCATAATCATATACATATAATCATATAAATAGATATGCATTTATATGCTAAAAATGTTGAACAGGTAGCTCATAAATGCAATGTTCATACAACAGAAATTGCTTCTGTATATGGAAATCTGATCAGACTTGTCATACGATATGAATTTATTATACCAATGACATTGCTTTCATTATTATAAGCTACAATGGGTGATATTCTTTGAGTCAATTCCCATCAGCAATAATAGTGTGTCTACTCCACAAACCCCCACATCTTAGAGAAGTAGAATTATAAACTGGAACCCTGTAGATTGTTAAAACACTTGAAGCTATTTGAACTGACAAATTAGAAACTCCATTAAGGATAGATAACAAAAAATAGAATGGCTTGGCATTTAGGAAAGGTACTGGCATATAGCAAGTTAAAATATATGCCATTTTTATAATGACATCCAATTGTAGTATGATTAATAACTCTAGCTTGTAACTTACAATAATTAACTTTGTGTTTGTTTCAAGTTGCTCTACAGATATCCATCATAGTACCAGATTCACTAAGGGTTTTTCCCATATACACAAAATAGAAGAAAAGCCTTAATGGATCTGGCCCATACCTTGGAATCACTCTGATTATATATAATTTTCTCCAAAAGAACACAATATTCACCTTTATATTATATCTATCACCTAGAAGTCATAAAAATGCTAATAGTTGCTATAATTTCAAATCATTAAAGTGGAGTGTAACTTGTCTAATTTATATCCTGTGTATCGATTATATAAATACTGTTCCCAGCAGTATAATCAATTCTGCATGTCTTCTGGCCATAAGACTACAGTGGAGTGATGTTTTGCAATTCTTTTTACCAGTAATCTCCCATGTGTCCAAGCTCCTTCAGAAGATGGCAGTCACGCTCCTAACTCTTTGAGGGAGTCACATTGGCTACCAGTGGAATACCAACTAAAATGTAAGGTTGCTGTGATCATTTTTATTTATTGATTGATTGATTGATTGATTTGATTTATATCCCAATCTTTTTGTATATTCAATTCCCTCAAAGCAGGTTCCAGCATATTAGGAAATCAAGCTTGCAAACAAATCAGTTGTAGCTTCACATTTCAAGGGAGGAAATTTACATACTACAAAGCCATTTCGTTTGGAAAAGCTCTTGTCTCATATCATCTCAAAAAGCTCTCCCAGCTACTCCTTCTTTAGCTAAGTCTAAGATATGGCAATACAGCAGCAGGCATTTGCATGCTCTGCTCCTCATCTTTTGTACAGTATCCTTGGGAAATTACCTGTCCTTCAGAAAAAAATTAAAGGCTTCGTTATTTGATCGGGTATTTGCCCGGTAATTCTAATCATTAGCTCATTTAATCCATATGAAGAGGTGCTAGATCAGATATAAATGCTCTTTGTTGGTTGTATAGGTTTATTTTGGGTTTTTTTTGGATTGAAATATTATTTATTATGGTCATTTTTATTGTAACTAACTTTGATTCTTTTGGTTGAAAGGCAAGAAACAAATTAATAAATGGAAACTGGAATGGAAATGAATCTACAAATGACTCAGCCCAGAAAGGAATTAGCAGACTAAACCATAGCCTATTCTGATTCTCTGGGTGGTTCTCTGGTTGAGCCTAGGTCAAAGGAAGAAAGGTAGCTGGCTAGGGCTAATTTCAGAACCAGCTAGTTAATGTAACCAGCCATACATAGGTATAGGAATATCTGGTTTATACATAGTCAATTGTCTCTGTACCCTTCTTCCCAGAACCCATCTCCCTCACATCCCTGGCCTGACCTGGCACCTCTCTCCCTCCCTCCCCAGAAGCCATGACTTATATGGCAACCCCCAAACCAGTTGCTGCCCTTCCTTCTTCTCCTGAAGCCCTGACTCTAAATGTTTGTATTCCCTAGACCAATTGCTGCTTTCTCTTCCTTCCAGAAATACCCAACTGAAAGATTCAGGATCTCCTAGATTGACTATTGTCCTACCTCCCTTTCTTTGTCTTCTTCCAGATTCTCTACTTCCTTGCCCTTCCTGGCTTCTCATTCTAGTTAGAGCTCTGGGGGAGGAAGGTAGGACAGCGGCTGATCGTGGTGAATGGAGGGGAGATTGACTAGACATATTTTCAGTAAGCTGCTCAGCAGCAAGTAGTCATCTTTATTTTAACTTGCTTGCCAGCTCATTTATCAAGCTGTGTTAGGGCATCATCACACACTAAACAGGGTCTATTGCACGATAAAGTAATACTAATGTGCGATGCTTATCACAATGAGTGCTAGTATTTAAATATGATAATGAGTTTGCAAAAAATAGAAAATAATGCAATTGAAGGACTACCGCATTTCATGGTAAAATATTACACACTAATGCCAGATTTAATGTGGAATATATCAACACCTTTTTTATTTGTGATAGGGGGTCAAAAAAGTTTTTATTTGTATTTTTATTTTAGTGGCCGTCATTATGTGATAGTGGCAATTATCATGAGCGATAAAATGAGGCCTTTTCTCTGACACACAAGTAACCCGGGTGAGCCAAAAAAATGCCTTTTGTTATCTGCCCTGTCTTCCTAAAGCCAGAATGTTAGGTGGAAGTACCCCAGTAGTGAGACACTGGATGCTTCAGGCTGCTTAACAGAAACAACAACTGCAGGGAAGGGAAGATCAAATACCTGCACTGGAGCCAGAGTTGCAAGCCCCACTGGTGGAGTGCAATGGCTCATGTCAGGGATTGCCATGCAGGAGGACATGCAGTCAGTATAGGCAGATCATCTTTCATCCCTTTACCACATTGATGGGGATGCAGGAGGAGCATGTGCTTAAGAGGTACAGCCTGAGCTCTCAGACTATAATGGAATTATATGAAGAACTCTGAGGGGAGCTGGATCCAGTCACAGAAAAGTCCCACGCTATACCAGGCCTTAACAAAACTATTGTGCGCCCTGCATTTTATGGCATCTTGCTCATTTCAAACAACAGTTGTGTCATCAAGGGAATGCTGCAAACATCTTTTTCCCACTGTATGGGCCAGGTCCTAAGAGCTGTATGTAGCTACATTCATTTTTACATCAGATTCCCTCACAAAAAGCAGGACTTGCTGGACTTGAAGAGAGGTTTTTATGCCATTGTGAACTTTCCAAATGTTCTGGGTCCTATTGACTGCACTCGCATTGCCCTCACCTTCCCTATCACAGGGAGGAGATCTACTGCAATAGAAAGCTCTTCCACTTCATCAATGTGCAAATGGTCTGTGATGCTCAGTTGCACATCCTTGATGTGGTCCCCAGGTACTCAGGAACTGTGCAATATTCCTTTAGATTTAGGCAATCCGGGCTGTTTGAACAATTTAAAGACTACCTCTATGGTGACAGTTGGCTAATAGGAAAGAACAGTGGTTCTTTCTGTCATTCCTCTCCAGCTCTGTGTTTACAGCAAACAGCAGTGACACGGTGGACTGTGAGTGTATTGACTGCATCAGTTAGATGACAAGAGGCTTGCAGATTTAGGTCAACAAGCCATACTGGCAGGGCAAAGGATTCTCTCTCCATGCTGTAGAGGCCTGCTAATATTGTGCGCCTATACAATGCAGTTCCCACTAAGGTCAGTGTGTGACTGAACACTACAGACTTTAAATGTGTCAATTTTAAACAAGGAGCTGTTCAAATCTTCATCTTGGAACAGTTGACGTTTCACTTGGCACCCAAAACCTTTTAGGGTCCACAGGTTTGAGTCCCTTGCTTTTCCATGTGGCTGACATGCAGGAGTTAGAAAAGGTCTTGTTCTGACCTAACGTGTGGCTTTTTTGCAGGGGATTCTGGTTGGCATCACAGCAGTGTATGTAAATATAATATACATGTTAAGATATTTTTTTACCTCAGAATACTATGAACTTTTTCATGTAAAATCTTATTATAAATGCACATGTTTTAATTGTGAATGGTGAGGGCTGGGAAGAAAGGGGTGAAATTCTGTAACGTTTGCCTAGAGTGCCTAATACCCTTGCACCAACTTTAAGAGAGTCAGCCACACATACACTCCAACCATTCACTCAACTCTCACTTCTTCACAGGGCAAATACTGGGGAAATGTGAGAGGCAGGTTGTAGGGTTCCTGGGATGTGACAGGGTTGCCAGCTTTCTAGAAATATTATCACTGACACTCTATCTGCCACTTCTCTGGAAACTATATCACCTGCTTTCTTTCTTCTCCAGCATTTCAAATCAATGCAAGAACCAGACTCCAAGGCAACCCCATTTCTCTCTCAATGATTTTACCTGAACTGTGCCTTGGGAGGTAGGGTGGGGAGTGCCATCTCATCCCTTGCCTCAGGCAGCAGATTGCCTTGAGTCATGCCGAAGGGACTCGCTACCACTCCCTGTTGCCTCTCACAGAAGCTCTCTTATTGTGATATCAAACAACCCAACGCAGACCATGATTCAACAATAAACACTGTCTTCATCAGGGGTTCACTATAAAATATAATCATATTTAATTAATCCTTCACTAAAATTTAGATCTGTATAATACACTAAACAAATAAACTTGTAATGGCAAGACAGCCCAAGTAATACTAAGAACTTACTCTCAATGAGACATTCAAAACATATCACAAAATATGGCTGTGTACCACAACTAGATGTTCTTTTTATAGATGTACGTTAAATGATGAAACTACAAAAGAACCAATGGCATAGAAGTTTCATTTATCAACCAATAAGAAATGACCTGGGCTAAAGAAACCAGTGTCCTATAACTAATCCTATTGAAGTTTCTTCATGTGTAATCACAGTTGATATTAGAAAGTAGAGGAAATTGGTTGAAGTCCAAAAAATCTTTTTCTTCAACCTTGAAATTTGTGGAAATACCCACTCATCCTAACAGCCTAAACAATAAATGTGAAACCTACCTCTAGTAAAAAATGCAAATAAAAATAAAGTAGACCTACTAATGAGTCAATGTAAAGTTTACTATATTTACTGGATGGCCGGCGCCATCTTGTGCTCCTACCATGTGACAGGGGCTGGCCAATGGCACAGATACCCTGTCACATGGTAAGGGCAAAGGGCCATCGGCGCCATTTTGATTAGTGGCAGCCGACGGCCCGGGAGCGGGAGGACTGCCCGGAGTGGGAGATCGCTCCCGGGACCCCCACTGGACCACCAGGTACCTGTAAAAAGATTTTGGGGGCATCGAGAGGGTGGGGGAAGCTAAGGGGTTAGTTTTAAAGGGTCGGGGTAGGTTTAGGGGTTATTTTTGTGTGCTGTTTTTCCCGCCCTCCCCCAAAACGATAAGGAAACCCCCACGATCAATATCGTGGGGTTTTCCTATCATTTTGGGGGAGCCCCGATTTCTGATGATTTTGAAAATATCGACGATATTTTCAATCATCCAAAGCCTGATTTACATCCCTACTTTTTATGTATAATGATTATTGAGGTGTTCTGCTTATTTTTTTTAAGTTAATTCCTCCCCAGAACATCACAGGATTGCCTCCAATTTATCAGGATTTTTCTATTTATTTATTTATTTATTTACAGTTTTTTTTTTATAACCCGCTTATCAAATTGCTCCTGCAAAGTGGAATATAAAAATTGACATAAAACATCAGTAAAACATTAATATCATAAACACATGTAACTTAAAACAAATATACTTTCAACTGTTTCCAAAAAGGTTTGTAATCTACCATAGAGAGCAAATCATAGGGCAGATCATTTCATAGGGTTGAACCAATGATTGAGAAAGCTCTCTTCCTGCTAACCTGCAAACGTTGATCTCTAAAAGATGGTACACTTACCAGATACTTACCTGAAGATCGTGAGTTACGTCCTGATTCATAAGTTTTGCCTGTGTAATGACTTAACTGGATAAAATGTATCTGGTTTCAGGGGCCAAATACTGAAACCTCAAGGTTGTCTGGGTAACTCAAAAGTTATCCGGACAAACCCCTTTGAACATGAGCTTCAGCATGCTTACTTCTAATTGCACGTGAAAGGGGCAAGTCTAAGAGCGGGTTTTCTTTTTGAAATTCTGATGAATACTTCCATGTGCACTTTACTCCTGCAGTAAAAGTGTAGGGGCAAAGTTTGCAGATACTTTACTACCGCTTCCTTTGAAAACTTAGGGAACTGCAGGTACTCTTTATAAAGCTGCAAGTTAGATAGGCAGTTTAAAAACTGCCCCCATTGTTCTCAAACCATGATAAGTTTTCAATTACCAAATTTAGGGCCTCATTTTCCAATATCGCACAGTATCGCATGCAATACCAAAAAGGGGTGTTACCTTATGCTAATAAGCATTTGTATCGCAAATTGCGATAACAGCTATGCAACACGCTCTTAGCGCAAATCGCGCTATTAACCCAATTTGGGCTACATTGCAAGTATATATCGCGGTTCAGGATGTTTCCGGACAGCCTGTTTCAGTATCCTGCAGGCTAGGAGAGAGAGAGAAAAACTTGCTATAGTGTCTCTTCCCTAGACAGGTATTTGTTGTTGCCCAGGTAGAGTGTCCATCAAGCTAGGTGGAGAGAACATTGCCCAAATCTCATCTTGGAGTGAGTTTCCTCACTCCGAAGGCCATCAAATCTTCACAAGACACCACTGTTCTGTTCGTACGTCTCATGTTGAATGTAAAAGTGGCCCCCAACCCCCTACACTAATACCTAATCCCCACCTCGAGTTACTAGGTGGGCCTCTCATAGGGATACAAATACCTTTCTAGGGAAGAGACACTATAGCAAGTCTCTCTCTCTCTCTCTCTCTCTCTCTCTCTCTCTCTCTCTCTCTCTCTCTCTCTCTCTCTCTCTCTCTCTCTCTCTCTCTCTCTCTCTCTCTCTCTCTCACCAGGCTGTCCAGACACATCGTGAACCGCAATAAACCTTTACCAGCCTCTAGCGCACAACGTACCGCAAATCGCGTTAACGGCTGTTAGCGTGATTTGCGGAATTATCTCCTGTGGTAACTCCTTGGAAAATGACCCCCTTAATTCCCAATAAAGAAACAAATTGTTTATACATATTGATCACATCCTTGTTTGATTGCACAAAAAACAATTTAGAAAAAAAAATCTATCATGTGATCATCAACCTACTATCATAATACAATACATAACTATGATATTATGGGATGGAAGATCAGATCTGGCTTTCCTACCTTTTTCCTTTCCTACCTATTGTCCCCCCAATATAAGACAGAAATAACAAATGTCAAAAGCTCACTCCTATTTACCCTCCTCTCCCATGGGAGCTTGAACTGGCTCCCAGGATATGTCCTCAAAGGAAAATTGAGCAGCAGTGGACAGGTTGGAGAGGCCTCTAGAGACTCCTAAGTGACTAGCTTATAGTAGAAACTCACTATCTTGGGAGAATTCACTAAGCAAGTTTATTGTACAAACCTACTGCAGCCTTAAGGAAATTAGAAATTGTTTTAGAAAAGCTGCAGGATTGTCTATTTTATTTGCAGAAGTATGTTAACTGATCAAGGCGATCTTTCTTGTTAGATTTAGAGTCATTTCTGCTTTCCTCGAAAAGCATTCAGAAAGAACACAGATATCTGTATAAATCAAATGTGCCAAAACAGTCATTTTAATGTCCAATTACTTATATTACTTTTTTATCTATTAAATTGAAAATCCCAAAGAATATGTTTTCTCAGTGAAAGAACATGTTATCAAGATCAAAAGTCAGGGTCTACATTTTGATTGGGCAAACAGCATACTTGATAGGTAACCAAGTATTCATTCAGTCCAAGTGTGACTATCTGGTCATGATATGGGATGTTGAAGTCAGTAGCAATTAAATTGTCCTCGTAGCATATGCTTGTCAAAGTCATGTGTAGTAACTCTTGCAGTGCAGGATCATTGGTATGATACTGTGGCTGATTCATTAAAATTACCTGCGGGAGTTGAATTGATGGCTGTTAGTAGTCTCCTGCCAATCTGAAACAAGAATTTGATAAAGCACATTGTTATAGCTAGAAAAGTGGCTACAGCATGGCTAGGTTAGCAGTCATTCTAATACAAATGAAAATACGAAGCACTTGAAGTACAGTAAAAGTGCAACAATAGCTTCTTGCAAGAGACAGAGTCTAGTGTATCTGTTTTCACAATGAATATATATTGTACTATGTTGTTGCAAAGAGTCTCAAGTGTTCACTTGCAGATGGATGAGCAATAAACGAGAGGCAACATTCCTTAGAAGAAAATCAACAGTATACTATGGTCGAGAATTTATTAGAAGATTTAAAGAGGGACAGGAATGCATTGCTTTCTTAAGAATGTTACTGTAATGCTGGCAATGAATGCTCTGATTAGGGGAAGCCGTAAATTTGGGTTGTAATTATGATGTAGTATAGACTTAAGGGACCAATATGTATACTGGCAAGCAGCAAATAGAAGGGCCTCCGCATTGAAAATGATATCACAGCATTTGTCTTCTTTCCTATCAACGTTTTGATTTATTATGGAAAAAAATAAATCAGCCTAAAAGATCCCATTTTATTATTTTAATTACAGGCCAATGCAAATTAGTCTATTTCCTGCCAAATTCTGGCACATTCAGACTTTTGCCACTTCTGCTGAAGTGCTTTCTCTAAAAAAAAAAAAAAAATTACTAAGAGTTCTTGAGAATGTTTTTGTTCTAACACACTTAGACAAAAGTCCATTAAACTTTTAAAATCTAATCAAGAAACCGCATCCTGAAATCCTGATGGGATTATAACAATGACTGATTGAGATGTCCTTGTGCCATTAGTCATGGCAAAGAACTGAAACCTTTCTGGAGCTTTCTGCAATTTCATAAATGGCACTTGGCAACATAGCATTCTACTGTCCAAGCCACATGTTTGCCTTTCACCTCTGATCAGTAATAGCTTTATAAACAATATTCCATTAAAAACTGAAAACATATTTGATAATGAATTAAAAACAACTAGCACTTCAGGTCATTTGGGCTCTTTTCTGTGCTGTGTCCAGATTTGAGTCAACGATGTGAAAACTGTCCTGAAAATGTTGTAAACAACTTTGAAGAGTGGAGAAGTCACTCTGTGGTTACAACAGCAGGCTATAGACCAGGGAAACCATTGTTAAAATCCCATTATTACTCCTTGTCTCCTTGGGCAAGTCAAACTTAGAGCCTGATTCATTAAGGCTTTTCTACCATTTTGTGTCCATTGGAAAAACCCTTAAGGGTGAATTTTGAAAGCCCTACGCACACCAAAGCCGGGAGATATTTATTTATTTATTTATTTATTTATTTAGTATTTTTCTATACCGACCTTCATGGTTAAATACCATATCAGGTCGGTTTACATCGAACAGGGGGACTATAACAGAAAATAAACTTTTTTTTAAAACAAGTAAACAAGTAATAAAGTAATAAACAGAAGAGACAAAGTTACATTTAACAGGGATGGAAAACTCGGAGGCTTAAGCAGCTGGAAAATAAAGGCCTAAGAGGGCAGAAAGGTTAAGAGACATAAATCCAACATGGTAACATGGCTAGCGCTTATTAAGTGGTTAGCAGAAACTAGCACTTGTAAAGAGGTTGGAGGATGACAAAGTCCATAGTGCTCGGGAAGTGTTAAATACACGCAGGTTGGCCCGGTACATGTTGCGCGGATTTTAAAAAGCGTGAAGTTCGCATGTATCTCTTGGTACACACACACACACATTTTTTGCCAGAAAAGGGATGGGGTATGGGCATGATCTGGGCAGGGCATGGGGATTCCTGCATTTTTCAATGAAACCAGCATGTAAGTGTTTATGCATCATTCCACATAACTTTAATTCCTCTATGGATGGTGTGTAAGTCCTGAAACAAAAGAAAACGAGGCTAGTTAATAGGGTTTTAAGGTTGGAGTGGAAACGTGTTTGTTCTTTAGGCAGCTCCAATGTTCCCCTTTTTTTGATTGGATACAGTTTTTGTGCTAGTGTATTTGGGAAGACAAATTTAAACAGCAGGGTAACATTTTCAGAGTCAGAGATTTACCTGGCTAGCTTTGGAATTTAGCCATGAAAGCCTTTTGAAAATTGACCTGTCTGCTGATGGATATATGTAAAAGGAAACACAGATTTATTAAATTGAAAAAGGGAATATTTTGCCAGCCAATAAGCAACAAGATCCAGAGGTCATTTATCAGGTAGTAGAAGCCTACTGAATCTCATTGCTAATATCTTGGATTTAAAGAAAATGAATAAAGATTCATACATGTTCAAAATATTTTATTGTTTTATCAAAGAAAGTAAAAACAAACACACACAAAAAAAACCAGGCAGTTCAATGTGACACACACTGAAATGGGCAAACACAAAGACATATACATATCATAACATTACATTTAGGAAGAAATTATTACCCCAACTGATACAAATCTTATCTACAAGATCCCAAATACAAAGAAAGTTACTTATTGTGGATAACGTGTCAAAACCTGTCACTTCATATCTTTAAGTAAGACCCATTGGGGTTGATATTCCATTGTTATCCTGCTGCAAAAGTTAGTGCGAAAAACTCATTTGGCTAACTTAACTAAGATATTCAGCTGCAGTGCTGCGCCACTAAATATGTGCAGTTATCTTATCATTAGCAAGATAAGTTTATCTGGCTAACTTTAAGACAGACAAATAGCAGTCTAAATTATCCAGCTAACTAAAGACATAATTTTCTGAAGCTTTACTCTTGGTCTGTGTCTCTGGGGAAAAAAGTAAATCTGGCTTTAAGCTGGCTAACTCTTAATATTAGCTTTCATCTGGCTAAATTATCTGAACAAGGGGCTCCATTCCAAAACATCCACCTTCCCCTCACTTAGCAGGCAGGAAGGATAACTAAAAGAATTGCACACGAGTCCATATTCATGTACATATGGACTTGTGTGCACATGCACGTGAATTTTATATCATGTGGGCGTAATTGTGTACATAATATAAAATATATATATAACATTTGTGCCCAGATTGCACACGGATGTGGTTTTTCATTTATGTGCAAATTTGCATGTGTATTTTACATGTATACACTTTCATGATATACAATTTTTGGTTCTTCCAAATGGAGGCATTCCATGATGCCACCAGCAGCATGGCAGGCAAATTTCACCTCCAGGGACATCATTCTCATGGCATCCCTGGTAGGGGAGCATGAGAGAATGCTGTTCCTTGCCGGGTAGCGAGGTGGAGCTTAAGGAACAAGAAGCAGGCCTGGAAAGGCCTGCTGAGACAGTATAACCATGGAGTGTCATACCATTGTGGGATAAATAGATTGTGGCTAGTAGGAGTGGGGCATGGTTAGGGTGTGCTTGGGAGTTAATGGGGCCTGTAGGGATATGGGAATGGGGGTGGAAGCTGGTTAGGTTGTGCATGGGGGTCACTAGGGGACTCCAAGGGTGTGGGGATGGGATGGGGGCTGGGTAGGGTGGTATGATGGCACTAGGAGGGGCTCTAGGGATATGGGGATGAGATGGTGAATGCTTAGGATTTGCATAGCATTTCACGAGGAGGGGGGGGAGAGGGCAATGTGGCCTTATTGATAAAGCAAGGGTCAATATGTATGTATGAATACAGTAAAATATGTACAATCCTTTAATAGTATAGGGAACCATTTAACTCGGGATGTTCAGAGCTATTCTAAAAAAGAAAGGTTTGGGTTTTACTTCCCCATGTGGGAGCTGCAGATGATGTGTTCTAGCTGTTTATCATCCTTAAACTATGTCAATCCTTGTGGATTTTTAGTTCCACTTCTGTTTAAATAGGTTATGGATTTTTAGCTAGCTTTTCAAGAAGGCAGGAGCTCTCTGTCTCCTTGTTATGGTTATTGGTGTTTGGTGTTTGGGTGGATCCTTGGACACTGTGGCAGCTGACCTTGCCCACATGGGGCAGTCCCGTGAGGGACCACAGTGTCAGGTTAAACTCCGGACAGACAAACACAGAACTGAATCTTTATTTAAACAGTATATGGAACCACCAGAGGTGGCAGTAGTGAATAGTGGTTGTAGAGCCCGGCTGGGCACGTCTCTCAAAGGACGCTGGAACAGCGGATTCTCTGTAGGCAGTGCTGTACTGGAAAAGAGACTGAGAATTATGAACACACAATAGCATAGCATTCAGAATCCCAAGTAGAATAGGAGGGCTCCGAGACAAGGAGAGCAGGCCCTCGAGGAGCGAGTACCTGATCCCTTAGAGCAGAGAGACTCAGTAGTGTTGTACTCACTAGCAGTAGCAGAGATTCCACTAGACAAGTGGTCTGGCACTGAAGCAGAGGGCAGGCCCTCGAGGAGCAAGTACCTGATTCCAGCGAAGCAGTACTGTAGAGAGAGATGTTTCTGTACTCACAGATGGTGACTGTAGTTAGTTCTTTCAAGTAGAAAGTTGAGGTTGCAGGCAGCGACACATGGAACATGTGCCCTCGAGGAGTGAGTACCGGTTTCCTGATAGCACCTGAAAGAAGCAGAGAGGCCCCCGAGGAGCAGGTACCCCGTTAGTGACCCCGAAGGGTAGTAAGAGTTCCAGTAGAGCTGGAGTGGCAGAGGAGCTTAGGAATGGAGAGCGAATCCCATCCGTAAGAGTTCTGGCTGCTAGCAAATGAAGTAGGCAGATATACCCTGGAGTCGTGATGTCAGAACAGGGGGATGCCCCTGAGGTTCGCGCCAACGTGGAAATAAAGATGAAGGCAGCGTACGTGCACACCCTAGAGGTACCTTGAAGGAGAATGGCGGGAGGCAGCACCATAGCCGGTCCAGGGACATCGGAGAGGTCGGCAAGAAGACTCCGTGGCGGCCATCAGTCCAAGATGAGCGGGAGGAGCCGCAAGTAGAGAGGTATAGGCAGGGTGAAGCCCTCGAAGACCGGACGCAACACTCCTACCCCTTTATTTGTCCCAATTATTGAAGGGAGCAGAGTCTGGTTTTCCCTTAAGTATCTGCCTGCCAGTTTGTCCCAGTTTGGTTTTCTTGTAATCCTATTTTGGGACACTTCTCTTTCTGAGAGCCTTGATATCCTTTTCACATTCCTGTGTGAGGCTATATTGAGGAAAGGGAAGACCTTCAGCATGCTACTACTCCAGAGGTTCTACCTGACAGTGACCTGATGCAGAGAAGTTTCAACTGTAAATTATCTGTTTTTGGACTATCTCCTCATTTGGGAAAACAAGGAAGTTTTTTTCTACCCTTCCAGTCTCTGTTTTGACTTTTCCCCTTATGCTGGATTTAGAGGCTATTTTTTGTTAGACTTGGAACTGAGTGCCCCCAGTACCAGAGATTCAGTTGCCAATCATTTGGGAGTGAGATGTCTTTCAGTCTGAAAGAATCTGAAGATGGAAGGAGTCATTATAAGAGGGATATCTGCCCATTGCAGAAAACAAAAGGAGATTGAGGTATTTCTGTATATATGCTACTGACTCAAGTGAGAGGTATTTGAGATGAGAGTGCCCATCTGGTACTATGTAAGGAGACTTAACAACACTACAATACACCAACCAATTAAGCTGTACCTTCTAGTCCTAGTAGACCTATTAGCAGCCTTCAACATGGTCAACCATTCAATCTTGATTGACCACTCTTCGAAATTGGTGCAAATGAAAAAACCCTACAATGGTTCTCATACTATCTATCACAAAGAACCAACCAGGTATCAATCAATGACACCCTCTCAAAGAAAATAAACCTTGACACCGGAGTCCCCCAAGGCTCCGCCCTATCTGCTACACTCTTCAACATTTATCTCCTCCCAATATGCCACCTCCTTTCAAACCTTAAACTGACCCACTTCATATATGCCAACGACATCCAAATACTAATCCCAATACACAACACTCTGGAAGACACCTACAAAAAAACAGCCACTTAACTCACCAAAATAAAGCAACTACTAACCAACATCCTAAACATCGATAAGACAGAAATAATCATGCTGGATAGAAAGAACATCTCTACGCAACTACCACCACTCAACATAATGAACCAAAATGCGGCAATCTCCTCTGTCCCCCACACAGGGACCTGCTCCAGCAAGGACCGATCCTCCACGAAGACCCAACTTGATTCTCTCTTATGGTCCGGCCATTGAGAGGACTCGCCTGAAGAAGAGCGGATACTCGAGGGCAGTAATTGACACCTTGCTCTGAGCATGCAAGTTTTCCATATCCTTAACTTATATACGAATATGGAGAATATTCGAAGCTTGGGGTGAAGACCGCGACATCCTTCTGCAGACAGTCAAAATTCCCATGATACTGGAATTCCTGCAGGATGGCCTGAAGAAGGGATTGTCTCTCAACTCCATCAAGGTTCAACTGGCCGCACTGGACTGCATCAGATCCAAAGTGGATGGCATACGTCTATCTTCCCATCCAGATTTCTCCCACTTCCTGAGAGGGGTCAAGCAAATCCGACCACCACTAAAGTAACTGGTACCCCTATGGAATCTCAATCTAGTACTCGACTTCCTAGCAGGAGCTTCCTTCAAACCTACACATGGTCTGTCCCTACGGCTCCTGAACTTGAAGACTGTATTCCTAGTGGCAAAATGTTCAGCCCGTCACATCTCCGAACAAGCGCTATCCTGCTCAGATTCACACAGGGATACATACAGCTACGCACTGTCCCCTCCTTCCTTCCAAAGGTGGTTTCTCATTTCCATCTAAACCACAGGGGGCTAGTACTTCTAGTGGCCTCGGACTGGCCAAGAAGGCCGTAGTATGCAGACATGCAAAGACTTCTGGTGGGGAACTTCTTGTGTCTACCCTCACACAGGGACCTGCTCCAGCAAGGACCAATCCTCCACGAAGACCCAACTCGATTCTCTCTTACGGTCTGGCCATGGAGAGGACTCGCCTGAAGAAGAGCGGATACTCGAGGGCAGTAATTGACACCTTGCTCTGAGCATGCAAGTTTCCACATCCTTAACTTATATATGAATATGGAGAATATTCGAAGCTTGGTGTGAAGACCGCGCCATCCAAATCGTCGGTTCAGTGTGCTGCGGCAGTCAAAAAAGCAAACAGAATGTTGGGAATTATTAGAAAGGGAATGGTGAATAAAATGGAAAATGTCATAATGCCTCTATCGCTCCATGGTGAGACCGCACCTTGAATATTGTGTACAATTCTGGTCACCGCATCTCAAAAAAGATATAATTGCGATGGAGAAGGTACAGAGAAGGGCGACCAAAATGATTAAGGGAATGGAACAGCTCCCCTATGAGGAAAGACTAAAGAGGTTAGGACTTTTCAGCTTGGAGAAGAGACGGCTGAGGGGGATATGATAGAGGTGTTTAAAATCATGAGAGGTCTAGAACGGGTAGATGTGAATCGGTTATTTACTCTTTCAGATAATAGAAAGATTAGGGGGCACTCCATGAAGTTAGCTTGTAGCACATTTAAAACTAATCGGAGAAAGTTCTTTTTCACTCAACGCACAATTAAACTCTGGAATTTGTTGCCAGAAGATATGGTTAGTGCAGTTAGTATAGCTGTGTTTAAAAAAGGATTGGATAAGCTCTTGGAGAAGAAGTCCATTACCTGCTATTAATTAAGATGACTTAGATAATAACCACCGCTATTACTAGAAATGGTAACATGGAATAGACTTAGTTTTTGGGTACTTGCCAGGTTCTTGTGATCTGGATTGGCCACTGTTGGAAACAGGATGCTGGGCTTGATGGACCCTTGGTGGACCCTTGGTCTGACCCAGTATGGCATGTTCTTATGTTCTTAAACCATCTCGATGCCATCTCCAGATGAGAATAAGGACTCAGAAGACTCACGCCGCCTATGCCATCTTAACGTCAGCAGACTCCTAGTCCACTACATGGAAAGATCAGAACCCATATGAAAGACGGACCACCTATTCGTCCTTCACAGCGGGAAGAAACAAGGGGAAGCAGCCTCGCGGGCAACCATAGCCCGCTGGATCAAAGAAGTAATCAAGGCAGTGTCCTGGGCAGAAACCAAGATGCTGTCACCCGCCAAGATCTATCGGGCGGCGATGTGGTCCTCCATTCACACCTTCTTGAGGTTCTACCGCCTGGATGTTCAGACTAGGAGGGACACTGCTTTTGCTAGGGCAGTATTAAGTGGGCCACGGGCAACCTCCCACCCGGTTCGGGAGTAGCTTTTGTATATCCCATTGGTCCTGAGTCCATCTGCTACACACTAGGAAATGGAGAAATTACCTGATAATTTTGTTTTCCTTAGTATAGACAGATGGACTCAGTATCCCGTCCACGGCTGCCTCATAATACGGAAACCTCGGTTGACAATCCCCGAGAGCAATACAAGCACGGGTAAGCCACACTTTACCTCTAGTTAGGACACCCATAGTTACCGGGTGTCGGCTTTTCTCGGTTGAGTGCACTGGCGGTCTCCAGCTAAAATTCACGTCAACCAGTTCAGGTTAATCAAGTTAATCAAGTTAACCAAGTTAATCAAGTTATTCAAACACATATATCCACAATTGCTTTTCGAGGAGAATACTGAAGAGCAGAGCTTCCTGCAGGGGTATATGTAGTGCTGACATCAGATTGAAATCTGACTCCGTCTCCAGCTGCTATCAGGAGCACACTATACCCATTGGTCCTGAATCCATCTGTCTACACTAAGGAAAACAAAATTATCAGGTAAGTAATTTCTCCATTATTGAATGTGATATGTTCAGAAAAAAAAATCCCTTGTGGATTACACTTCATCCTTGAGCCTACATAAGAAACTTACTACGGTCCTTAAGGACTGCAACCAGATCTGGTTTTCAGGAGAACCAAAATATGCAAATTAGTCTGCTTCTGAGAACAAATGTCTGCAGACATGCACCTGATGAATATTCATGGAGGGTAAACTGAAAACCAGACTAATTTTGTGTCCATTGAAAACAGAAAGTTAATACCCCTGGTCAAAAGTTTTGGATCCATCCAAAAGAAGCATTTTATTTTATCAGACTGGACAAAAAAGCTTCCTTGAGCAGGGGAAGCTCTCCTTTACAAATTAATCGAGCTAAATTTAAAAAATGATACTGCAGTAACCAGTGCAATCAGTCTGCAGAACATGGGATAGAGAAACTAGCTGAAATGTACAGAATGCAGGCAGATCATATAATCTCATCAGAATGCAGGTATCCAAGCCAATAAAATTATGTAATGGGGACTGGACTGAATGATTCAATTTCTAGTGCACAGATGGGATTTAGCACATTTACTGTACCTCCAGACTTTAATTTCTATTATACAACTACATCTTCCCAGAACTTTAAAAGAGATGTTAGATCTTTATTAAACTTTAACACATTGGAGATTCTGCCGGATACACATTTTTCTGCTAATTAATTTGCAGGCAACATCTGTGTTCAGCAACTTGGCGCTCTCTAAATAAGGTTACACGATATTAATAAGCGTGAATCTCTCAGCCCTGATGTTTAATTCATTGTTTTTTATTAATATATTTCTAAGAGAAGATTTAATTTACATATATTATGTACAGCAGCCACATAATCTCCCATTTGATATGGATTTCATTAAACATAATCCCGAGTAATGAATCTTCACTAATATCAGAGCTCAGATGTGCATTCAAAAAACTTGTTCTAGCCAGGAAGAAGAGTCATACTATGCTGCGAAAATATGATTCCTACCTTTCCTGAGGCTAGAATATCTGCAACCTAACAGGCTAATTTTAAAATGAACGTGCGAGCACTGATACACGTGTGTATGGGTGCGTGAGTAGAGATACAGGGGAATTTTTAATCATGTGTACAGTTGCGTGAGTATGATTTAAAATATGCCTACCGTGTGTAAGTATGCTCCTCATTTTAAGCCATTACTCGAGCAAATATACTTTGCGTCTCTTCCTTAGGACTTTGCCGGCTTTAATGCACATATGTGAGCGGATTTTAAAACATGCTCACACGAGGAATGTTCCCAGTTTTTCCAATTAGTCTACTAGTTGCCAAGTCAATCTTGAGGTCATCCAGTACACCCCCTAGTTGACCCAGACCCCTTTTCTTGTCAGGCAAGCCCTAAAATGCGATTTCTGCAGACTTGCTCCTCATCAGGAGCAAATATACGTGTTAACAAGCCACTGTGTGCTGCAGCTTCTGGTTTTAAAATATGTAGTTACATGCATAACTGTTGGTCCTGCCCCAGAACACCAATGCTCCACCCCCAACTCCGCCCCCTTTCCACCCCTGTTTTATATTCGTGCATGCATATATTTGCACATAATTTCTGGCTTTTAAATTATTTATTTATTTATTTATTTATTGGTTTTTATATACCGCCGCTCATCAAAGATATCACGTCGGTGTACATAGAACAAAAATACGCAGTTGCGTGTACATTTATTTATTTATTTATTTAGCATTTTTCTATACCGACCTTCAAAGTTAAATACCTTATCAGGTCGGTTTACATCGAACAGGGACATAAACAGTAAACATAAACAACTTATTATAATCAGGAGAAACAAAGTTACATTTAACAAGGACTGCAAAACTTGGAAGCTTAAAACAGCTGGAAAGAAGGCTTAAAAAGGGTAGTAAGTTAAGAAACTAAGACCTAAAAGTCCGTGCTAGTGCTAGTTGAGCTATTATGAAAGTACTGATGCTTGTGTAGAATTTAGAGAGGATCTGGGTTCCATTGCTCATGAGCCGGTTCGTCGTCTAATGTGTGTCTGAGGGGTCTGGGAAGGCTTGGCGGAACAACCAAGTCTTGAGTTTTTTCTTAAATGTTACTAGGCAGGGTTCCAGCCTGAGATCTGGGAGGTTGTTCCAGATGGTTGGGCCTGCTATAGAGAAAGCTCCGTCTTTGGTCGAGATGAGGCGCGTGGCTTTGGTTGTGGGGGGTTGAAGTGCTCCTTTGTAGTTTTCTCTAATCGGTCTGCTGGAGGTATGCATATAACAGTATAATAATAGCTGAATTCCACAATACATTAAAACAGTAAAATACGGTATCAAGAACAACTTATTTAGCTAATAATAGATAATAAAATAGAGTAAAAATAACTGTGATAGCACAACTTTATCTAGTATCAAGGCAAAAACTGGAGGAAAGAGAGGGGTGGGGAGCAAAATGGAACGGGAAGGAAAGAGAAAGGGTCAGGAAGGAACGGTTTATATACATATATACAGAGGGCGAGATCAATGGTTATAAGAAGGTAACAATAGTACTAGGAGTGAACAGAAGAGGGCATAGATAAAATAAAGTTGAGAGTAATAGTTTAGGGAAAAGATGGAAAGGTTGACAGACTAAGAAAGGGAGTAATAAGAGTTAAGAAAGATCATGTGAGTTAGTATCATGTTAGGAACAAGAGAGTTAAGGGGGAACACATAATAATATTACAAGTCACTCTTGCAAGGTCCAGATACTGTTACACGCACCACCTGCGGTCATCCCGCGCATGGGACCGCTCACCTTCGGGGGTCACACAGCGGGTCCTGGTCCTGTCGCCCTCGCGGCCCTTGCAAGTCCAGCTAGACCCCGGCGTCCTGCGTTGGTGGTTGCCTGGTCTTCAGTCGCGTTCCGAGCCTCACGCCAGGCCTCGGCGTCTCAACAGCTAGCCACGCCCCTACGTGCGTGTGGACCAGGTACCCTGATGTAGGTTCCAGGGCGGGACCTACTTCAGCGGCGCACCCTGCCTGCCTCCCACCTGCCAAAGACCTCAGCTTGTTCTTGTTATGGTTATGAGAGTGGATTCTTGGGTACTGCGGTGATGGCCACTCCCATGGGGAGGAGCCCCATGAGGAACTGCAGTACTAGGCTAGACTCTATACACGCAGATACAGAGAAGTAGTATTTATTGTACAGCTTGATGGTACTGACTGGAGTGGGCAGGAGTGAAGATAGTCCAGTGAAGTAGTCCAGAGGTCCTCAGCAGAGGAGACCAGTTTCGGATTAGAGTAGGTGATCCGCAGCGCGGCGTAGCAGGGACAGGTCCTGGAGGTAAACCTTGAGCGCTGAAGCTGAGACAGACTGAAGGTAGTACTCACTGAGCAGAAACTGTATTGTAGAAGGTCCTGGCAGGCAGAAGTTGTTCAGTGGCAGGCACCAAGTTAGGGAGAGCAGGCCCTTGAGCGAGTACCCGGTATCCCAGGATAGGTACCTGTAATAGAGCAGAAGGGCCCCCGAGGAGCGGGTACCCAAGTTAGTGAAGAATACCCCGAAGGGAAGAGAGAGCTTCCTGCAGCAGCTGGAAGCGGCAGAGCAGCTTAGACTGGAGGCATTCCAATCTTTGCTAACTTAGTTTGTTAGCAAACGAAGGGCAGGCTAAATACCAGGAAGTGATGACGTCACTCGGAGGGGATGCTCCCGAGGTTCCCGCCATGACGTGGATATAGACGTGGGTGGCATGCGCAAACACACCCTAGGAGGCCCTCAGGAAAATCATGGTGAACACCGTCGCCGTTGCCGATCCGGGGACACCGAAGAGAGCGGCATGAAGACGCGGCAGCAGCCATCTTCCCAAGGCTTGAGGAGAGAGAAGGAAGAAAGGTGAGGCACAGAGGTCGAAGCCGTCTGAGACCGACGGATGCAACAGTACCCCCCTTTCAAAAGGCCCCTCCAGACCCCCTACCTGGTCTAGATTTTTGACAATGTGATCAATGAAATTGATGAAGCATTTCTTTGTCTATGATATTAGCTAATAGTTCCCAAGAGTTTTCTTCTGGTCTCTATCCCTCCCATGACAGGAGGTATTCCCAAACTCTGCCTCTGTTTCTTAAATCAAGGATGGCATCAACCTTATACTTGATGTCTTCTTCTGCATCAACAGGAGTAGGTTCAGGTATCTTGGTGGAAAACTCACTAAGAACATACGGTTTCAGCAGCGAGACATGGAGTGCATGGGTCCGACAAAGCGTGGAGCAAATCGAGCAGATGGAAGCTTAAGTCTCAGATGTTTAGTAGAGATCCAAACTTTATCTCCAGGCTGGAAATCAGGAGCCATGCTTCGGTGAGCGTCATAGCCTTTCTTTGCTCTTTGTCCTGCTTTTTGGAGCATCTCTTTAGTCTTTCTCCAGAGCTGCTGTACATCTTTGGCAGTAGATTGATCTGCCGGGGATGACACAGAAAGTGGAAGTGGTAAAGGTTGTCATCCGTAGACCACTTCAAATGGAGTAGATCCAGTAGATGACGCTGGATAGGAATTGATGGCAAATTCAGCCCAGGGCAACAGTTCAGTCCAGTCATTCTGTCGTGAACCGATATAGGCGCAGAGGAACTGTTTGAGAGTGCTATTCATTTTCTCAGTTTAGACATTCGACTGAGGATGATACTCGGAGGTGAAGTCAAGGCTGATGTTGAATTTCTTACACAAGGCTTTCCAGAACTTTGCTGTAAATTGAGCGCCTCTGTCAGAAACAATATGTTTAGGCATGCCATGTAGGCAAAATATGTGACTGATGAATAACTTAGCAAGTTCCATGGCTGATGGCAAGCCAGGGAGAGCCACGAAGTGAGCCATCTTTGAAAATCGGTCCACAGTAACCCAAATGGTATTGTTACCTCCGGAAAGTGGCAGGTCCACCAAAATATCTGTTGCAATATGGGTCCAGGGCTCATCCGATGCTGGCAAGGGTTGAAGCAGGCCCCAAGGACGTCTGGGCGGAGGTTTCTGTTTGGCATAATTGGAACAGGAGTCTACGTAAGCTAGAGTGTCTTCTTTCATGATGGGCCACCAATAGTACTTTTGTAGCTTGGCCAGTGTTCGCCATTGACCAGGGCATCCAGCCAGTTTCGAATCATGAGCCCATCTTAGCAATTTCTTTCTTAGATTGCAGGGTACAATGGTCTTGCCTGGGGGTACCAGATGTGTGGCTGTACGAATCACTCTCTTCAGGTCAATGATGAGCTGGGGTTCATCAGGTATGTCCTCTGAGAAGAAAGAGTGAGATAATGCGTCTGCTCTGACATTTTTGTCACCAGGGCGATATTTCAGCAAAAAGTCAAATCTGTTGAAGAACAGGGACCACCTCGCCTGTCTATGGTTGAGGCATTGAGCGCGACGGAGGTACTCCAGATTTTTGTGATCAGTGTAAACAGTAATCTGTTGTTGTGCACCTTCAAGCCAAGGGCACCATTCTTCAAATGCCATTTTTATTGCTAACAGTTCTTTATCCCCAATGCCGTAGTTCTTCTCCACTGGCAAGAAGCATTGGGAAAAGAATGAACAGGGGTGCAAGATCTTTGAATCACCAGTCTGGCTTAGCACGGCCCCTACACCCACATCAGAGACATCGACTTCCACAATGAAAGGTCAAGTAGGGTCTGGATGGTGTAGACATGATTTGCTTTGAAGGGCGTCTTTTAACTTCTGGAATGCAGTCACAGCTTCCATAGACCGAGTAGTAACGTTGGCTCCCTTCTTAGTCATCGCTGTTAATGGGACAGTCAACGAAGAGTAATTTTTAATAAAGGTCGGGTAGTAATTGGTAAATCCCAAAAATCATCTTAGAGCTTTTAGGCCCGTGGGCTGTGGCCATTTTTGAATACTCTCAAGCTTCTGAGGGTCCATTTGGAAACCATTGTTTGAGACAATGTATCCTAAGAAGGGCACGGATTCTTTATGAAATTCACATTTAGACAATTTGGCATACAAGCGGTTCTCGCAAAGTCTCTGCAGAACTCTTTTGACATCTTCATGATGGGATTGCAGGTCTTGAGAAAATATCAAGATGTCGTCTAAGTAGACAATGACACATTGGTAGAGTAGATCACACAGAATATCGTTCATCATGTTTTGGAAGACAGCCGGGGCATTGCAAAAGCCGAAGGGCATCATCACTGGTTAAAAGGAAACAGAGAGTAGGATTAAATGGACAATTTTCTCAGTGGAAGGGAGTGGGCAGTGGAGTGCCTCAGGGATCTGTATTGGGACCCTTACTTTTCAATATATTTATAAATGATCTGGAAAGAAATATGACAAGTGAGGTAATCAAATTTGCAGATGATACAAAATTGTTCAGAGTAGTTAAATCACAAGCAGATTGTGATAAATTGCAGGAAGCCCTTGTGAGACTGGAAAATTGGGCATCAAAATGGCAGATGAAATTTCATGTGGACAAGTGCAAGGTGATGCATATAGGGAAAAATAATCCATGCTAGAGTTACACAATGTTAAGTTCCATATTAGGTGTTACCACCCAAGAAAGAGATCTAGGCGTCATAGTGGATAACACATTGAAATCGTCGGTTCAGTGTGCTGTGGCAGTCAAAAAAGCAAACAGAATGTTGAGAATTATTAGAAAGGGAATGATGAATAAAACGGAAAATGTCATAATGCCTCGTATCGCTCACTGGTGAGACCGCACCTTGAATACTATGTACAATTCTGGATATCGTCTGCAGTGCTGCCCGGTTCGTCCGGGAAACTGCAATGCCTGAGCCTGGCGGGGGTCCCGACCTTGGGCGCAACTGTTTCTGGCCCTCAACTCCTGCTTCCAGTATCCCTGGGCATTAAGACCCATACATTCGCTACCACTGCCCTTATTGATACCAGTGCGAGTGGCAGTTTCATTATGGACGATATTGTCAAAATCTTGGGAATACCTCTTCAACCATTAGAGGTGATTCTATATCACTTCCATTCAAGGAGAACATCTTCCCGGTCTTATCATCGGACCGTACCTATTCACATGTCAGTGGGCACACTCCATAAAGCGTTTCAACACTCCTTCTAAGTGCTGAAATGCTCAACGTATCCAGTAATTCTGGGGTTGACTTGGCTCCAGACTCACGAACCCCAGTTTGACAATCCCTGCAATTGGTACGGTGGGGTCTGAAATGCCAAGCTACCTGTCTCCAGCCGGTGTCTCCCATGATTCCGGTTTTGAAGTCCACTACGCTTCCTGGTCTGCCTCCGTTACGTAAGTTCAACTGTCCCATTGAATTGCTGCCGGGCACAATGCCTCCCAAAGGCAGAACCTATCCCTTGTCACAGCCTGAGATGCAGGCTATGTCAAAGTAAATAAAAGAAAACTTGGAAAAGAGTTTTATTCAACCATCTGATTCACCTGCAGGAGCCGGGTTCTTCTTTGTGAAGAAAAAGATGGTTGACTCCGCCCTTGCATAGATTATCAGGGCCTTAATGCCATAATGTGTAAGGACCGTTATCCACTACCTCTTATCAGTGAGCTATTTGATCGCCTCGAAGACGCTAAAGTGTTTACCAAGTTGGATTTGAGAGGTGCGTGCAATTTAGTATGCATACAACATGATGACATCTGGAAGACAGCGTTTAATACGAGGGATGGTCATTATGAATACATGGTTATGCCCTTCGGGCTATGTAATGCCCCAGCCGTCTTTCAGCATCTCATGAATGAGATCTTCAGGGACCTCCTGTACAAATTTGTTGTCATCTACCTTGATGACATTCTAATATTCTCCAAGGACATTGAAAGTCATTATGAACATGTTCATACTATCCTTCAAAGATTATGAGAGAATCATCTCTACACTAAACTAGAAAAGTGTCTATTTGAACGCACTCGTCTACCCTTCCTAGGGTACATAATATCTGACCGTGGTTTTTCCATGGACCTGGAGAAGGTCCAAGGAATCCGTGACTGGCCTCATCCAGTTGGGCTTCGAGCCTTACAATGGTTCCTAGGTTTCACCAACTATTATCAAAGCTTCATTGCTAATTACTCTTCCATAGTCACTCCCCTTACATTGATGACTAAGAAGGGGGCTAATACCCGATTCTGGACACCGAAAGCCATCATGGCGTTCCAGAGGCTCAAAGATGCCTTCAGCTCTGGCCCGTGTCTCCATCACCCGGATCTCAAACTTCCGTTTATCGTCGAAGTAGATGCCTCAGCTATCAGAGCCAGGGCCGTCTTAAGCCAATACTCGTCCACGGGAAAATCAACTCCTTGTTCTTTCTATTCGCACAAGTTCACCCCCACAGAACAATGTTACACAGTTGGCGATCGTGAGCTACTGGCAGTGAAGTTAGCCCTTCAAGAATGGCGCCCCTGGTTGGAAGGGGCACAGTACAAATTCACTATATTCACAGATCACAAGAACCTAGAGCACTTCAAGGAGGCCCAGCTTCTGAACCCCCGCTGGGCCTCCTTGAAGTGCTCTAGGTTCTTGTTTTTTGAGAGGTTCGACTTTAATCTCTGTTTCCGTCCTGGTTCAAAAAATCAGTGAGAGTAGGAGGAGTTCGAGCAGAGACATCTCTCCGTTTGAGGAGAGAAAAGGCCGAGAGGGATTGAGGCAGAGAGCTGGTAACACCTGAGCCGATTCCACCGCGACTGCACCCGAGGCCACGCCCCCTTTGTGACATCATCCAGGGGAGCCGGGACGCCGAATAAATTCAAGCCAGAAGTATTACCTGGCTGGAGGAGTTCGAGCAGAGACATCTCTCCGTTTGAGGAGAGAAAAGGCCAAGAGGGATTGAGGCAGAGAGCTGGTAACACCTGAGCCGATTCCACCGCGACTGCACCCGAGGCCACGCCCCCCTTTGTGACGTCATCCAGGGGAGCCGGGACGCTGAATAAATTCAAGCCAGACGTATTACCTGGCTGGAGGATTTCGAGCAGAGACATCTCTCCGTTTGAGGAGAGAAAAGGCCGAGAGGGATTGAGGCAGAGAGCTGGTAACACCTGAGCCGATTCCACCGCGACTGCATCCGAGGCCACGCCCCCTTTGTGACGTCATCCAGGGGAGCCGGGACGCCGAATAAATTCAAGCCAGAAGTATTACCTGGCTGGAGTAGTTCGAGCAGAGACATCTCTCCGTTTGAGGAGAGAAAAGGCCGAGAGGGATTGAGGCAGAGAGCTGGTAACACCTGAGCCGATTCCACCGCGACTGCATCCGAGGCCATGCCCCCTTTGCGACGTCATCCAGGGGAGCCGGGACGCCGAATAAATTCAAGCCAAGAGCGGCGCGCAGCCGCCGGCGCGCGGCCAAAGCCGCGCGCCAAAGGGGCGCACCCCTGGATGAGAATTTTTGATTTCCAGTTTTATTTATATGGGCAGAAAAAGGAAAACTAAGCCTTGGACTTCATCACCGGCATCACAGGTAACAAGGGGTCCCATTGATGCCCATGTGTTGAGACGTGTGAGTCAATCAATTCGGGACACTATTCCAGATATTTCCTTTTCTTCAGGCTCCTCTGACAGCCCTGGCCAAAGGCAACAATCTCAATCTTTGCTAGAGATGCCTTCCCAAACACCTCAAGGCGATAATATTGGAGCTGTAATACCAGCCCCAATTGAAAGAGTAGAGAATGGGAATATGGTGAGTTCTATACAGAATTCTGTGTCAGAACCCATAGACCCGCAAAATATAACCTTGAGTGATGTTTGGAAGGCTATTACGGAGTTACAAAAGGTTGTCTCGAATGCTATGATTGTAAATGATAAAACCTCTATGGAAATAAAAAATACTATAGGAAAACATGACGAACGAATACAAAATTTGGAAGAATTAGGTAAAGTTACATCAGCGCAAGTTTTAACATTGCAGTCTGTTAATAACTCCCACATTAGGGATAGTTTGGTGACCCATAGGCAATTGGAAAATGTGGAAAATGAGTTAAGAGCCAGGAACTTGAGATTCCTGAATTTTCCTATTACCAGACTATTATCTGCTTCTGAGTTACTGAAAAAATATTTACTAGAGGTTCTATCAATTTCTTCTATAGATGAAAAATGTATTTCAAAGATTTATTATCTTAGCAATTCGAGTCTGAAAATCCATGGGGAGGGGGAAGGAATGGATATTGTCCAGCAACAATCCCCGAATTTAACTTCTTTTCTGGAGTCATCAATTGATGCTATACCTCAAAGGGCCACAATGTTGGTCACTTTGATAAAAGAAAATGATAAAAGTTTAATTATGTAGAAATACTTTAAGAATAAAGATTTGTTGTTTTGCGGACAAAGAATACAGATATTTCCAGATGTATCTAGGATTACTCAACTAAAAAGAAAACAATTCTTGGTTTTGAAGCCCAGGGTTATAGCACTGGGAGCTTCATTCTTTCTAAAATTCCCGTGTAAATCTGTAATTGTCCACAAAAAGAATAAATTTATATTCCATGAACCCTCTCATCTGGAAACCTTTTTAGAAGATAAAGAGAGAGAAAAAGATTGAAATATTGTTTGCAGTAAAAAAAATGTGTCTCTTATTATAACCATTGGGTAGATTACCTTTGATTTTCCTTATTTAATCCTCCCATGTAGTGGACTAAAGATTTGTGTGATATATATTCATCTCTGGAGTAATATTATGATACATATTATGTTTCACCTAATCTATTCTTTTGATTTTATGACTGTAATGTTTAAAATCTTAATAAAGTATAAATTAAAAAAAAAAAAATCAGTGAGCTGACGTGCTGTCTCGATCCTTTGAACCTGAAAACTTTCCAGAAATTCCTAGTTATATCATCGATCCTGCCTGTATATCGGAGGCAGCAACCACTACGGTTCCAGTTGGGAAGACTGTTGTTCCTTGCCGACTCCGAGATTGGGTCTTAAAGTGGGCCCTTGACTCAAAACTAGCAGGCCACCCTGGCCGTGCCAGGACACTAGAGATGCTAAGCCAGCACTATTGGTGGCCCACAATGGTATTTATTTATTTATTTATTTAAAATATTTTCTATACCGTTGTTTAGTTATATACTATCACAACGGTTTACATATAGGCACATAAATTCAGTAGGTGAATGTGTACAATGGTACATTCTAACAAGTGCCAAAGGGTTCGGGTACATCATGTCTAATTAAAAACTAGTTTGAAGGGCGAGTTAGATTTGACCATAAATACATGTAAGTTAATTCTTTACAGGTATAATTCTCATGTTCTGCGTAATACTATTAAGTTAACTGTGAGATACAAAAATCCTTTTGTAATGCATGTGTTGAGAGCATTACTGTGTGCTTGGTGTTCTTCTGCCTGTGCCTGCATACTTTCTATTCTCCGCTCTCTTTGTAGAATGCTTGTTTAAAAATCCAGGTTTTTAAACTCTTTTTAAAGGTTTTGAGGTCTCTTTGTAATCTGATCTCTAGTGGCATAGTGTTCCAGAGAGTAGGACCAGCTAAGGATAGAGCCCTTTCTCTTATTTGGGTTAGTCTTGCTGTTCTTACTGAGGGAATGGTTAAGAGTGCTTTGTTAGCTGATCTTAGTTTTCTATGTGGGACGTGTACCCGTAATTCTGTGTTCAGCCAGTCTGCTTTTTCATCGTGTATTAATTTATGTATTGTACACAGGGCTTTGTACTGTATTCTGTGTTCTATGGGTAACCAGTGTAATTGTGCCAAAGTTTCCGTGATGTGGTCCCTCCTTCGTTTACCAGTTAGTATTCTAGCTGCTGTGTTTTGTAGAATTTGAAGTGCTCTTAATGTTGTATTCAGAAGTCCTAGTAACAGTGCATTACAGTAGTCCTTGCCTGAGAAAATTAGTGCCTGGAGCACTGTCCTAAAGTTTACTGGTGTTAGTAGGGGTTTTAGTTTCCTGAGAATCATGAGTTTTGCGTAGCCTTCTTTTACCTTTAGTGATATGTACTGTTTTAGATTGATTTCTGGGTCCATTATTACTCCTAGGTTCTGTATTCTTACAGCTAGCTCTATTTTTTTTAATTGTTTTTGAGTGTTATTGGTGATTGAATGACCTCTATATTTTTCTGTTCTAAGTGTAGAAATTCTGTTTTTTCAATGTTAATAATAAGTTCCATTTGGTTTAGCAGCTGTTTGATGATGCCTAGGTACATGTTAGCTAGGTTTAACATTTTCTCTATAGTGTCTTCAAGTGGTAGGATTAGTTGAATGTTGTCTGCATATATGAAGTGTATGATGCCCAGTCCTGCTAGTAGATGGCATAAAGGCAGCATGTATATGTTAAATAGAGTTGCGGACAAGGCTGATCCTTGAGGTACTCCTGTTTTCAGATTAAATTTTTCTGATATTGTGTCTTTGATCTGAACTTGAAAGAATCTGTTGTTTAGATATGAGCTGAACCAGTTTAATGTTGTGCCGTGTAGCCCAATTTCTTCTAGTCTTTTAAGTATAATTTTATGATTTACAGTGTCAAAGGCCGATGATAGGTCTAGCATTATTAGAATGTAATGTTTTCCGCTGTCAAAACCTCTTAGAATATTGTCTGTTAGTGAGAGCAGCAGTGTCTCCGTGCTGTAGTGTTTGCGAAATCCATGTTGTGATGGATATAGTACATTATTATTGTCTAAGTGTTCAGCTAGTTGTTGCTGTACAGTTTTTTCTATTAGTTTAGCAATAAAAGGGAGATTTGAGACTGGGCGGTAGTTGCTTAGGATGAGGGGGGGTCACTGTTTTTTTTCTTTATAATTGGTTTTATAATTGCCCCTTTCAATATATCTGGCATTATTCCTTCTTCTAAGGAAAGGTTTATAATCTTAGCCAATATTGGAGAGATGATGTTGGCTGCTTTTTTTATGTCAAATGTTGGTAGTGAGTCTATTATATGAGGAGCAGAGTTTAATTTTTTTAGTATGGATTCTACTTCCAGTTCTGGTACAGGACTCACGGAATTATGTGGACTCTTGTCCCACCTGACCTTGCTTGATTCTGGCTCTGTCCCTAGCTGTCCTCACCAACTCTATTCTGGTTCGCTCTCTTCCAACCTGTCTCCAGCTTCGAACCTGATAGCGCTCTTCCAGTGTCTGTGGGCATGCCGGACTCTCCCAGGAGACCCTGCAAGGCCCACCTAAGTCCCAGTGGCCCGGGTCCCTACGAGCTCCTCCCGGGGGGACCTCGGGCTTCCAGCGGTGAAGACCTACACTGCCTCTGTCTCCTTCCATGCTCCGCCCCCTGTGGCCAGTCCCTGTACTGCCACAGGACAGGGGTCCACCCCCGAGTGCAACAGATACTGGCGTATAAGGGCATTTGAGCATGAGCAACACTTTTAAAATTTGGTCCTCTGGAGGCAATATTCACTATCACTTCACTGCAAATGTGCCTGCTTCAGTAAAACATTCTCTTATCACACTTCCCCTCAAAAAATCTCTCTGGACCTTAATTACCCTGCTAACTATTGTCATATCTCCCTCCTGCCATTTACATACATATCACACAAATATGCTCTCTATCTCCATTGCTTTGACTTTCTTGTATCCCAAGATTGATGTGATCAATCTTTTCCTTGTTCATTCCTCTGAGATGGCCCTCGGCACCATTTCTAGTGACTTATTTTTGGCTCAGGTCAGGAGCCACTACTCAAACTTCATTCTCCTTGATCTATCTGCTGTTTCGACACGTTAACCACTATTTACCTCTTGAAACTCTGCCCATGCTTGGATTCCAGGACTTGGCTTTAGCTTAGTTCTCCAGTGCTTTTTAATATAAGTTATAAATGATCTGGAAAGGGGTACAATGAGTGAGGTGATCAAATTTGCAGATGACAAAATTATGCAGAGTAGTTGAATCTCAAGCGGATTGTGATAAATTGCAGGAGGATCTTGTGAGACTGAAAGATTCGGCATCCAAATGGCAGATGAAATTTAATGTAGACAAGTGCAAAGTGATGCATATAGGGAAAACTAACCCATGCTGTAGTTACACAATGTTAGGCTCTACCTTAGGAGTTACCACCCAGGAAAGAGTTCCAGGCATCATAGTGGGCAATACATTAAAATCGTTGACCCAGTGTGCTGTGGCGATGAAAAAAGTAAACAGAATGTTAAGAATTATTAGGAAAGGAATGGAAAATAAAATGGAGATGTCATAATGCCTCTGTATCACTTTATGGTGAGACTGCACCTTGAACACTGTGGGCCGGATTTTAAGATGTACGCGCGGGTGTATATTTGTGCACGCAACCCGGCGTGCACAAATGTACGCCCAATTTTATAACATGTGTGCGCAGCCGCAAGCATTTTATAAAATCCGGGGTCGGCGCGCGCAAGGGGGTGCACACTAGTGCACCTTGCGCATGCCAAGCCCTAGGGGCGCCCCCCACCTTCCCCTCCCTTCCCCTATCTAACTCACCCCCCAGCCCTACCTAAACCCCTCCCTAACCTTTGTTTTAGAAGTTGCGTCTGCCTCTGGGCAGGCGTAGGTTGCGCATGCCGGCCAAGTGCCGGCACGTGATTCCCCAGCATAGCAGCCCTACAGAAGCCTCTGGCCACCCACCCCCCCCCCCCCCTCCGGCCTAGCGGCCCTACGGAGGCTTCTGGCCATGCCTCTGCCCTGCCCCTTTTTTCAAGCCCCGGGACATGTTCGCATCGCTGGACCTATGCAAAATAGGCTTGACGCGCGTAGGGCTTTTAAAATCTGCCCCTGTGTGCAGTTCTGGTCACTGCATCTCAAAAAGGATATAGCTGTACTGGAGAAAGTACAGAGAAGGGTGACCAAAATGATAAGGGGCATGGAATGGCTGCCCTATGAGGAAAGGCTAAAGAAGTTAGAGATGTTCAGTTTGGAGAAGAGAAGACTGAGGGGGGATATGATAGAAGTCTACAAAATCATGAATGGACTTGAACAAGTTAATGTAAGTTTGTTATTTACTCTCTCAGATAATAGAAGGACCAGGGGGCACTCCATGAAGTTAGCAAATAGCTCATTTAAAACAAATTGAAAATTCTTTTTCACTCAGTGCATAGTTAATCTCTGGAATTCATTGCCAGAGGACGTGGTTACAGCAGTTAGTGTAACTGGGATTAAAAAAGGTTTGAATAAGTTCCTAGAGGATAAATCCAGAAACTGCTATGACGGTCATTAATAAGCAATAGTAGCTTGTGATCTATCTGTTTGGGTACTTGTCAGGTACTTGTGATTTGGATTGGCTATGGTTGGAAACAGGATACTGGGCTTGATGGACCCTTGGCCTGACCCAGTATGGTACATCTTATGTTCTTTTGTTCTTATGACAACTGCATCAGTGCTTAAAGCTGTATGGTAACATTTTGATTTATTTCTAAATAATGTTATGGTGGTATTGGCAAATAAAGAATGAAGATGAGATATACATAAATATAAATCAAAGTTTTTATTTGAGTAACAATAAAGAACTATTATAAAAATAAACACATGATTCGGGCCATTTGTTTAAACGAGTAATATAGGGTAACCAGACCGCCGAGCTATTCACGGTGCAGAGTTACGAGCAGCCAGTTGCTGTACTGTGCTGCTGATGGTCCATAACTGGCCTCAAAGCCCTTATTTGCTGGCTTTGGACTCTGTGTCTTGCCCTACAGTGGGCCTGTTCTTGCAGGAGTATAGACAGTGTGAATTGCAATTGTCTGTTTTCAGCCAGGGCCTTCTGCACCATGATCCAAACACTCCCTGGCTGTGCTGGTTGGCACAAGGCTGGGGCTGGACAACTGCTAGTTGTTGGAGCTCCTCTTCCAGTGTCTGTTCCCCAGTCTTCCCTTGAGCTGCTTGCTGATCACTTTGCTCTTGTTCTTCCTGCTGCCCAAAGCCTGACCCAACAGCTCCTGAGGAGGTCCTTCCTGAAAGAGGGAACAACATTATACATGAGAAATTTCATTCTGAAAAGTAATTAGTTTGACTTTATATATTCCACTTTCATTTAGGCTCTGCTTTTTTTCATATGTCCACGCTGAAGGATCACTAGACATTATGGGATACTGCCGGGGTACCTATGCAAAGACCTGTCAGGTATAGTGACATCAAAGTCAATCAGTACATGCTTATCTAAATTGAGTATGTGCACACAAGAAAGCTCTTCAGGCACTAATAAGCACTTTTTATTGCATAAGAAAGGATAACATTGTGACTATTTGTTGGCCAGAATATAGCCCACTCTGAACTTTAATCACCTTGAATTAACACATTTATGATGCATAATGGGAAGGTGTGTTACTTTCTGTTGGATGATTGTATCCAGCTACTACCTTACTAAACATATCTACTGGCACAGTGAAGGAAGTACTGAGAGGACAAAAAATAAGATGTAAGAATGAAGCTCTGATACTAGCATTGTAACAAGGTGGAAATGACCTGGATGAGTGCAGATTGTGTGAAAGATGATGCATCAGGTTCATAACATTATGCTTGCCAGATTATACTTGCATACTCATGTAATTTTAGCTGCTCAGCATCATTACTAATTTCTTTCATGAGTAATGAATACTTTATAATTACATACAGTACATATGTTTATTATCTTTTACAGCTAATGATTAGATTGTTCCAGGAAACAAGCTTTCCCATGCTATTTTTCTCTATGTGTTAGAGAGCAACACCATATGCACATCTAAAATTAATAGGGCCTAGGAGTATGTACCTAATTCTAGCAAGATGAAGGCATTTTTTTCAAACGTGAACACTTAGGGGTATATTTTCAAAGGGATTCGTGCATAAGTTACGCTCGTAACCCCCGAAAATCTACCACTGCGCGCACAAGCCCCGGGACGTGCGTATGTCCCGGGGTTTTCGAAAATGGTTGGACAGGGGCGGGGCTGTGAGCATGGCAGTGGCCCGGGGCCATGGGCGAGGCAGCGGCCTGGGGCGGGGCCATGGGCGAGGCGCGGCCTGGGGTGGGGCCATGGGCGAGGCGGCAGCCCGGGGCGGGGCCATGGGCAAGGCGGCAGTCCGGGGGCGGTCCAGGCGCAGTCCCGAGTCCTCCGGCACAGTGGCCATGCCAGCGCGTGCAAGTTACACCTGCCTCAGGCAGGCGTAACTCGCCGAAATAAGGTAGGGAGGGGATTTAGATAGGGCTGGGGGGGTGGGTTAGATAGGGGAAGGGAGGGAAAGGTGGGGGGGAGGCAAAAAAAAGTTCCCTCCGATGCCGCTTCGATTTCAGAGCGTGCATGCATGCGTGGCCCCCAGATTTTATAACATGCGTGCAAGGTGCACAAGTGTGCACCCCCTTTCGCGCACCGACCCCGGATTTTAAAGCATGCGTGCGACAGCGCACGGATGTTATAAAATCGGGTGTGCATTTGTGCGTGCCGGGTAGTGTGCACAAATGTACCCCGCGCGCGTAACTTTAAAAATCTGCCCCTTAATCTCACCAGCCTGAAGTTCTTTGCTAACTTGCTGAAGTAGAGCAGGCTCCCTCCTCTAGAGCTTCCAGAATTAAGCTTTTAATTCCTTCACAAACGGAAGGTATAGAGTGTCACCTGGAAGAAACTGCATAATTTATAACTAAGGAAGAAAGTGTCATCACCGTGCAACTCTGAGAAAATTTTCCAAATACCTACCAACATAACTGGGAGAGGCCCGTTCTCGTTGCTACGTGTCATTTTGTTAAATTAGGCCCCCCTACACTCACTGGCTGCACATTGCACGTGTGGATTATAAAATCTGGCGTGCATGCATGCGTGGCCCCCAGATTTTATAACATGCGTGCCGGGAAGTGCGCACATATGGACGTGCGTGTGTAGGTTTAAAAATCTACCCCTATATCAACTGGCTCACCTTTATCCACCTTTATTCATGCCTTCAAAAAAATATGGTAAGGCAAGACTTCCCTTGGCTAAATCCATATTGACTTCGTCCTATGAAACTATGTCTATCTATATGTACAGTAATTTTGTTCTTTAGAATACTTTTAACCATTTTCATGGCACTTTCACTCCTAAGCTCTTGCCCTTTTCTTCCTGTGACCTCTTCTCTTCCCTTTTTTGAATGCTGAACCCACAATGGCCCCTTCCCTCCTGCCCTCCTTCCCTCCGACCCCTCCATGGCCATACTATTCCCTCCGTGCAGTTTTTTTCTCTATCAGGCCTGCAGGACAGTCATAGCACATGTAGCAGTCGCCAGAAATGCTCCACAGAGTCATCACCCTGTTTGCTGCTGCCATTGGTTGTGTGGAGAAGCGGCTGTTGAAGGTGCTGGTGGCAACATGCTTTTCCTCTCTGCATAGCTTCAGACTCCTCGTGGTGGAAATCAGCTCACACTCTCCATGCCAGTTTGGGCTTCTTGAGACTGAGATCTTTCTCTCCTCGGCATGGGATCAGGCGGCGGGATTAGGTGGCAGGAGCCTTAGAGCAGAGCTCCCCAGAGGTGAAATCAGCCTGCTATATTTCTCAGCAGTTGTACTTTGGTTGCTTTCCTTCTTGTGGACCCCTGAGATGGTCTCGTGGACCCCTAAGCATCCTCAGACTCCCAAGTTGGGAACCACTGAAATAGGAGAAATATCCCTGGTTAGTTGTGAATAAAGGTTCATGGTGCCAGATCCTATCCCTGTTCCAGTTCTGATTGAGCTGAAGGTCGAAAGAAGCAAGAGAAAACTGCTGATGTATCCCTCACCCCCCCAAAAAGAAGTAAGAAAGAAGTTTCTTTTTGAAATGAATACAATTTCTCACAATGGTAAACAGAAAATTAAAGTTGGTGCAAATAGTTATTATCTTCCATTTACTGCTCTTTGCTTAGAAGTTCTATTGTTTTATGTATCAAGGTCTGATTACAGGATTATCAGAATGTATTTTAGTTAATCTTCTTTTAATGAATGCCATTTTCCCAGTCTGTTTTCTTCAATTGTGTCAATTAATCTTCAATCATAATATTCTAATTTAAACCTGTGATAAGAAAGTTGCCAGTAAAATCCAGTTAAGTAATAATCTTTATCAACTAAACCCCTGGGTAAAGAAGACATTGCAACATGTAGTATGGAGTTCCCGAATAATTGTTTCTTTATCATCTTTTCTTAATGAATGCCTTGTACGCCAGAACGTGTTTCTATCTACTAAGTAGCTCTACCGACCAGACTTGTTTTTATATTAGTCCAATAGTGTTTAATAGCTGCAATAATATTCGTTATTAAGTACACTTAGCATGCATGCATACCATTGTACAAATGCATATTGCTGATAATGGCTGAAATTCCTTTTACATAAGGGTTTGCAGTCTAAAGATTAAGGCAAACTGGGAGAATGAGAGGTGAAGGACCAAAGATTGACTTGTTCAGCATCACAAAGATCCAGAAATCTATCCAGGGGTGGTCTAAGATTTCAGTACCAGTCCAACTCCAGTAAAACATTGGCTTTAAATAAATCATTCCATATCAGAGAGAGTTGAATTATTGGGCTTATTCCTGCAGATAAAAAAATAACACCCGTGAAGTGAATTTTCAAAGGGGTTTCATGTTTAAAAATAGCATATTCATGTACAGTGTGCACATGACATTTTTTAAATGTCAAGAATATGCATGTATTTTTGGTTTTGCTAGTATATTTTACCAAGGGTTTAGGAGTGTTCTAGCAGTGTTCTTGGCCATTATGATTGGTAGCATTCAATTCCAATGTTTCCCGCCAAAGGTAGCATAGAAGCGAATTTCCAGTTTCAAGAATAAAAAGACACTGAGCAGCCATGAAGTTGGTTTCTTCAAACATTGGGAAGTATACTTGTTTTGCTCATATTGTTTTTTGACATTTACTTGGTAATCTGTATTTGATTTATAGACAAGAAAAGCAATGGGTGATTGAATAAAAGCTCCCTCTCTGAAGAAAGAGTAGTTCAAAACAGAGACCCATAGTGGGATATTAGGGTCTCTGGGAGCATTTCTGTCAGGGATTATAGAAACACATAGAAATAAGTCACATTTTATTTCTTTTAAACTCTTTAGAGAAAAGGTAGGCATACAATAAGGTAGAAAAGAGGCATATGATACAATGACAAAACAGTCAAAATATATAGGTTAGTACAAACAATCATGTAGTACATTGACAATAATCAAGGTAAGGACTCTAAGACCATTCAAATTTAAAGAGAGAGTTAATCAGATCATGACGTAAGCGTTCAAGAGCAGCAATTTCCTGCACCTGATATTTCCAGTAATCCAAGGGAGGGGGGCTAATTTTCCAGAAGGAAGCAATGGCAAATCTGGCTGTGAACAACAACTGACCCGCCAAAGATCAGGATTTGACCACCACCAAAGAACCAACCCAACAAACCCAATTTAGGACTCAGAAAATCTGGATGACCAAGTATATTGGCAAGGTCTTGTGCAACAAGGGGCCAAAAATGTTGAGTAGCTTGACAATACCACCACATGTGAATATACATTCCACGCTCACCACATCCCTCCAGCAAACTGCACTGGAGCCAGGAAAATTTGCTGCAAAATGAACAGGCATCCTATAAGTTCCGTGTAGTAGCCGAATCATGAATGCAGCATGTCTAACCCAAATTGTACTTCAATGGGCCGAGGTCCAGATAGATTTCCAATCTCTATGAACCAAAGAGAAACCTCGATCTACATTCCATGCATCTATTAAAGATGGGGGAGTGATGGACACATACTTTCCAAGCAGAATACCGTGATAGATTAAGACAACCCCATGCACACACCTGTGGATCACTAACAAACCACTCTAACCCTGTAAGGGCCACAAAGGGCTATGAATAGCAAATAACCCAGTGTAGCAGTGGTTCCATTCTCTGTGCCTTGCACATTTTCACTTTCTATAATCTATTCAGTGAGGTCTGTGAGTTGTGACCCAACGTATCACCTACCCTCCTAAACAGCATTTATAGTATCTTGACAGTACAGGGCTTGCTCTCAGTTCTTTCCTTGAGACTGTTGATGTGTGCTTTAGAGACTACAAGCCAGCATCTCCCAGTGTATTAATAGAAGGTAGCTACTCTGCTGTGGGAAAAATTTACTTCATGTCAGATGGCTCCCGAACCATGACAAATTAGACAATTTTGTTGAAATTGTCTAATTTGTTTAAAACAAATGCACATCTCTTGTGCTGATATACTCTCAGTCATAAGCTCTGTACATAGCATTAAGGCTAGAGAAAGTGCTGTCAGCCTATGATCTCATGAGCCAACAACAATACTCTTTCAGAAGCCTGCCACTGTACAAAATGTATAGGCCAACAGCTCCCAGAGGTATCATAAGAACATAAGAAAATGCCATACTGGGTCAGACCAAGGGTCCATCAAGCCCAGCATCCTGTTTCCAACAGTGGCCAATCCAGGCCATACGAACCTGGCAAGTACCCCAAAACTAAGTCTATTCCATGTTACCATTGCTAATGGCAGTGGTTATTCTCTAAGTGAACTTAATAGCAGGTAATGGACTTCTCCTCTAAGAACTTGTCCAATCCTTTTTTAAACACAGCTATACTAACTGCACTAACCACATCCTCTGGCAACAAATTCCAGAGTTTAATTGTGCGTTGAGTAAAAAAGAATTTTCTCTGATTAGTTTTAAATGTGCCCCATGCTATCTTCATGGAGTGCCCCCTAGTCTTTCTACTATCCGAAAGAGTAAATAATCGATTCACATCTACCCCTCTAGACCTCTCATGATTTTAAACACCTCTATCATATCCCCCCTCAGTCGTCTCTTCTCCAAGCTGAAAAGTCCTAACCTCTTTAGTCTTTCCTCATAGGGGAGTTGTTCCATTCCCCTTATCATTTTGGTAGCCCTTCTCTGTACCTTCTCCATTGCAATTATATCTTTTTTGAGATGCGGTGACCAGAATTGTACACAGTATTCAAGGTGTGGTCTCACCATGGAGCGATACAGAGGCATTATGACATTTTCCGTTTTATTTACCATTCCCTTTCTAATAATTCCCAACATTCTGTTTGCTTTTTTGACTGCCGCAGCACACTGAACCGACGATTTCAATGTGTTATCCACTATGACACCTAGATCTCTTTCTTGGGTTGTAGCACCTAATATGGAACCCATCATTGTGTAATTATAGCATGGGTTATTTTTCCCTATATGCATCACCTTGCACTTATCCACATTAAATTTCATCTGCCATTTGGATGCCCAATTTTCCAGTCTCACAAGGTCTTCCTGCAATTTATCACAATCTGCTTGTGATTTAACTACTCTGAACAATTTTGTGTCATCTGCAAATTTGATTATCTCACTCGTCGTATTTCTTTCCAGATCATTTATAAATATATTGAAAAGTAAGGGTCCCAATACAGATCCCTGAGGCACTCCACTGTCCACTCCCTTCCACTGAGAAAATTGTCCATTTAATCCTACTCTCTGTTTCCTGTCTTTTAGCCAGTTTGCAATCCATGAAAGGACATCGCCACCTATCCCATGACTTTTTACTTTTCCTATAAGCCTCTCATGAGGAACTTTGTCAAACGCCTTCTGAAAATCCAAGTATACTATATCTACCGGTTCACCTTTATCCACATGTTTATTAACTCCTTCAAAAAAGTGAAGCAGATTTGTGAGGCAAGGCTTGCCCTGGGTAAAGCCATGCTGACTTTGTTCCATTAAACCATGTCTTTCTATATGTTCTGTGATTTTGATGTTTAGAACACTTTCCACTATTTTTCCTGGCACTGAAGTCAGGCTAACCAGTCTGTAGTTTCCCGGATCGCCCCTGGAGCCCTTTTTAAATATTGGGGTTACATTTGCTATCCTCCAGTCTTCAGGTACAATGGATGATTTTAATGATGTTACAAATTTTTACTAATAGGTCTGAAATTTCATTTTTTAGTTCCTTTTAGAACTCTGGGGTGTATACCATCTGGTCCAGGTGATTTACTACTGTTCAGTTTGTCAATCAGGCCTACCACATCTTCTAGGTTCACCGTAATTTGATTCAGTCCATCTGAATCATTACCCATGAAAACCTTCTCCATTACGGGTACCTCCCCAACATCCTCTTCAGTAAACACTGAAGAAAAGAAATCATTTAATCTTTCCTTGATGGCCTTATCTTCTCTAAGTGCCCCTTTAACCCCTCGATCATCTAACGGTCCAACTGACTCCCTCACAGGCTTTCTGCTTCGATTATTTAAAAAAGTTCTTACTGTGAGTTTTTGCCTCTACAGCCAGCTTCTTTTCAAATTCTCTCTTAGCCTGTCTTATCAATGTCTTACATTTAACTTGCCAGTGTTTATGCTTTATCCTATTTTCTTCTGTTGGATCCTTCTTCCAATTTTTGAATGAAGATCTTTTGGCTAAAATAGCTTCTTTCACCTCCCCTTTTAACCATGCCGGTAATCATTTTGCCTTCTTTCCACCTTTCTTAATGTGTGGAATACATCTGGACTGTGCTTCTAGAATGGTATTTTTTAACAATGACCACGCCTCTTGGACATTTTTTACTTTTGTAGCTGCTCCTTTCAGTTTTTTTCTAACAATTTTTCTCATTTTATCAAAGTTTCCCTTTTGAAAGTTTAGCACGAGCACCTTGGATTTGCACACTGTTCCTCTTCCAGTCATTAAATCAAATTTGATCATATTATGATCACTATTGCCAAGCGTCCCCACCACCGTTACCTCTCTCACCAAGACCCGTGCTCCACTGAGAATTAGATCTAAAATTGCTCCCTCTCGTGTCGGTTCCTGAACCAATTGCTCCATAAAGCTATCATTTATTCCATCCAGGAACGTTATCTCTCTAGCGTGACCCGATGATACATTTACCCAGTCAATATTGGGGTAATTGAAGTCACAAAACCAATACGTTACAAGCTACAAATTTTTTTATTTTTGTGCATTCATTTGTTCATGACTGTGGGACCATCATAACACCCGCAGTTTGTCGGCAGTGAGCCTGAGTCTAAACCGCAACAGGTCACATTTAATCATCGGTCCTTTAGAGTCCTACTTTTATTATTATCCAACGAGTTTTTTTCTTCTTTTTTATATTTTTATAAGATAAATGTGAGACGGTACTTTCCTTACTTGCTGATAGCGCTACCGCGCTTTAGAGATCAAGTTGTTCAGGAGGATGTATTTATCCGTGAAGATGGCGTTACCATACTTCGGGTCCAGAAGACACTTGTATAGTCCAGTCTGACGTACGTTTCGCACCAAGCTGCTTCAGGGACTGTTGTAGTATCTGCAATCTATTTTCCTGAACTTTGAAAGTGAAAAGTTTAAATTCCGTCATTTTCACACGGTACTGAATACCACATTCTGCTGCCTGGTCCTCTTGTCGGCGTTCAGTTTTAAATGTATCACCTAATAACTTCATTTTGTGTCCCCTAGTATTTCTAATTTTTGAAAGAGTAAAAAACCAATTAACATTTACTCATTCCATTGCACTTATTATTTTATAAACCTCTATCATATCTACCCTCAGCCATCTCTTATCCAAGCTGAAAAGTCCTAAACTCTTTAGCCTTTCCTCATAGTAGAATCATTCCTTCTCTTTTATCATTTTGTTGCCCTTCTCTGTACTTTTTCTAATTCTGCTATATCTTTTTTGAGATGTAGTGACCAGAACTGCAAACAATACTCAAGATGATGGCATACCCTTGGAGTGATACAGAGTAGGGATGTGAATCAGGCTTTGGACAATTGAAAATATCGGATGATATTTTCAAAATCGTCAGAAATCGGGGGCTCCTCCAAAACGATAAGAAAACCCCATGATATTGATCGTGGGAGTTCTCTTATCATTTTGGAGGAGGGCGGGAAAACGGCACACAAAAATAACCCCTAAACCCACCCCGACCCTTTAAAACTAATACCTTAGCTTCCCCCCCCCCCCCGACCCCCCCCCCCCCCCAAAAAAAAACGTTTTACAGGTACCTTGTGGTCCAGTGGGGGTCCCTGGAGCGATCTCCTGCTCCCGGGCCGTCGGCTGCCACTAATCAAAATGGCGCCGATGGCCCTTTGCCCTTACCATGTGACAGGGTATCCGTGCCATTGGCCGGACCCTGTCACATGGTAGGAGCACTGGATGGCTGGCGCCATCTTGTGCTCCTACCATGTGACAGGGGCTGACCAATGGCACCGGTAGCCCCTGTGACATAGTAAGGGCAAAGGCTATCGGTACCATTTTGAATACTGGCAGCCAACGGTCCGAGTGCAGGAGGTCGCTCCTGGACCCCCGCTGGACTTTTGGCAAGTCTTGTGGGGGTCAGGAGGGTCCCCCAAGACTTGCCAAAAGCCCCTGGTGGTCCAGCGGGAGTCTGGGAGTGATCTCCTGCACTCGGGCCATCGGCTGCCAGTAATCAAAATGGCGCTGATAGCCTTTGCCCTTACTATGTCACAGGGGCTACCGGTGCCATTGGTCAGTCCCTGTCACATGGTAGGAGCACAAGATGGCACCGACCATCAAGTGCTCCTACCATGTGACAGGGTCCGACCAATGGCCCGGATACCCTGTCACATGGTAAGGGCAAAGGGCCATCGGCGCCATTTTGATTAGTGGCAGCCGACGGCCCGGGAGCGGGAGATCACTCCAGGGACACCCACTGGACCACCAGGTAGCTGTAAAAGGTTTTGGGGGGGTCGGGAGGGTGGGGAGGGTGGGGGAAGCTAATGTATTAGTTTTAAAGGGTCGGGGTAGGTTTTTTTGTTTATCGGCTCGGCGCAGCCGATAAAGAAAACCGAGATCGGGCCCGATGAAAAACAAAACCACATGTGAATCGGAACCGGAATGCGAACCGATTCCGATTCCAATTCACATCTCTAATACAGAGGCATTCTGCTTTATTCTCCATTCCTTTCCTGATAACTCCTAACATTCAATCTGCTTTCTTGGGCTGCAGCTGCAAACTGAGCAGAAGATTTCAATGAATTATCAACCGTGACGCCTAGATCCTTTTCCTGATTGGTGACTCCTAATGTGGAACCTTGCATTGTGTAACTATAATTTGGGTTATTCTTCCCTAAGTATATCACTTTACACTTGTCTATATTAAATTTCATTTGCATGCACAGTCTCCCAGTTTTGCAATGTCCTCTTGTAATTTCTCACAATCCTCTTATGATTTAACAAATTGAATAATTTTGTGTCATTGGCAAATTTGATCACCTCACTGTTGTTCCCATTTCTAGATCATTTATAAATAATTTAAAAAGCAGTGGTTCAGTACAAGCAAGCAATAATGGAGTTTGGATTTTGACAAAAAATATAGAAGCATTTTAGACCAACAAAAGGATTTGCTGGGCTGCTAATCAATGTGCACTATGGGGTAGATTTTATAAAAGTACGCCTGCACGTACTTTTGTTCGCGCACCAGGCGCAAACAAAAGTACACTGGATTTTAATACACACGTAGCCGCGCGTATCCTTTAAAATCTGGGGTCGGCGCATGCAAGGCTGCCCAAAATCGGCAACCTGTGCGTGCCGAGCCGCGCAGCCTGCCTCGGAGGGAACTTTCCTTCCACCTTCCCCGCACCTTCCCCTCCCTTCCCCTACCTAACCCACCCCCCAGCCCTATCTAAACCCCCCCACCTTTGTTTTAAAAGTTACGCCTGCCGGCCAGCTTGCCGGCACACATTTCCCCGGCCAGGGAGCTGTTTCGGAGGCCTCGGCCATGCCCCCGAAATGCCCCCAGGCCGGAACCATGCCCGCAGCCCCGCCCCTGAATGATGCGCCGCCACGACACGCCCCCGACACGCCCCTCCAGGAAAGCCCTGGGACTTACGCGCGTCCTGGGGCTTGCGCGTGCCACCGAGCCTATTCAACATAGGCTCAGCGCGCGCAGGGGGAACTTGGGGCAGGTTTTCGGGGCGTACTTGCGTATCTTACGCGCGTGCCCCTTTGAAAATCTGGTCCTATATGGCTAAAACTTGGTTTCTATAATATTCCCCTGATAAAGCCTTTCATTAGGTGAAACCTAGGCCTATATTAGGAAAGAGATAGAGAATTGGGAAAGAGAATCCATAACACAAACTTATTGTTTGTATTCAGTTAGCATGCAATATAAGAAGCATAGTGGGAAGATAATCCACAAGAACTATTTAATTGATTTACAAAATAACAAACGTTGAGTACTGTTATTGTAGAGAATTGGTAAGTGTTGATGCTATAACAATATGTGGGTTTGATGGTTTTTAGTGTTTGGGAAAGTATGTATGAAATGTTGAAGTGTGAATGGTCTTTAATATGATGGGAGTGGTCTTATTTTATTTGTAATATATTTATAAGAAATTAACAAACATATTTCAATTTGAAATATGTTTAACTGTGTTATAATAGTATTGCACAATCCCAAAACAGTTTTATTTTTTTACTGTGTAATATTTTGTGCATAGACCTTATAAATTGTTAGATGCCAGTGTGTTTTATTATATATTTATATATGTAATTTAATTTTTTTTAAATAAAGCAATGGTAAACAATCACTAGCAGAATCTGAGCTAACTGGAAAAAAAATCCCAATTTAAATACTGCTGCCTTATAAGCAGTTTGAACTTTTGCACTCTGTCAAGTTGACTAAGTTCTAGGAAATACTTTCAGGATAATGGTACGTAATGAAAGGGCTCAGTTCATCTTGGAACTTAAGCATGAAAGGAATGCTTAGTTGTATACCTTTGCTCCATCTGTAATCACTTTTGCTCAGGAACAAGTCTTACGTACATGGAAATGAGTGCAATATCAAACCAAGAGGAGAAGTCTGCAATCCACCTACTCTCAAATGAATACCCTATGACTAAAGTAATTGATAGCCTAGGATAGAAAAAATCTGACAAAATAACATATTTTAGGGCATGGTTGTATCCTCTGTCTAATAACTCCCTAGTTAGATGAATGTTTATATTTCAAGGCTACTTCCAAATATATTATAATGCAGTGGTATTCATTTCCAGTCCAAGGGCTGCCAGTAGGCACAGTTTTTAGGATAGATGTGCACATACACTGCCTTAATTGCATGCAAATCTATCTCATACATTTTCATTAGAAATATCCTGAAAATCTGACCTATTTGCTGCCTTCAAAGATGAATACTACTGTTATAATGTGTGATGTTATTCTAGCTGTTTTCATGCACAGATCTCAGGCCTGGCTTCTCTCCACAGCAGAGTAGCAACCTTCTATTAATACACTGGGAGATGCTGGCTTGTAGTCTCTAAAGCACACATCAACAGCCTCATGAAGAGAGCAAGCCCTGTACTGTCAAGGCTCTATAAATGCTGTTTAGGAGGGTAGGTGATAAATTGAGTCACAATTCACAGACCTCACTGAATAGATTATAGAAAGTGAAAATGTGCAAGGCACAGAGAATCAATCCACTGCTAGACTGGATTATTTCTTGAAATCCTGAAAATTTAGTACACTGGTCAACAAGATGCCTTGGTGAGAATAAATAGTAGAGTGACAGAAGCAGATTTTCTAATAGGCAGAGTAGACAATTGCCTATAAATGTTTAACTGTAGGTCCACTGGGAGAGGCAGGCATTGGGGTTGCTAATTTAATTCTGCCACTAGTGGTGGAAGTAAGTTCCAGTGGCTGCCCTTGCATGGTTGCCTCATCACAGGAGCAAGTGCCTACCCTCCAGGGCCAACCACAAATTTAGAGGGGCTCCCTCACCTGGCTGCAATTTCAATGGTGAGAGAAGGGGCAGCAGGCTGTCCACATACCTAAGGGTAGCTGGGGGTATAAATCTGCACCGAGTTTGAGTTAGTAGTGATATCTATCTATTTAAACATCTTATATCCCACTGCCTCCTATACAATAGTTCGGTAATACTGCATGATAACCTGATATTTCATAGCTACTAAATGATCTCTCAGTTGATAACCTTTTTTGTATTTTGTTTCCTCTGTTTCTATGCTGTATTTGCATGTATATGTAATATTTAGTACAGAATATGGCAGCATGAGTTGAGATGGCATTGCAGAAATATTAGTAGTCTAGATTGAGGTATGCTGGGTAAAATCAAAAGATTGCATCCAATTATGGCCTGGATTCATCATTCTATCGCAGAATGATGAATCCTGTGAAAGCGGGGGGCAGGGGGGCGGGCCTGTGAAAGCCGGCAGCCTTCACACCACTGCGGTGTCTTCGCTGCTAGCTTTCGCATTGAATAGAGCCACCGTGAAAGGTGGTGCTATTTGGCGTGCTACTGGCGATAATAAGGTTACTAACCTTATCACCACCAGTGAAGTCATCGCCGAGTCCGCCCCGTCGCCACCCTGACTCCGCCCCCACACACTGATATCAGAGCTACCAATTCTTTTTCTTTCCTCTGCCCTTTTTTATGCTCAAAGGATTTACAACATCTCCCTCGCCCAACATTCAGGCTGATTCAGTAGGGTGCGCAAAGGCTGAGTGCACCTTTAGCCCCCATTTGGACGCGTGTTTTCCATGCGCTATTATTACCCCTTATACAGTAAGGGGCAATAGCGCGTGGAAAATGCGCGTCCATCCCCCCGAAACTAATAGCTCCCTCAACATGCAAATGCAAGTTGATGAGCCTACTAGTTAGTCCCGCGCAGTACAGAAAGTAGCCGCACATTTTACTCTCAGAAATTAACGCCTGCCCAAAGAAAAAAATGCTTTTCTGTACACCCTCCGACTTAATATCATAGGGATATTAAGTCAGAGGCCCCAAAAATAAAAAAAATTTAAAAATTTAAAAAAAAAAAAATCTGCCTGCAGCCTGTGTGTTGGAAAACGGATGCTCAATTTGCAGGATTCCATTTTCCGAACCCGTGGCTGTCAGCGGGTTCAACAACCGACACTGGTAAAATTAAGCGTCGGCTGTCAAATCCACTGACAGCTGCCGCTTCTGCCAATAAGGAAGCGCTAGGGATGCGCTAGTGCCCCTAGCGCCTCCTTTTTACCACGGCCCTCATTTGCATAGAGAATTGCGTGCCCAGGAGAGTGGCCTGGGTGCGCATCTGGAGAGTGGGTGCTCGCCTCGGAGCGTCGGCTCTCCCACGCATTTTACTGAATCGGCCCGATTGGAATTATCTTATCCTAAAGATATATCTCACTTTCTCCTACATTTGTCTTTGAAAATTGTTATAATATTGTTGAAATAGACATGTGGCAATCATGTTGCAATTAGGGTTGCCAACTGGCTCCAGATTTGCAGGACAGGTTGATCCAGTCCTGGTTTTGCCCCATTGCATGCTAGGACTTATTCTGATTTCCTTATTACATTCCCTAAGAAAAGCAAGACTTTAAATGCTTGCATGCAGGGGAGTAAAACCAGGACTAGATCAACCTGTCCTGAAAATCTGGAGCCAGCTGGCAAGCTTAGTTGCAATACTGTTTGTTCATTGTACACAAATGGCCACTTTGAGTCTTGGATGGGAATAGAATTTAATGGGATCTCAGTTGAAATACCGCAAAATCTGCAGGTTTTCCTGTGGTTATTAGTCTATTTCTCAGCATGTTGGTTCAGCTTTGAGCTCAAACAATTCCAAACAATCCATGTTTGAAGAAATTAGGATTCATTTGGTTATTCTCACTCATCTCTACCTGAATCCAACCTTTCTTTACAAAATTAAAAATCTTTGGTATGCATACCCATAGTAAATATTGCTGGATACTTATTTCTTCATATATTCTTAAAGGTGAATTTTAAGAGTTGCACGCGTAACAGTGAGGACCTGTGCAAACAAACAGTGCATATTTGCATAACTAGTATTTTATAAACCTTAAACATACACATGCAAAAAATGGTGCTTGAATAAATTTGCACATTAAAAAAAATGGGCTGGCTAGGGTTTGGGCCAGGGGTGTTCCTGGACAGGGCAAACATTTATGCATTTAATATGCTATTTTAAAACCTGTAAACTTGATGCGTGTACAGCTCTTACCTGCTAAGTATCAGGTGTAAGTCACAATATAATTACTTATAGTCAAATACTGACTCTGTGAGGGGTCTGGGTAAATTGGAAGGAGTGCAGGCTAAAAAACCAGAGGGGTCTTGATGACCTAGGGATAGACTGGGCAAACTGGTGGACTAATTGGTTTAAATTGTTATTTCCTTCACACTTGCTTCACACTTGCATGTTATAAAATTTGATAACTGACATGCATAAAAGCTAAGGAAAATACATGAAATAAATTTCCTTGTATAAATTATTAAAAATTAGAAGCACAAATATGTGGGCATAGCAGATGTCCACTTATCTGGATAATTTTTTACTTATCAGGCTAAGTCTTAAAAGGGCTAAATAGTTGGATAAGTAAGATAGCAGGATAAGACTTCAAATGCTAGCTATTCATTTATCTTACTGATTCGCCTGTGTAGCGCTTTTCTTTTATTTATCTGGCTGTCTTAGCTGGATAAGTCTTATCAATTCTACTTAGCTGGATAAGTCACCACATCGAAGTCACCACATCGCTACTTAGTCGAATATTTTTTACCATTTAACCAGATACACCAAAACGTATACAGCTATGTTTAAAATAAATGCTACATATTTTTCATACATGAACATGTTGTTGGGTAGATTTACATGTATTTCATCTAGTGTGTGTGCATTTGTGCACACAATATAAAATACGAGGACATGCACGTGACCATATAGTTCCTTATATGAGCATGCTCGGACATGTTTTTAAGTTATCCTCCCTATCTGTATGATTTAATATTGGTTTAGGGTAATATAATTATTAAACCCCAAAGTCTAGGCATCAGAAGAAATTTATACTCACTAACTGATTAGCTACTCTATTCAAGGGATTTTGTTGCCCAGTAGGTTTTGCATGAAACACTCTACAGAGAGGTAAACATAACAAACATGCATTTTTTTTTGTATAAAGTCACAATATGCTGTTTTATTCCTAGTTATAATAGAGGTAGAATATGGATTCTGTACTCAGCAAACATTTATTACAGCATTTCATTCACTAAGTATCATCTACTAGTTTACTTTCAATTGAGAAGCACTTCTGGTGGAACTATTAATTCCAACTGGAGAAGTACAGCTCTCCAAAGGTTTGCTAAGCTCTGCTTCAGGCTGTAATTTCTCACTTACCAGAAGGTATAACAAGAACTTGGCAGACATTGCAAAATAATAATCATTTCCCTAAGTAGATCATAATCAGAAACTGCAAAAATAACTGAAGCCCCATATGAAACAAGATTTAGAAAAATATACATAAAGGAGAAGTGTAATTTTAATAATCATTTTGGTTCTGGAGAAAACTGGCATCATCTTTTTAAAGACAAAGAAAGAAGATATTGCAACACATGGGATTTTGAGAACACACATCCTCTGGTGAGGGGCTCTGTGTACTTTTGAAAATGCATGTATGAATAGGGTATATATTAGTATTATCTGGATTATGTGTCTCAGCATTGGGGCTGCTGCGGGAAGGTTGCTTGGCCAGGTGTTGGAGTGAACCTGTTGTGGCAGGGCCCAGTGGGATTCCGAAGGAGCTTGGCTGCAGCTATAAAGTTGCCATGGGGAAGTAGCAAGGACTCCCACAGTGCTCCAGTGGAGGTCTGGCCTGCACACTAACGCTGCTCTGAGCCATGTGTTTGAGAGTTGCAGGAGCTGTCCAGGGCACATGGCTGTTGGGGGCGGGGCAGGAGCAGCAGCATAGAGTCGAACCTAGCCATCAGTCCACTGCCGTGGCTGCCATTCCCACCATTGAAGGAGCTGCAGCAATGTATAAAATAATAAAGTGCTTCCATGGGAGAATAAGTCTGGGATCAGGGTCTTTCTTGAGAAAGACCCCAATATGTTGATGGTGTGCACTGCAGGCTGCTATCCAGAAATGTCATCAATGACACCAGTGTGTCAGCATGACAAAGAAAATAAAAGTTAAAATTATCAATCTATTTATTTATTTATTTGATTTATTTATTACCTAACTGCCTAGACTATAGGTGATTTACTGTTTTTAGCATTCATAATCAGGTAAAAACATGTACAATCAATAAAAACAATTACACTTAAAATATACTAACAGTTCTTATATTACTGGACATCTAAGGTAAAACTAAACTTAAATGGTAGAATAATTAAAATAATAAAACTATAAAACTGATCACAGAACCAACCTACAAAAAGAAAATAACATAAGCATGGGTAAGAAGTTTCAGGTCATCAATATCTAAAAGAGACTGAAGACAATGGATGTATCTGAGATAAAAGAATGACTTTTGGACCACAGAGGAAATGTTTGGAACCATAGTAAGATGGGGATTGAGTTGTATTTCTAAGGCAGTGATAATACTCTTAAGAGGGATTGGGGTACTACTCATAACTGGGGTAGCTGATGGGGTTGTTGCTCTGTAACTGAACCAAAGTGCTTCAAACTTTGCTGGATTAAACTATAGGTTATGATTGAATAGCCAGACAGCTACTCAATCTAAGAAGAGATTCAGATCAGTTAGATCAAAAACGTTTTGGTATTTATAAGGGCTGTGATTTGGATATCTTCAGCATAAAATGAGGACGAAAGCCTTAGCCTTGAATAAGGGTTGCTAATGGAGACAGAAATAAATTGAATAGAAAGGGGGATGGAAGAGATCCTTGTGGGATTCCAGAAGACAAAGTAATTAGATCTGAAAGCTGATTATTTCATTTAATTGAAAAATAAATGATTGAATAGGTAAGATTTGAACCAGGTTATGACTCTACCGGCAAGACCAACCTCCTCCAGGTGACCAAGAAGCAGAGTATACAGTAGTTGACAATATCAAAGGCCACACTCATGACCAGAAAGACAGTGAGCAGTGCACATCTTAACTCCATCTGAATGTAGTGTAATGTGATTTCTTAAGGCCAGTAAAGCAGACTCTGTGCTATGGATGGCACAGAAACCAGACTGAGAGAGATGTAGGACATTGGTTTTGCAGATTAAGGCCTGGATTTATCAAAATGCGATAAGTATCGCATGCAAAAGCAAAAGGAGTGTGATTTATGCTAATAGACAGTTTATCATAATTTGCACTAATTACCTATGCAAAGAGTTAAGTTAGTGTAAATTGCGATAATGTTTTCAGACTTTGCGATAAGTGCCAGACCTGTTGGGGAGGGGAGGGGAGGGGAGGGGGGGGGGGGGAGAGAGAGACTGACTAGCCATAATGTATTTGTATTTGTATTCCTAGCTTGATGTTACCCAGGTAGAGTGTCCATCAAGCTAGGTTGAGAGAACCTTGCACAAATATCATCTTGGGGTGAGTTTCCTCTCTCTGTAGGTCTAGGGAGGGGACATTATGGCTAGTCTCTCTCTCTCTCTCTCCCCCCCCCCCCCCCCCCCCCCCCCCAATGGCTAGGCAGGAGCTTCAAACCTACTAAAACACTCCTTTCAGGAGACATCACAAAATGCACTAATACCTTACCACCCCCATAATGCAAGCTATCACATGGCTTAACACTACTGAAAAAGGTGTACTTAAAATCAGCATTAAGTCTGTGTGATAGCACTTTGCAGACTGGCAAACCCAGCTTCCTCCTCTTTTTCGGATTTGCATCGCACCATACGATATGGTGCTATTGCATGCATTAACAGGGCTTTTTGCATGCGATAAGCCCTTAACGCATGCGAAAACGCCTTAGCGCATTTTGATATCTGACCCCCTAAGACATTTACCTTGTCAAATACAACTTTTCATTGATTTTAGAGGTCATAACTAAATTGGAAATGGGTCTATAGTTAAATAGAACATTTGAGTCTAAAGACTCTTTTTGAGAGGGCATCGGACATGAGCAGTTTTTAGTTGTTTGGGGAAGAACATCGAAGACAGAAAATAAATGATAACAAAAGAAATAGGTTTAAACAAGGAAAGGGCTGGAACTTTTAATAGTTTAGAGGCATCCAGTCCAATTTTGATGTAGTAAGATGTAGGGATTTTAGAAGAAGGTTCATGCCAGCTGCAGATATCAAGTTAAAGAGGAAAACTGTGTAGTTGGAATAGGAACTATCATGGCAGTGGGGAAGGGCTATTAGGGCAATTAGAGTCAGGAAATATATTACCTATTGACCTTATTGAGAAAAAAGAGAAAAATGTATTCGTGGAACAACAAGAAGGGTCAGGAGGTAATAAAAAAAAAGGTTGATTTGATAACTGCACTACAGTTTTGAACAATTATTTTGCACAGCTTTCATGGCAGCATTGCCTGTTAACTAACCTGGGTATTCATTTTTTTTTTCTTTTTTCAATCATGCTTTCCAAATATAAAGGAAGAGTGAGGACTTACACTTTGGGATACTTTTCACTTCCTACAGGTCAGCATTATTTGGAAAGCTTTATCTGCCTGATGACCAATAATTCTTCCGAGAGTCTGAGAAGAGGGTGTCCTGGCTGAAGTGGATGTTTCTTTGATCACTTCGGACCAAATGCCCCCTCCATGACTGGATCTGCAGCTGTGCAGGATCTGATGCTATTTGATCCCACCATTATTGTGCAACCTGCTGGATGAGAGAGTGTGCTCCATTCAGGTGAGGCAAAGTGGCATTTTTGAGTTTGTACCATCCACTCCATCTGCTTCTATTAGTTGAAACTGATGGGAGAAATGTTGGAGATTTGGCAGTTGGGAGTATTGGTTCTCCTGCTGTGGGAGTGTTGGAGACAGGTTTCAAGTTGGCAAGTGCCCCACTGCCTTCTCTTGTTAAACTTCCTGAAATCACCTTAGAGACAATATGGTCGGCCCTTGTGAGAATGGGTAAGTCTGTGTCAGCGTCTGTTTCTGATATGGGACAAATTGCTAAACTGGTGACTGAGCTAACACCTAGGGATGCCAGCAAGGACATGGAATATAAAGGAAAGTTTGAGATGTTGGATAAAGAGATTCAAGATCTGAGATTTGTGGATGCTGTTTTAATACAGGATATGCATTTGCTTCATAATAAATTGGAACAAGTAGAAAATCAGTTGAGGCACCTCAAGCTTTGAGTTCTTCACTTCCCCAAGATTCCTGGGATGCCATCTAGGGATATTTCCATAAATATCTGAAGGAAATTTTGAATTTGTCTCCAGAGGCATTTCCTCTTCTGAACAGGATATATTTTCTTCTTGGGAGAATTGGTAGTGAAGCTTAGAGAGAAGATAATGGCTTATCTTCAACATTATCTGCTAGTTTGGATGTGACTGCTATGCTGGAGAATTTTGTTAAAGAAGAGCTGGAACGGGCTATCTTGTTGATATTCTTTTGTGTTTGAACAGGACTGGAATAATATTACAAAATTGTTTTTTCATAAGGCCCCAGCATTGTTTATGGGACAAAAGATTTGGGTTTTTCCAGATATTTCTAGAATTTCTCAGCAGAAAAGGAGGTTATTTTTTAATATGCACCAGAAATTTCAGACTCTTAGTCCTGGATTCTCTAAGGTCGCAGATCTTAGAGAATCCGGTGGTAACGGGAGGCAGGGGTGGCGAAGCAGGGGTGGCCCTGTGATAGCCGGCAGCGATCGCACCTCCACGGTGTGATCACTGCCGGCTTTCGTGCCGAATAACTACACCATAAAAGGTGTAGTTATTCGGCGCGAAACTGGCGGCGATAAGGAAGCTTACCTTTCGCCACCAGCGATGTGTCCACAGCGTCAGCCCCGGTGCCATCCCGACTCCTTCTCTTCTGGGGCTGACTCCACCCCGAGCTAGCTATCACACGCAAAAACGGACTTTTCGCGTGTGATAGCGTTAGAGAATGACCCCCTTAGTGCTGATTTTTTCTTCATTTTTCATGCAAGTGTATCATCTGATTTGCTGGTGTCAGATATATTTTTTCCCCAGAACAACTCTGTGTTTTTATAGATTCTAAGAAACCTAAGGCAGCAATTGAAGCCGCTTAGTTTTGATTTGGGTTTGTTGAGCCTATGTATTATTATCGGTTGTCTCATGCCTTCATTGCTTTGTTTTTTTTCTTTTGATATGCAGTTCTTCTCTTTTTGCTTTCTTCCTCCCTCTTCTTTGAGGCACAATATAAATTGCTCTTTTTTTCTTGGTATATTATATTGCTAATGTTTTATTAAGCACATTTATTTTTGGTTCTAGATCAAGTATTTCTTGTGTGTCATTCAAAACATTTAATAAAAAGAAAGTAAAAGAAATTAATTCAAAGTAATATATTCATTATTTACCAGTAAAGTAAATAACTTCTGGTTTATAGAAACTTAGAAACAGAGAATGACAGAAGACCATCAGCCCATCCAGTCTGCCCAGCGAGCTCTCATACTTAGCAGTTTCTCATACTTATCAGTCTCCCAGACTGCCAAGGTCAGGGCTCTTGTTGGTTACTGTTCAAGTCCAATTTTCCCTCCACCCCCTGTCATTGAAGCAGAGAGGAAATTTGGAGTTGCATCAGAAGTGGAGTATTAGGCTTATAGGTTAAGGGTAGTAACTACCACATCAAGCAAGTTACCCCCATGCTTATTTGTTATCACAGATTGTACAGTTCAATGTACCTGTTGGTTGTTGTCTGAATCTAATTTCTCTTTTCCTCTTTACCCCCTGCAGTTGAAGCAGAGAGCAAAGATGGAGTTGCATCATCAGGTTAAAGGGAGTAACCGCCACACCAGGAAGCTACTTTCATGCCTCTTACTTCATTTACCTTCTCTAGCCTTTAGGGATCCACAGTGTTTATCCCATGCCCTTTTGAAACCGTTTACCAGTTTTGTCTTCACCACCTCCTCTGGAAGGGCATTCAAGGCATCCACCACCCTCTCCATAAAGAAATATTTCCTGACATTGATTCTGAGTTGTCCTCCCTGGAGTTTCATCTTGTGGCACCTAGTTCTACTGATCTCCTTCCTACGGAAAAGTTTTGTTGTTGATAGTGCAATATTAAAACCCTTCAAGTATCTGAAGGTCTGCATCATTTCTCCCCTGCCCTCCTCTCCTCAAGTGTATACATATTTAGGTCCTTCAACCTCTCCTCATAAGTCAATTGATGGAGACCTTCTATCATTTTGGTCACCCTTCTTAGGACTGCCTCCATCCTGTCTCTGTCCCTTTTGAGATACGGTCTCCAGAACTGAACACAGTACTCCAGGTTTGGTCTCACCAAGGATTTGTACAATGGGATTATCACTTCCTTTTTCTTACTAGATATTCCTCTCTCTATGCAGCCCAGCATTCTTCTGGCTTTAGCTATCACCTTGTCACATTGCTTCACCATCATCATATCGCTAGACATTATCACTCCAAGGTCTCTCTCCTGCTCCATGCACAGCAACCCTTCACCTCCCCATTGCATACAGTTCTTTCAAATTATCGCACCCCAGATGCATGACTCTGCACTTCTTGGCATTAAATCCCAGCTGCCATATATTTGACCACTCTTCAAGCTTCCTTAAATCTTGTCTCATTCTCTCCACTCCTTCTGGTGAGTCCACTCTGTTGCAGATCTTAGTATCAGCCACAAAAAGTCTAACTTTACCTTTTATCCCTTCCACAATGTCGCTCACAAAGACGGTGACAGAACCGGTCCCAACTCCGATCCCTGTAGCACACCATTCTTTCTTCAGAGTAGGTTCCATTTACCATCACATGTTGTCTTCTATCCATCAACCAGTTAGTAATCCATGCCACAACCTTGCCACCCACTCCCAAGCTTCTCATTTTGTTCATGAGTCTTCTATGCGGGACCGTATCAAATGCTTTACTAAAATCCAAATAAATTACATTGAGCGCTCCTCCCTGATCCAATTCTCTAGTCACCCAATGAAAGAAATCAAACAGATTAGTCTGACAGGACCTTACTCTGGTGAATCCATGCTGTCTCAGATTGTAGGTAGTTCACCATCCTTTTCTTCAGCAGAGTCTCCATTAAATTTCCCACCACCAAGGTGGTGTTGAGATTTTCTTAGTTAAAATAATTGTTAGTATAATTTACAGGGAGTGCTATGATTCATCAATAAAAGCATTTCACTTGCAAATAGTATTTATTTAAATTTAGAAACCACTTGCATTTGTCATAATATATAGACTAACTATCCTAAGGAGACTTGGATCATAGTGAGTTAGGATGGTTTTTTTTTTTTTGTTTTTTTAAATACTGGGTTCCAAACAAGAACTATTTGCCTAGGTAACAAAAAATTTATAAAATTTAGAGCTTTCATAGTGTGAAAGAAGAAGTTTAAAACACATCCAGCCTGATTTTCAAAAGCTTAAAGCTGGGATTTAAAGGTATAAATGCATTTTACCCATGTAAGTGAACTTTTGAAAATAGCTACAAAATACGCCATTATCCATAGGATTTATCTGTGTAAATGAACTTTAAGCACATAAATGACTTTTGAAAATTGTTACAATAGTATGTAACATTTATGTGTGTAACTCCTTTGAAAATTATCCCCATCTAGAGGAATAGAGGAAGAAGAGATTAAATTGACAGGTTTAGAATAGAAGAGAGTGAAATTAAAACTGGAGAGATTGATGAGACTTCATCATTCCATCAGTCTCATTTCACTTTCACAATCTTATTCTCTCATCACTTCACCCTTGTCATTTTCCGCTCACTGTTGTTCAGAATAAGGAAATTCCAATTATTCTCTTTTTTGAACTATTAGTTGGAATAGTACAATAAGACATTATAGACATTACATTGAGGGAACATAGTAGGCTGCAAAAGATTTTTGTTGAAAGGGAGCCAGTCTCTCTTTTTGGTTTTAAAAGTATAAGGAATGGGTAAATAGTAGGGATGTGCAATCATTTAGGACAAATTAGGCAATTTCAACAAAAGGCTGGCCTGGAAATCAAACCTTGATCTACCTCATGGCAGTGCCCATAACTATGGCTCAGTGGTAGTTTTGATGATGTAGACCAGTGGTAGTTTTGATGATGTAGACCAGGGTTTGTCCTGAGCCACTAGGCCAGCCCCATAGGCACATATTTCAATGTCTTAAAATTATTTTGATTTTTTTTAGAACTTATAATGTGTATGTGTCATGCTGAACATATGGCCTTAGGTTGGATAACACAGATGTAGAATTTCATAGGATGAAAGCTTCACATCATGAACTGGATAGTGCAGGCAGCAAGTGGGATACTACTGCTTCTTCTGCTATTTGAGGATTGAAATGCATGCCTCGCTATGTAAGGAATTCTTAGTTTTCAGTTTTAAAACATGGAATAAAGCTATGGATTATAATTTACAAAAAGCCTCCTTTCAAGAGCAAAATGTTCTTGTCTGAAGACAAACAAAATGAATTGTTTAGGAGCAGCATTGGCTCGCTGCCTGCTTCTACATTCAATGTGAGTATTTTAGAATTGACTTTCAGACCATGTGTCTGCACAGTCCAAATGGGGACACATATTTATTTCCCTTTGTTTTTATAGTTCCTGTGCTCCTAAGGACGTAAGCAGTCATTGGTTTTTGACTGTGTGGCTGCTGTTGTAACAGTGACCATGCTCACTCAATGCAAAAATAGTACATTTCATTGATCATCCCTGAAATTTGCACATTGGGATTCTTGCTCTTCCACAAACCATCTCTAAGTAGAGCCTAGTCTATGAAGAGAATATGAAATATTTAGAATGCAACATGCTCCTTCTCTCATCCAGTAAGATGACTGAATTCAGATGTTCAAGCACACCTTTTAGTTCTGTAAGATTTACAGCCTAGAACACTGAAAACTGATAGATAATAAAACAGATGTTTGCAACTTGCTATACCCAGTTCTTTCTTGAATAGAATTAGTCAATTAAACAAGACAGTGTTTCTCCTAGGAAGTTCTTACATAGGGCCGATGTAGTAAGATGTGCAGTAAAATTGTGTGCTGAAATTCAGTGCAGTTTCTTAACTCACTTGCTAAATGTTTGCAAACTCCTGATGCAGTAAGCTAATGTTATGTTAATAAATCATGAGCTTAAAAGATGCACTAACACCAAATGTATATACAAACCCTTTGAAGTTTACTTCTCTCTTGGATCCATGACTTTTTATTATTGTATAGGCTCTAAAGAAGGTGTCTTTCAAGATTGCTAGGGGTTAATTATAGATAGTTGGAAGAGAGCTATGTACCTGAACAAAAAGCTACCATCAGGCCTATTTGTAAGGATGCTAGTAAGCCCTATATCAAACATATCTACTATAGCTACAGTTTTAGAAAACTCTGTATTGATGCAGCTTGAATATTTAACAGATTGTAATGCTCACAATAATAATCAATATGGTTTTCAACAAGGGCACAACACTGAGTTATTATTACTTTTTATTCTAGACACATTATTGTGCAGTTTGGATGAGGGAGGAGCTGGAATTTTGATGCAGCTTGATGTATCAGCTGCTTTTGATACCGTTCAACACAATATTCTTCACCAGCATATTGGGTATCTGGAGTGGTGTTAAGTTGGTTTATGTCTTTCTTATATGGTAGAGGGCATAAAAACAGGGATGTATATTTGTTTAAAATAAAAGTGCAAAACACAAGGCGCCCCCCCATATGAAATGAACCTTATTTGTTTCATTACTTTTCAAGTAGTGCATTGGGCTTAAACCTCACCTAGGACATAGGCCGAGGCACAAAGCAGAGGTCATGGCCTATGTCTGAGCACAAATCTGGCACCTAGACCTGTCAAAAACCAGGGCCTCCCTAGGCATAGACCAGAAAATACCTTCCCCTCCAACACATATACATGCCTCCTGCCCAAATCAAGGGAATTACTTTCAGGTGGGGTTTAGCTTCTCCAATGTTACCTTTACCTACCCTTTTTGGGGAATCAGGTAAGGGTTCCTGGAATGCCCATGATTTCCTCTGATACAAGTTGATATAGTAAAGTCCCTGGCAGGCTTTCTACCCCGAGACCTTTTGCATTTCCTTCGCTGGTGCTGTCTCTGGGGCTGACTATCTTCATCTCAGAGCGGTATACGTTTGCAACACCCCATGGAGCAGTTTGCAGAGGAGATGTTTCAGTGCAGTCTGAGTTAACTCGATGTTCCATAAGCTGGCTCCATAGACCCTCAAACTGGGGAACATTACATCTCAGAATCACAAGATATGGAAGCTTGGGAAATATTTCCACTTCTATATTGACTTGCCCCACCAGAGTCATCTGTAAAATCTGACTGATTGAGTACTGTTGCAGGTCACCATGTATGCAGGCGAGAGTTGCCTTCTTATTGTAATTGATATACCTTCTCTGGGCTAGTTCCTTATAAAATTGCCACATCCATGTGCGCGCCGGGAACTGCGTGCACATTGACTCACGCATGGCCTTTGAAAATCTCTCTCTAAGTGAGCAAAATACCTTTGCCACTTATTTGTGCCAGTAGCTCAGGGATTCCTTCTCTCCTCTGACCCGGTGGCTGTTTTCCCCCCCTGGAAACTTTCCCTTTCCAGTATGAACTTTAATCTTTAGCGTTGGCTGTGTCACCAAGCTGATGTCCATAGGTTTTTTTCTCTTCTTAGTGATAGTGTCTGGCCAAACAGTCGCTGTTTTCACAGAAGAAGCTGGTGGGCCTGGAATCTGTGACCAGAGTATGGAATCAGAGCTAATTCTTATTGGGATCATACACTATCACTGCCATGCCAGAGTGGGTTGCCTTTCTAATTTCCAAATCAGTTGTGACATCAATTGGGTTTGATGTAAGGCATCTACCACTTCCAGTGTTTTCTTCAGTGTGAATCCTGGGTGTTGGCACACTCAATTCCTCATGGGCCAGTCTAGGTCCTTTCTGGAACTGCTCCAGGAGGACCTGGTTGGCTACATTGAGGCTTGTTTTTGCTTCTGGCTGTAACCACTTCCATCCATCATCTTTTAGGTGATGAAAAAGGCTCCGTGGGCTTTCTCTGGGCTATAGGGTGCTATGCTAGAACTGTTGCTAATATGTTTCCATAGTGTTACCCTCCTTTTCCAGGATGGTGCTTTTAACTTCCAAAAAGCTGGCTTTTCCACCTGAGTGGGCAGCCTGAAAATCACTTTGCTTCTGTCTATAAGCATTCACCTGGTATATGGTCCCAATGGCTTCTGGCCATCAGTCATGCAGATGGTTCTCTCAAAGTTCCTTAAGAAAGCATCCAGGTCTTCCCCTCGCTTCATTTTAAATAACACAGGAGACAATGGGGATGTGTGAGTTGTAGTGGCTTGGGCTTGACTAGTTAAACTGTTCAAGAGGGAATTGAAGCATACTGTAGAGTTGCTGCTACCCTTTGAGGGTCTGCACTAATCATTCTGTGTTAGGAAACCTGATCATTAGAGAGGCTTTTCTGGTACCAATTCCCTGCCTTTGCCAAAAGGAAAAAAAAATTGTAACCTGTCTGTCTAACTGATATTTTTTTTTCTTCTGTCTGTCCAGGCAGAGCTACCCCCTGTGGCAGGCAATATTTTACTTTACAACTGCAACTGTACCCAGGCCCTAGGAAACTTTTAGCACAGTTTAATGCTCTGGGCTGCTGCTTTAGAGGAAAGGCTGATTCTAAAACCTTTCTTTTTTTCTTCCTTTCTTTGCTGCTTAGTGTTTGTCCTTGTCTTTGCAGGCACTTAGAGCAGGAACATCCAACTGAATGACTCCATGTGTGAGCTGTCTTTGTTGCTGGAAGACAGATATGACTGGACTCCAACAATTTTTCTGCAGACTTTTTTCTTATTTACAGGCAAAAATCAAACAAGAGCCTGCTTACCTCAGCAGTGTTGCTTTAGCAAAGGTTCTGACTCTTTCTCCTCATGTCTGGGTCCCCCCCCCCCCTTTTTTTTTTTTTTTGGACCCTGGTGTCTTATTTATCTCCTCAGGGGAATCATCCTAGAGCCAGGATTCCCAAGTAGCTGTCTTAAGGTGGACCAGGCTAAATGCCTGGTCCTGGGCTTTTAAAAAGGGTCTAGCATACTCTTATTCCCACTGAGTCTTCTAAATATCAATAACTGGGTTCCATCCTTTCTTAATTAATATATATTTCTCTCTTCCTCTTTAATTCCAACTCAGCTTACTCAAATACTCATTAGGCAACTGCAGAGTCAAAAAAAATTGTTTCAATTCATTCATTTATTTCAGACATTTCTTAGGTTCATTTCAAGCTAATGCAATTTGTTTTGACTATTTAATTTGTTCATTTGTTTACAATTAATGTCAATTGGGGAAGCAATGCAGCCTGAACTCTCAAACTGGAATTTTCTAATCAATTCTAGTAACAGTGGGTAGACGAGTGAAAGTATTCTAACACATGAAGACTATGTCATCGTGGCACCAAAAGTGGCATGAAGAGCCCAAGGACTTGCAATGAGAAAAAACAGTACCAGCAGGGGCAGAGATCTCCAAGACACCATCAGAGAGCAAAAAAGCAGAAAGAGTATCCAGATCAGCCCATCGCTGCAAAAGTGGGATAAAGGGTACCAACAACAGTGGCATGAAATCCCCCAAGTCTCTACAAGAGGAGCAAAGCAGCACCAAGTGTGATATGAATGGCTCAAGGCATCATGAAGAGACAGAGAACCCCCAAGCATTGATAAGAGGGTCAAATCAACTGAAAGACCCCAAAGCATCATGTGAGGTGCAAGGCAGCCACCCAGAGTGGCAAGAACACTCCAAGGCTCCAAATGAGGAGCAAAGGGCACCACGCAAATTAAGGATGCACATAGAAAAAACTTAAGTTTCTTTTTTTTTGGGGGGGGGGGGGGGGGCAGGGTTAGGGGAGGGTTAGGGGTTCCCAAGGGTATTATTTTGTTTCTCTTAAGGGTATTAACTGCCTTTCCGCACACTTTATAAAATGCTTGCCTCCATATATAAATTGGGGTTATTATGCATACTTGTTTTATTTTTTTACACACCTAAAATATACCCAGGGTAAGAAAGTTTGCATTTTCTTGCATTAGAAGTATTCATGCATACTGAAACCTTCAGGTTTACTTTTGGAGTGGAAATACACAGTATTTTATAATAGCTCTAGTTGCACAGTTTATAAAATACTTGCACTAATCTCTGCACGTCTACACGTACATAAATGTAAATGCTATAAAGCGAATAAGTTTAAATATTGGGTTCTGTATGTGCACAGAAGCATGCACACAAGGCCTCTGTGTGCATACTTTTACTTGCAGCAGGGGGAGGCATTCCTACAGGCAGAGTTGCTGAAGAGTTTGCTCTTACATGCATGGTTTTGAATTTTTTAAAAACTATACAAGTAATTTTTCTGGGGAAAAACTATCCGCACAAATTAGCTGGCGTAAATATGTGCAGGTACATTTCCTGAGATAAGTGTCAAAGAGAAGTTCCTGCATACTTTCCTTTTGAAAAGTAATGCAAAGTCTGAGTGTAAAAAAAAAAATACCTTCAGATTTTGCACCAGTACAGGCAGTCAAAAAAGCTACTCCCATAATTTATATAATATTGCCAACATTCAAGATAAGAGCTTGCAATCCAGGTTGAGGCAATGGGGCATTAAAGTGACGTAGAGTGGGTCATATAGGTGTAGTCATAGTTGAATTTGAAGTTTAATAGCTACCTGCTAATACTAGAGGAAGAAGTGAGGAAGGAATGAAGAGAGCCTGGATACAATACAAGGGTCATTTGTCGGGCAACTAGTGAAAGAACCTATCAGGGGGAAAACTGTACCGTACTGGTACTGACAAATGGAGACAGTGTCACTGACCTCATGGTGAGGGAAAATATTAGGGTTTAGTGATCATAGTACTCTGTGGTTTAGTATTAATCTCTGAGATGAACTGAGCTATAGTAAGACAAGGATATTAGATTTCAGGTAGGCTTATTTCAAAAAAGATGAGTGATAGTGTTGTAGAGGCTTTATTGGGATTCTGAGAGCTAAAGGGTATGGAGAAACTTTGATCTACAATAAAAGGGAACATTGGAAAGGCAACAAATCTTTGTATAAGACAGTTTAACAGGTAAAAAGAGAAAGAGACTGATATGGGTCTGTAAAATGATAATGGAAGTGGGCCATTGACTTCCACCTTTGCAACAGTGTTTTTTTTTTATTCCTGCTTATTCCAACAACATATTTTCCTATTGGTCAGAATAGAATTACAGATTTGATGGCACATGCTCCAATTGTAATATCATCTAAATGACATCATGGCTGCAGACTTTAAAATGTTTATGTTTGTGGCGTGATAGCTCAAAAAAGCACACAGTGCCTAAAGATAATCAAGTAGCATGTCAGATATTGTGAAGGCAATTTTCAAAGACATTTGCCTGGGTAAAATGACCCATCAGAAAATAACACACCTTGAATAAGAACATAAGAACATGCCATACTGGGTCAGACCAAGGGTCCATCAAGCCCACCCAGCATCCTATTTTGAACAGTGGCCAATCCAGGCCATAAGAACCTGGCAAGTACCCAAATACTGTGGCTAAAAGTATTGCAGCAGTTCCATAGCAGGTGCACATTTATCTATATGACAATGAGGTGTCCTTGTGGCTATGTTTAGGTCTGGGGGTGTGTGTGTAAAATAATGCACGAGGGTCATTTTCAAACAGATGTATATGAGTAAGACTGGCTTTTACATGCATAAATGGGCTTTTGAAAATTGCTACTTTTATGCATGCACCTCCTTTGGAAATTACCTCCCATGTGTTGTTTTGCTCCTTTTTGGCAAACTGCACGTGTAGCAGGTGCAAGTACTTGGACCCTTTCACCGCAGTTACATTGCAGCTGCTAATATGAAAAGAGAAAAAAAAAACGGCAGGTTGTTTCCCTTTGAAAATGTGTATGAGTATGTTTGTTAAAAGCACCTATGCAATTTGTATTTAAAATTTTTCCTTTCAAACTAGATCTGGTTGAGTCCATGCGGAAGCAGAATCTGAAAGGACAGAGGAGGCAGAAATCTGAGTGACGCCTAGACGAGAACCGTGACTAGATTTACTGGAGGAATAAATAAGCCTTTGCAACTTCAACATGGTACTTCCGTGTACTGGCGGCGTACTGTTCTGCAGCAGTTAAGGAAACGGATTGGACTTAGTCTGGGAAAGAATGCTAACCAAAGGAAAAGTAGGCGAGCCAATGTAAGTCCGAAGAATAGATATAAATACCCTGCATTACAGCTTAACTAATTCTATCTACATAATCAAGTGAGAAGAAATAGGAATGTCTCTTTGGAAAACTGAAGATGCCCGAGTGAGGCTGAATTTTCTTTGAGCCGAGAAGCAAAAACTCCAGTCCTTGCATGTCTTTCTCTGAGGAGTTTGTAACAGTACAAAGAGCCCTCTCAAGGGTAGGCAGAGCTGAAAATTGAGAGCTAGAGAAAAATGCATGCAATGACTGGACCAGTATGTTTGTAATTTATAGCCTGGAGTCACAGGTTAGAAATAGATGGGTTGTGAGGGGAATGAACTCCTCTTATTTGGTCAAAGTGCCAAAGAGGACTCACTAAGTCATAGTTTTTTGCACTTGCATTTCCCTTTTATTCTTGCTTAAAATCTCATCATAAACCATTGGACAGAACCATTTTTTGTCAGAAGAGATGTGAATTCTGAGGATGTCTCTTCCTACTGTAGTACATTGCTATAGCTAGTTCTGATATAGAAGGTGAATGGAGAAGGTAGAGATATTTAAGTCAATTTACAAGTAATGATTTTTTATCACTGGTTACAGATGCAATATTGAAATCTTCTAAGATCATTTAAAACTATAACACCTTGTTTCATTTTGTTATAATTTGGATGAATGTGAGGCTAGTTATGCTATATTAGTAAGTTTATTACATGAAAATGATGATAAATACTTTACATAATATTTCTCTTTTTCCACTGTAAAGAAGAGAAATTTAACACCTGCTAGCTTGGTGATAAGAAGCAAGTTCAGCATTTGAAATCCCAGGCAGTCTGTTTGGAGATCAACCACAATTGAATCTGGGTTTTGTGATCATCATAAAAACTTTAAATGTGCCATGCTGGGTCAGACTTAATTGACTTTGATGTGATTTAATGTATTTTAGTATTTAATGTGATTTGATATATTTTAGCTGTTTTCTTATGAGATTTTAGATCCCAGAGTTTTGTTTTTTTTAGAATGCTATATGTTTACTATTTTATTATGAATGTTCTTTATGTAAAGTGGCATTATGTAAAGATGAAGGAGATCAGATGATCCTTTTGAAATGTGCCGAACTAAGAAAGATATCTTCATTAACAGATAAGTCTCCCTGATTCAGGGAAACCAAAATGCCAGCTGACGTCAGGGTTTTGCTTTGTCTGCTACAGAGTTATTTTGTTTGAACATCATGGGGCTTGTTTATACAGACTGAACAAGAGTTGTTGGTGATCCTTATGTTAGGTTATTGACCACTGTGTGATTTTATTTGCAATTTGAAAACTATATAAAAAATACTGTTCTTTTGAACACTTCTTTGATCTTTCATTGGGTTGATGATAGAGAGGTCTGGGCAACCACCCTAGAGGTGGTCTTACACTGGCTTCTGGCTTGCTGACACTCTTTACCAGATATAAAAAAATCTTTCTAATTCTTTATTTCTCTGTTATAATACCTGTCCGCTCTTTGTTGACATAGCGTTTTGGTTTCTGTTCTTTATGTAAACCACCTATGGCATGTTCTTAGGGGATCTTCATTTAAGCAGAATATGAATAGAGAAACCATAACCAAACCAAAGGATCATTACATAACATAGAAACATAGAAGTGACGGCAGAAGAAGACCAAACGGCCCATCCAGTCTGCCCAGCAAGCTTTCACACCTATTTGTTTTCATACTTATCTGTTACTCTGACCGCTGAGGTCAGGGCCCTTATTGGTAACTTTTTGGTTCCAATTCCCTTCCACCCCCACCATCGATTCAGATAGCAGTGCTGGAGCTGCATCTAAGTGAAGTATCTAGCTAATTGGTTTGGGGTAGTAACTGCCGTAATAAGCAAGCTACTCCCATTTGTTTACCCTGCCTGTGCAATTCAGTCCTTGTTGGTTGTCTGAATATAAATCCTCTTTACTTCATTCCCCCCTGTTGTTGAAGCAGTGAGCTGCACTGGATATGTATTCCAAGTGAAGTATCTTGCTTAATTGATTCGGGGTAGTAGCCGCCGTAACAAGCAACCTACACCCATGCTTATTTGTTTACCCAGACTATGTAATTCATTCCTTGTTGGTTGATGCTGAATATAAATCATCTTTTCTTCATTCTCTCTGCCGTTGAAGCAGAGAGCTATGCTGGATGTGCATTGAAAGTGAAGTATCAGGCTTATTTGGTTTGGGGTAGTAACCGCCATAAGAAGCATTCCAAGTGAAGTATCAGGCTTAATTGATTCGAGGTAGTAACCGCCGTAACAAGCAAGCTATTCCCATGCTTATTTGTTTACCCAGACTATGTAATTCATTCCTTGTTGGTTGATGCTGAATGTAAATCATCTTTTCTTCATTTTCCCTGCCATTGAAGCAGAGAGCTATGCTGGATGTGCAGTGAAAGTGAAGTATCAGGCTTATTTGGTTTGGGGTAGTAACCGCCGTAACAAGCAAGCTACTCCCCTGCTTTTTTATGGATGCAAATCCTTTTTTCCACATTTCTTTTTGCCGTTGAAGCATAGAGCAATGTTGGAGTCGCATTAACTGTGTGTATATTAATTGAATAAGGATATTAAGCCCAGTATCCTATCTCTGACAGTGGCCAATCTGGGCCACTAGAAAATACCTAGCAGATCTAAAAGAATACATCCATTCCTTGCTGCTCAATCACAGGGATAAGTGATGGCTTTTCCAGGTCTATCTAGCTAATAATCACATCCTCTGGCAACAAATTCACAGCTTGATTGAATGTCGAGTGTTAAAAATATTACTTTCTCCAATTTTTTAAAACTCTGCTTCTTGTTAGTATTATCCTGCATCCTCTAAGTATTATTTAATACTAAATAACTGTTTCTTATTTATATGTTTTTATAAACCTCTATCATATCCCCTCATCATTATCTCTTTTCCAAGCTGGAGAACCCTAACCTGTGTAGCCATTTTATACTCCTGTTCATCGAGTCACATCTTTGTCCTGACCTGTTTTAATCAGGTTGGTGACTCTTTTCATTATGATTCCCATCCAGGAATCTAATTTACACAAACTTTTCTCTGAAAATTGTTTCATGAGTTTCCAAATGAAAACTTTTTGTTCAGGGACTGTAGACGGTATGCTTTTTGGCTCACTTTCAGAGGCTGAGTCCTCTGCATGTGCAGGCCATTGCATGGGTGGCAAAGAATAGGTTTGTTGGGTCCGATATTCAAAGTGCATTCAGCAATCGATAGGCAGATAAGTTTTGACTTATCCGGCTGGCTAGCAGACTGCTGAATATCTGGTTATATTCAGCAGCCACTAGATAGCCAGATAAGTCACTGTCTTTTAGCCAGTCAATTTGTGGGTGGGCAAGGGGCAGATCAGGGAGGTGTTACTTAATCACTTAACTTAACCGGATAAGTAGCGATATTTGCTCTTATTCAGTTAAGTTTATTGGATAAGATAGACCAGCCATAGAACTGGTCTAACTTAGCTGAATATAACTTATCTGGCTAAGTAGCAAGATATACACAGATATTCAGCAGCATAGCTATGCTACTGAATATGCCTTGTAACTTAGCCCGTAAGGTGTATCCAGCTAAGGGGGTCATCTATCAAAGTGCTATATGGCGTTTTCGCATGCATTAAGGCATTTTTGCATGCGAAAAGCACTTTTAACGCATGTGAAAACACCTTTATCGCATGTGAAAACACCATAACGCATGGTGATGCAAATTAGGAAAAGGGGATGAGTTTGGGGCGGGATTTCTGGCCAAGTGGGCCCTCTTCGCAATTTGCGAAGTCATATTGCACAGCTTTAACGCGGATTTTAACTACACCTTTTTCATTTGCGTTATGCGTGTGATATAGCTTTATCGCACTTTGCAATGTTTTCACAAATAGCATTTTCAGTATTTTAAGCTGCTAGGGGAGAGAGAACCTAGCCTAGCACCACTTGGGGGGGGGGGGGGGGGGGGAGATGGACTCTCTACCTAGGTAACATCAAGCTAGGTTGAGAGAACATTTGCACAAATCTCATCTTTGGGTGAGATTCCTCACTTCAAAGGTCATCAAATCTTCACAAGAGTGCACTGTTCTACCTCAAGTAGCTAGGTGGGACTCATATAGAGGTATAAATACCTAACTTCTATAAGGGCCTTATAGCTAGTCTCTCTCTCTCCTCCCCCCCCCCCCCCCCTCCGTGGTTGTAGGTAGGAATTATGGCACTTATTGCAAAGCGCAAAAAAGTTATAGCAGTTTGCTAGTGCATTTTGATAAATCCAGGCCTAAGTTACTTATCAGGGCAGCATTGAATATTGGGCCCATTACCTTTAGGAGCTCGATGAGCCCAGAATTCAGGGATTGATCATTTGCAAGAAATCTGTGTTGTGAGAAGAAAATGTGTTTTGTATATATGATAGAAAATTTATGTTTTAAAGGAATAGTAGCAGGAACCAGATCAGGGCACAGCTTCCTTCCTCAGCGCATAACTGTGAGTTACTATGGGATACATTACATTATAAGAGGAAACTGTAGTTCTACTCTTGTGGCTCATATTCTTTACCTTCATATAAAGAGGTAAAATTCATACTTATTCATGTGACACTAATTGGATATGTTGTTGCACAGGGTTCACTAGAGGTCTGTTCTGGCAGTGCAGCTCTTATTTTTGTTGGCCTTTTATGGACATACAATTATACTCATGGCCATGGGGTTTTATATATGTGTCATTTTTAGATTGATATAAGAATTGCACAGATTAATGAGTTATCTTATTAAAACAGCCTCTTAAAAGTCCAGGAAATATCATCCCCCATTAAGAGGCGACGTATCTTACAATTTCCTAGTAAAAGCAAAATTCTGGAGCATGAAAAGCTTAAGTTTGGATGGGTGGGGAAGATCATTTATTCATCCTTTAACTCCCGGAGTAGAGGTATGTGCATATTGATCAATAAAAGCAAGCCAGTTCAAGTGCTTTGCTCGATCTCTGACCCCGAAAGTAGATATGTCCTCTTGCATGCTCTTATCACTCCTTTACATTTACACTAGTGAATGTGTAATGACCCTAAATCAGACCAAATGCAATTTTTCCATGTGATCACATATAAAATTGCTTTATTTGATTTCAACAATTTTTGTAATGTGTACTTGGACCTCTTGAGAGATAAAATATCTGTGCCTAGGTCAGATTCACTGCCTAATATAAATAGTGGAGAGTTAATTAAAGCCTTTAGCTTAATAGATATCTAGATATGGAGACATCTACATGCTAATGACCAGGATTACACTTTCTTTTTGCCCAGGCACAATATGCATAGTAGGATTGAATACTTTTTATGTACCTCTAATATGGTTTCTAGGATTTCAGAAAGTGATAGTTTACACTGTACAATATCCGATCAACATTTTTTTAAATGTTTCCAGATCAATTGACAAATATTTTACTTGGAAATTAAAAACTGCCCTTTAAGGTGAATCCAGATTCTGTTATTGGTCAGGAGATGCAGTGGTTGATATTAACATTCATAATTCTGGAGCAGACTATAGACCAATTCTTCGGTGGGAAGTCTAAGCTGGTTCTGAAAGGCAAGATCATTAGTTTTGCCAGTTCTATACAAAAGGAGCTTAGAAAAAAAGTGTTCTCACAGGACAAGCAGGATGGTAGTCCTCACATATGGGTGACATCACAGGATGGAGCCCAATCACCGAACACTTTTGTCAAAGTTTCTAGATCTTTGACTGGCACCTACTGGGCATGCCCAGCATGGCACTAAACCTGCAGCCAGCAGGGGTCCCTCGTCAGTCTTCTTTTTTCCGCGCAGCAGTAGCCATGCGGGTTAAGGAGCTCCACAGAGATTCCTGACAGGAATTTTCCTCACGGAATTACTAAAAACTTTCATACTCCACAGGGGTCCATCCGAATTTTTGACTCCGTGGTACTCCGGTAAGTTTTTTACCCGGTTTCGATCGATTCCCGTCGAGTTTGGCCCTTGTGGCCTACTGGCCGTCGACCCTACCGCGGCTAAACTTTTCAAAGGCCATGGCGTCGGGGTTCTGTCGGTGCCCGGACTGTACTCGCACCATGTCCATTACAGACCCGCGTAAAGTCTTTGTAATGTGTCTCGGGTGGGAGCATGATGTCCTGACTTGCACCAAATGTGCCTTAATGACACCAAAAGGTCGCAAGGCCAGAATAGAGAAAATGGAACTTATCTTCCGTTCTCAAACTCCGACGCCGTCTATTGCATTAAAGTTGTCTAAACCGGCACCATCCACTTCGCGCCAGTATCGGCCGGTGACTGTCCGGTGTTGATGACTTCTTGGCCTTCAACTACCTCTGCTCCCCCTCAGGACCGAGGGGATCATAGAGAGAAACATCAGCATTGACACCGTAAGTCTCGGACCATCGAGGAAGGAAAATCTTCGACCTCGCCATCGTCCGAGCTGCCATTGAAGAAACCCCGTCCAGAAAAGGCACTGACTCTTTCTGCGACTGGGTCACCGAGGCAACCCTCATCCGGACGGGTATCGGGAGCTGCGACTCCGCCTTTAACAGTGGTCCCTCCGGCTATGCCTCTGCCTCCTTCCTCCCTTCTGGAGCTGGGGCTGCTTGCTCCAGGTCTCCATGAAGAACTGGACTGGATGGTTCAGGAGGCCATCGATAAGGCGATGCACAGACTCAAAGTTCCCTCTGACACCGAAACCGTGCCAATTGTGGAACCGACCACTGATCTGATTCCTGCAGCACTGGCACCGCTGCTCTCAAAGATGGAAGCGCTTATAGCTGCTTTTCCACCAATGGATCCTGGGTCACCGATTGCTCCAGTGCCCTCCCTGCTTACCCTGTCATCGGGTTGGGAGAGTGGGCGGGGGTTCTGCTGGTGGGAGGGGTGTTTTTTTTTAATAAATAGGGTTTTATTTTAATGAAACAGTGCAATCAGAAATTTTAAAAAAAGATCTGGAGTGGATCCAAAATGGCCCACCCCAGAATGAAAACAAAAGGGGAATTATATTTCTTAGGGCTCCCACCCCTACTGAATACTAGTCCCTAGTATGTTGCACTTTCTTTCTCTCTTTGTTCTTCAGCACTTCTGTAAATTCCTGTTCTAGAATCCTTCTTCTGAACTATCCTCTGAGTTGTCTCTATGGAGATACCAGTCCTATGCTGTTACTCAGTGAAGACATACTACCTAATGGGGAGTTCTGCTCTTCCATTGCACATTAATACCGGTATCAGACTCGCTAGGTGTAGTGAGACCTCTGTCATACTGAGGGCACTTAAACCAGCTGAAGCTATATACAGCATGTTTGTAAGGGGCTGTGAAATTTTCCATGGGTCAGAAAAAGGCCACTGCCTTTCATATATATATTTAAGTTTTTGCATTATGAAATGTTGCACAAGGCTAATAGTGCTTTGCAAAAACTTCATGATATCTTTCTCAGACACAGAAAGGCTTAAAAAACTGTGGAGTAGAGGACGTGCTAGATTAGGATTCATGAACCCATGTTAGCCAAAAAGGAAGATCCAGTGACTATAAAAAAAAACCCCATATTGCATGTATATTAAAAATATGTACACTTTCAGTTTTTTCAAGGGGAGGAGACAGGCTAGGATTGTGATGCTCATAAACCCAATGGTCTCTGGTGTGCAAGGTGGCTTTCATAGGTACTGCCCAAAAGCCCAGAAGAGGACATTGAGGAGGAAAAGGGACCAGATGATGATCATCAATCATCAGAGCATCACCACCCTGTCATGGAGGAAGAGGAGGAGATGGAGACTCGGTCACCTCATACCCTGTCATGCACACTAGACATCTGGCAGCATGCAGTTGTCAAGAAGAAGGGCAATCCAGCAAAGTAAGACCTTGCATCTAGAAGAGGACTTGCAATCTACTGCAGCAGAGAGAAGCATTCTCCAACTGAATGTTAGAGAGGTGGTGGAAATAGCAGGCTGCAAGCATGAAATACAGGGCTTGAAGAATGTCATCCAGGAGAACATGCAAGGTGTGCAGCAGGAGCTGAAGGGCATGTGGCAATAAATGTTATTTATTTATATGATAAATTTACTACTGTATTTCTCTCTTCTCCCAGTTCGATCATCCTTGTTCATTGTAACTGCAATTCTCCACTGCACAGGTTCCAGTTTTTAATGTATTTTGCACCCCTTGTTCAACTGTAAACCAGCATGATGTGATTGTATCATGAATGCCGGTATATAAAAACCTTAAATAAATAAATGCAGACTTAGACTGCATTGTAGAGGAAAATGCACTAGAGGATGTCACCTTGCCAACTGCAGCCACCCTGGAATAGTTTGTGGTATCCAATGTCTCCCTGGTTGCATCCCCTACAAGCGTTTGCTAGACCACCATATTGGATGTTGCTTTCCATTGCTGGAGTTTCAACTGCCTTGTTGACAACTCCATGTTTTTCTCCATCATGGCCCTTGCTGTAGTTACACGATGTTAGGTTCCATATTAAGAACTACCACCCAGGAAAAAGATCTAGGCATCATAGTGGATAACATTTTGAAATTGTCGGCTCAGTGTGCTGCAGCTGTCAAAAAAGCAAACAGAATGTTAGGAATTATTAGGAAAGGAATGGTTAATAAAACGGAAAATGTCATAATGTCTCTGTATCGCTTCATGGTGAGACTGCACCTTGAATACTGTGTACAATTCTGTTCGCCGCATCTAAAAAAAGATATAGTTGCAATGGAAAAGGTACAGAGAAGGGCAACCAAAATGATAAAGGGGATTTAACCTGAAGAGATTAGGGCTGTGCAGCTTGGAGAAGACAGCTGAGGGGGTCTTTAAGATCATGAGAGTTCTTGAACGAGTAGATGTGAAGTGGTTATTTACAGTTTCGGATAATAGAAGGACTAGGGGGCATTTCATGAAGTTAGTAAGTAGCACATTTAAGACTAATTGGAGAAAATTCTTTTTCACTCAACGCCTAATTACATTCTGGAATTTGTTGCCAGAAGATGTGGTTAATGCAGTTAGTGTAGCTGGGTTCAAAAAAGCTTTGGATAAGTTCTTGGAGGAGAAGTCCATTAACTACTATTAATCAAGTTTACTTAGTGAATAGCCACTGCTATTAATTGCATCAGTAGTATGGGATCTTCTTGGTGTTTGGGTACTTGCCAGGTTCTTGTGGCCTGGTTTGGCCTCTGTTGGAAACAGGATGCTGGGCTTGATGGACCCTTGGTCTGACCCAGCATGGCAATTTCTTATGTTTTTATGTTCTTATGGTTCCACCTCCTTATATACCAATATTACCTGCTCAAATGCTGTCTCCAGCAATACCAAGAGAGTGACACTCCCTGCTCTCTGAGTGCTAAGGTGGGATCCTTACCCTGTGCTGTAATGAGGAGGCTTCAACTAGTCCAATGAATGAAGAGGAGAAGCCCACTGCTCTCCTAGGCCATCTTCTCTGCAGCCTGACATCCCCTCAATGGAGCAACATAGCCCTCAGGCCCCTCCAGCAGCTGTCAACCTCTGCCACTGTTTCCAGTTTCCAGGCTTTCTGAGGACATGGTCAGCACCTTTGTGGAGGAGCATGCATTTGGGATAAGCCAAGGCAGTGGAGCTTACCCCCAGCAAACGAGGACAGCCAAGGAAGCATTTTCTACTCATCTATCACTCATGTAAATAAACACACCTTTATCTTCTAAAATGTCTTTGTATCAAAGTGTTCCTTTCCTATATGATAGCAGTTGAGTCTGGCAATGTATCTCCTGAAATTCCTCCTGACGTAGGTCATGTACATCCTTGTCTTCCTCTTCAACCAGAAGATATTCTAGACCCTCTGGAGGAGGAAGGCCTTAGTGGTGTTGTAGAAAAAGCATCTCCTAAATCTGTCCAGGCAGCAGAAACCTATTTTGAGTAGGCCAACTGTTATAGCGATGATTGTCCTGGCCTGCCAGTGGCTCCCTGTTGAAGCAAACATTTGCAGTGGTCTATTGGTTAGCTAGCAGGATCATGAGCCAGGTTTTGCAGGGATATCCTCTATCATCTGTAGGGGAGAAGGTAAAGAAAAAGAGAGTTAGATATCCCTTAGTGGGCAGTTGATCTCTCTCCCATAGAAGTTGAAGTGATCTTCCTGGATCAATGCTGTAAGTCCACCTAGAAATGAGAGAGAGTAAATAAGAAGAGAAAAGTTGATGTGTGGTAGTGATAAGTGCATTACTACCTATAAGCCAGCACCCAGTGAAGTGCCCTTCCTGGAAGCAGTCATGAATTCCTGACTGCAAGATGATGTAGGCATTGTGACTGGATCCGGAAATCTGGCCACCACATCCATGATGATCCCTGGGCATTGCAGACTACCTGGTTACTGAGAGAGTGGAAGCCCTTGCAGGTGTGGTAGGTGACCTCATCATCCCCTGATGTCCTTATAGGGTTGTGAATGCCATTGATAACCCCTAAGGCAGAGGTAGTGTGCAATGTGGTAGAAATCAGTCATAATTTGTTGTTGTTGCTGTCTGCTCCAAGGAAAAGATACATATTGGTACGTTTTCCTGAGAAATGCAACCAGGAACTGCTCAACACATGTAGAGGTGGCAGACAAGCTTATTCCAGCTGTGACCCCAAGAGGTGTCTAGAAATTGCTGGTAGCCAAAAATACTAGGGTGGTGATGACCATGATGTTGACTCGCAAGGTGTATATGTTCATTTTCACATGTAATATTTTGATAATTCATCCCTGCTTGTCTAGCTTTTGAGAGTTAATAATCTCTTCCTCAGATCCAAACAGCCGAGAACTACCAAAAGCAAGTTAATAAATGTTTTAGTTGGTCCAATAAAAAACTATCACCATATATAATTTGTCTTTATTTCTGTGTATCGAAGTAGACTACCATTGCTATCACAGTGCTTTATTCTATAACTTCTGGAAAAGAAAAATTCCACTGAATAAATTGTTTCATAACAAAGATGTTCAAAAAGCACTGGATTAATTTTATCCCTTCCTTAAATTTAGCATGCACGGGCAAAAGTGTCATAGTCCTTTGCATACACCATTTTACTGCTAAATTTCTTTTCTGCAGAATTGTTTTCATTATAAAAGTTTCAGGATTTGATATTGCCAAACTATCTGAGTGACGCATCAAGCCATAGTGGTGCTCTAATGCATGTTAAATAGCATATATTTTGTGATACAGCACTATTGCAGAGATATCATGCGATATACGTTATATTATGCTTGGTCCAGTCCAGGATGCTTCTCCTATTATAATGACCTGCTTTGCATGTGATTTGCATGAATGAATAATTCAAACGCATGCAAAGAAGATCATCGATAGGTAGTTTGATGTTCATATTTTATCATCAAACTACCTATCGATGATCTTCTTTGCATGCGTTTGTTCATATTTTATCACAGCTGACCGAGAAAGTGGTCAGCCTCGGTAAAATAACAGCTCTTGGAAAAGCGTTAAATGTGACATGAGAGCCCTGAGACCCTAACACTGGCCGTGAAGCCATGGCTAAATGAAAAGTTGAATGGGGATCAGGGTTGTTCCCTAGCTCAACTTGGGGCCACTACTCAAGATGGCCAAAACTGCTCAATATAAAAACAAAATATAAAATTAAAAGTTTAAAATGAAAGCCATTGGGGGTTCAGTGGTACCTCCCACCCTTCCACCCAAAAGAGACATAAAGGCATTGAGGTATAATGTCCCCCCCCCCCCAGCACTCCCCTCCCTCCCTCTTCCCCTGAAATTAAATAAATGGAGTTTAGGGTTTCCCCATCCCCTGTGCACCCCAAATCTTAAAAATAAGTATGCCCTACAATGTGGCCTGGGTGCTCCTGTTACTCTGCCTGGTCAATGCCATTTTTTCAAAATGTCTCTGACCTGACCTTGCCCTGTCACATGATGGGGCAATTTCCAAGGATCAGACCTAGGCCACATGGTTATGCCTGGGTGGAGATAACCCTGAAGCCCCCAATGACTTTCATTTTAAACTTTGGAAGGGAGTAGGGCTGGGGAATCCATCACCATGTGTGAAATTGTATAGTTTATTTTACATTGAGGAGTCAGGGCCACCTCGATTGGCAGACCCGGTTTGAGTTGGGGGTCAGCTCACCATTACACCTAAAGGGACGCTCGCTTTTCTACCACCGTGTTTGGCCATGAAACAAAAGAACATAAAGCCGTGATCTTTTTTCAGGGAAGGGTGCTCACTATCACGGTGACATACCCCCTATAATAGAGGGACCCCTCCAATGAAAAAACATCATAGCTTAGTGACTAGTCCTAGGTAAGAAAAAATAAAGGTTTTGTCCTTTTTTGGGTGACCAGATTGGCTCCCTTTAAAAATCTAGACACACAGATTTAGGTGACTAGATTTAAAAACTCAATGCTAGAAGATTACAGCAATGTGATTCAATCTAGGGGAGTAACATTTTGTTAATGCAAATTTTCAGCACTAGCCATCTATTTACTAATATATGATGCATGTTGATGAGCATTATTTATCATGGCTACTATTATTCCCACTAAATTTTGTGATAGTGCATGTTAACCAACATTACTGCACACCACATCTTTGTACATAGACCTATAAGTTAACTAATTATTCTTATGTGCAATGACAGGTAAATTTAACTGGCTAACTTTAGATCCCTAAAGATAGGAGGCTAATTAAGGTGGCTTACTAAAGATAGCTATCTTTAGGAAATGTTCAACCTCAAACTAGACTGATGAGTGGCACATTAAATATCTACTCCTTAGTACACTATGGACCAAGTTTCTTCAAGATAATTTCACATTTATATTTTTGGAAGTTTTTAATAACATTTCCACCATAAAACTACTTTCTCAATTCTGTCATGATGTGGTCAGCATATTAATTTCTATGGCATTTACAGATGTCAGATGCTGAAAACTATTGCTCTGTTTCTTTATTAGTGGTTAACTCAATAATTTCACTAAAATTCTGAGTTTTTGAATCTAGCACTATATTATCAATTTAGTAAATCCAGATAAAACTAATTTCAAAAAGGGACATCATGAAACTGAAAACTATCAAGTTCAATGTTATTTACTTACTTATGTACTTATTAACCTGCCTTTTAGTTATTAACTGGTTAACCATATTATATACCTTTTCTCAAATTAACTATTTTATGTTTATTTATGTTTTATTATGTTTTCTCAAATTAACTATGTTCAATGTAAACCGCTAAATGTTCAATGTAAATCGCTAAATGAAGCGATAGTTACGGTTCCTTAGCGATAGTTTTGGTTCCTTGTAAACCGGGGTGATATGTATACTATACAGGAACCCCGGTATATAAATTCTTTAAATAAATAAATAAATAAAACTGGACCTCTACTAATATACTTTAATCTATAAGCCTAACCAGCTACTAGTTCACAATTTATTTTCTCAGTGCTGAAAAGGAAGTCAATTATATCAAATAGAAATTATTTATTTCAAGCATTAGATTTTTTGGTTTTTAGGTGAATCAAATTATAGCTCTTCATTTTTTTCCTATAGTATGAGTAGTCATTAACAATGTTCCCTTTACTTCTTGTTCTTTGACCAAAGGCATCCATTCCAAATGTCGTCTTGCTCTGTTTCTTTTGTGTTAGCCCCTGAACCACTTACAATTTATCCTAGATACAAAGAATTTATAAAGGGCATTCAAATTAATACAACTTTTTATTTCAGTGTATTCAGATGGTACTATTCTATATTGAAATGACCCTAGTTATATTCAGACAAGGTTTAAACCATTTTCAGTTTCGATATAATAAATGTATTCTTGTAGAATACAAGACTAAGGACCTAATTTACTAAGCTTTTTTCTTATAGGCATAGAATGGGAAAACAAAATCCCGTAGTAAATTTTGCCCTAAGGCTAAATTTTTACATCTTAATATCTTAGAGATTATATTTCATTTAATAGGAATGCCTTATATTTGTAAAATTATGTAACTCTCCCTTTTAACCTTATGAGGTCCATATTCAGTTGCTGGATAACTAGAAAATTTAGCCAGATAACTAACTTAGCTGGGATATTCAGTTGTTCTGGCGTACTGCTGAATATACTTGGCTGACTTACAGTTAGTCAGGTAAGATTATTCGGGTAACTTTAGGATTGCTATTCGGCTGTCCTAAAGTTATCAGGCACATTAACCCAATAACAATGATAATCGGTGTTACACATCTAATTTAGCTGGATAATGCAACTCACAGATCTGGAGAATGTTTTCTCTACAATCCCACTAAAGGCTGTGAGAGATTTTTAGCCTGCTGTATGCTTCGTAACATGGCTAAAACCATAGGCCTGCCTCCTCCATAAAGACTACAAGATCATTTAGATGAACTGTGTGTGTGTGTGTGTGGTGGGGGGGGGGGGGGGGGGGGAGGAGGAGGCACACAAACTGAGGAGGAATTGCAGGAGATACATCACCAGAGCAAACAGCAGGCATTACATGAAAGGAACTCTCTTAATACAAAGGCATTTTAGACAGTGAAGGTGAAAATGAAGATGAATTTATTTATATGGAGTGCTCATTGTGATGATTATGATGATTAAATTCAAAGATTTGTGACCTTCTTTAGATGGCCTCTTTTTTGGGGTGAAGAAAGATCTTTTGCTCTGGCCTGCCCAATTCTTGTGCTCACTGGGGCTCTATCGCAGCTTAAGCTGCCCTCAGAGGGCCTAGGACATGGGATCAATGGCTCATCAAGATAGCTGGAAGGTTAGGATAGAGGCCTGGATGGTTCTAAGACAGCTGCAAGGATATACCAGATAGGGGGTCCAATCCTCCTCAGCTACCTGTGCCTTCTTGGGGGGGGGGGGGGGGGTAATATCTTTCTCTGGTGATGGTGGCGGTGATGTTGCTGGCTGCCTTGCTGAAGGTGGTGGTGGTGGCAGAAGAGAGGTTGAATCACTTTGAGAGTTGGTGGAAGAATAGTTGGCGCAGCCCAGAGGGAAGGATTCAATCTTGTTGCTGGCAAGGCTGGTAGGGTCTGCATCCATGGAGGCATCATGTAATACAGAGCTGGTGGGGACTGTGACTGTCAGGGGTCAGAGGGCATCCTCTGATTCATCTCCCTCAACACTGCAGTCTGAGCCTCTATCTGTTCACAAATGCCCCTTAGCTCTTGCCACATACCCTGCATCTCTTATCGCATACCCTGGATCTCATGCCACATACCTTGCATCTCTTCTTTTACCACATCCCTCAGGCCCTGCAAGTCTTACCTGAGGCCATCAATCTCCTCCAGCACTCAAGTCCGTTATACACCTTTCTGCTGGAATGGCCTGAATCTCTTTTCCTTTGAGATCTCAGGTTCTCCCCAACTAAGCTTCCCTCCTCCAGCCCAGCTGCATGCCACCAGAGCTCTGGCTTGTGATCAGAGTCAGGATACATTGGTTCTCTTTTTTCTCTTCCTCCTGTGGTCCATGCTGTGTCATTGCGTGCTCATCTGCTGCTGCTGCTTCCTCCTCCACCTCAGTATCCTCTTCTGGGCTAGCAGGCTTCAGCCACGAGCACTGCCTTGCCCATGGGAGGCCACTGGGTCCTGGGGCATTGGGGGTCATCAAGTGGCTTCTTGCCTGCAAATAGGAAGAATGTATGTACTATAAATATACTGCACATGCTGTGTGGCTTATTCTCTTCATAATCATTGGATCATTCTATATAACCAACCAGCTCCATGGGCCCTACACTAACACCTCCAGCTATATCAGTAATTGTATAGAAAGCATTACCCTGGTACCTACATTGAGCTTTTATACACTTGTAAAGCACGAGCACATAATGACACAGAGATGACTAATGAATTAATATGGCTCTTGACTAGGCTAGCCAATTGGTTCAAGATTTTTAGGAAAGAATGAAATAGTAGATGTATCCAGTTGCCTAAGTGTGAGGCTGTCACCTCGGCTCAGGCATTGGCTAAGACCCTGGCATCATGCCATCATTTGGATATAGGCCACAGCCCAACATGGCTGCAGCCTATGCCTAGGTGAAGACCCAGCCTCGGGCCTAGGCCAAGGCACCAGCCTCACGTTTAGGTGTAGGCTGTGGCCCCTGCTTTGTGCCTTGGCCTATTCCCTAGGTGAGGCCGTGGCTTTGGGCCTAGGTGTAGTCCTAAGGGATGATTCCTTTTAACCAAATGCAACAAATAGGATTAATTTAATTAAGGGGGGCCCTTAATTAATTGTGGGACCCCCCCAAAAGAAACAAATGTGCCTTTATTCATTGCATGTTTCAAATTCGGTTAAAACAAATGCACACCCCCTAGTAGATGCAAAAGAAAGCACATGAAGCTAAATCATAGCCCCAGTTACAAATGAGATGGAAGCTGAAAAGAACAGTAAGAAGCATGAAGAAACCCAAAAATATTTTATGTAAAAATATAATGGAACTTAGCTAGCTATAAGTAACTTTTATTGTATACTGACACTTGACAGTGCCCTTGGAGGATAATGAGTTTGAAATTCTATCTGTAGGCAATCTGTGAATTTTGGAGAGCCTCGAGTGATCCTTAAGCAGTTTCTGAATTCAGGGTGAATTTTCAAAGCAGTTTAATCAGTTTACTTTCAAATTTAGCTGGTTATTCCTAATATTTGAAAATGATAAGCTCTTCAAACAGTGGTCAATCCCAGGGACAGAAGTGAGTTCAGGACAGGAAGTTAGTTGGTTACAACTGATCTTCCATATAAACTAGTTTACTTTCCTGGTGATTCCTGAGTGTAGAGAGAGCTGGCCTAAGTTTAGATGGCTATGGTTAGTCCAGGTAAATTATGGCGGTCAAGCGCTCAGTGTATTTTGAAAATTGACTGCTTGGTGGATAAAATTGAAGGGAAATTCAGTTGTCTAGTTATCCTCATTAAAATCATACAGAAAATAGAGGTTAAAACATATATTGAGATTGTCTTCTTTTCAGTATAAAGTAAGTTTGCAAAAATGCTGAATTTTACCTGTTAGCTCAGCAAAATAAGAAAACCAGTGAAATTTTACATGCATTTTAATCTGGGTTCTTGCTGATGTTGACAGTCATCTCTTCCCATCTACTACTGATTCCTCTGCACCGTGCGGAAAGATAAAAAATAAACGGCACCGCCCCTTCCTTTGTACCAGCAGTCACATGCTGATGATGCTTCCTGCCGATGTGCAGCAGAGGCTGCCTGAGGTTATTGGAGTCCTGCCTGCAGCACAAGGAGGTGTCTGCTGGGGGACGGCTAAAGTGCGGATTCCATCACAGTCGCCCCAGTTTACCACTCCTCCACAATATTCCCTCTAAGGATTAGGTTGCTATGTGCAAAAACCTTTGCTCATAATCAAACATGTTTGGTTTCATTACCCTGTGAGCACTACTTTCATTGGTGCAAAAAGCCTATCAATTTTATGCTCACAGCAACCCAATCTTTAAAGGGAATATTATAGCAGCTTGCATACAAACTTTCTCACACACACACCAACACACTTGCATATTCACCTTCTCACACATACATGCTCATTCTCACAAACACACATACACACATGCTCATTCTCATACCTCTCATTCACTGCCCACATTGTCTCTCTCTTTTTCTCACACACACACACACACACACACAGTCACTCTCAGCTCTCTCACACAAACGCACATGCTCTCAAACATATGCTGTTTCTCACACATATACCCAGAGGCTCTCACATACTGTCTCTCACAACATACAAGCTCGCTCACATTTATTTATTTATTTAATATATATTTCTATACCGGACTTCACGAATAGAATTCACATCAGGCCGGTTTACATGGAACTTAGGGGATGAACAAGTGTAACCAAAAACGAGAAGGCTGAATCAAGCAAAGTTACATAAAACAAGGGCATCGAACTTGGGGGCTAGAGTAGCCAGGAAGAAAGGTAGAGCGGAAAAGCAACAAATAAATAATATATAACTGGTTATGAGATTGGTAATTATCTCATTCCTTAGGCTGAGTTCGAAGTGACATTTTGACTAGGGGAAGGCTTGGAGGAAAAGCCACGTCTTCAGTTGTCTTCGAAAGGTATGAAGGCAAGGTTCCAGTCTTAGGTCAGTCGGAAGTCTGTTCCAGAGTACCGGGCCTGCTGTGGAGAAGGAACGTTCTTTGATGGTTTTTAGACGGGTGTATTTTGAAGGTGGGACTTGAAGGGTCCCTTTTATAAGCTTCTCTGATGGGTCTTTCGGACGAGTGGTGTTTGAGAGGGTTCTGAAGGTCTAGTGTGAGCTGTTGGTGAATAGATTTGTGGATTATCATGAGAGCTTTATATAGAATTCTATATTTTATTGGCAGCCAATGCAGGTTTCGAAGGATGGGGGTAATGTGAGCACGGCGGTTGGTATTGGTTAGGATTCTAGCTGCTGCGTTCTGGAGCATTTGTATAGGTTTTGTGGCTGAAATGGGGAGCCCCAGTAGTAAGGCATTGCAGTAGTCTGTTTTCGAAAATACACATACACCCACACTCACATACACTCTACAGGGCCTCAAGCATTTGGGCCTCCTCTTCTCAGGTCGCTGTGGGATGGGATTCACAGCATCCCTGATCTTCTTGGGTGGCCGTAGAATGGGATCCGCAGTGGCCCTGATACCAGGCCTCCTCCTGCCACCATGAGATGGGATCCATGACAGTCCTGCCACAGACACTGCTCTTTTTCCTTCCTGCCCATGTGGTTCTGGTTATATTTTTCTTCTGGGGCTGCACAGGCAGGAAGGAAAAGGAGTACTTGGAGGTTTGGAAGACTCTTGTTTTCTTCGGGCCATGGTGGTATGAGCTCTACCATGGCCCTACCGATCGTCCTCTTTGGGGGGGGGGGGGCAGGGAATAAAAGCTGTGTGCAGCTGCGCATACACGCAGCATAGAGGGAACAGTTTTCCACCCTCCCCCCACCTCACAGGGATGATCCTAATCTCTGTCGGCAGTCAGTTTCTTTGTTTTGGCCGCTGTCATATTGAGTTCTGGCAGTGTGGGTGAGGTGGGGGGCCTCCTGCTGATGCCCCCCTCCTAGCTGTCACCAAGGGGCAGACCGACCCCCTCACCCACCTCCTTAGAGTGCCTGCTTTTTCCCCATCCTCAGCTCCTTACCACGCAAGGTCTGTATCCCATCCATCCAGTTCCTTGTCTTGAACAGATCGTCCCACTCCAGCTCCTTCTATATGTAGAAGACTGCAAACATTTGTGTGGTTTGCCACAGGCAGCTGGCTCAGTTAATTCATTACCTTAGCTGCCACATGCAGCTGCCAGAGTATCTCCATTGCTGCTCATCCAGTGCTCACAGCACACACTGTCCCCATCTCACTCCACCTGGAGATAAGACAGAGGCTGGAGGAAGATATGGGAGGAGGTGCTGTGTGTAATATGTGCGCTGCAGAAAGTGGGATCTAGCGTGTCGTGTTCTGCACTCTGCCCATTAACTCCCACACTCCGGGGCTCATGCTGAATCAAGGAAGTAGAGGCATGCTTGACTACACATGGGCTCAGAAAGAAGTGTATCTTGTTGCTTCAAGGTGATAAGAGCAAAGCCCAGGAGCTAGAGTGGTCCTGAACATCAGGCAATGGTTACTTTTCTCTGGCACAGCTGATCAGGTCTGATGGCACTGGCGTGTACCGTGGAATGCTGGCAGGAAAACACTGCCTTAGCACATAGCAACTTAAAATGTAGCATGATGCGTTAACCTAACAGCAGCGTAATTCCGTACTTCATTTATTCTCTGTCTCTGAATCACCTTATAGTCCTAATGTGACAGAAAACAAATATGTCAGGCAAACCACTATGAGACATTGGACATGTTATAAATAACACAGGTTTTTCTTTTTTACACTAAAGTTTTTGGCTAGCGCATAGAGCCAAATTAAGGTTCAGTTCCAATTAGCATAATTAGCATATGAACAGAGCACAGGCTCCAGAGTAGAAGCTGAAAAGCTCCCACTACAATCAGCAGAGGGAAATTATTCAGAAAAAAAAGGTCTTACAACCTTTGTTTTACTTTGAAAAGAACATTGCATTATAAAACTATAGCAGGGAATAATTTTCTAAAAAAAAAAAAAAGCCATTAGAGCTTGGCTGACTGAATAGCTCTGTTTTATTGTCTGTTCTTCAGCCATCATATCTGAGCCTCTGTGGTTCACAAGAGATCAGTGATCTGTCACGGAAAGATATTTCTGCATCTCTGGATTGGCTTTCCCCATTCTTAAAGGGCGGCACTCGTTCATGTAGATGAACTGAATTCTTCATAAATTGTTATAGACCAACATAAAAATTCTACTCATCCTTGATCTATTCAGGATGAAAAATAAAGTACAGTATCTTTGAATACGTTATTTTGCTGGCCTGGTAAAATGTTCTACAACCCTGTAAAGAACCCAAGGTTCTCCGGGATCAAAATGGCAACTCTAGATGGATGAAATGCTAATTTGTGTGAGCTCAAACTTTAGGAGAGCCACCAGCTGTGTCTCTTTCATTGGTAGACCTGCTGCCTTTACGCTTTGTAGCCACTCACTTTCAGGCTGTAATAGCAGTAAAGTGAGCCACATTATGGGCTTCCAGTTGCTTCACTTGTCTTTGTCTTATGGACCACATGGCCTGGGATTCTGAAAATACATCCTATGATAATTTATAGAAGCAAAGGTATATTGTATGGTTAACACTGAGCACAGAGGAATCCACATCGATCTAATATATAGGATGAGAAAGGATCTTTACGACAAACAATTTTCTGAGTTGGGAGTTATCTTTCTTGGAAATTACCAGAACAGATCTATTTATTTATTATAATTTATATTCTGCCTGTTACCAGTACCATCTTCGCCCACAACCATCACCCCTTATCACTATCAACCATACCAGAGCGAAGGGTTAAATAAATATTGCTAGCTCTCAGCTGTGTGATTTAGAAAGGTCAGCTGGCACATGACAACATAACTAAAGGTTCTCTCAGAGGTAGATTATAGATAAAATACAGGGCCATATTCAGCAGCATTTAGCCCGCACAACCTTTTTCCAGCCCTACCCCCCTGAAGTAAAAGTTGCAGGCTGGTCCCAACTCCCTGGACCTCCTAAACACCTCCCCCCATCCCCCCTATACCTAATAGTACCTGCAGGAGCGAAGTATAAACTTACCTACTCCCAGCAGACTCCAGTACTGCTTCTGTAAGAAACAGCACTGAAAGCACAAGTCACCCACTATTTACAGTGATGGATACCTTTTGCTTACAGAACCAGCGCTAGAACGCAGCAGGATCGGGGACGTTTATACCTCGCTCCTGGCAGAGACCATTAAGTATTGGAAGGATGGGGTGTACTCCTGCTCCTCTCTTGGTGTCTTAGGGTAACTCTTGCCACTTCTAGTACCATTTTGCCTTTCACCTTCCCATGGGATGTTGATGTCACATTTGTTCCTCTTTTAGTGCTTTGGGGTATTCATGCTGCTGTTGCTGGCACTCTTTTTCCATCTCATAGGCTTGGATTCTTTAAGGTCGCAGACCTTAGAGAATCCGGCGGTAACGGGGGGGCAGGGAGGGCGCAGCGGGGGGCGGGCCTACGAAAGCCGGCAGCCATCACACCACTACGGTGCGCTGGCTGCCGACTCGCACCGAATAACTACACCATAAAAGGTGTAGTTATTCAGCACGAAACTGGTGGCAATAAGGGTCCTTACCTTTCGCCTCCAGCAATGTCTCTGCAGCATTGGCCCTGGTGCCACCCCAACTCCTCCTCTTCCGGAGCCGACTCCGCCCCGACTCCACCCTGATTTAGGTATCGCACGCGAAAAGTCCCTTTTCGTGTGCGATCCCTTTAGAGAATGACCCCCTTAGTGTGCTTGGGGTGTTTATGTCACTTTGACTTTCTTTTGGTGCCTTGCTGTTCTTGTTACTGTTGATGCTCCTTTATTGCTCTCATGGTGCCTTGGTCTGTTCATGATATTGCTTTGCCCCTGTGATGGTGCCTTGGATTACTAATGCCACCCTTGATCCTTGTTGCCCCACTCTTGTTGTCTTGGAGTGCTGATTCTCTGCTGCTGATGTTTACCTGCAAGTTTCAATAAAATTGGATAGAAAAATGTAATGTTAGTGCCCAAAATAGTATGCATTACCGCTCCATTTGACAGTAATAGAAAATGAATGAACGAACGTAAAAAATTATTTTTCTCATTTGAACCGACAAAATAAAATAACGAACAACATTTTTTGCACACATTCCTAATGTATATTCATATTACAAGTAATATTTTTTCCAAAATATTTTCTACCATTCTGCATGTCACCAACTTAGGCTCACTGGCCTATAGTTTCCCAGATCATCCTGGAGCCCTTGTTACATTGGCTACTCTCCGGTCTTCAATACAGAAGCTTCAAGTGACTTGCCCAAGGTTACACAGGGAGTCAGTGGATGGCAGAGAGGAGTCTGAACCCCATCACAGGACTTTATCTGAATTATCTTCTGGTGTGCTAACCAATAGACCACTCCCTTTCCTTTAAAATATGAAATCTCATTACTGTATTAACTGCACATATAACCCCCAAACCATTTCTATTAGTAGCAAAGTCTCCGCATTCCTTGCACTAAATCAATATAAAAGGAAAAAAAAATCACAAAAAGCTTAAAAAATAAACATTGATGTGTTATGCAAATAAATATTTGACTTCTGAGAGGAATATACCCTTTATCAGATCAGTGTAAAAAAAATATGTCATGAGTGTATAAATCTTGAAAACAAGTCACAAATCTATTAAATTAATCCAATAAAAATGTATCATCTAGAGCTTGTTTGACTTTTTATTCCCTTGTATTTAAGTGGACTAACATGCAACTAGTATTTCCATTCTTTCTGTTGTGAGCTGGTTCTTACAGGCAGGATCAGGTTCAGCTCTATAATTTGAATCCCAAGAAACTTTTCTTGAAAACTGCCTTATTATTATTGAATATTGCCCTTTTCTGGTATTTAGATCATATAGCAACCAGAAAGTGTATGGCATGAAAAAGTTAAAAGTCAATTTCATGTCTCAATCCAAGACTATTTATCTGAAGCTTCTTTTCATTAATTTTAGATCTTAATTGCCACAGCACTATTTGTACATGCACACCTCCGATATTAAGATCAGAAAAAGTTATTACAAATGAAATAAAGGCTTCAGGGATTACTGTAACATGTTAATAATATAAGCCAGAAGTAATTTAGTTCAATCTTGTGACATTTAGCAAACTTTATTTAAACTGACTATTTTCTGAACATTCATTATGCAGTCTCATTGTTTTAGAATCAGTGCTGTTGTATTCCTACAAGAAATGGTTCAATAAACAGCAAAAAAAAGCCCTAAGCTGCCTTATGAAATTTAGACTACCTTACTTCAGTTGTTGATCTCCAATTCAAAATGCAGTGATAAAAATGTCTTTTAGTTGAGAGTATTCAGTAAGTTAGGTAAAAAGATACAGTGGGGAAGTCCTTGGCAAATTAAAGGTGACGGTTTACAGAAGTGTACACAATGGCGACCCATCTTGCCTTCCAAGTTACTGACATTTGACACTCAAGCATGCTATGTGTGACATTTTATTAGACATGTTTCCTAGTGCAAAGCTTCTGTTGTTGTTGAGCCGTCAGTCAATCTGTCCGGCTGTCCAACCATATGCATGTTATAGCGGCCAACCACTGTACCAGTTTGCCTGAAAATCAGTATGGTAGTTGGTCACTGAACACACTTGGTGAATTCCAAGTCTGTTATAGATTATTCCAGTTCTGGGAGCACTCAAACCCTAAACATTCCTCTATATTATGCAATGCATAATTCATTTCAACTTGTGTATTCATAGTACACTTTTCCACTGAATGTTTTCTGTGGTTGAGGAAGTTTGTCCTTCAGATATTACTGAGGGCATTGTTTTTCCTGGTTTCTTCACTATTTAAGCACTGGTTGAGTTAACAAGCTAAACTCTAATTAAATAGTTAAAAGTTTAAACTATGAGGCCTATAAACTAAAGCATAACATGCTGTTCTGATCATGGACCCTTGGACCGAGGCAGAGTTGTCACTACCTATGGGGGGAATCCCCACAAGTTCCCACCGTCGACAGGCGAGGATGGAGAAGAGCAGAAACCCGCTGGTGCTTCACCACTATCAGCCCACGTTCTCTTTAAGTTGAGCCCTTGGATACTGGGGCCGGCTGGACTTACGTGGGGTCTCTGTGGTCAATGTCTAGGCAAGGGCCAAGGCAGGCGGCAATAGTCATAGTTGGTGTAGATTTTTCAAAACTGGTGTTATGTAGGCCCTTTTCTTCACTCCATGTATTGAACAGGCCACAGTGTTTCACAACAATTGGAGGGCACATAAAGTATAGGCCAGTAGACCAATGTATAATGCATTGGAATATTCCAGGCAATGTAAAATCATTATGAACTCAAGACTCTAGTTGTAACTCGCCATACAACACACAATGAAGAACAAAATGAGAAATCAAAATCTACTCTCCAGTCTCTGGTGTCTGGTACCATGTATGAGGGTGATAACCACTTCTTAGCTTATGACTCCTATGTTGTGTACCATTTTGCTTTATATTCAGCTACTTATTTGTGAACTTGTGTCTTTAATATTTTTTTATTTTTATAATTTCATGTAATTTCTTGTGCAGATAAAATCCTTCATGGTTATATTTGAGCCACTATTTAATGTTGCAGCTCTCCCAACTCACCTAGTATAAATCTGCTCAATTTTCTATAATATCGAAATGTCTATGAACTTATCTTGCTTGGTGCTGAGAGCAGTCATTTCTATCATGAACTCCTTATTCTGTTAGTCAAAACTCATGCCCGCCCGACACTGTCAGTGTTTCGATGTATAGCATCTGCTTCAGGGGCTGGAGAGTTGGTTCCAGCATTTTCTCTCATTTCTTAGCCGCCATCTCATTGCCTGGACTATAGAACATAAATCATCTTTAAATGATGTTAAATCCAGTTAAATCCAGTTGAGACCAATACTGGATTTAACTACAGCAGCAATGAGGGATGACATAAAAAGCTCACAGTTCAAAATAATTCCCAAACTGTTTACTTGTATAACCAGAGATACCTTAGAGACCAATATAAATCTTTCTCATAAAAAAAACTGAAGAGCATTTATGGAAAAATTAGGTATCAGAAACAGTTGTGCTCAAGGATTAATCCCTTGTCTCCCACCCTCAGTGGTTTCACACAGGATTCAGAAGCAAACACCAGTTATAAAATAATTTACTAAATTCTTAAAGGATATTGCTCCAATTCGCACATAATTTGTTATCCAATATATTCCTAATACTTAATGTTGGAAATGCTACTTACTGTATCTTTTTCAAACTCATAAACACCTAAGCTCTCCACTCCTGCTTCCCCGTTTATACTGCTCAATATGACAAATGTTTCGGTGGTCATCCTGCCTTCTTCAGGGGATCAAGGACCACAGCGTTCTATAGAAACCAGAAAACATTCATAAATATTAGTACCTCCTGAACAATTAGCTCTGGTGTAGAGTTGTGATTTAGTGACCGAGCCATTATTATAATAAGCATCGTTTATAAAAAGGAATAAACTTTCAGATAAGTGGCATTGCTGCAGAACAATTATTGAGATAAGGACAATTGTTTTATTTGCAAATTTCCAAAAACCTTAAAAAAAACAGAATGAATAAAAAGCAGATCAATGATAATAGTACATAGGGCTAGCAACAATGGTAGCCATTGAGAAAGAAGTGATGAATTTAGCACATTAATATGAAGGCCCTGCTATATAAGTAATTTGTTGTATTTATTTGCATTGGTGATGCTATGTCAGAGTTAATTGTTCAGGAGGAGTTAATATTTATGAGTTATATTGTTCCTCATCCTTTGGAATATATTTATAATTTCAACCAGAAAATTGTCACCATAAATCTCTTGGGGAGTAACGCTTGAGCACGACTTTGTTTCTGATACTTAATTCTCACAGATGGTTTTTTAAAGAGTGGTATGATCATAGCAGGAACAATAGCAGTGGTGAGTGATAGACTGAGCATATGACAGATGGGATGTCTGCAGTGGAGATAGAGCTGAGGAACTGGGTAGGAACAGGGTCAGAGGAACAATTAGTGAGTTTGGAGGAACAGAGAAGGCAAGCAGTTTCCTCCACTATGACTTCAGGAAAGGAGAAGAGAGTGGTGGAGGCTAGGGAAGGGTAAAGGAAATACGTGGAGGAAATAGCCAGCCATAGTCTGGGTGGGGAGGGAGGGGAGGGGAGGGCTAAAACATGCCATTTCTTTCTCCATAAAATTGCCAAAATCCATCTCTTCCTTTCTGAACACACTACCAGAACCCTTATCTACTCTCTCATCTCCTTCCACTTAGACTATTGCAATCTGCTCCTCACATGCCTCCCAGCAAGTCATCCCTCTCCACTACAATCTGTCCTAAATTCAGCTTCACAACTTATCTTTCACCAAAGTAACTACACCCATATAATCTCTTTGCTGAAGTCACTGCATTGGCTCCCTATTTTTTCCTGCATACAAGTTCAATCTACTCTTATTCACCTACAAGTGCCTTCATTGTGCAGCCCCTCACTACCTCTCCTTTTTTATCTCTCGCTCTATAACTCTCCTCAGGGACCTCTGCTCATCAGATGCTCCTATTTATGCCCTTTGGGCCGGATTTTAAAAGGTTATGTGCGTAACCAGTCTTACGCATGCCGGGCCTATTTTAAAAAGGCCCGGGGACGCGCGTGTAAGTACTGGGGCTTTACTAAAGGGGCGATCCAGGGGCAGGCTGGGGCAGGGCAGGGTGGTCTGGGGCAAGGGTGGGGCCAGAGGCCTGCAACACATTGGCCATTGCCACTGTGTTGAAGGATCGCGTGTCGGCAGCTTGACGGTGCGCGCAACTTGCGCCTGCCCAGAGCCAGGCGCAAAAGGTAAAATAAAAATGTTTGGGGGGGTTAGAGTAGGGTTAGGGGAAGGGAACGGGGGAAGGCAGTGCGGCTTGGTGTGCGCAAGGTGCACAATTGTGCACCCCCTTGCGCGTGCTGACCCCTGATTTTTTAACATGCGCGTGCCTGCCAGCGCAAGTTATAAAATCGGGTGTATATGTGCGTACCGGGTAGCGCGCACACATGTACGCCCACACGCAACTTTTTAAAATCTACCACTTTTTCTCTTCTTCCAATTTCCAACTCCATGCTTTCTACCTGACTGAACCATGTGCTTGGAATAGACTTCCTGAGCTGATACATCATACTCCCTCTCTCACTTTGTTTAAATCAAATCTAAAAACCCATCTTTTTGAGGCTGCTTTTAAATCTTAATCCTGATTGTCCAACCTCAGCCTCATTAACTAATTTTAACCATTGTCTTACTATTTGAAACTCCCCAAGTCTCTTGACATGTTTGTATGTCTTGATTAGATTATAAGATCTATTGAGCAGGGTCTCTATGTGTTGTTTCTACAGTGCTGCATACATCAAGTAGTCCTAAAGAAATGTCAAATAGTAGTAGTTGCAGCAACAACAAACTCTTCCCTGTATGACCTCTCAGCCTTGTCCAGAGCTGATGCAGGATAAGTTGACAAGGAAACAAAACAGAAGACAAATCACAGTGCAGCATCTTTTTAACTAGTCTATAACTGCTATCTGGATCAAGTGACACTGACCTACTCCCACTGTATACTCCAAGCATTTGAAAGAAACTCTGTATTTTTTCTCTAGACGTTGATAAAGAACTAGCTGGTAAAGAGGTAGTTATCCGGTTAAGTGGCAGCCACTGAATTAGGCTGGGTATTCAGATATCGCTGACTTAGCCAGATAGGTCCATAGTTATCTGACATACTGGTGCTGAATATCAACCTCTCTATTTTTTCTTCCATTTGAATTTTTGTTTTCCTTACCATTTTCACATCTTTTCTATCTTGAGGGTATTATTGCCAGTCATCCGCTTTATGAGATTTCTTGTTTATGAACACGCTGAGGTAGATCTTTAAAAAGTACGTGCAACTGGCGGAAAGTACGCCGGATTTTATAAGATACGCGCGTAGCCAAGCATATCTTATAAAATCTGGGGTCGGCACGCGCAAGGCTGCGCAAAATCGGCAGCCTGCACGTGCCGAGCCGCGCAGCCTGCCTCTGTTCCCTCCGAGACCGCTCCGAAATTGAAGCGGACTCGGAGGGAACTTTCCTTCCGCGTTCCCCTCCCTTCCCCTATCTAACCCACCCCCCAGCCCTACCTAAATCCTCTCCCCTACCTTTGCTGTACAAGTTACGCCTGCTTGAGCCAGGCGTAACTTGTGCATGCCGGCTCGGCATCCCCCGGCACAGGCCACAGTGCCGGGGGATTCGGGACCGCCCTCCCGGCCCGCCCCCGAACTGTTCCCATGCCCCCGGACCCGCCTCAGACCTCCTCCTGACCCCAGACACGCCCCCGGACACACCTCCGGCCGGCCGACACCTCCCCGGACACGCCCCCTCCCACCCCTTTTACAAAGCCCTGGGACTTACGTGCGTCCCGGGGCTTTGTGCGCGCCGGCGGCCTATGCAAAATAGGCTTTTAAGATCTACCCCTAACCTTTTTATCTTTTCATCTACTTCTTTAGAAATCCATAGCACCCTCTTTTTCTTCTTGCTTTTATTTACTTTTCTAACAAAAAGATTAGTTGCCCTTAAAATATCTGATTTTAGTTTTGTACACTTCTATTTGCCCTAGATTTTATCTAGCTAATGACTCCTTGAGGAACTGTCCCATTTTAACAAAGTTACTTTCCCTAAAGTCTAGGACCCTCACTTTAGAACCATCACTTTCACCGGATCCTAGGTGATCAGCCAATAAGATTATACAGAGGCAAAACTTTCATTTTGGTTCATTTATTCATTTTATAAGTCACATCCATTTATTTCAATAATTTCAAATAAAAACAATAGTTTCTTTGTTTTATTTCATTTCCCATTAAAATCAATGGGAGAATCAATGCAGCCTGTTTTCATCTTCTAAATTGTGGTTTTCTAATGAGATTTGTGGGTAGATAATATCAGAAGGGAGAAGAAAACTCCAAGGCACCAAGAAATTGGCAAACCGGCACCAAAAGTGGCATGAATAGCCTAAGGTTCTGTAAAGGGGCAGATGGATACCAGCAGTGGCAGGAATTCTCCATGGCACAGTCAATGGAGCAAAACAGTGTCAAGAATTCCAAGAATCTCCCAAGTCTTCAAAAGAGGACACTGATAATAATGGCATGAACCCCCAAAGGCAGCATGAGAGAGGCAAAGTGGCACCAAGAGTGGTATGAACATTCTAAGGCACCATGAAGGGAGGGGGAACATAGCAGCAAAGATGGCTGAAAAAAACAGACATTGATAGAGGGACAAAGCAGAACTAATAGTATGAGGATTCCAAGACACTATGAGAGGTACAAATCAGCCACCCATAGTGGAAAGTATACCCCAAGGTGAACAGTGTGGGGTTTGACAGCAAGGCAGGGTTTCAGCAAGCTGAACATTTAGTCCTACTCTCTGTGTTGTGTCCGTCGGTCCTAGATGGCTTTGCCCCGTTTGCCTCACCTTGTTCACGGCTCCTCCCACTTACCTTGGGAAAATGGCTACCGCCACGTCTGCAAGTTGCCCTCTCCGGCGTCCCCAGAACGGCTATGGTGCTGCCTCCTGCCATGCTCCTCCCAAGGGCCTACACAAGGGTGTGCGCTCGCGTGCGTGCGCTACCCTCATCTTTATTCCAACATTTATTTATTTTATTTATTTTTATTTATTTATTTATTTTTATATACCGACATTCATCTCAATTGAGATATCACACCGGTTTAAATTCAGGTACTGTAGGTATTTCTCTATCCCCAGAGGGCTTACAATCTAAGTTTTTGTACCTGAGGCAATGTAGGGTAAAGTGACTTGCCCAAGGTCACAAGGAGCGACAGCAGGACTTGAACCTTGGTCTCCTGGTTCATAGTCCACTGCTCTAACCACTAGGCTATTCCTCCTCCATTGGCGTGAACCTCGGGGGCGTTCCCCTCACGTGACGTCACGCCATCCGTGTATTTAGCCTGCTCTTACTTACTAGCTAGTTGAGTTAGTAACGATTGGTCCCAGCCTGTCAATGCTACTCTGCCGCTTCCTTGCTGCCACTGGAAGCTCTCTCCCTCTGCCCTTCGGGTACCCGGTCCTCGGGGGCCCCCTACTTTATTTCAGGTGCCTTACAGGGATCAGGTACTCGTTCCTTGAGGGCCTGCTCTCCCTGCCTCGGTGCCAGTACCATCTACTTCAACCTGGTGGAATTGCATACCTACAGCTACCATCTAGTGAGTAATATATATATTTTTTTAATTTATAAGTTTTCAATAATCCAAACTTATATAATTAGTTTGCAAAAAAGGAAAAACATGGTTTGGTAACCCACATAAAAATATTAAGCAATATCATAATAATACATACATATTATCATTTTACTGAAAAAAAAAGAACAAACTTATTTTAGTACCAAATCCATTAATCATATCAAAACAAATTGAGAGCGAAATGCATAATGGTAGAAAACTAAGGGGAGAAATCACAAACTTTTAAAATCATAAACAGGGCTATTTAGCATAGAACCTATATTACTGTTCTACATTTATTAACTAGACACTGGGGATGAAGTTGTTATTTTCCTTTGTTCTAGGAAATTTTTTAATTGTTCGGGTATAAAGAAAATATAGAGATCCTCTTGTTTCTTAATTAAACATTTACATGGAAATCGCTGTGTAAATGAGAAACCCATTGATATTACTTCTTGGCGGTAGGCCAAAAAGGCTTTCCGCCTGACTTGAGTAGTTATTGCTAGGTCTTGGAAAATCTTAATTATGTTTTCCCAAAAATTAATAGGATATTTATTGAAATATTTTTTCATAATTTGATTAATCTCGTTTATAGAAGAAAAAGTTGCCAATAAAGTACCCCAATCAATCACTTGAGCTGTGGAATCTTCTAAAAAAATTTGTAAGATCCCCCTGAAACAACATACCTGATGTATTAGCATCTAAATTCCTAGGTTTAGGTAAAAAATAACAATTGATTACTACTGGAGAATCTTCGGAGATAAAGCCAAGCTTTTCTACTAGAAACTTTTTAAGAGTAATTAATGGTACTTCTCCATCTATTCCGCGGAAGTTAAGAAATCTCAAATTTAGTTGCTTGGCATTATCGAGAGATTCAATTCGTCTAGTTATAATTTCCCTATCTTTAACCACAGCTACATGAAATTCCTATTCTTTTTCTCCAATCTTCAAGCCCTTTAATTCTATCAACAGATTCTTTAATTTGTTTTTGTGTATGAAGAAAATATTGTTGATTCCCGGACCTTAACACATCTACTTTAATTTCCAACCCTTTAATATAAGATAACATTCCAGCCATCATTTCCCACAAAGTATCTAATGTTACCACTGCAGGGCAAGAGAGAGGACCTGGGGGTATCCCGCTAGTCAGTTGATCCTCTATCCCTTTTGAGGAGAATAGTGACTCCAATCCCCCAACTGCTCCCATTGGAGTCAAACTTGCGATACCAATGGCTTCTTCTACTCCTAGACCTTTAATGCAGGTTTCATTAATTCCCGCCTCAGGGTTAGAAGTGATGACCTCTGAAGATGCTTCCTCATGGTTCCTCTCACAAAGTCTCTGTGCTGGTGGTAGTCCGGCATTTGGACTTAGGGAGGCCTCCTCTGCTGGCATAGGCAGTCCTCCCTGACTGCCTGGCGCATCAGATTCCTCGGAACCTGCCTTATTTAATGCAGGAGACATCATAAAGTGGCTAATTTCTTGCCGTATAGGTGAAGATAATGGGAGGGAGGGAAAAACCCTCACTTTCCCTTTTCTCTTTGGAGGCATATTATTTACCTAATTAATATAACCTACTTTAACAGCAGAAACTAACACCGCCTCAGCTCTAACTATGCAGCCAAATACCACTCTTGCAAAAGATGACAAATAGGGAAGTACCAGGATAGATCTAAAACAGTACCTTTGGAAAATGAGATCAATTGGGATGAGAGATGTCTCAGGCAAGTCCAGGCGAGTCCAGGCAAAGCCTGGCAAGGTGCACACCCCTTTGACGGCGCGCCGGTGTCTGCTGCGTGCCACACACGGCCCGCTTAAGTGGAGCACTTCCTGCTTCTGCCTCTGGGTCCACCCCTCGATGTCACTGAGTTCAGCTGCAAATTACCGTCGGGTCGGGCAGGCAACCGCATGGCCCTGGAGTCAAACAGCTGGTAGCAGCAAGGAGATCTTTCCCAATCCTTCACCTTACGCTCTGAGGTAAGGTGTCCTGAAGGCCCGCTTAAGTGGAACACTTCCTGGTTCTGCCTCTGGGTCCGCCCCTCGGCGTCACCGGGTTCAGCAGCTGCAAATTACTGTCTGGTCGGGCAGGCAACTGCACGGCCCTGGAGTCAAACAGCTGGTAGCAGCAAGGAGATCTTTCCCATTCCTTCACCTTACCTTCTCATCTAGTGAGTAATTTAACTATCAATCTGTCTGATCTACAGCATTGCCTTGCTGGGAAACCTACACCGGAATTCCCCTATACCAAGGGGGTGAGAAGGGTCCCCTCTCCTGAGGGTCCCGAGACTGCTACATCCAGACTACCTCACTACTGCCACCTCTGGTGGTATTCATCCAGCTGTACAATAAAAGATCTATTTCTGTGTTTGTGCGTCCTGAATCTAGCCCAGTACTGTGGCTCCCCATGGTGTGGTCATCTGCCACAGTACCCAAGAATCCACCCAAACACCTCTTAACCATAACACTCTGTTTCCTATCTTTTAACCAGTTTGCAGTCCATAATAGGACATTTCCTTCAAGCCTGCTAACTTTAGTCCTGCTTTTGAGTTTGATTATGTGCTATTTATCTGAATAAGTAAGCTGGATAAGAAACTCCTCTCTGAAATGCACATTTCCCGCTCTCAGCCAGCTAAGTACTTAGATTGATAAGTGGCTGCCACTAAACATGGCCAGATATTCAGATGCTGCCACGTAAATGGACACGTTCTTACTTAGCTTGCCAAGTGGCAATGAATATCAATGTCTTTATGAGCAAAAGAAAATAACAAAAAAATAATATATGGATTTTTGGGGGACAGTGATTAGAATTTGGAAAAACTCAATAAAATAAGGAGTGATTTTGCAAGAATTACACACATAAAAACATATGCTTGTAGTTTTGCTTTCATGTGCACATGTACATGTGTAAAAAGAGGGTGGTCCAGGAGTGTTACAGAGCAGGGACAACATTTTCAAGCATAAGTTATAAGAAATGCACATACAGGCTAATTTTAAAAGAAGTGCATGAGCACCCATACTTGCACATATGGGCTCGCGAGCAAACATATGGTGGAATTTTAAATCACGATGGCATTTACGCATGTATGATTTAAAACACACCTACCACGCGTATGTGTGCTCCTAGTTTTAAGCGTTTCCTCAATCAAAAGCATATTAATGTTAAAATCAAACCGCCTAATTTGTTCCTAACAATCAGGATTAACTTACACACTTAGTTTATTATTTTAAATTGTTACCGTACTATGATGGCACATGATTAATTTGTAATCTATACCACCCATATTTCTCTTTGTCGGCCTTAACATGCACAGGGAAACGGATTTTAAAACATGTTCGAGTGACGGCCATTCACAGTTTTACACATTAGTCCACCAGTTTGCCCTGTCCATCCCGACATCATTCAAACCCTTCTGGTTCTTCATTCTGCATGCTCCCCACTTGATCCAGACCCCTCACCCGGTCAATCTAGGCCTAAACAGAGATTTCTGTAAACTGACATCTTATCAAGAGCAGCAGTAAATATACAGTATACGGCTTACAGGCCGCTGTGAGCAGCAGCGTCTGGTTTTAAAATACAGCTTTATGCACATAACTGTTGACCCTGCCCTGAAAGCCTATGCTCTGCATACTCCCTGCCCCCTTTGTTTTTTTTAGCTTTGCTTGCGCATATATGCACATAATTAGCATCATGCACGCACAGCCCACATACTCACATATATGGGCCTTTTAGCATGAGCAACATTTTTAAAATTCAGCCCATAGTTTTGCCAACTTACTCACATAATTTTACACATGCTAATTATCATTAAGTGATATTAAATGTGTTTTTTGTGTGCTCTTGGCTGGATGGGAATACTGGGTGAATGGAGGCAAGCTCAGACTGAAGAACCAGGAGGTTGATGACCTAGGAGAAGGACTGGGCTAACTGGTGAAGTAAGTAGTAAACTGGTTATTACAATTATACACACATGTTTTAAAATATACCAACTTAAATGCGGAAATTGGGATTTTCGTAAGACCTACTTTACGCATATATTTTTTAAAGTAAGTAGGGAAACTACACACGTTCAATGCATTGAAATACTTGCTTTTAATGCATTGCATGTATTCACAGAGCAATCATATATGCGTATGTTGCAGAATAGAAATATGCATATTTTATAATACATATGGGTTATAATATACAATTACATATGGTCATATATGTGTATATATGCTGCCATGAAAAATTGTTTGAAAGTTAGCCTCCCTGTGATGATTCCTATGATATGAGGTGCCCCTTTTTATATAGGTTGAACCATTGAAAGCCCATTTGAATAAAGTTATTTATTTAACTTACGCTGCTATTCAAGTAAAGGGCAATTTTCAAAAGCCATTTATGCTATATACATGGCAAAGCTGAATGTCTGAGAAATACCCACCCTTTGCACAGGTAAACGTCTGTGCAGGGATCCAAAACATGCATGCTTTTACCTGCATAAAAAAATAGGCAGGCTCAGAGGTAGGGTTAGGTTAGCACATGTAGTTTTACATTTTCAAAACTAGGCACGTAGAAATGTGCAGGTAGAAATCTGTGCGATTTTTTTCTAGGCACGTTTCAAAGGAGAAGTATGCACGGACATTCCTTGGGAGAACTAACGCAAAGTCTATGGGGTAAAAATACCTGCTGCAGACATATGCAAATTTCCCCAAAAGAGGGCAGTCTTTAAGATAAATCTCTATGGGTTTGTTGTTGCAGTGTATTGCTGTAGTCTCCAATAAACCCACAATGACATACCATTTGATACATTGTTATAAAGACTTTTCAGAATACCATTTACTATGGAAGTACAAATATTTAACATAAAAGGGATTTAAACAGTTGTAGTTCACAAACATTCCCAAGTGTCTTCCATTTCTTCATTAAAATATACTTTACCGCTGGAGATAATCGTACAATTATCAGGGATCTATTTAAAGTAATTAATAATAATTAGTCTGCTTTTGAATTTCTATTCATTAGATATAATGCTGGCTGGCTAGGCTTTTCCCTTAGAGAAATAAGAAAAATTGAAAAGAAAAAGATTCTATGCAAGTTAATGAGTTAAAAAACACATTTAGTTTACAAAAAATATTGGTATTCCCAAAGTTACTTAGGTCTAGTGTAACAGAAACAGTGGCAAAGTGGAAAACCATAATAACTGATTTTACCTCTCATTAGGTAGTCACATGGAAGCCAAGCTTCGTAAGTACTCTGTCAGAAATCTGTTGACTAATGGTGTTTATATTATAACTCATTTCTCCGCAAGTTTTCATCGCTAGTCAATTTTGAAAGATTTCCGATGCTTAACTTACAGCCCGATCCAGTAAAGTCCGTGGGAGAGCGGACTAACGCCCGCTCTCTGGATCGCGCGCACCGGCCCCTCGCCGGTGCGCGCGATCCAGTATTTAAATTAGGCGACGCGGTGCAAACGAGGAAAAGGAGGCGCTAGGGACACTAGCGCGTCCCTAGCGCCTCCTTTTGGCCCGGAGCGGCGGCTGTCAGCAGGTTTGACAGCCGACGCTCAATTTTGCCGGCGTCGGTTCTCGAGCCCGCTGACAGCCACGGGCTTGGAAACCGGACGCCGGCAAAATTGAGCGTCCGGTTTTCGGCCCGACAGCCGCGGGCCGAATTCAAAAATTTTTTTTTTTTTTTTTACTTTTTTTTTTACTTTTGGGGACCTCCGACTTAATATCGCTATGATATTAAGTCGGAGGGTGCACAGAAAAGCAGTTTTTACTGCTTTTCTGTGCACTTCCCTGGCGCCGGAAGAAATTAGCGCCGACCTTTGGGCGGCGCTAATTTCTTAGAGTAAAATGTGCGGCTTGGCTGCACATTTTACTTACTGGATCGCTCGGGAATACCTAATAGGGCCCTCAACATGCATTTGCATGTTGAGGGCGCTATTAGGTGCCGCGGGTGGGCCGCGTGTTTTCCTCCCCTTACTGAATAAGGGGTAAGGAAAAACACGCGTCCAGAGCAGGGTGACAGTGCGCTCCGACGGAGCACACTTTACTGGATCGACCGGATGCTATGTTCCTAAATTGACACCTTTGAAAACTGAATAGGGCTGAGCTGCTAGGTTTTGGTGCCTATTTTAAATTTTGTGGTCAAAAATGTGAGGGGCTACAGAGGTAGAAAAAAAAAAAGATGCTAAGCACTGAATTTCAGTGCTGGAGAGCTAATAGGCACCTAAATCAAAGCAAATAAATTGCAGCCCTAACTTCAGGTGCTAAGTTTTAGGAGAATGGATTTTTCAGCTGAAAACTTAAGGCCCTAAGTTCAACTAGAAATTTGCTCAAACTTATGTGACTAATGAAGCAGTTAGCATTTTCTGAAACTTGACCCACTTGTGACCCAACGAACACCAAATTTGCATTTCTGCTTGGAATATCAAATGAATGGACAGTCGTTTACCTACTCTTTTATACTGTGCTTCTATTATGCTATCAGTCTTTACTAGAAGCAGGTTCATTTTATTTTATTTTTTTTAAAGTGATCCTAGCATTTGTATCCAAATGAGAAAGCAACTGCAGGCTGGTGAAAGTGAGTGAGTTTTATTAGAGTGACTGGAACTACAGCTGAACATGTGAACAGGAACAGAACAAAATGGAGGCAGTCTGAATAACAACCTCCAGGGGACCGAGTGTATCATTTGTGTAAAAAGACGTGTGCTTGTGTGAAGATCTCCTTAATCGTATGATATGGCTTTGAAAGAAGCATCTGCTAGTACATGGAAGATGATGGGGATCAGTTGGAATGGGAAACAGATTTCTGGTGGATTTTATTCCCTGTCCAGCATAGTACATACAGCTCTAGCCTCTGATCCAGGTCACCATACCATCTGCTTGAGGAATTTTTATTTTGAACTTATAAAGAGACTGCTGCTCAGCTCACAAATAGGCATCAGAGCTTCTGCTATTGTATGTGTACTATGCTGTGGGCCTGCAGGAAAAAATGTTTCATTTCATTTCATTTTTTTTTTTTTTTTTGGGGGAGGAGGGTGGATTGAAGCAGTCATTTACTTGAGCTGGTCTCAGGGCAACCCGGCATAATGTGGATCCCAGCATTGACTGACCAGGAATCCTACCCTCCTCTGCATTGCCTACATCTTTTACCCCTCCCTCTCCCCAATTTATTAAAAGCTGCTGGGCTCATGTAGAAGATTGTAGCTGGGAGAGGTTGGGAGGAGAAAGAGGGAGAGGACTAGTGGTCCTCATTCGCTTTCAAGCCCCACAGCACCTTTTGGTCGCTTGTTCAGTTTGGATGTGCACAGAATCAAAGGATATAGGGAGGCCCTTATGGGAGGGTAGAAAAATCCCAGGCAATCCAAATACTCCCTCTTTCCTCATGGTTTCATTACCTGCAGGCAGTACAAAGCTGAGGAAGAAGAGCAGCTGCAAACCTCAACCTGCAGATGCTAGCCAACCAAACTTTCAGCCAATGCAGCTGAAGATTGAGACTTTAATCTAGAGAATATCCTTTTAGTCCCAGGTGACACGGAGGATCAAGATCGGGACCCCTCGCCAGCTCCGATGTGTAAAAGCATGAAACAGGTAGGCGGAACAAAGAAAGGTCCGGCAGCCAGTGAGTTACTATGGAAAGGGCATGAGAGTGGGTGAAGGAGGATACTGTCCCCTAGTGATGACTTGATGCAGGGGCAGGGATTATACCCATTGAGGCCCAGGAAGACAGAGCTGGTAATCAGCAAGTGGAATAGAATCATGATCTTTTGTCACAGGACGGGAGGGTGATGCCATCAGTATCCCTGGGGACAAAGATCAATTGTAGGAAGCTACAGGAAAAAAATCTTTCAGCTGTGGCTATGTCTCCAACATCCTCTTCCATAAAGACCAAGACAAAGAATTCATTCAGTTCACCTACACTCTTTAGCACTTCACCCTGTGCCCTATCAGTACACCAAGATCTCTCACCCCTAAACTGCAGAGAAGTCCAATTTCACATGTGTAAGTAAATTATCAGGTGTAAAAGTGTATGAACAAGTTTGCTGATATATACATGTGTATTTCTTATAAATAGCACCTAGCATACATACTTCCTTGGAACACCCCTAGACTTCCCCATTTTCTCACCTATAAAATACAGTTTATGCATGAAAGCAAAAATACACACATACTTTCAAGGGTTATAGATAGCATATATGCACCTATGTGCTACTTATGCATGTATATAAGAACATAAGAACATGCCATACTGGGTCAGACCAAGGGTCCATCAAGCCCAGCATCCTGTTTCCAACAGTGGCCAATCCAGGCCATAAGAACCTGGCAGTACCCAAAAACTAAGTCTATTCCATGTTACCGTTGCTAGTAATAGCAGTGGCTATTTTCTAAGTCAACTTAATTAATGGTAGGTAATGGACTTCTCCTCCAAGAACTTATCCAATCCTTTTTTTAAACACAGCTATACTAACTGCACTAATCACATCGTCTGGCAACAAATTCCAGAGTTTAATTGTGCGTTGAGTAAAAAAGAACTTTATCCGATTAGTTTTAAATGTGCCACATGCTAACTTCATGGAGTGCCCCCTAGTCTTTCTATTATCCGAAAGAGTAAATAACCGATTCACATCTACCCATTCTAGATCTCTCATGATTTTAAACACCTCTATAATATCCCCCCTCAGTCGTCTCTTCTCCAAACTGAAAAGTCCTAACTTCTTTAGTCTTTCCTCATAGGGGAGCTGTTCCATTCCCCTTATCATTTTGGTAGCCCTTCTCTGTACCTTCGCCATCACAATTATATCTTTTTTGAGATGCGGTGACCAGAATTGTACACAGTATTCAAGGTGCGGTCTCACCATGGAGCGATACAGAGGCATTATGACATTTTCCGGTTTATTCACCATTCCCTTTCTAATAATTCCCAACATTCTGTTTGCTTTTTTGACTGCCACAGCACACTGAACCAACGATTTCAATGTGTTATCCAATATGATGCCTAGATCTCTTTCTTGGGTGTAGCACCTAATATGGAACCTAACATTGTGTAACTATAGCATGGGTTATTTTTCCCAATATGCATCACCTTGCACTTATCCACATTAAATTTCATCTGCCATTTTGATGCCCAATTTTCCAGTCTCACAAGGTCTTCCTGCAATTTATCACAATTTGCTTGTGATTTAACTACTCTGAACAAAAATTGATTATCTCACTTGTCGTATTTCTTTCCAGATCATTTATAAATATACTGAAAAGTAAGGGTCCCAATACAGATCCCTGAGGCACTCCACTGCCCACTCCCTTCCACTGAGAAAATTGTCCATTTAATCCTACTCTCTGTTTCCTGTCTTTTAGCCAGTTTGCAATCCACGAAAGGACATCACCACCTATCCCATGGCTTTTTACTTTTCCTAGAAGCCTCTCATGAGGAACTTTGTCAAACGCCTTCTTTAAATCCAAGTACACTACATCTACCGGTTCACCTTTATCCACAAGTTTATTAACTCCTTCAAAAAGTGAAGCAGATTTGTGAGGGAAGACTTGCCTTGGGTAAAGCCATGCTGACTTTGTTCCATTAAACCATGTCTTTCTATATGTTCTGTGATTTTGATGTTTAGAACACTTTCCACTATTTTTCCTGGCACTGAAGTCAGGCTAACCGGTCTGTAGTTTCCCGGATCGCCCCTGGAGCCCTTTTTAAATATTGGGGTTACATTTGCTATCCTCCAGTCTTCAGGTACAATGGATGATTTTAATGATAAGTTACAAATTTTTACTAATAGGTCTGAAATTTCATTTTTTAGTTCCTTCAGAACTCTGGGGTGTATACCATCTAGCCCAGGTGATTTACTACTCTTCAGTTTGTCAATCAGGTCTACCACATCTTCTAGGTTCACTGTGATTTGATTCAGTCCATCTGAATCATTACCCATGAAAACCTTCTCCAGTACGGGTACCGCCCCAACATCCTCTTCAGTAAACACCGAAGCAAAGAAATCATTTAATCTTTCCGCGATGGCCTTATCTTCTCTAAGTGCCCTTTTAACCCCTCGATCATCTAACGGTCCAACTGTTTTACATGTACAAGTCCTTTAAGAATTCACTCCATTATATCTCCAATCTTACTATTCATACTTCTGGTATTGACATACAGACATTTTAAAGTTTTTTTTTAAATTTGTATTTGTATTTGTAGTGGCATTCACAACCTGCTTATTAGGTGAAGATACTGACAATTTTGAATTATTAATATATGTGTGCTCTTTACTTGCATCCATCTAGGCTACTTCAACTTTAACTACTTTATGACTTTTATTATGTATGTTTCACTGTACCCCACCCCAAACTATGGAGCCATAGGCTACAAGTAATTTCAATAAATAAATAAATAAATGGACCCTGCCACTGGGATAGTCTAACTTCTAACTAATTTTGTTTAAAATCAGATGCACATCCGTACTAAGATGGTATCTTTCAAATCGGCATGCATGCGCATATGTGTGCGCGTTCGAGAGCCCAAGCCCAGGAATGCAGCTATTTTATAACTTGCACAAGTATATACATGCATGTTATAAAATAGTCTGGCTGAGTGCACGTGTGTACCAAATTTTAAGTGGGTAAACACAAGTGCGTGGAAATGTCTGTTCTACCAGGCAAATCGGCGGATTTTAAAAGGAGTCTGCGTCAACACCATTTCCAGTTTTAGCAGTTCATCTCCAGTTCACCAAGTTAAGTGCAAACCCCCCTGGTTTAATAACCTTCACTCCCTACAGTAATACCCTGCCAATCTGCCTATTTATCTTTATTTTATAGCTTACATGGCATCCGTAGCAGAAGTAAAGTTATGCAGCAGGGGGACATTGGCACGCGTTGGATCACATATTTATGCGCACCTCTCAGCTTCATGATCCAAAACACCTATGCCACTCCCAGACCATGCCCATGCCCCACTGTGGTGCATATATGTGCATACTCCAGCAGCTTTTAAAATCTGCTCACCACATTCAACCACATTAAATCCCCTAATTAATGCACACGTCACACTTTTAAAATTCACGTTTAAATGTTTTTGGCATGTGCTAAAAGACAGAAATTTGCTTTTTTATTTTTATGTGTCATTTTGGATCGGAAACAAAACAAAATAATAATATATTTGTCATTTTTTGGTTAGTTTTGGATGAAAGCACATCTCATGCATCAACCTGGTTTCATAGAACATTAGAGTTGTCCTCTGACCGTACAAGCTCCAGTAGTAGCGCCTTACTTATCTCTTTGATATTTATCCAGGGTAGTGGGAAAATTTGAGGATGTCAAGCACCTTGTTATTTGTGTGCTGGGGTGGGGCTGTGGATCAGTGATTGGGGCACAGAGGCATCTTGATCTTTGGGTCAGGTGGCGGTCTGCTACATGTGACTGCAGAGGGGGCAGTGAGCCCTGTGTGTTGGGCACATAATCTCCCCGCAATGTTAAATGTTAGCTAGATGGTTCCTTCATCTTCCTCAAAGCTCTCAGGTCTATTGTAACATCAGAAGCATAGATAATGGACTTGTTCTGAGTCATGTATACTCTTAAATGCTTCATACTATAAGTGTAGTTTTATCTAATCCATGTCTGTGCTAATTGGTGGCAAATCCTTTTCAGAGATAGATCTATTGGTTTACTGGAAAAATAACCATACTCTCTGAATGCTGGTTTCATTGTTCTTTAAGTATCTTACTTACATAATCCTTAAACACAACTAAATGTTCAGTGCAGATCTTGAATGAAATTTGGTTCAGTGGAAATTGATTATGGTATCTGAAGCATTATTTTCTACTCTGTTTACTAGGAATATGAAAGAAAGAGAGAGAGAGAAAGGAATGGTTTCATTTACTTTGAAATATTCTTAGCTGCCTAAGATTTTGAAAAAGCTTACCAGTAGTTTATGCTTTAATGAATAGGAGTAATCCTTCCCCCTTTCTGAAGCTCTTAGAATACACAGAAATGTGTTTATCACTGATTTGCAGTTTCTCATTAGTGCTCTGGTTCTGTCAATAGGAGAACTGATTGTAATTGCAGTGTTGGCCAGCTCTGATTGATTATAACATAGCACAACTTATACCATTATGTCAGCCAAATAATGCATTTAATAATACAGACACGGGATGCATTGATCCTCATATGACATATATTCACCATTACGTAACACACCACGAATTCTTTAAGGAAGCTATTCTGCAAATTCAGTTGAAAATGTGTGAAATTTCATGATGGTAGTTGACAGGACTCTTATTCATTTTTGGTTTTAGTTATGCACACAAAATATCTCTAGATAAAATGTGCCAGATTGTCCATACTGGAAGATAAATTTCTCCCTTTATCAATTTAATAGGTATAGCATAATTACTGTCAAGGCAAGTAACCTCGTTTGGCTCTTCCGAAGTACCTCAGCTCCATTCTGGACATACTATATTAGATCTGAAACTGTAACAATGTTTCAGCATCTACCATGTTAGAAAATAAGACCTAACTCGTCTAATAAATTTAGAATTTGTTCTTGAAGGATTGGTATTAGAAGAAACATTGCCAGGGCAGGTATTAAGAGGGAAGTACCTCAGAAGGCTTGTGAAGCTAGCAGTGTTGTAAAACAAAACTTTTGTTCGAGAATTAGACTGTTGGAATCCAGTCTTGGTTTCCTTTAACTGAAGCGTTATGATATTCCAGAATAACCTCACAATACTGCAACAACAGTTACAGTCCTGCTTTTCTAAGACACCTATCGCAATCCATTTAGCAAGAGAAAAAAGAATGCACAGAAATGCAAGTCAGGACTGGATTGCAAGTCAGGACTGGATTGCCATCCTACCCTCATATAGGTCCAGATCTCCTAGCTCTTGTCGTTCTCTAAGAGGTTATTCTCAACTCTATATAATTGTAGTATGCTAAAGTTTGTCAAAGTTTACGCTTTTAACCCATTTAAGTAGTGATGTTATGCTGTTCATGGATCATTCTGTATTCAAATGTATTTATTCATTCCTGTAGTTCATTGCATTTTTTTTACTCTCGCTGTATATACACGTGTTTTTTATGACTGTATCTACTTATTTTTGTAATCTGCTGCAGTCTCCTGGGCTGATTCATAGTTTAGAGCTTATAATATTAGTTCCTTTGTCCCGGTTCTCTTATCTCCTGTTCTATGTATTGCCAGTGTGCGAATTTGTATGTCATACAGGAACGCCGGTATATAAAAAGTTAAAAATAAATAAATAAATAAATAAATCTCATGATGACAAGGAATTCACAAGGCCTGTTTCTGTGCTCACTACTGCACCACCAGAAGAAATTACAAGGGAATTTTCCAAATCATTTCTGTGGGTAACACAGTGCTTTACCTGCAAAAAATGGTCTTTTACAAAATGTGGGGGTAAACTTCGGCATTACCTGCACTGCAGAAGTTTACTCACAGGTGTATCTAGGAATGGGGTTTGGGGATAGGTTGCGCTTAGGGGCACATTTTTGAAATTTCAAAAGTGCATGCATAATATTCCCTGAAAAACCACCCCCACAAATTAACAGGTCTGAATGGGTGCAGGGATGATTTTCAAAGGAAAAGTGTGCACGCCCTTTCAATTTGAAAACTGGTGTAAAGTCTGCAGATAATTGACTTTAAATCAATGCAAGCAAATACAAAATTTCCCCATAATGTCCCCAGGGCTCTTTCTCCCTTTATCTGACACTAATATATGCCTCCTTTAGCTCTCACCAGTGCTTCATCATTTGAAATGCGATTTGGAATTTAAAGCTTTTCCAGTGTTGCCACACATGGTAAAAATCATTATTGAGTTTGCAAGATTTTTCCTGACAACTTAAATTTCTTACAGACACACGTTTTACATAATGTGTAAGCCTGCAAAATACCAACAAATGACAAGTTGGTTTAGTGCCTCTCTCCAGCTGTAGGCCTATTTTCTTCACTGTGTGACTGTTGCAAATCAATAGCTGGTAGTCACTGCTTTAACCCTTTTTTTCTTACCATAGTTACAGCAGAGAAAAGCAAATATTTGAAGGACTGATCATCGATATGAAACTATTTTTGCTGTATTTATGGACAAGTTATTTCTTGCTGAAATCAGTAAATTTAAGGATGTTTGTAAACCATCAGCTGTTGAACACTGAGGGGGGTCATTTATCAAAGTGCTATATGGCGTTTTCACATGTAAAAAAATGCCTTTAATGCATGCGAAAGCACCATAACATTTGGTGTCATGCAAATGAGAAGGAGATTGGGGTGGGAACTTTGGCCAAGAGGGCTGGGCTCACAGCTTTGGGGGTAATTTTCAAAAGGAGTTATGCGCATAAATGTAACTACTATTGTAGCAATTTTCAAATGCTATTTACTCACGTAAAGTGCATTTATGTGAGTAAATCCTATGGACAATTCAATGGCATATATTGTAGCAATTTTCAAAAACCCACTTACTTGAGTAAAGTGCATTTACTTGAATAAAGCCCAGTTTTACTCAAGTAAATGCTTTTAAAAATCAGGCCCTTTGTGAAGCTATATTGCACACCTTTTTCATTTGTGTAAAGCCATGCTTTATTGTGTAAAGCCATGCTTTATTGTGGTTGTGATGTTTTTTACATGTGCTGTTTTGAGTGATTTTAAGCTCTTGGAGAACCAGCCAAGCTGTGTGTGAGAGAGAGAGAACCTAGCCATAATGCCCTCACGCTAGATAGGTATTTATATCTCTGTGGGAAGCCCACCTAGTAACTCGAGGTGAGGTTTAGGTACTAGTGTAGGGGTTAGGGGCCACTTTGACATTCAAAGTGAGATATACAAACAGAACAGTGCTCTCTTGTGAAGATTTGATGACCTTTGGAGTGAGGAAACTCACCCAAAGATGAATTTGTGCAATGTGCTCTCCACCTAGCTTGATGGACTCTCTACCTGGGTAACATCAAGCTCTCTCTCTCTCTCTTTCTCTCCTAAACATGGTCTCCCAGTGGTTGTATGTAGGAAATATATCAATTCTGGCACTTATCACAAAATGTTAAAGTTATCACAGTTTGTGCTAAGATAGCACTTTGCAGAGGTATTATTGCAATAAACTGCCTATTACCATAAAACACACCCCTTTTCCTATCGCATGCAATATTTAGTGCATTTTGATAAATCTAGGCCTGAGATAGCTACTCTCATATCACCATTTCTTTAGTCTTTGTGGATTGTCAAATGTGACATCAGAAAATTGTCAGAATACCTGAGAGACCAATACTAGAGAGCACAGATTTTATATCTTATCGCATTGGAGCTCCTTATTTTATAAATAATAGTATTGAAGTGGTGGAAAGTTATCCAAATGTAGAGTACAAGATTAGAATGAGCATTAGATTCAGAATATACCATGACAACCAAGTACTTAGACTTTCTGTATAGTCTTCCTTTTCCTAAAAAAATGCTGAAAGTGAGGTAAGATAAGATACATCAAGCTAGCAAAAATAAAACATTAAATTACAGATAAAATAGAATCATATAAACAATATCACAATTTATCTTCTATATATACAGCAAATAAAAACACAAAGCCAATTCACAAGATAACAAAAAGAACCCTGCAAAATAAAAAAAATACCCCATTTGTCAAGAGTTTTAAAGAGCAATAAAATACTATTATAGCTGAACAAACTATAAAGCATCTCATTACAACTGCCTTCAAAGTATACTTTTGGACATCTTTTGTGTTGACAAGCTATTAATAGAGGGATCAATATTTAAATGGTTTGACCAGCTAAGTCAAACTTAGACAAACCACAGGATTTGAAAATCCCACCAATTTCATTGGAAGAAAGTGCTAGCTGGCAGGATGCTTCTCATGCCTACACTACACTCTGGGGTGGCTGCTCTTTCCTCTGTCTCTGCCTCTGGCACTCCTGTTTATTTATCGTAGCTGCCAGCATCTTCTTCGTCTATGTGAGAAGATGTGACTGGAGGGTAGGATCCCTTCACCTGTGGATCACAAATTGCGGCAGGTTTGAATGTAATGTCTTGTGTCAGAGGCTTCAGTCTCACGTGCACCTGCTGCTGCAATGAGTATTTCATTCATTCTTGCTCATAGAAACCCTCTTTTTCCTCCAGAATATTTAGTATAGAGATGACCTCCATCTAGGCTGCCATTTCTTGAAGGGCATCAAGATTTGTATTAGTTGCCTCAACATTACCAATTCATGAGGCCCCAGGGGGCAAGCCACACTTATCTCTGTTTCATAGACAGATCATGAAGAATTGTTTGCTGTTCCACCACCCTCTCCAGCATCATATAGATGGAATTCCAGAGGATGCCAGCATCTTGAATCAGACACTTATGAGGCATCCCAACATCTTCCTGCTTCTCATGAAGAAACGTCCCCTTCACGGTTCAATGAAAATGTTCTGCTGTTTTCCTTACCTCTCTATCAGCTCCTACAGGAAAGGATTCCCACAGCATCCATCACTGCCAGGTGAAGTAAATGTACAAATCAATAGATATCCTGAAAGCACTCATCGTCCATTGCTCTTATCATATTTGCACCACTGTAGACTCATACCTATAAAGTCTAGATACCAAACCTCCAGACTGGATGCCAACTTTCTTTTCTTACGGCTGATAAAATGTTGCACAAGGTAAGAGGACTATCAGTCACTTGAAGGTGCAGCACAGGCCACATATACCCTCATGCTCAATTCCTGCTAGAACTGCTGCCTGCCCTACCTCAACCAGATCCCACCAGTGTGCCTTCTGGGAGGCATTCACTCTGGTCCAGATGTCACTGGTGAAGTGCAGACTACTCCCTTCTACCTTAGCCAGCCTCACCTGTATGTGACTATGGCACTGTACAGGGTGGGGATAGCATCTTACTAAATGTAGTCCTGGATGGCAGTTTGCAACTGGGGGCATACAAAGAAGGAAATGCTTAAAGTCCAGGTTCTCCACTACATGTAGAGACTGGTCATCCAGGGCAATCATTTCCCTGATGCACATTGTTCACACTTTAGATGCTGCCTGCCTGCCTCTTGCCCCAGGACAGTGATGCAGAATACCATCCCATTTTCTTTATTGTGGTTTTTCTGCTGCAGATGCCTGGCAGGGTGTTGCTGCTTGCCACTTGACTGGTGGAAGAGGCCATGGGAGCAACTTGTGGAAATTTCTCCTCTTTTTCAACTCCTTTCCTCTGGCTTTTGCTTTGGGTAAAAGAGGGCTAGTACTGCCACATTCCCCTGATGCTTATGCTAGTGGGTTCTGCTCTCGCAGGTGCTGCTGCATACCAGCATTCATCAGATGTCCCAGTTTCTAATCTCAAATGATGGCCTTACTTCTGTGAATACACTAAGAAGAACATGGGTCCAATATCACTTTAAAGTGATTCCACAGCAAGGATGTCTAATACATTTTGCTCTGCATCCTTCAGGGCTTCTGTTGGAACTAGAGTTGAGGTTGAAGGTTGAATATGAGGAAAAAAGGCTAGAGGCATTACTCAAATTCTCTACCTGTACTGTCTTCTCCTCCTAGAGGTTGTTTTCAATACCGTCTGTATCATCTATCTCCCCCATGACCTTTCTGAAGGCTAAGATCTACTGACAAATCCTCCCAAACTTTCTTCAGCTTGTGTACACTTCTTCAATTTCTGATTTAGGGAATCCCAGACAAGATTCTTCCTCAGAATTAATTTTTAGAATATTACCTCCATTACCTCCGAAGCAGTAACCATAGAGGAGCTTGTTGCTGGTTTGGGGTATTTCACCTGCTGCTCCTGTCCATGCACCTCCCGTGCTAAATGCCAGCCTCAGATAGAGAGGAATAAGCAATGATGACACATGTTCTCCATATTTCAGTTTCTTCTTGTTTGAGCTAGCTTCCACATCCGGCATTCTGGATCTATAAAAGTCTCTTTGAAAGTTAGGGGAAGGGCTCTCTTTGTTATTGCTGCTAGCAGGACTCCTTGTTGTATTTTTAACAAACTGGGCAGATACTGCAGAACACCCAATCCTCTTCTCCTGCCATTCTCTTTTCTGCCCTTCCCTTGCAGTGGCATGATGGAATTTGAAGTGTGAATAGGAGGTTTTGATATCAGAAAATAATTTATTGATTTTGTACTGTCATTCACAGTACCACTCTAGTATGTGCAAAAATATCTCTCTATCTCTTACACACACACACACACACATATGTAGTATATGAACCAAGAAGACTGGCAATGTTGTGCTTCTCTTCAAACTGCCTGAAGATTTGCTCATTAAACTGCTGCATAAGATACAAAGACATCACTGACACTTCTTCAATCTCCACTCCACTTCTATCCTGCCCCTACTGAATGCAGAAAGCAATATTACTGCCACTGTTTCTGTCACAGTAAGAGACCACTTATTGCAACAAAGAAAATAAAAAAGAAACTTTACCAGTGCCAAATTCTACTTTAAAAACATTTTTAACTCTCAGAAAGTTTCTCCAAAGATATCCTTCCTGGCAAAATACAAGAGAGTAAATAGAGTTTCTTGTACATGCTCAGACCTTTCCATGGCAGGACATCATTCGTGTCACTTATTTGCAAACATTTTATTCCACCTCCTCATCAGATATATTTTTCAAAGCAGATTACAATATGATAATAAACAATTCAACATACACAAATCACTTGATCCAGATTGTTACGATCCCGGTCACTAGCCTAGTGACCGGGCTCTTACCTTCCTCCGTGGCGCCGCGAACCGCCGGGTTTCTGGCCTCCAGGGCCGCATGGCAGCGGCGTCTCCTCGTGGAGACGTCGTCAGAAACTCCTCCCCCCCAGCCCTGGTACGCGCGCGCGCGAAGAGCCGTGTTTTAAGGCGTCTGCACCCGGATGTGCAGACACGCCGCTTTTGACGTCAGCTGATTGAGCAGGGGATTTAAGCCGGGACTTTTGAAGTTGCAATTCGCCTTGCAACGAGGTTTCTCTTCGGAGTGCTAGTTGCCATCGTTTATCTGCCTGCTGGGTTCCTGACTTCTGCCTGCCTGACTCTGGTATCGTTTATCTGCCTGCCTGGTTCCTGACTTCTGCCTGCCTGACTCTGGTATCGTCTATCTGCCTGCCTGGTTCCTGACTTCTGCCTGCCTGACTCTGGTATCGTTTATCTGCCTGCCTGGTTCCTGACTTCTGCCTGCCTGACTCCGGTATCGTTTGCCAGCCTGGTTCCTGATCTCTGCCTGCCTGACTCCGCTCTCTGCCTGCTTGTACCCCGGTTCGTATCGCTTCCTTGGATTCTTCTGTTATCACCTAAGACCCAGCGGTCCGGGTCCCTACAGGCTCCTCCTGGGGGGATCTCAGGCTTCCAGGGCGAAGACTCCTAAGCCCTAGTGACCCGGGCCTCCACAGCTCCTCTGGAGGGGTCACGGGTTCCCAGGTGAAGATTCATCGTTTCATCTAGTCTGCCTCCCGTCCGTCTCCCTCCGGTGGTCGGCCCAAGGATCCACTTCCAGATTGGTCAATCACAACAGTTTGCAAGGCCATGGATCCGGCAGATCTCGCTGGGCTTCAGGCCATTCCTGGGTTGGCACAACGCCTGGTGCAGCAGCAACAGGTGTTGGATTCGTTAGTAGCCACAGTTGAGCGCATGGCTACTCGAATGGACAATGAACCTCCTGGACAGGCTCCGCCTCCGGTTCCGGCTCCAGTAGTCACATTCCAGACTCAGACCCAGCTGCCTGCTCCTTCTCGTTATGCTGGGGATGCCAAAGCTTGTCGTGGTTTTCTCAATCAGTGCTATGTGCGGTTCGCTCTACTTCCCAATCAGTTTCCTACTGATGCAGTCAAGGTGGCGTACATTTTCTCCCTGCTGGATGACAAGGCGCTGAATTGGGCATCTCCTATGTGGGAGAAGAATGATGCCGCTCTCTCGAGTCTGGACCTCTTTGTGGCTGAGTTCAGAGCCGCGTTCGATGAGCCTGCTCGCCAAACTTCAGCGACTTCGGAGCTCTTGCAAATTCGCCAAGGACCACGTACACTGGCAGAGTACGCTCTGGAGTTCCGCACTCTGGCGCTTGAGGTGGGGTGGCGAGATGATGCCCTTCGGGGGATTTTTCTTGAAGGTCTAGCAGGCCGGATTAAAGACATTCTTGCTGCCAGAGAGCTCCCTGAAGATCTCAATGCTCTCATAGAGCTTGCTGGACGCATTGATCAGCGGTTGCAACAGCGGGCTAGAGAGCTACGCCCACTTCGGCGCATGTCGCCACTAGCGCCGGTCTCGTCTAGACCTCTTGCCTCTGTTCCCCGGTCTACGGGGGCTACCGCAACACCATCTTCTGATGAGCCAATGCAGCTGGGAAGAACTACCCTGACTGAGGAGGAGAAGCGCCGCCGCAGGACACAAGGTCTGTGTTTGTATTGCGGCGGGAAAGGACATTTCCTGTCTAATTGCAAGGAACGGCCGGGAAACGCCCACGCCTAGGAGTAAGGGAGGAGTGTCCCCTGGGCTGTTTGAACGCTGCTCCTCAATGTACGGTATCGGTAACTTTAAAATTTCCCGAGGAGTCTTTTGAAACGCGGGCTCTGATCGACTCAGGGGCTGGAGGGAACTTCATTGCTCAGTCTCTGGTTGAGCGCCTGCAAATAACTACTCAACCTCGGGAGCCCTCCTTGCGAGTCACCTCCATTCAAGGGACTCCATTGGCCGGGAGTATCTCCTTGGTTACAGCTCCGATTTCTCTCCAGACCGGCCTATTCCACAGCGAGGTGATCTCTTTCCTGGTCTTGGAAAAGTCGGTACATCCTATAGTTCTTGGCCTACCGTGGTTACAGCAACACTCTCCCATAATTCACTGGGACAATTTACAGATTGCTCAATGGAGTCCACAGTGCTTCCAGTCCTGCATTACTACTACTGGGAGTTCTCCCATCACTCTGGCACATGCGGGGCCAATTCTTCCGGCGGTGTACAGTGAGTTCTCCGATGTATTTTCTAAGGAAAAGGCGGAGTTGCTGCCACAACACCGTTCCTTCGACTGTGCCATCGAGCTTCTTCCCGGTACTACACCACCCCGGGGTAGGGTGTATCCGTTATCCCAACCAGAGACTAAAGCCATGTCCGATTATATTAAGGAGAACCTCGCTAAGGGGTTTATACGTCAGTCTACGTCTTCTGCAGGGGCAGGATTCTTTTTTGTAGCCAAAAAGGACGGATCTTTACGTCCTTGCATCGACTACCGTGGTTTAAATAGGATTACTAAAAAGAACCGCTACCCGTTACCCTTGATCCCAGAACTTTTGGACAGACTCCAGGGGGCTCGAGTTTTTACCAAACTGGACCTAAGAGGAGCCTACAATCTTGTGCGCATCCGTCCCGGGGATGAGTGGAAGACTGCTTTCAACACCCGGGACGGGCACTACGAATATCTGGTTATGCCATTCGGCTTGTGCAATGCTCCTGCCGTATTCCAGCATCTCATGAATGAGATTCTTAGGGAACTGCTGAACACTTGTGTCATTGTCTACCTGGATGATGTTCTCATATTTTCGCAAGATTTGGATTCTCATCGCCGACAGGTCCGGCAAGTTCTTCAAATTCTCCGAGACCAGCACCTTTACGCCAAACTGGAAAAATGTCTCTTTGAGCAGGACTCTTTGCCTTTCTTAGGGTATATCGTGTCTGCCACAGGATTTCGCATGGACCCAGAGAAGGTTTCGGCCATCAAGAAGTGGCCTCAGCCTACAGGATTAAAGGCGTTGCAACGCTTTCTGGGCTTCGCCAACTTTTACAGACACTTTATTCCAGGATACTCCCGGCTGGTGGCACCTTTGACAGCCTTAACAAGGAAAGGAGCGGATGTTCGCCACTGGTCTGCAGAGGCTTGTAAAGCGTTTCAAGATTTAAAGGACGCGTTTCTGTTGGATACTTGCCTACGACACCCTGATCCGTCACGTCCCTTCATAGTGGAGGTAGATGCGTCCAGTGTGGCGGTAGGTGCAGTACTTTCTCAGCACTCTAGTGCAGGAACTTTACTCCCATGCTCGTATTTCTCGAAGAGATTCACTCCTGCCGAAAACAATTACGGTATCGGCGATAAAGAACTTCTCGCCATCAAGTTGGCGTTTGAGGCATGGAGGCAGTGGCTAGAAGGAGCTCAGCACCAAATCACGGTGTACACTGACCATAAGAACCTGGAGTTTCTTTCCCAAGCCCAACGCCTCAATCCCAGGCAGGCGAGATGGTCATTGTTCTTTAGTCGGTTCGATTTTATCCTCAAGTACCGACCCGCCGCTAAGAACATCCGAGCCGATGCTCTGTCCCGTAACACCATCCTTGAGGAAAGGAGTGACTCTCCACAGTATATCATTGACCCAGCCAGGATTTCTCTTGACTGCACTAGTGTATCTCAGCAAGGACGAGTAGTAGTACCTCGACGAGACCGAAGGAAGGTTCTGGAGTGGGCTCACGACTCCCTTACAGGAGGTCATGCCGGCCAAGTAAGAACTCTCACTCTCTTGAATCGATTCTACTGGTGGCCTCGGGTACGTCAGGACGTTCAGGAATACGTGGCATCTTGCCCAGTATGTGCCAGGCAAAAGCCACTTTCGGGTCGACCTTGGGGTCTGCTACAACCGTTACCCATTGCCACAGAACCATGGACACATATTGCCACAGACTTTGTGGTAGATCTCCCTCCTTCAGAGGGTAAGACTGTAATTTGGGTTATTGTGGACCGTTTTTCTAAAATGGTACATCTCGTACCACTGGACAAACTGCCTTCTGCACCTGAGTTAGCACAGCTGTTCGTACAACACATCTTTCGAGTCCATGGTCTTCCACAAAGTATAGTCTCTGACCGTGGACCTCAGTTTACAGCTCGCTATTGGCGAGCCCTTTGCAAACAGTTCGGGGTTCAGTTAAATTTCTCCACCGCTTTTCACCCCCAAAGTAATGGACAGACGGAAAGAATGAATCGGTCTCTCAAGTCTTTTCTCCGCAGTTTCATTTCTGAGAAAAGAGATAATTGGGTGGCGTTGTTGCCTTGGGCAGAATTTGCATATAATAACCATGAACACTCTGTCACGGGCCAATCACCTTTTCAAACGGTTTTTGGTCGTCATCTCAAACCTCCTGTCCCAGTTCCAGTGGAGGTGGCATCTCCTGCGGCTCAGTCAGCAGCGACTCAATTTCGTCACCTATGGCAATCTCTTCAGCATCGTCTTTCTTCTGCAGCACGGAAAGCACAGACAACAGCGAATCGTCATAGACGGGCTGCTCCGACACTACTACCTGGTACTAAAGTATGGTTAAGTACCAAAAATTTGCACCTTTCAGGCTACTCTCGCAAGTTGGCTCCTAAATTCTGTGGTCCATTTCCAGTGGCAGAACGTATTGGATTGGTATCCTACAGACTTCGACTGCCATCATCATTGCGCATTCACAATGTATTTCATGTGTCCCTGTTAAAACCTGTGGTCCACTCCCGTTATCATCACCTCACTCCGGATGATGTCTCAGCATCATCTCCTGGGGATCCGGTCTATCAAGTACACGAGGTACGGGACATACGATTTCACAATCGTCGGTGGGAATATTTGCTAGCCTGGGAAGGCTGTGGTCCTGAGGAGGATTCCTGGGAACCTGCGCGGAATATCCTGGATAAGACTCTGCTGTCCCAATTTCACTTGGACAACCCTGGAAGGCCCGGTCCTTCAAAGAGGGGGCGTAAAGTGGGGGGTACTGTTACGATCCCGGTCACTAGCCTAGTGACCGGGCTCTTACCTTCCTCCGTGGCGCTGCGAACCGCCGGGTTTCTGGCCTCCAGGGCCGCATGGCAGCGGCGTCTCCTCGTGGAGACGTCGTCAGAAACTCCTCCCCCCAGCCCTGGTACGCACGCGCGCGCGAAGAGCCGTGTTTTAAGGCGTCTGCACCCGGATGTGCAGACACGCCCCTTTTGACGTCAGCTGATTGAGCAGGGGATTTAAGCCGGGACTTTTGAAGTTGCAATTCGCCTTGCAACGAGGTTTCTCTTCGGAGTGCTAGTTGCCATCGTTTATCTGCCTGCTTGGTTCCTGACTTCTGCCTGCCTGACTCTGGTATCGTTTATCTGCCTGCCTGGTTCCTGACTTCTGCCTGCCTGACTCTGGTATCGTCTATCTGCCTGCCTGGTTCCTGACTTCTGCCTGCCTGACTCTGGTATCGTTTATCTGCCTGCCTGGTTCCTGACTTCTGCCTGCCTGACTCCGGTATCGTTTGCCAGCCTGGTTCCTGATCTCTGCCTGCCTGACTCCGCTCTCTGCCTGCTTGTACCCCGGTTCGTATCGCTTCCTTGGATTCTTCTGTTATCACCTAAGACCCAGCGGTCCGGGTCCCTACAGGCTCCTCCTGGGGGGATCTCGGGCTTCCAGGGCAAAGACTCCTAAGCCCTAGTGACCCGGGCCTCCACAGCTCCTCTGGAGGGGTCACGGGTTCCCAGGTGAAGATTCATCGTTTCATCTAGTCTGCCTCCCGTCCGTCTCCCTCCGGCGGTCGGCCCAAGGATCCACTTCCGGATTGGTCAATCACAACACAGATGACTGTTATTGGCTAGTTAAAATCATTCTTCATTGTGATTTGTCCTCCATCCAGTCTTCTTGCCAACTTGTCCCATCTCAGCTCCCAGGATGCTGGCAGCATGTCATATAGGCAAGAGTTGGTTAATATAGTTGCCAGTTAGACCCTGCACCTGTTTGTTTGCTCAGCACAGACATACCATTTGAATGGGCCATAGACTTGAATGGGAAACATAAACACATGAGATTATTTTTTTTAATTCATAGGCACCCTCCACAAATAAAACAAATGTGGACTTATTTGTTGCATTTTATCCATTTCATTCAACAACAAATGCCTAGCTGCCTCTAAATTACTACAGAGCACAATTTGTTTTACTTTATTTTTACTCCACTTTTCATGCGCTTCAAAGTAGATTACATTGAGTATTGAAGGTATTTCCCTATCCCCAGAAACTTATAATCTAACAGGCCAATGCAATAAGATGCGTCTAGCCTAGTGCACAGGTTTGCTCATGGTTAATCATGCTTTTCATGCACACCATAATAGCATCTGATGCAGCAAGGGAGACTGGCAGATCTAAAATGCATGCCCTATCAAAACCATACCAGATAGCAGCCATTGCAATTAAATTCTATGTAAATGAAGACATTGGCTATTATCGCCAGCGCAGAAAAATACGCCCAAATGCTGGGTGCCCAATGCACATTCATTCATGCTGGAAAATTAACTCCAGCTCAAGAGAAAGATAAAAAATTTGGTCTTCTGTGTTGTGATAAATGTGCCCCTTATAGGGTAGGGCTGTTTAGAGAGATTAATATGATTTTGTTATTTGGGATTAGAGCAAAAAAATAAAAAAATGTATATAGGGAATAGTGGCGTGGAATAAAGCATGATGATTAGCAAAAGGGCACCTTGAAAAATCGTGGGTGATTCCTTTCCCTTTGGTAAACAACATGCATTGAAGATTTCTGTAATTTCATGTAAATAATGCAATTTTGTTAGGAATGCACAATTTAGACGTCTGTGTGCCCGATGCAATAAACCTTTGAGTGCCAGAAACACACATTTCTCCTTAGTGTGTTCTTTTTGTTCACTGCTCCACTTTTTTTTTCCCATTTAAATATTGCATCAGGCGCACAGTGGATCTGGATGCACATGCATTAGTGTTGTGAAAGGCGTAAGCATGAGCCCCTTTTGCCATGGCACAATTGATGTAACCTCATGGGCAAGGCACCAAAGTTTGTGCTGTTAGCGGGCAAATGAATCTTTGCATGAGCCGGGCTAGGAGGGGGCCCAGGAATCTGTAACTGTGGTCAGATCCAAAGAGCAGGCCTCAGCTAAAAACCAGACCAGGCTGAGTCAGGCTTAGATGAAAGCTGGCTGAAGACAAACTTGAATGAAGGCAGGCAGAAGACGGGCTTGGAAGGCTGGCTGAAGACAGATTTTGAGGAAGGCAGGCTAAAGATAGGTTTGGATGAAAGCAAGGAACCTGTTTGCTGAGGCAGAGAAGGGATGTCAGGAAGGCTCTTTTATAGGGCAAAGCATCATGATATCATCCAAGGTTGCCGAGTCATGGGCCTTTTAAGAGTGATAGCTTGCCTAGGGAAAGGTTCAGAGGCAGCAATTCTGGAGATGTCCTGCCACATTGTGCAGTTCAGTGGCATCCCGCTGGCCTTGGGGTGAGGGAATCTGCTCACAGGCCATCCTTGGAGCGGAAAAACATGACAGTTAGGTAAACAGGTGCTTAATATGAGGCCTGCTTTTTGTGTGTGCCTTATTGCATTGGCCTGTAAGTTTATACCAGAGGGTACAGAAAGTAAAGTGACTGGCCTAAGGTCACAAGGAGTGGCATTGGGATTTGAAACCTGGTTCTCAGCCTGCTCCTTTAACCACAAATATTACCCATGCTGCAAGTATCTATCTGTCTATATCTTTCCAGCAACCTACGGCACAGCATCACCTGTGCCGTGGCAATCTGATGATACACACTGTACCTCTCTCACAGAGATTACAGGTTTTCTTCTCTTACTAGGTAGTACCCCAAACACAGCTAGGCAAAATAACTTTCTCCTGTAAATTAATCTTTTCTATTGAAGTTTTGAAAGAAGGCGCCTCGGAGGTCCAGCCGAGGAATGACTGAGGACAAACTGGTCACTGCTCAAAGTGTTCTTAGTTTAACTTTCACCTAAAAAGAAAAATGATGAAGCCATGATATGCAGCAGAGATACACTTGTTGAAAAAGTGGTCCTCAACCAACTATGCCTGATTTTCAACCGGCTCATCTTTGTCTGATTTTGTGTACAAAAAAAGTACTTGTTTTACTTCCTCCATAGATTCAAATGGAACAAACTTGAAGACACCAAGAATTATTCATATTTTTCAGACTACTGTCATTTAGTTTGATTAATTCAAAATGACCCAAAAATTGACTTATTGGTGGGGGTTTTTTTTCCATTTTAGTTCAAAACATATGTCAGTCTCTAATAGGAACACAGTCTACAGATAGTTTATTGTACACTTTTTTTTTTTCCAAAGTAGTTGTGCCTATGAATCACATTCCTCTTCTATAGCACAATGAATCTTTAAAACCAATGCCCACAAGAACTAATTAAATAATATTAAATAAAGTAAGGAGTTGATACAAGTAAAAGAATAGAAAAATGTTTTCTGTGCTTTATTACAGAATACCTTTTCTTCCCTTCAAAATTCTTCACGTTTAAGAAGATGATGTCCATTATTCATAAATCTGTTAATCAAAACCCTGAATTTCAAGAAGAGTGGAAAATTGCCAACTGCAAATGCAACCTACCCAAGAACAATTATGACTTGATTTATAAGGATCCTCTTGATTGTGTGGTACATTTAAATGTAGTCATCTGGAAGATTTGGGGTGCCTTCTTATAATCTACACGCCACAGAGTTAGCACTTTTAATTTTTGCTTCATCTCCTGCTAGTTTAAGCTTTGATTGTAATTACAGTTTCATCTTCTCCTGAGAGACACCATTTCATCAGATGAAGCTCCTGAATCTTGAGACAATATCACATTGATTAGTGAGGAAGCTGCTTACAATGGTGATATTAACTAGACCTGGTAAACGAGTCTGAAGATTGGGAAACAATTAGATTCTAGAGGACTGGGATAGACCACAATCCCTCTAAGATTTAAGAATACCAAAGAAAAAAATAAAATGGGAAAAATAAACATTTGAGCTGGGAAAAAAAAAATGCTTAAAAATAGGGCCCTTAGATTGTAAACCTTCTGGGGACAGGGAAATGCCTTTAGTGTCTGAAGTGGCTGACCAGTCACAAAAGGTGGAATATACATAAAAAGAATAATAATAATAATATTCAATGATAAGACAGCAGATTTTATTTGATGATAATGTATAAGGTTATCTTAGTAGAAGAATGAATGAATTCTCAAATCCAGCACCTTGACAGTGGGCCAATCTGGGTCAATGGAAGAAGTACCCAGCACATCCCAATGGGGAAAGCTAGTCCCTTTTGTTCAATCCCAGATCCTGGATGCAAGCGGTAGTGATGTTAATGGATGGGTCCTTCAGAAAATTGTCCAAACCTTTTATAAACTGAGGGGGATGCTCAAGTGGCTTTTTTCTATTGAAGGTACATTTATACCCATGAACTTTACACAGCTTAAACTATCCACAGAGATTTCAAATTAACTTCCAGTGCATGGTCGACCAGGTCTGTCCTTCCCCCACCATTAACTGGCCCCTTTATCCTACTGTTAAAGTATCTGTAGCAAAGAGAGATACTGTTGTTTGTCTTTTTAACTATATTGTGTTTAATTATGGTTGTTTTATCTCTTATCCACCTAGAGCTATTGATATAGGAGGCCTATAAATGTTTTAAAATTAAATATTAATAAATATCTATGCTGTCAAACAGCAGATGTAATTTTACTCACAAGGAGGTGGGGGAATATTCAGTCAGACTTTTCAGTAGGGATGTGCATTCATTTTGAACGAATGTGCAATCTGCAACTAATAGGTCCCTATTCATTGCATTCGTGGGTCCACGAAACACATGGCAAACCCCCACGAATGCAACATATAATTAGTATCATTCTTTTGCTTCGCACCACGGTGTTTTAGTGGCCATTTGAAATAGAAGGCCATGTGAGAGTATCCACCAGGGGCGGATTGGCCTATCGGGGAATCGGGCTTCCCCTGATGGGCCGGACTAGCTGATCACATGGCCTCCTCTGCTCCTGCTCACATTTGAGGGTGCCGGGCCGAAGAAAAGAAGATCAGCGCAGCCAGCCGCTGCCGGAGAAATGAAGACCGGCGTAGCCAGCTGCCGGCGGAGAGGCCAAAAAAAGATCAGCACAGCCAGCCACCACCGGAGTGCAGGCCGGCAGGGTTGAAGAAAAGAAGATTGGCGCAGCCAGCCACCGCCCGAGATCAAGCCGGCGGAGCCAAAGAAAAGAAGATAGGGGCTTCCAGCCACTGCCGGAGAGCAGGCTGGCGGGGCTGAAGAAAAGAAGATTGGCGCTGCTAGCCACTGCCGGAGATGAGCTGTTCAGCTGGGGGCCTTTGTATGTATATGTATTTGAGATCGGAAGGGTGCTTCTGTGTTTGTGTATGTGAGAAAGGAATGGTGCTTCTGTGTGTATGTGTATGTGAGAAAGGAATGGTGCTTCTCTGTGTGTATGTGAGAAAGGAATGGTGCTTCTTTGTGTGTGTGTATGTGGTGTATTTGTGAGAAAGGAATGGTGCTTCTGTGTGTGAGACAGGGAAGGTGCTTCATGTATGTGAGATAGGGAGGGTGCTTCTGTATGTGCGTGGTATATATGTGAGTCAGGGAGGGTGCTTGTGTGTGTCAATGTGTGTGTGCGAGAGAGAGATGGAGCATGTTTTTGGCTGGCTTGTGGCTGTGAGAGAGGGCATGTGTGTGATTGAGCCTGTTTGTGAGATAGAACATGTGTGTGATTGAGAGCTTGTGTGTAAGTGAAATAGAGAGCATATGTGTGATTGAAAGCCTGTGTGTAAGTAAGAGAGTGCAAGAGCATTGTGTGATTGAGAAGGGAAGGGCGCCAGGCTGTAAGGTTTGCCTAGGGTGCATAATACCCTTTCACCGGCCCTGTGCACAGCAGCAATGATCCACCCCACCCAGGCATAGTTCATCATGTTTCAGGTCCTAGCACGTGTGTTAGACTCCTTGGTCCATGTTTCAAGATGGGTTGGGTGGACAGTACGCCCCGGTTGACAGTCGCGCCGCATGCTGAGCCTCATCTTGTCTTGCCTCCTTGTCTTTCCCCTATCAACACCACAGCGACCTGACTACTTCAGCTCTGCCAGCCTGTCTAGCCCCTATCAAAACCACAGGGACCAGACTACCTCCCCTCTGCCATCCTGTCTTGCACCTATCAACTTTCTGCCACTCTGCCTTGCTGCCATACACCAAACGATTCTAATTCTTGTGGTGTTCTTGCCACTGTCATGGTTCCTCAGTGTGTTGATAGTCTTTCTGCTGCTTTATCTCTTTATCGGCACCTTGTGATTTTTTCTTACACCCATTCTGCTTGCTATGTTCCCCCTTCATTGTGCTGTAGGATGTTGATGCCACTTGCTTGCCACTTTGCCTGTCGTGCTGCCTTCGAGGGTTCATGCAACTGTTATCGGTGCTCTCTTTTGAAGCTGTAGTGTGTTTTTGACACTCTTGACACTCCTGGTACCCCTTTGCCCCTTTACAGTGCCTTAGGCTATTCATGCCACTTTGGTGCCACTTTGCCACAGTCTATGTCATTGGAGCTCTTTTCTTGTTCTGATGATTGCTCCCCAGAAGTTTCATCAGAATTGATAAGAAAACCCCAATTCTGCAGCCAAAAATAGGCTGCAAATACTTCCCCCATTGACTTTAATGGGAAAGCGGACAACGAATAAAACTAATCAACAAATTGGTTTTCCCCCTATGAAACGAATGCAACAAATTTGGGTCCTGGCGAAATGAATATGAATCAAAACAAATTTTTTCCTTCTGCACATCCCTACTTTTCAATGGGTACATAGCTATTTACCACAGAAAACACTTTGAAAACTGCTCTTTATATAATTTTTAAACACGTGTTGCATGTTATTATAACTATAGATGACATGTACTACATATGGTATGTGCCCTAATAGAATTTATTTTTCTATTTTTCCACTAAAACATTTGTCCATAATTTAGAATGAACAAAATCTTTGAAAAGACTTAACACATACAGTATTCAGTCATTTTTTTCTATAAACTTATATCCGTGTCCGCTACAACTCCATCAAGTAATTGGAATTTTAAAACTGAAACACTTAGCACTAATGGTATCAAAGAAGCACTTGGTCATCAAAGACAAGACAGTCACCCTCCATATCTAAGTCTTCCCAGGAAAATCATGTGAAGTTTTGCCTGACACACAAACTCAGATCTGCCAGGGCAAACACCATGATATGTTCAGAAATCCTTTTCAGGGAGTTAGTTGTACCCAACCTTTTATGGGATGCAAGATGTGAGGGTGCACCTGGCCCCAACACGGAATCCATTTGAAGTTTTAGGGGGTTGTGGGAGGGGGATTAAGAGGTGGGATGGGGACCTGTACCCTCATTTTTCTATGTTCTGGCTTCCTGAGGGGAAGGGGATAAGTATGGGCAGGTCAAGCAGAGATACTATGTTTGAGTAAGAGATGTGGGAAGGGGGGATCATGATAATATTGGTCACTTGTGAGGTGTGTGGGGGGGGGGGGGGGGGGCGGGGACCCAAAGTGGATATTTTGTGCATGGACTGGAGGGGGGGCCGGGGGTCATCACCTTGTGGGCTATTTATTTTTTACACTTTGGAAGGAGTTGGGGTTGAGATGGGTGTCAGCACTGACCCCTTTTAACCTCCCTGTTTGCCATGACTTATTTTTCAGGCCAGTGGTCCTTTAAGATGATGGTGATCCTGTGAGATTGGGGCTGCCATTGCATAAAAGGGTTGTTTGCCATGTTCTTATGTGTCGCAGTGTTTGACTGCAAGATAAAAGAATGCACCATTCAGCCACAATGCTTTTTATGGGGAGGGGCCCCACTATCACAGCAACACCCCCCCTGCGATAGTGAGACCCCTCCTGCATTAAAACCTGCACCTTAGTGCATCTAGGGGTTAATAATCTAAATTTAGGGACAGCTTGTTTTTGAAAATCAGCCTCTTAGGGTCCTAAAGATTAGACTGTTAAATTTAGGGATGCTATCCATTTGACTATATTTAGGGCCCTTTATTAGGTACCTAGTTATAAAAATCAGAACTAAGTGCCTAACTCTGTTTCCCTGCCTTAGCTTTGCTCCTGTAGCCAACAACAGTTTAGGGTCCTAAATTTAGAAGCCTAATGAAACTAGGAGCCTAAATTTTGGTGCTCGGTCCTGGTAAATTTTCAAAAGGGGTAATTTAGGATCCTAACTCCAAAACCTAGGGTTCTAAACTCTTATGAAAATGTATGTTTCAGCTGAAAACTCACAGACATTTAGTTCCAAATCTTAGGGCCTAAATTTAGGCCTGCTATATCTGTTTTCATAGATTTAATGACCTAAATTAATTACCTAGTACAGAAGATCAGTGCTGAAGTCCCTATTTTTTTCTCCACCTTAACTCCAGCCTTGGAGGAACCCACTTTTTAGACCATATATCTAGGTGCCTAATGAAAATTTAGGCAGCTTTAAAAATTGATCCAAATATTCTTTCCCTCTTGGAATGCTTTCATGCAGGATGGCAAAAGAAATATGTTCCTAGGTCTACCCTCTCATAAATGATTGCATGTTTTTAAAAGCCACAACCGGGGGTGCCATAGAACTTAACCCTATAGACAAAGAGAAGCAAAGGGACTTGTACCCATCTGGGAACAGTTACCTTCTGCATGGTCATGTGATGTCTTCTGCCTAATTGGAGCACTCTATTTTGGAATATCAGTTCAGAGAAATGATAACATGGATTTGACTATGATTTGGTTGAAAAATACTATTAACTCAAAATTATTAGTATGAAAACACATCTCATACTGTCATTCAGCGGAGTTCCTTCCAGTGCCTGTTTCAGCAGCCATTTAACCACTGTTGGTGGCAAGAGTTAAGACAGATGTTAGATTTGAGCCCTTTCACCAAAGAATGAATGGATAATTGAGTACATAAATTTACATATTTAAATATTTGCTGACATGGCATTCTTTTCGCCTGTGAATTACATGCTTGTTACGCAGCTGTTTCTCATTATTTATTACAGGGAAATTACTCTATAGCAGGTGCACAAAGTGCTGATAGACAAAGCCTGCTGACAGAATGAGCAAATACCAACAGTTTGTAATGCGTAACTCAGAACATTGTGCAGCTTCTGAAGTGAGACAAAACTGAAGATTTTAAGCATGTAAAGTACTATCAGTGATGTTGGCTTCTGAAACGTTTCCATCTAGAAGTTCTCTGCTAATAATAATTACTGTTTCTGGGCAAACAAGAATAAATGGTAATTATCTCTCTCGTTTACTCAAACCCTTTCATTGTGTATCTCAGTACAATTAGAGAGCTTTTGTAAATGAGGGCTCAGAAACAATTGCTGTTTTGTTTTTGTTTGCCCAGAAACAAGAATAATTATTGTTAGGTAGGGACTTTTAATTAGTCTTTGTGTCTCAAAATGTAAAGTATTAACAAGAACAGACACATTTTATAGTCTTTCTTAATTTCACAGATGAATAAAGTCTTTCAATCAGGCCTTGGACAGAGCTGATCTGTCAAACATTTCCTCATGCTGCTTTCAAAACAAGGGTTTCAAAATGTGAAAAAAGTTGAGGTATGCCTGTTTTTCTATATATTAATAGACCTTATAGTCCTTTCAGTATGAAAATTTTAATATATTCTCATGAACTGAGTTGGCATTCTATTTCAAACCATTGAGAAGAGTAATCAGCCTAATGAAGAAAGGCTCCCTTATAAAGAAAGACTAAATAAGTATAAACCCTCCGCCTATGGGAGGGATCCACATAAATAATTCCATCTCTCAGCTGAGTGATTTAGAATGCTCATGTGCAACACACCCACACTACTAACAATTCTCTCGGGAATAAGGAAGAGAGGTTGAAGGAAAATAAAATAAATAACTCAAAACATTATTATTGCATATAATATAAACAAAATTAGTTCTTGTACATTCGCATAACACATTTAGATTTAGATATAGTAAAAGATTAGCATTGGAAAAATAAGAATATTAACTTTGTGAGTTTGTAGCAGAAAAACACAGACCCAGCCCTATCTCTCTGTTCCAGTTAAAGCAAATTAAGAATGAGTTCCCAAAATTTCCACCTAAATAATGGGTAGAATATATGCATAAGTTCTCAGTTTATTATCATGTAATTGTTGATTTCTTTAAATGAATTTCTTTGCAGGCCAGATGGATGATGATAGCCGTTGCTTGTGGAATCCACAATGATGCTCCATGTGAACCAGAAAACATTCTTCAAATTAAAATCTAATTCCCTCTCTATTCTGAATAAACTCACAGTAAATCTAAAATTTCTTCAAAACTGTTTACTACTATTCATAAAGGGGCAGATTTTCAGATAAGATTTTCAGATAAGATTTTCAGATAAGCGCGTAACCCCCGAAAAGCTGCCCCTTCCAACCCCTGCGCACGCCGAGCCTATCTTGCATAGACTTGGCGGAGTGCGCAAGCCCCGGGATGCGCGTAAGTCCCGGGGCTTTCCTGGGGGCGTGTCAGGGGCGTGACGTGGCGACGCATCATCGGGGGGCATTCTGGGGCCTGGGCTGTGGGCGGTTATGGCCCAGGGGCATTCCGGGGGTTTGGCCGTGGCCTCTGGACCAGCCCCCAGACCGGAACATGGCATACCGGCAGCCGGCCGGCGCGCACAAGTTATTCCTGCCTCAGGCAGGCGTAACTTGTAAAATAAAGGTAGAGGGGGAATTAGGGCTGGGGTGTGGGTTAGATAGGGGAAGGTGGGGGGGTGCCAGAAGGAAAGTTCCCTCTGAGGCCGCTCCAATTTCAGAGCGGCCTCGGAGTGAACAGAGGATGGCTGCGTGGCTCGGTGCGTGCAGGCTGCCGATTTTGTGCAGCCTTGCGTGCGCCGACTCTGTATTTTATAGCATGTGCACGGCAGAGCGTGCATGTTATAAAATCGGGAGTAGATTTGTTCGCGTCGGGTTGCGCGAACAAATCTACTCCCGCGCGCACTTTTTAAAATCTACCCCAAAATGTAGGAACTATATTCATGCTGTTTACTAGTTTGAAATAAAACAGGAAATATTGTATCTAAAAATCACCTTAATTAACCTTGCTATAAAATAACTACCTGTCTCAGTACTACTGGTTAAGTAATTTTCTTCAAGATAATTAACTACATGAAAACCTCTACCAGAAACTACTTTGTCTCAGCAGCAAGCTGGATGCTAAACTCTAGTCTTATGATTACATCTTTGTATCTCTCCCCTTTCTGTCTTTCTGTCTCTTTAAGGCAAAACATATTTGTTTAATACATAATTTTTAGTATTTGATCCTTTGTGTCTTACTGGCTACTGGAACAAATATGTAATGTATCAGTTATTTATCACTGAAATAAAAATGTATTATTCATCAGTTCATTTATAAACCAGGATTTCATTAACTAACAAAGAACAGTTAATTATTGTGTCCCCATCTTAATAGCTCTACTCATGGGGGCAGTGTTGACCAAGAAAATAGTATAACTGTAGCCTAGAAAATAGTAAAGCATTGACTTCCAGCCAAAGTGTCCTCTGTTATGATTAAAATGATTTTTCAGGAGCTTCAAAACTCATTAATAGTCTACTGTAAACACAAGTTAATTACACTTCCATTGCTTTTTCAAAATATTAGTCCTATCATTTGGTATATGCATGTTCTCTGTAAATAAAAAAAGAAAGATTTCAAGTTGCCAGTTGCCCTTTGAACTAAGGCATTGCTGGTAGAGGAAGAAATATTTATTAATAAATGCTTCTAGAAGCTTCTGACATCCACAGGTTAGAACTCTTCAGTTTGAAAAAGATATGACTGAGAGAAGATATGATAGAAGTTAATAAAATCAAGTGGGATGGAATGGGTAAATAAAGGATAGCTATTTACCCTTTGAAATAATACTATCGTGCCCTTCTGTAAACCGTTGTGATGGTTATTTAACTTAACGATGGTATAGAAAAGTTTTTAAATAAATAGAAGAAGAGGGGACTACATGAAGCTACAACTAGTAGATTTAAAAGAAATCATTGAAAGTATATTTTTATCCAACACACAATTAAACAGTGGAATCTGTTGCTAGAGAACAACAGAGAATAGTGAGGTTTAATAGAGGTTTGGACAAGTTCCAGAAGGAAAAGTCCATGATAGCCAGATAGACTAGGGAAAGATATTACTATCCCTCTGAGAGAGTAACAAGAAATAGATTTACTTTTTGGGATCTGCCAAGTACTTGTGACCAAGACTGGCCACTGTCAGACCTTGTTTTGAACCAGCATGGTATTTCTTGTTTTCTTATGTTCTTAAGCAGACTCAGGCAACCTTTCTGGGAAGTAACAAAATCATGAATGCCATTCCTCTTACTCTTAATATGATCCTTTTGTACTTGAACTTCAAATCCATGTATGGAATGGGACAATACCAGAACTGGATCAACCACTCCAGTTTGCAGGAAGTAAGCTGAATCTCCAGAAGTCAACCATACTCAAAGAAATGGTGATAAGAAATATTTCTTTTACATGGTGTGCCAGCAATTCTTCTGAGTAGGTTTTCAAAGATAAAAGTTCTCTTGGTGCTCTTGTCCCTCCTATCCTTCCATGCTTAGCAAATAGACCATACTGCAGACATTTAGGAGATATTAAATGGAGAAGTTGGAGATCATATTTTTGTTTCCATTTTACCCATCAAAATTACATCCAAGTACTACATACTTTCCTTTTAATCACGTTAGCCATCTCCTAATCAGGTTGTCTCACATAGATAACCGTATTCCCATGCATAGTAAAGCTGCGTATAAGGGCTCAATTCTGTAGCAAGGGTTAGAAAATTCTGTAGTAAAGTGATTGAAATTCTGCAGCAGTTTTATGGCACATTGGCATAAACATGCATGCAGTTTAAATTATTCAATATGCAAAAATGCTCTATTAAAAAATAGCAGTAAATAGGCACTAGAAAGTTTGCTGCTAGGTAGATGTATGAAATATCTGCTCTGTGAGGAACAAGCTACAAATCAGTAAATCCTAGAAATAAAATTACTATATTTTCCCAAATGCTTATCCTGAGAGTTAATTGTCATGGCTAGTGGTAAATCAGGCAAAATAGAAGCAGCTTTTGCTGTATTACCTGGTGTCTAAAAGTCCAAGCAGAATCCTCTGTCATTGCAGAAATTGGCTGCTGGCGAGGAAACTAATACCTCCTTAACCTTAATTATAACGGAACTGCAGTTCATGATATTGCTAATGACAGAGTGCAACTAAATAAATTAAAATGAAGATAGCTTCCCTTACAGTGTAATTCTCTTTATTAAATATCACATATAAATGATGACTAAGTTTGGCCAGATTCTCTGTGTTTCAGCCAGGAAAATCGACTTCTCTTACTTTAAAACTGGAACCTCAGGTTTCCAGGCTTGAATTGCGAGTCCAAGAGAAAGAGGAGCAACTCGTTGAGATTAAAAATGGTTTGGGGAGAACACTTTCCTTGTTTCTTTCTTCTTAGAAGTTGATTTAAGCAAAGTGATGGTCGCATATTTTCAAAATTTAAATGTTTTTGGGTTTGTTTGTTTTTTTTGGGGGGGGGGGGGGCTGGGGACAAAACTTAAGAATTTTTCCTGATCTCTCGTGGCTGACACAGGAAAGGAGGAAGGTTTTCTTGGCCCTTAAAAAGGATACTTTGTCTTTGTGAGCCTCATTTGTTTTATGTTACCTTGAAAATATTTCATTAAACACCAATCAGGGAATTTTCTTATTTTTTGCCTCTGGATCAAATAAAATCCTTCACAGAGGCTCACGAGATGTTAACATCTCCTAATTCTCCTAGGCTTTAAACTTTATGCTGACGACATCCAGTTCTTTGTCTCAATATAGGGCTCATTTTCTGATGCCATCAATTGCATCACCACTTGCTTAAAATGAGTAAGAACATGGCTGGTGGAGAATAGATTAGAATTGAAATAAAAGAAAACTGAAATTCTTTACCTGGACAGAATTTCTTCAGAGCAGATCTCTAAACAGATGCTTATGGATGATATCACTAATCCTTTTGTTTCTAGGGTTTGCGATCCTTGGGTCATTTTGGATACTAAACTTTCTATGAAACCACAGATTGCTAAGTGGTGAAAAGGGCCATTTATAAATTTAATTTATTACAGAGGTTGCATCCATTTCTAAATGAAACTGATCTAAAAACTATGATGCACTTCCTTGTGATCTCCTCTTTTGATTGTTGTAACTCATTGTATTTGTTTACACAGTTTCACCATTCATGCCATTCAGTTGGGACAAAATGCATTCTGCTTGCATTATTTCTGGAATTTCTTTGTGTGATCACATCTCCACCATTTTGGTTAAAATTCATTGGCTTCCCATAATTTGGCATATTAAATTTAAAATAATGATGCTTGTCTATAAAGAAGTTTGTGGTCTAGCGCCTTCTACTTATAATGAGCTTTAAAGTTATATCAGCCAGCTAGGAGCTTGTAATCTGAGTCTCGTAATTTGCTTTGTGTTCCATCATGTAACGCAATTAGGCTGGATGAATTCAGAGAACGGCCAATTTATGTTCATAGTCCAATGATCTGGAATACTCTTCCAGATACTGTCAAAGAGGAACTGCCTTTATTGAAGTTTAGAAAACTTGTCAAGTCATTCTTTTTTGAGCAAGCATTTGCTAAGGTGAGATAATGTATCTTCCTTGTAGGGTCATTTATCAAAATGCTATAAGGTGTTTGTTCCAACCGTCCCTTCCTGACGGCTGTACTCCTCCTACCTCTCTCCTTTTGCTCCTCCTCTTGCTGTTAATGGACGCCTGGCTGCCGCGGCGTCTGTCTGCTGTTCTCTCCGGCGTCCCCGGACTGGCTTGGGCGCTGCCTCCCATCATGCTCTGTCTGTACCTTAGGGGGTGCACGCCGCACAGCCCTCGCTCTTATTTCCTACTTGGCCCGAACCTCAGGGACGTCCGCCTGTGATGACGTCATGCTGCCCGGATATTTAAAGCCTACACTGTTTGCTAGCCTTTGAGTTAGCAAGGGGGATTCTTACAGATGGGATTCACTCTCCATACCTAGCTACTCTAGCTCCAATCTTCAATGGACTTTTAACGCAAACGGGGTACCTGCTCCTCAGGGGCCTCACTTGCTTTTCAGGTCGCTATCAGGAAACCGGTACTCGCTCCTCGAGGGCCCATGTTCCCTGACTCGCTGCCTGCTCCTACTTTCTCTTCTGCCTGGAATTTGCTATCTTCAACACCAGTGAGTACTACCATCTCCACCTCAGAGCTTTCCCTGGAACCAGGTACTCGCTCCTCGAGGGCCTGCCTCAGTTCCAGCCCTGGTGCCATCTCTTACGTGGAAGCGCTGTGTGAGTACATCCCCTTCAAGCCTCTCAGCTCTCAGGGATTAGGTTCTTGCTCCTCGAGGGCCTGCTCTTCCTATCCTGGGGTTCCCCATACTGGGGCTTGTTCATATTCCACGGTACTCATTATTCTCAGTTCTTTCTACTACAGCACTGCTACCGGAGGAGTCACTGTTCCAGTGCCTGAGGGATACTAGCCCAGCTGGGCTACTTCAACTACTCATCACTGCCACCTCTGGTGGCTACACAATATGGTTTAATAACAGATCAATCTCTGTGTTTGTGTGTCCTCAGCTGAGCCTGACTTATGGCCCCTCATGGGACTGCCCCCCCCCCCCACCCGTGGGCGTGGTAAGCTGCCACAGTGTCCAAGGGTCCACCCAAACCTCACTAATTATAACAGTGTTTTCGCATGCATTAAGGGCTTATCGTATGTGAAAAGTACCGTTAACGCATGTGAAAGCACCATAATGTATGGTACGATGCAAATCTGAAAAAGAGGAGTTAGGGGTGGGCTTACTGTTTTGTGAAGCCATAATGCATGGCTTTAACTACACCTTTTTCAGTAGTGTTAAGGCTTTATTGTATTTTGTGATGTGTTCTCAAATGGCTATTTTAGGGCTCCTGGAGGAGAGAGAGCACCTAGCCATGGTGTCCCAACACTAGACAGGTATTTATATCTCTATGGGAGGCCCACCTAGTAACTCAAGGTGAGGTTTAGGTATTAATGTAGGGGTTAGGGGCCACTTTGACATTCAAAGCGAGACGTACGAACAGAACAGTGCTCTCTTTTTGAAGATTTGATGACCCTCGGAGTGAGGAAACTCACTCAAAGATGATATTTGTGCAATGTTCTCGCAACCTAGCATGATGTTACCCAGGTAGAGAGTCCATCAAGCTAGATTGAGAGAACATTGCACAAATCTCATCTTTGAGTGAATTTCCACACTCCGAAGGTCATAAAATCTTCACCCTATCTTATTATTTCTTTTATGTAGGGGATTGTATATTTGGATAAAATGTTCTTATATTTTTGTTTTAATGTTGTGTTATCAATCCCTTCATTTCTATACAAAGTTTTTTTGTGCATTGCTATTTAAAATTGCATTAAAAAATAAAGTTAAAAAAATATTACACATATAAAAAGGTATTTCATCATCAGGATTATCTGTGAATTACCTCTAAATATAAGTCCAAAGATGTTGCAATAAAAAGTACAGCTTCATCAGATTATCAAAAGGTAGCAGATGAAAAAAACACCAAAAAGCATCAAATCATTACGATAACTTAACCAGCACTAAACAGGGACAGTCCCTTATATGCTTTTGTACAGTAATGTGTATGTTGATAAGTAGTAGTAATAGTTATAGCTCATAATGTATATTTACCTTGTGTAATCAGTAGGTTGTAGAGCTGAAATATTTTGCACAACTGTTCTTTGTTGTGGCTAGTTTAAGTTAGATTGAGCTAATATTTTATAGAGATATGTGAACATTTTCACTCCAGAAGGGGAATCTAGGTTTGCCCTAAGAGGTTTTCAAGCCAAAACTATTTCCTTTCATTCTTATTGTTTAGACCAAATTGAGTTTGCATCAATTTTCTTGAGAATTTAACATAAATCTAAGGTTTTCCTCAGAATTTTGCAGATCCATTTAAACTTAAGCCAGTATGAAATCTACCTGGATTCATAGAAACATAGAAATGATGGCAGAAAAGGACCAAACGATCCATCCAGTCTGCCCAGCAAGCTCATAGTAGATTCAAAAGTATCAGGCTTATTGATCAAGGGCATTGACAGCCGTATTAGTAAGTTAACCCCACTCCTACTTGTTTTCCCAGACCCCAAAATCCCGTGTCTTTGTTGGCTGCTGTCAGACTCAGACTCCCTCCCCCCACCTTTTATTTTTCCCCTACTTTTAAAGCAAAGAGTAACATTGGAGCTGCACCAAAAGCAGAAAGGCCCACCAGCCAAGGGTAGCAACCGCCACAAGGCAAGTTACCCCCATGCACTTCCCTCTTCATTTCCATTCTTTTGTCCCAAGGAATTCATGCCCCTTTGAAATCTTTCACTGTTTTTGCCTTCACCGCCTCTTCTGGAAGGGCATTCCAGGCATCCACCACCCTCTCCATGAAGAAATATTTCCTGATATTGAGTCTTCCTCCCTGGAGTTTCATTTCGTGACCCTAGTTCTACTAATTTTTTTCCAACAGAGGTTTCTTGATTGTGTATCATTAAGATCTTTTAGGTATTTGAAGGTCTATATCCTATCTCCCCTGTACCTCCTCTCCTCCGGGGTATACATATTTAGGTCCTTCAACCTCTCCTCATAAGTCATTCGATGGAGAATCCCCACCATTTTTGTCGCCCTTCTCTGGGCAGCCTCCATCCTGGTTCTGTCCGTTTTGAAATACAGTTTCCAGAACTGAACACAGGTGAGGAACATAAGAACCTGCCATACTGGGTCAGACCAAGGGTCCATCAAGCCCAGCATCCTGTTTCCAAAGTTGGCCAATCCAGGCCATAAGAACCTGGCAAGTACCCAAAAACTAAGTCTATTCCATGTTACCATTGCTAATGGCAGTGGCTATTCTCTAAGTGAACTTAATAGCAGGTAATGGACTTCTCCTCCAATAACTTATCCAATCCTTTTTTAAACCTAGCTACAAAAACTGCACTAACCACATTCCCTGGCCACAAATTCCAGAGTTAAATTGTGCGTTGAATGAAAAAGAACTTTCTCTGATTAGTTTTAAATGTGCCACATGCTAACTTCATGGAGTGCCCCCTAGTCCTTCTATTATCCGAAAGAGTAAAAAACCGATTCACATGTACCCGTTATAGACCTCTCATGATTTTAAACACCTCTATCATATCCCCCCTCAGCCGTCTCTTCTCCAAGCTGAATGGTCCTAAGCTCTTTAGTCTTTCCTCATAGGGGAGCTGTTCCACCCCCTTTATCATTTTAGTCGCCTTTCTCTGTACCTTCTCCATTACAATTATATCTTTTTTGAAATGCGGCGACCAGAATTGTACACAGTATTCAAGGTACGGTCTCACCATGGAGCAATACAGAGGCATTATGACATTTTCCATTTTATTTACCATTCCCTTTTTAATAATTCCCAACATTCTGTTTGCTTTTTTGACTGCCACAGCACACTGAATCAATGATTTCAATGTGTTATCCACTATGATGCCTAGATCTCTTTCTTTCTTGGGTGGTAGCTCCTAATATGGAACCTAACATTGTGTAACTATAGCATGGGTTATTTTTCCCTATATGCATCACCTTGCACTTATCCACATTAAATTTCATCTGCCATTTGGTGTCCAATTTTCCAGTCTCTCAAAGTCTTCCTGCAATTTATCACAATCCGCTTATGATTTACTACTCTGAATAATTTTGTATCACCTGCAAATTTGATTTCCTCACTCATCGTATTCCTTTCCAGATCATTTATAAATATATTTAAAAGCACAGGTCCTAGTACAGATCCCTGAGGCACTCCACTGCCCACTCCCCTCCACTGAGGAAATTGTCCATTTAATACTACTCACTGTTTCCTGTCTTTTAGCCAGTTTGTAATCCACGAGAGGACATTACCACCAATCCCATGACTCTTTACTTTTCCTAGAAGCCTCTCATAAGGAACTTTGTGAAATGCCTTCTGAAAATCCAAATACACTACATCTACCTTTTACCTTTATCTATATGTTTATTAACTCCTTCAAAAAAGTGAAGCAGATTAGTGAGGCAAGACTTCCCTTGGGTAAATCCATGCTGGCTGTGTCCCATTAAACCATGTCTTTCTATATGCTCTGTGGTTTTGATATTTAGAACACTTTCCATTATTTTTCCTGGCACTGAAGTCAGACTCACCAGTCTATAGTTTTCTGGATCACCCCTGGAGCCTTTTGTAAATATCAGGGATTACACTGGCCATCCTCCCGTCTTCAGGCACAATGGATGATTTTAAAGATAGGTTACAAATCACTAGTAATAGACATGATATTTCATTTTCAATTTATTTCAGAACTTTGGCTTGTAAACCATTATGGTCAGGCAATTTGCTACTCTTTAGTTTGTCAGTCTGGCCTACTACAACTTCCAGGTTCCTCATGATTTGGTTTAACTGATTTATATAGTCATCTCTACTCTGCTTCATCGGGTCCCAGATAAATGGAACAGAATACCCATTCTGGTTGAACTTCCAGAAATCAATCCCCATGTAACAGACACAAAAAAGCTATGAATTAACTAAAATTCAAATCCTGCAGGGAGTAGTGCCAGTCATTTTTTGAATCCTTAATTAGTGGCAATGCTGTTCACAAGTGTCAAACTTTTGCCAATTCATTTTCTTTCAGTGGCTGCATCAGGATCACACCCTCTCCCTTTTCTTTCTCCTGCAGAATAAGAAGAAAATGAATTAGGAAGCAGATTAGTCGTTCTCTGTTTGGTCTGCTTCAGGCTCACCCCCTTCTCCATTTCTTCCCTGCAGGCTGTCGGGAGGGAAGGGCCAGGAGTAGAACACCCCTGATGCTCTGGAAAGAAGTGGTAGAACTCCCTTTCAGGCTGTTCCTCCACAAATTAAGCTCTGGTTACTTTAAGTGTTATTTCCTGATGTAACAGATGCTGGAACATAAGGATGTCAGTGGGTATTCAGCTGAATTAAAACTGAATTAGACAAAATCAACAAGCTTGTACAATCCTAAGTGTTGTTGGATTAAGCACCTTCCCCCCCCCCCCCTCCCTTTTTACCAATGCTTTTTTTACAGTGAAAAAAAAATAATTTTCACCTGAATTACCATATGCTGTGCATACAGAAAGGCCTTTCTTGATCAGTGACCGCCATGCTTTGGAAAATGTGCGAATCAGCACGAAGATCCATTCTGTTGCTCACTGCCTTCAACAGCTCAGCATTTTATTTGTCATAAAGTTCCAAACCTTTTCAATGCAGCTTTGACAATATGATCATAATTTATAGACATAATGATATGCAAAAGGATTAGCCTCCATTCTTTGAAGTTCAGGTATACAAATACTTAAGCACAGGAGTACATTTTCTAGATGCAGATCTGAATAATTTTCAAGCAAACTGAAATATTAAAAAAAACCAAAAACCAACTTGCTCAAGATAAGAGACTATTTATCTAGTTAACTGTTTCTTCTACCATAAAAAATGGGATAACTATAGATAAGGGTACTGGATCATCTTAACACACCACCACCACCACTCCCTTTTTGCCCAAACTCCACAGACTGAACTACAATCTGAGGAAATGGCAAGCAAAAGGCTGCAGTTTTGGTAATTGCATTCAGGGCTGGTTTTCCATTAGGTGAACTAGGCAGTTGATGAGGGCACCAACATTTTGGGAGTTGACGAAATCCACAGAAATCTTCAAGTCCCGCCTACCCACTTTTAAGGTATGGAACCACAAGAGAAGGGAATTTATACTGAGTAGATGTGTGTGTGTGTGTGTGGGGGGGGGGGGGAATGGGTGGCGGGGTGGCAGGGGACCGTGGAGACAGAAGATATGGATGGGTGAGTGGAGTAATTGTTCAGAGAGGATGCTGGGCAGATGAGAGTAGGGTAGAGGGTGAGAGAGAGGATTCTGGGTATATAAAGGGTAGAGAGACCGATGAACATTGCAAAAGGGGACAAAAAGATTGGGGAGATGCTGGAGTACTAAGAAGGGCATGATGGAGAGATAAAGGAAAATGCTGAGGGGGAGAAGAAGAGAGATCCTCGGCAGGGGGACAGAGAGACGGGATGCTAGATACTGTGGTTGGAGGCAAAGGGAAGGGGATTCAGGACTTGGTAGAGGATAAGAGGTAAATGCTGAACAGGGTGAAAGGAGGAAGTTCTGCCAGAACTGCCACCAATAGGCAAAATGGGTGCAAAATGGACGGTTTTCCTATGGTGCTAATACCCTTGCACCTGCCCTGATTATGTTACTGTACAGCAGATTATATATAAAACACATAAGATGTAATTTTCAAAGGAGTTATATGTGTAAATATATCATAGCAATTTTCAAAAGACCATTTACGTGCATAAATTGCACTTATGCATGTAAAACCTATGACAATTCAATAGTATATATCGTAGCAATTTTCAAAAACCCACTTATGTGTAGAAAGTGCATTTATGTGCATAACTCCCAATTTAAAATCTTTTTGAAAACTACCTTCAATTTCAGAGAAGACACCTGATTTCTAAGATCTAAGGAATACACCCATATTTTTTAGTTACTTATTTCATGCTTTCTCATTTCCCATTCCTTGGGTATGGCTGCTAGCCTGAATCAAAGTCCATAAATCCTTCCTGGGACTACAAGCCCCATTTTTAAGGTCCGCTGTCAGTTTATAGGTTACCTTATCCTGCACATCTATCCAGCTACTTCAAAATCATCAGCATTCCTAGGTTGCAAGAGTTCTGACTTGCGGCAATGCTAGCTCTTCATAACAAGAACATAAGAAGTTGCCATACTGGGTCAGACCAAGAGTCCATCAAGCCCAGCATCCTGTTTTCAACAGTGGCCAATCCAGGCCATAAGAACCTGGCAAGTACCTACTAAAGAAAAACAAATTGTAAATATTGGGGATACTGAACATTGCTAAATGAACTCTGGTGTCTGGTATCCCTTGATGGGGTAATTACTATTCATTGGTAAAAAGTTACTCTAGCAGGGACAGATACCATTTTTTGCTGAAAACATATAGATTTGTGCCCATGACAGGTTCAATTTTTATCAATTTTCAACATTTTTTCATTGTAAGAAAACCTTTTTCCTTTTAAATGATGAAAATGAAATGATCAATTGTCTCTGTTTCAAAACTCTCCTTAATAGCACTTGATAACTGGATAAGTGGGCCTTATCCAGCTATCTAGCGGGCCACTTAATATCCAGTTATATTCAGCGGCTGATTTGGATAAGTCACTTATCCGGCTATCTTTTAGCTGGTCAGTTTGTGGGAAGGCCAATGGGTGGATCAGCATGGCGCTACTTATCTGGTTAACTTAACCAGATTAATAGCAATATTCACTCATCCGGTTAAGTTAATTGGATAAATTAAATCAGCCATAAAGCTGGTCTAAGTTAGATGGATATAACTTATCTGATTAAGTAGCGAGATATACATAGATATTCAACGGCATAGTTGTGCCTCTGCATATCCCTTGTAACTTAGCCAGATAAGGTATATCCGGCTATGTTACTTATCCAGGCATCATTGAATATTGGGCCTCTTGATTTTACCAAAGTTGCTACACCCATATAAGCCCTCTTCTCAAGTCACTACATTGGCTACCTATCCATTCTCATATGCAGTTCAAGCTCCTCTTTCTTACTGACACCTTGGCGTGTTATTGTGACTGCGGAAGGTGCCTTGGTGTGTAAAAGACACCTTTGTGCTGCTCTGTCCCTTTATCAGTGCCTTGTGATTTTTACTGCCTCTCTACTTCATTTGCCCTTCATGGTGCCTTAGGATGTTGATGCCACTCTTAGTGCCACTTTGCTTCTTGAGCTGCCTTTGAGGGCTCATGCCACTGTTGTTGATGCCCTTTTTTTGAAGCTTTGGGGGTGTTCTCACTCTGCTCCTCTGATGGTGCCTTAGAGAACTCCTGCCACTGCTGGTACCCCTTTGTTCCTTTATGGTGCCTTAGGCTATTCATGCCACTTTTACTGCCACTCTGCCAGTCTCGGGACCTTGGAGTTCTTTCCCCCTTCTGATGATATTTTCCCACAAGTTTCATGAAAATGGATGAGAAAAATAGAATGTTTGGAATCTAAGGCCTAGACTTACAAAAACACCACGGCATTGTGAATCCCGCAGTAACAGGGGGCAGGGGGGTGAAGCGGGGGGGCGGTCCTGCGATAGCCAGCAGCGATCGCACCTCCGCAGTGCGATCGCTGCTGGCATCGCGCCGAATAACTACACCGGCTGACGCTGCCGGCACCGGCAGCGTCAGCCCCGGTGCCGGCGTCAGCCCCACTTCTGGGGCTGACGCCATCCCAACTCCGCCCCAATCTTGGTATCACATGCGATAAGGGACTTTTTGCGTGTGATCCGCATAGAAAATGACCCCCTAAATTAGGCCGTCATGCTTACCCCAGTGACTGAACAAATAAAATGAAGAAACCATTTGATGAAGTGGTCTCGGTCCTCCAAAATTCATGCCTCAATACATTGGTTATACATCTAGAAGGTGCCACCTGCCTCTTGTCATTTTTGCAACAGTTCTAGGAAACCTTTAGTTGAAATCATTGCTTCTCAAGGAAGTGCCACCATTACTTATTTAAAAAATGTGTAATCCAAACAATCCCAAGTTCTAGGTAGTAGATTCACATCGTTAATTTTTTTTTGTGCGGCCTGATCGCGGTTTGGTTTATCGGCTGCACCCGTGCCGATAAACAAAAAAACCCACCTGACCCTTTAAAACTGTTTCCTTAGCTTTCCCCACCCTCCTGAACCCCCCCAAAACTTTTTACAAGTACCTGGTGGTCCAGTGGAAGTCCCGGGAGTGATCTCCCACTCTCGGGGCCTTCGGCTGCCACTAATAAAAATGGCGCCGATGGCCCTTTGCCCTTACCATGTGACAGGGTATCCGTGCCATTGGCCAGGCCCTGTCACGTGGTAGGAGTAATGGATGGCTGACGCTATCTTTAAAAATGGCGTGGGGCATCCAGTGCTCCTACCATGAGACAGGGGCCAGCCAATGGCACGGATACCCTGTCACAAGGTAAGGGCAAAGAGCCATCTGTGCCATTTTGATTAGTGGCAGCCAACGGCCTGAGAGCGGGAGATGGCTCCCGGGACCCCCACTGGACCACCAGGTACTTTTGGGGGGGTTCGGGAGGGTGGGGGAAGCTAAGGGAACAGTTTTAAAGGGTCGGGGTGGGTTTAGGGATTGTTTTGGTGTGCCGTTTTTCCCACCCTCCCCCAAAACGATAAGAGAACCCCAGGAGCAAAATCGTGGGGTTCTCTTATCGGGAGCCCCCGATTTCTGATGATTTTGAAAATATCGTCTGATATTTTCAATCGTCCGAAGCCCGATTCACATCCCTACTAGGTAGAGTACAACTAAAACACTCATAATAAACATAAGCTGGCCTAACAAACAATGCATTCATATGTTGGTTACTGAATGACCGGTTCACAGATTTTTGCACACATGGATGCTTACTGTGGAAACGTTTGAATAAATAATAAAAACATATCCTTTTTGATTTGCATTATTTATTCAATGAGGTTATCCTTCTCCTTTATTAGGGTTTATATTAGGATCTAATTATGCCTTATGTATAAATTGTGCTAAAATACAGATCATCCTAGGATTTCACAAATTCTTTCTCAGCACTGTATTATAAAATCTGCATTATTCCCCCCACTTTGTACTTATTCTGCTTGCACAGCCCTGCAAAGGTGCACTTTCAATCCCTCATCTGACCACAACTTGATAATCAGGTAACGAAACTTAGGCTCTCGACCGGGATAGAGGCAGATATTGAAGAGATTTTCTTTAGGATTGTACTAGTGGCTAGTGATTGCAGATGAGTAAAAAACTGCTGTTCAGGCAAATGTTCCAAAGAAATGGCAGTGCTACAAGCCAGTTTTAATTTGAAGGGGAAACACATCTATTTTGTCATAAAGAACAAGACAAATTGCCAATATGCCTCAGACATCTCCTCATCCAATTACTTTGAGAAGATGAGAGAAAGAGATGGCGAGAATGAGGCCTGATGCTTACCAAGCCCTCTCCAAAGCCACTTTGTGAGAAGCAAAATAGAAAGATTTTTTCTAATGCATATCAAAAAAATTCACAACAAATAAAGTGCATGTTTAATTTGAGTTGCAGCAAAAATCAATTCGATTTAAACTGCTTGGTAAATGCAAAAAACAAAAAAACCACCCAAAACACTTTTGATACTGTTTCTCATAGGAAACCGATTTGAAAATAATTGGGGGTGCTGAACTCAACAGAAATGATAGAGCCCCCAGAAAAAAGAAAAAAGCAGAGCAGAGGGGTTTGTGAATGCGACTGACCAGCCTGTATTAAAAGTCTAGAGAGAAACGGGTGATGTGGATAGGGGGAAGACTCATGTGGCCAAAACAAAAGGCAGCTCATCCCACCAGTCTCCTGCCTCCTGCTCCATTCCCTCTCTCTACCAACTCATCCACACCACAGTCTCTTCCTCCACAATCACCACCACATTCTCCTAATCTCTGCTTTATCCTCTACTCCCATCCTTCTACACTCTTAATCCTCTGCTTGCACATACTTTGAAGAGGGGAATTAAACCCCATCCCCAAATATAACATTCAAACTCCATTCCCTACATCCCCATTGAATGCGTTGCTCTCCATTTCCTACTGACCTGTTTCTATCCCTCCAGTCCCCAGAAGATTCCTACTACTACAACTACTACTACTACTACTATTACTACTGCTACTACTACTATTACTACTACTGCTACTACTACTACTACTACTGTCGTCCTCTTCAGGCTTGGTTCACTCGTCCCTTTACTGATTCCCACTCTCACCAGCATATTAGGCTTCCCTTCACTGGCAGGCTCAGCTCACCTGTCAATTTGTGCTTCTTCCTCCACCAAGGCTTGAATCACTTCTGTGCTCTGCACACTCTAGGTACAGGCATTTTGTTTTCTGGAACTACTCCTGCCTCCCCACTCCCATGCCTGCAGAGTCCACATAAGGTACTAAACTCTCTGCCAGAATTGGGGAGGGGGGAGGGGAAGACCCTGGAAATCAGATAGTGGGTGAAGTCCCTCTACCACTAACCCCCTCCAGAGTCCCAGAGTGCCATAGCAGCAGCTCTTTAAAGTAGATGACTGGAACAGGCTCCTCCTTGGGTTTTTGGTGCCTTCGAAATTTGGCACCCTAGGAAATGTCCTAAATTGCTGATGCCTAATTTTAGGCCTGAGCTCAACATTTAGTATCTCCCAAGATCCAGAGCCGCAGCTGCATATGATGCTTCCTGCCCTCACTTTGGAAACCCCAGTGATACCTGCTTCTCCTATAGGATGCAACAGGGGAATGTTTTATTTACTTTTTTAGTGTATCCAGAAGAAAAAAATGAGGACAAGAAAACAAGTTGTGTTTTTTTAAAATTTACCTTGGCTACAGATGGGCAGAAGCAGTGTTAGGGCTGAGGCTTGTTTTTCCTTTCTTCTTCTTCCCCCCGTCACCCCCCCCCCCCCCCCCCTCGCAGGAGAGTACAGGGAGTTGGGTTGTCTCACTGTCTGCAGTCTGCACAGCTATTAGCTGTTTGACCAAGGGATCTCTGTCTCTCCCATGGCACTAGAAGAGGAAGAGACATGCCACTGCTGGGAAGAGAATGCATCTAGCATCAGGGGCCCTGGGAAAGCTTCCAGCATGAACCAGAAAGTGGAGGCCGCATTGGGAAGGAAGAGTGAGGTCACTTCCTGTTTCAGGAGGCAGGTCTAACCGAGGCAAATTTAAAAGTAAAAATATAAAATTAAAATAAATACAGTAAATGCCTAAAAATCACCTTGCCCAGTCCATCTATAGATCATTGAGACCCTTCTGGCTCTTCTTGCTTATTTAATTTCTCCTTTTATGGGAAAGCGGATTACATTCAGGTACTGTAGGTAGTTCTATGTCCCTAGAAGCCTCACAGTCTAAGGGCCTGATTTTAAAAAGCATTCCCTTGCTTAAAATTGAGTTTTACCCATGGGTAAATGGGATTTTGAAAATTGCTACAATAGTATGTTACATTTATACACATAATTCCTTTTAAAATTACCCCCTGGGTTTGTACCTGAAGCAATGGAGTGTGTTGTGACCTGCCCAATGTCACAAGGAGCACCAGCTGTTTTATAAGAAAATTTACAAGCGCAAATTTCTTATAAAGTAACATCTTATGGGCCAGATTTTAAAAACAGTGTGAGGGCGGAGCGGCCTCGGAGGGAAATTTCCTTCCGCCCCCCCCCCCCCCACCTTCCCCTCCCTTCCCCTATCTAACCCGCCCCCCAGCCCTAACTAAAACCCCCTCCTGACCTTTATCTCGAAAGTTATGCCTGCCTCCGTCCCCGCCCCGCCCCTTTTTGCAAGCCCCGGGACATACGCGCGTCCCGGGGCTTGTGCACGCTGCCGAGCCTATGCAAAATAGGCTCGGCATGTGCAGGGGCAGATTTTCTCGGGTTATGCGGGTAGCCTTTGAAAATCTGCCCCTATATGCGTAAAAGTTGGCAAAGCCCCAGAATGCCCCTGGACTGCCCATTTTTTACACAAAAACATAAACCCTTGCTTACGAGTATATAACTGAGCTTTATAAAATAGCATATATGAAGGTACATGATATTTAAAGGCATATATGTTAATTTTTCATGCAACCTTTTGAAAATTCATCTTTATGTGTTTAAATACAAATTCTGCCTGGACTCTGCCCTCCGGAACTTCTCTCACTGATGCTTTTAAAATTATGTGCATGTATGGGACCGATATTGAGCCACTGAGAGGCTAGTTAAGTTAGCCGGATATACTTCTCCGGCTAACTTAAGGGTAGATTTTCAAAACCTACACGTATGTGCACACACATGGATGCACAATTTTATAACATGCCGGGTCGGTGTGCGCAAGGGGTGAGGGGGTCAACTTTGGCCATTACGCACTGCGACGCATTGGGGCCTTCACCAGTTCCCTCCCAGTCTGCTCCAATTAAGGAGCAAACTGGGAGGGAACTTCCCAACCCTCTAGCCTAACCTCCCTTCCCCTTCCCCTATCCTACCTCCCCCCTATCCCTATCCTAGCTAACCCGAATTTTAATATTTCACCTTTTGCCCCTGCCTCAGAGAAAGGAGCAAGTTGCGCACGCTGGCATCCTGCCGGCACGCAATCCCCCGACACAGCAGCAAATGGCCGCTGTGCCAGGCGCCTGTAGCCCCACCCCACCCCCTGACCACCCTGGCCCCGCCCACGCCCCCCCCCCCCCCCCCCGAACCTCCTCTTTTTCAAGCCCGGGACTTTCACGTGTGCCCGGGCCATTTGAAAATTGGCCTGGCACGCATAAGGCCCGGGATTTATGCGCACCGGGATTTGAAAACCTACCCCTTAACCAGGATATTTAGCAGTGCGGTTGCAACACTGAATATACCCGGCTATCTTAAAGTTATCCGGATCAGTGTATCTGGCTAACTTTATACCTGCCCTACAGCACAGCCAGAGATAACCTAACCAGCTAACTCCGCTCCTCCCAGAAATGCCTATTTCCCACTCCACAATGCTTCAACTTAACCGACTATATTTTATCCTAAACTCATTATCCAGCTAGAATATAGCAGGGTAAGAGTTTTAAAATTGTGGTTTGGCCATTTAGATGGATAACTTTTCAGTTATCCATCTAAATGGCTTTTGACTATCTACCCCATGGTGTATGAATGTCGTGTGTATATCAGCCAGGCAATTAAAAAAAAAAAAAAGGCTATTTCAGTAAGTAAAACACTGCTTTTACCTACAGATTTCCCTTTCAAAATCACCCTCTCTGTATCCATGGAAAAAGTGCTTAATCCTTCTGTACAGTGCTGCAAATACCTGGTAGTGCTAGAAAAATGTTAAGTAAAAGTAATAATAGTAATAGCAGGAGTCCATGGACTACTAAATGTAGTTTGCTGTATGATGCTCTGTTTTAGGACAAATGAAGACTGCAAAATATATCTTTTAAATCAAATCACCTTTGTAACTCTTTTTTGAGAAAGTTTAGCTTTATTGGAAATTGGCTGACGGAGAGGTCTTTGGGTCCAACATTAATGCACTAAAGCAAGAACTTTCAAGAAGATAAAATTGGGGGGAAAAAAAATAGCCACTTTTTTTTTTTGACTAAACAGAAAAAGTCTTCATGCAACAATGGATAGATAGCAGTTCTGTGTCAGAGCGAAGAAGGAAGTAATTGCTTGAGTTCAACAACAACCACTGGAACGTGAAAACCTCCGATATTTATGCAGTGCATGAAGCGTAAAAAGGACATAACCGGCAACTGCTGATAGGAAAAGACAGCTGGCAGGATACAAATCTCTTGGCAATGGGCATTGTTGCAGAGCCATGTCTACGTTTTTCAGAGCCGGTACTGGAAGTCATTAGGGAAGGGGGCAAGGATGCAATAAAAGTTCAGCACTAATTTCTAGTGTGTTAGAGAGTCTGTGCGTGGTATCTGAGTAAGAATGTGCAGATGAAAGGGAATGAAAGCCTGCGGGCAAAGTTTATCGAGGAATACGCTGCCGTTGGAAGAAGCAGTCATCGTAATAGTTTAAAATATTTTATTTTCATAGATGACAGAAAGGGCCTGATTTGTCAAGGCCTTCAAAAATGAATATGTCCCCAAAAAGCCATTTATTCTAAAGAAAGAAATTATGTCTCGCTTTTAAAAAAAAAAAGGTTACTGGCTTATAACAGTAATGGTGAGCTCTAGTCTTTAAGTGCTGCAAACCAATCTGGTTTTCAGGATTTCTATAGTGAATATTTATGAGATATATTTTCATACATTTAATCAAAGAGATAGGATACATTTATGCAAATTAATCTATCTTACATTCTAAATTAATCATTTTATGAAACACAAATGTACTATAAATGCTAAAAGGATTTTAAAGCTTCCACCAGGCCATACATAACTATACCTAAACCATTTCAATGGCAAAATATACGGCATCAATAGTTATTCACAGATGCCTGCAAATTTAAAGTATAATGGATGTATGCAGCTTTTTTTTTTTCTAAATACAGCTTTTCTTAAGTAAATGCTGCAGCAGCTTTACAGAGGAGGCTCTTAAGGATCACCTTCTAGAAATTTATAAGCGTAGCCCTGGTCCCTGGTCTTAACTGGATATAGGTCCCTATGCTTATTTTTATTTTTATTTTTATTTTTTTTTTATTTTCATTTAGATTTATTATATTCTGCTTTTCACACTTTTTTCAGCACTTCAAAGTGGATCACATTCAGGTACTGTAGGTATTTCCCTATCCCCAGAGGGCTTACAATCGGGGTTATTTACTAAAGATTTATCACATGCATTAAGGCCTTATCGCACGCGATATAATGCAAATTAGGGGGATGGGAGGAGTCAGTGCGGGGAGGGGGAGGAGTCGGCCGCGGCACCACTGCTGGCGATAATGTGAGGAACATTATCGCTGGCAGTAGCGCGGCGAATAGCTACACCTTTTACTTATTGCTATTCGCTGTGAAAGGCTGCAGCTGGCCCCACCACGGCCAGCAAAATCACACTGCCTTGGTGCGAATGGCTGCGGCCTTTCGCAGGCCCACCTCCCCCTTCGCCCCTGCCCCCTTTTTCACGGGATTCATCACTTAGCGAGGAATGATGAATCCTGCCCTAAGTTTGTACCTGAGACAATGGGGGTAAAGTGATTTACCCAAGGTCACAAGGAGCGACAATGGGACTCGAACCCTGGTCTCCTATTTTCATGTAGCAAGTGTGTATGTAACTTCTGCTGTTTGGTTCCTACATTATTTTATATGGTAAAGTAGTTCTGCAGTCTAGAACTGTGATTATTTGTTGCTGCCTTTAAGTAACTGTGTTGGGAGCCTTAACCTCTAGAGCGTGAGTAACTTTGATATATCTTACACAGTGAGTGACTGAATGAAGAGGCATATCACAGAGATTCGGTATATGCAAATTTATCTCATGCATATTCATTGTGGATATCTTGAAAACCTGACTGGCTATTTCAGTAAGTAAAACACTGCTTTTACCTACAGATTTCTCCTTCCTGCAGCCTGGGAGGAGACATAGCTAGAAATCATTTTTCCTTCTTTGGAGCCAATCTCTTTTGAATGAACTCATTGTGCTTGTGTGAGTACTAGAGATGTGAATAGGAACCGGAATTGGTTCCAGTTTCGGGGACTATCAGAAAATTCTTTCCTGCGGTCCGATCATTTTTTTTTTTATTGGCTGCACCTTAGCCGATAAACAAAAAACCCACCCCCGACCCTTTAAATTTAATTCTTTAGCATCCCCCACCCTCCCGACCCCCCCCCCCCTCCCAAACTTTCTTAAAGTACCTGGTGGTCCAGCGTGGGTTCCGGGAGCGATCTCCCACTCTCGGGCCGTCGGCTGCCAGTAAACAAAATGGCGCTGATGGCCCTTTGCCCTTACCATGTGACAGGGGCTATTGGTGCCATTGGCCGGCCCCTGTCACATGGTAGGAGCAATAGATGGCTGGCACCATCTTTAAAAATCTGGTAAAGTGGATGCTCCCCCATGCCATAGAAAAAATGTCATCAATGTAGTGGCACCAGTGTGAGATGCTTTTGGTCCCAGATATAAGAGCTGTTCTTTGAAATTGGCCATGTAAAGGTTGGCAAGACTCGGGCCATGGTGGCTCCCATAGTCGTGCCGTGTATCTGCTGATAGAACTGATCATTAAAAGTGAAATAATTTTTTTGCAATGATGGCTATGGATAATAAAAAGGTTGTAGGAACCCGATATGGATGACATCTAGTATACAAAGCTTGTTGCAGAACCTGTAATGCTTCATCTTGTGGTATGCTTGTGGTATGCTTATATCCAACGTGACCATAATCATATCCGAAGTAGGTGTAATGGAAGCTAATTTATTCAGCATCGCTTTGGTGTCTTTAATATACAATTTCATCTGAGGAATCAAAGGTTGTAAACATTTATCAATAAACATCGATAAAGGTTCCAATAACAATCCAATTGTGCTAACAATAGGTCTGCTAGGAGGACTGATTGGGTCTTTATGAATTTTGAGAAGCATATAAATGGTAGGAGCCCGATATGAATTATTAATCAAAAATTTTTTTTCTTTAATTGAAAGAAAACCAATTTTAAAAGCTTCTTCTACAATGTTTTCAATTTCTTCACATAATGACGGACCAGGGTCTTGTGGTAAAGTAGAATAATTCTCAATGTCTGCAAAGTGATCCATAACAGTAGTAATATAAGTGGTTTTGTCCTGTAAAACAATCACGCCCCCTTTATCTGCAGGTTTTATGATCAAAGATATATCTTAAGAGATTTTAAAGCCTGATGTTGAAGGTTTGTCATATTGTATCATGGCAATTCTACAGTATTCAATGTCCTTCAGGTTATGTAATACTAAATCCATGAATGTTTTAATGTGGGGATCTATAGGCCCTGGGGGGATCCAGAAGGATTTAGGAAAAACCAATGATGAATCCAGCAAAGGGGGTTGATGTGAAAAAAATAGAATGATCTGTAATTTCCTGAAAAACTTATACAAGTCGCGTCTCGATTGAAAAGGATCATAGAAATAGAATGGTACAAAAGATAATCCTTTTTCGAGAATAGATAATTGTGTGGATATAAGAGATATAGATGATAAATTAACTACAATGGAGGTCTGGCACTCTGTGAGCGTGTCTGCGAGCGATTCTCTATATCCGGCCATGTCGAGCAAAAGCCACTTTTCTAGGTTTAGTAATTTGACGGCGTTGCCACGGGTATATAGTACCCACAGAGTAGTCTTTTTCATATCTTTTAAATTTTGAAATTTTATTCTGATGCAAATCAGCACGAAATTTTTCTATTGCTTGATTGTGTTCATGAAGATTTCTGTCATATTCCTCTATTTTTTCTGTTGTCTGTAGAGTCCTTAGGCCTCCGAACCAGTCAAGTTTTCAGAATATCCCTAATAAATATGTATGAGAAATATTTGCATACATAGGAGGGAGTGCACCCAAATACATCTCATGCATATTCATTAGAGACATCCTGAAAACCCAACTGACTGTGGGTCCCCAAGGACTGGTTTGAGCATCCCTGTGCTAATGTTCAGGAGAATTTAGTTTTCCCAGCTATATGAGCTGTTACCTTTCCTGTGGAGTTTGTGACTAAAGTTGATGGGCCTGATTTTGAAAGTGCATTTAGTGCTGGATAGCCAGATAAGTAGGATTCATCCAGCTATCTAGCCATAGAGTTGATCTAATTTAGCCATATTTAACTTATCTGGCTAAGTAGCACCTTGACCACGAATATTCAGTGGCATACCCATGCCACTGAATAACCGTTGTAACTTAGCTGGATAAGTCATATCCAGTTAAGTTACTTACCCAGACAATGCTGAATATTGGGCCTGATGTGTTTTACTGATGATTACTCCTGAAGTGTAAATAGTTTGCAAGTTGTAACCACCCAGACAAGACAAAAGATTCCCTTTACTGAATCCCAGGGTCTTAGATTAGATGAAGCAAAGACCATCAAAGGGAGGTGTGATAGAAACAGTGAGAGGATTTCCTATATGTGAGCAAGTTACAGTCACAGAGTTTAAAACATTTTTTAAATCTGCCTTTTCCAAAAAAATTACACACCAACACATACACACCAGTTACCTTTGAGCTTGATCTAGTCCAGCAACTTATCTGAACAACTTTAGAGCTCAGAAGTCAGAAAAAGTCCATGACACAACTGCTTTTATGTGCCCTAGCTGGGGTAATATAAGTATTTATAGGGGAGAGGGGTAATTTTGTAACTTTCTGCATTTGTGCATAGTCTGAAGGTATTTCTTATCCATGGAGTTTATACCAGTTTAGGTAAGGTAAGCTCAGCAGCCGTAATGATTTCCTTAACCCAGCAGGCTATCGTTGCCTGCGTCATCAGAGCTCCCTGTTTACCTCCACCATGGAGCACAAACAGGTGATCAGACTTCTGAACAATTTTTAGTCATCTAAAAGTACTGCAGTAAATGATGCTTGATGTCCAAGGAATGCAAAAGAAGCTACTCTGCTTCATCTCTGTCCCTTTCCAAGGCAGGCTGGTAAATGGACTGATTTAAATTAAACTCTGAAACCACTTTTGGCAAAAAAGAAGAAACAGTTCAAAACTGAACTGCACCCAGAGTCATACAGAGCAAAGGCTCATGGCAGGAAAGAGCCTACAACTCAGAAACCCAATGCACTGAACCGATTTCTACCAGAGAAACTGTCTTCAAGGTAAGCAGCTGCAAGAAAGACTATGCAGCGATAGAAAGATTGGACCCACCAAAAACTTGAGGACCAAGTTAAGGTCCCACAGAGGCACCAGAATATGTTTAACTCCCTGCAAGAAACGAGCCACACCTAGATGGGAAGACAAAGGCCCTCCATTGACTGTCCCCCTATAATAAGCCAGGGCTGCAACTTGAACCTTAAGGGCCAAACCCTTAAGCAAGCCATTTTGTAAAAATTCCAAAATCAAAGGAATATCCACCTTGAATGGTTGAGTACCTCGCTCAGAACACCAGGTCTCAAAGACTTTCCAAACTATAACATAGGTTATAGAAGTAGAGAATTTCTGGGTCCCATGTAAAGTGGGAATTACAACAGGTGAATAACCCCACTTCAACAACTGAGCCCTTTCAATGGCCAAATCGTAAGTCAGAATTGACCCAGATCCTCATGTAGAATTGGCCCCTGACGTAACAGATCCATTCGAGATGGTAACCTGTCTACTAGACATCCCTGGAGCTTGGCGTACCAAAGCCTTCGAGCCCAATCTGGAGCCACTAAAAGGATGGTGTTGGTTTGACTTGCAATCTTCTGGACCAGCCTGCCTATCATAGACCAGGGCAGAAATGTATACAGCAGGGTGCCACATACCACTCATGAATGAGAGTGCATATGCCCATCACTTTTGGGTCCTGCCTATGATTGAAGAAGCGTGGGACTTTTGCGTTTTTGAATGTCACTAACAGGTCTAGATCTGGTAGGCTCCAGTTGTCCATCAGGAGCTGAAAGGCCTCACCTGCCAACACTCATTCTCCTGGATCCAAGTTTCTTCTGCTGAGGAAATTGGCTCTGATATTGTCCTTTCCGGCAATGTGAGAGGCGGATATGCCTAGGAGATGCTGCTCTTCCCATACCATGAGCGCATCTATCTCCTCTGACACCTGTTGACACTTGGTTCCACCCTGATTATTGATATAAGCCACTGGTGTCACATTGTCAGACATTATACAGACCACCTAGCCTCTTGGCAAACCAAAGGCACACTAACCAAACAGCATGTGCCTCCAGTTAGTTGATGTCTCATTGCCATTCTTCTGCTTTCCAGTGTCCTTGCACCACCATCTCTAGACAGTGAGGCCCCCAGCCCTGGAGGCTAACATCTCTTGTGAATACCAACCAATCCAGCATCTTCAGGGAAATCCTCATCCTGAATTGATCTGCCTGTAACCACCAGTCTAACTGGGACCTCACCTCGACTGGGAGGAGCAGACCCCCAAGCCCCCAGCAGTCTTGCTTCCTATTCCCCTCTCCCCACCCAGACCCCCAGCAGTCGGATAGCTATATCCAGCTAACTTAACTAACCACTTTGCAGCTGAATATCAGCTCCAAGGTATCCATATGTAGTAGATAGGTAGAACTTATGTATTAACATATGTAGGGCTTATAGATGTCCTTTATTTTTTGCAATGTTTCTGCCACTGTTCTCTAAACTCTGTTGGAGGGGATATGGATAAAAGGGTTCTTAACTCCATGTCTAGTGGTCCTGTGCTTTTACTAAAGTTTTCTAGGAGAAGGTGAAATCTAAAATCAGTGATATCTTGCCTACTAAGGTAACTCTTTCTTCTGTCATATGCCTTTTGGGGTTATGGATAGATGGTGCCCTGAATAGTTATCAACGTAAACTGTATAATCATCTTATACATGCGGCTTGTTTTGTTATTGCAACACATTGGAAGTCTGCTCCCATGATGTTGCACTGGCACAAGCAAATACATGAGACAGCATTGATCAAGAAACTGGCTTTTCATTTACATAAAAAGTATGTTAATTATGACAAAAGTTTGAGTAAATATTGGGAATATATAGATAAGTGGAGGTTTATGTGTATGTAGACAAAATTTGCTAAGATCATGAATGCTACAAGCTCCTGATACTAGATGCTTTCAACAAGTACCTTCAAATAACAATTTATTTTTATTTATTTATTTTTTGTTTTTTTATACCGACATTTGTTTACACATCACATCGGTTTACAGTATAACAAGTGGAAATTGAAAGGAAATTACATCTGAAAATAATTTAAAAAGACTAAACCCTATTACAGGGCAGGAGAGTTAAAGTAAGGTCATAGAGGAAAGGAGGATAATAAAGGAAATCCGAGAACATGAACAACAGAACCAATAATTATAACAGGTATAGTCTAACATAATAGGAACAAGTAACAGTAAATCTGAATGGTTATATATGAGAAATCATGGTAGGGGAAAAGGCACATACCATATGTAGGGGCTTTTGCGTATATACGGGGGATTGTGGGCGGGGCTGATGGGGTGAGTGGGAGGTCATGTGAATGTTGTTTGAACAGCCAGGTTTTCAGTTTCCTTTTGTATACGATTGTTGTATAGAGCTGAGATTTCATTAATTTGTACAATGCTGTCATATGTACTTTCCACAGTTGTATTTCTTTTTGAGTTATATATGTTTGCATGTTCTTTTAAATAAAGACTTTAAAAAACTGGTCATGAGTATTTTGTACCCATAGCAAGTTTCAAAGCAAAATACAGGCTTTGAAATTTGATACAAAGTTCATGGGTTTAATGTACCTGGGAGCTTGTCCAATATGAATAGAATGAAAATGGATTCATATTTTGAGCAGCAAAGAATGAAAACACTGGATGACCAGAAGAGAAAAAACAAAGAATTGGCAGGTGAATTTTTACCTTAAAAATATCAACACTATATAATTCCCAACATCAGACTAAAAGCGGGCTTGCATCTGGTTCTATTTTAATTTCATTTTAAAATAGAAGTTTCATTTACTCCAAATCTAAATTTAAGAAATCAAACAGAACATTAACATGATAATTAATAGGAAGTCATCAGCAACGTAAGACATGATTAATTGCATTGCTGTTTCTTTGGATGCACTCTGTGAATTTAATTAAAAGTGCTTGTCACAGCTTGTTGAAACGGTATCATAATACAATAAGCAGTATAATGGATAATCTCAGCCATCTTTGTCATCTTCACAGAAGAGGTCACACAGAAAAGACAAATGGCACAAATATTGATAGTCGGGAGCATTATGTGTGGATGGCATTATAGTTAATACAACATCTTTAATCACCTTTTTATCCCCCTTTAAATCTCTTTTTACAAAGATACCATCAAGACACTTATTAGGAGATCTACAATAGCTTATATAGGTGAACATAAGAGTAATTTTCAAAGCAATTTCCATGAATATAATAGAGCTTTTTCTATTGATAAGAAGGCTGAATTAGCTATTATATGTGAATAACATCATCCGGTGGCACCAAATGGATCTCTCTCTTAGCAAGTAGAGTTTTCACTCTACTGAGCATGTACAAAACTCCATTTCAGGAATTCTTATGCCCCTCACCTTTCATCTGAAATAACTCCGGCACAGCCTTCAGCAGCATGCTGTTCCAAGAACTCAGGATAGAACTTCCTCTAACTCAGGACTGCCTTTCTAGGCCCCTAGCCGGGACTTCCTGTGATGCTGGCTGAATATGTCACTTCCTCCATGAGTATATAAGCAAATCTCTTGCTACCAGCCAGGCCTTCACAAACAGTTTCTTGGTGCCCTTGCATTCCAATGCATGTTGCTTTCCATGCCTCGTTCTTCCTTTGTGGATTGTACTGTATTCCTTGTCTTGATTCCTTGTGTTGTCCTATCTTTTCTGTGCTCTGTTCCTTGTCCGGTTCCTTGCCTGTATACCCTTGTTCCTGGCCATGCTTCTTTACTTCCTTGCTTGTCTTGATGGCCTTGTCTGTTTTGTTAGTCCTTTTTGTCTTGGACTGACTACCTAGATTCTGACTCTGGCATAGCCTCTGACCTTCCGCTGTCTCTCCCTGCTTTGACCCACGGTCTGTTACCCATTCTGCAGCCCGTTGCCTGCTTTAACCTCTGATCATTAGCTGTCTGCTGATATCATACCTCTTGCTCAGATCGGACTCTCATTCAGCATAACCCTAGGGACCCACCTAAGTCCTGCTAGCTGCTAGAACACAAGGGCCGTAACCTGCAGGGAAGGCGGTTTATCCAGGGATGATCTGGGAAACTATAGACCAGTAAGCCTGATTTCAGTGCTGGAAAAAATCAAGGAAACTGTTATAAAGAATAAAATCACAAAACATTTAGATAGACATGGTTTGATGGGACACAGCCAATATAGATTTACCCAAGGGAAGTCTTGCCTCACAAATCTACATTTTTTTGAAGGGGTGAATAAACTTATTGACAAAGGTGAACCAGTAGATGTGGTATATTTGGATTTCCAGAAGGCATTTGACAAAGTTCTACATGAGAGGCTTCTAAGAAAACTAAAAAGTCATGGGATAGGAGGCGATGTTCTTTTGTGGATTGCGAGTTGGTTAAAAGACAGGAAACAGTGGAAAAAGGTAAACAGTGGAGTGCCTCAGGGATCTGTACTTGGACTGGTGCTTTTTAATATATTTATAAATGATATGGAAAGGGGTATGACGAGTGAGGTGATAAAATTTGTGGATGACACAAAATTATGCAGAGTAGTTAAATCTCAAGCAGATTGTGATAAATTCCAGGAGAACTTTGCGAGTCTGGGCTTCCACATGGCAGATGAAATTTAACATGGACAAGTGCAAAGTGATGCATATAGGGAAAAAGAACTAGTTACACAATGTTAGGTTCTATCTTAGGATTTACCACCCAGGAAAGATATCTAGGCGTCATAGTGGATAATACATTGAAATTGTTAGCCCATTGTGCTATGGTGATCAAAAAAGCAAACAGAATGTTAGGAATTATTAGGAAGGACATGGAAAATAAAACGGAGGATGTCATAATGCTCCATGGTGCTCCATGGTGAGACCGCACCTTGAATACTGGGGTAGATTTTTAAAGTTATGCGCGGGCATAGATTTCTTTGCGCAACCCGGCGCGAACAAATCTACGCCTGATTTTATAACATACGCGTGCTGCCACGCGAATGTTATAAAATCCAGGTTCGGCGTGCGCAAGGGGGGGTGCACAATTGTGCAACCTGCACCCGCCGAGTCGAGCAGCCTGCCTCCGTTCCCTCTGAGGCCGCTCCGAAATCGGAGTGACCTCGGAGGGAACTTTTTTATGGCCTCCCCCACCTTCCCCTACCTAACCCACCCCTCAGCCCTAACTAAATCCTTCCCTACCTTTGTTCAGAAAGTTACACCTGTCTGAGGCAGGCGTAACTTGCGTGCGGCTGCTGGCACGCCATTCCCTGGCCTGGGGGCTGGTTCGGAGGCCTTGGCCATGCCCCCGGGCCGGCACCATGCACACGCCCCCGACACGCCCCCCCCAAGCAAAGCCCTGGGACTTACGCGCGTCCCGGGGCTTTGCGAGCATTGGCGGCCTATGCAACATAGGTGCGCTGGCGCGCAGGGCTTTTAAATTCTACCCCACTATGTGCAATTCTGGTCACCGCATCGCAAAAAGTATAGCTGCACTGGAAAAAGTGCATAGGGCAACCAAAATGATATGGGGCATGGAACGGCTGCCCTGTGAGGAAAGGCTAAAGAAGTTAGGGCTGTTCAGGTTGGAGAAGAGATGACTGAAGGGGGATATGATAGTAGTCTACAGAATAATGAAAGGACTTGAACAAGTTAATGTAAATTGGTTATTTCTCAGATAATAGAAGGACCAGGGGGCACTCCATGAAGTTAGGAAGTAGCTCATTTAAAACAAATTGATGAAAACTCGTTTTCACTTAGTACATAGTTAAACTCTGGAATTCATTGCCAGAAGATGTGGTTTCAGCAGTTAGTGTTACTGGGTTTAAAAAAAGGTTTGGATAAGTTCCTAGAGGTAAAATCCATAAACTGCTATTACGGTAATTAATAAGCAATAGTAGCTTGTGATCTATGTAATGTTTGGGTACTTGCCAGGGACCTGTGACTTAGATTGGCCACTGTTGGAAACAGGATACTGGATTTGATGGACCCTTGGTCTGACTCAGTATGGCATTTCTTATGTTCTTATGTAGTAAAGCTCTAGTTGGTCCTGCCCAAGGACTTCTCTTCCAGCTGATGGTGCAATCCTGGTCGGTTCACTTACTAGGTAGCACCAATTGTGCAACAGCACAAAGGGTCCTTGACCTCGGGAAGTATTACAGGAATTACCTCATGTTCACCATCAGTCTTTTTTCATCCAAGCTCCAGCACAGATATGGTCCTCTATCTCTCTCTCTGCTTTTCTGTAAAAATTTTCATAACTTTAGTCTTTAAAGTTATCTTACTGCCTCAGCAGCCCTCAAACAGCACTTTTCATTGCTAACCTTACAAAAAGTGAAATAAGTTTGATGTCTGGGAAGAAAATGGCCATAGTCAATAGATTCAAGGACTGTGTTTGTGGAAGGAAAATGTCTATCACAGGTGGACATGGCCTCTGCTACCATTGTCTGGGATAGGATTACTACCAGCGCAACTTGTCAACAGAATATGGATCCTTGGGACTGAGTAGTAAAAACCATCATGCATCAAAGAAAAGAAAGCAACCACTGCTAAATCACTGGAACAGATCGGAGATGAAAAAAACCAGAGGTTTGAATGCATTGATAGATGATACGTCATCACTGTTGACACAAGGTGCATCTGCACCATCAACATATGGTGCATTGGCACCATCGACACATAGTACGCTGGCACTGTTGATATACAAACATCCTGTGCCATTAATGCACAAAGCTCCATCAGTGCCTTTGATGCACATGATTTCGCTAGCACCGTCAATACTTAAAGCTCACTTAGTGCCATCGAAGCACAAGACCCTGAATGTAGTCAATACAAAGTTCCCTGGCACCATCAACACATGTCCCTGATGCACTGAGCCCCAAACATCCACCCTCAATGCATTTGACCATTAAACTGTTGGAAACATTGATGTATAACAGAGGCCTCCCTACACAGTTGTGTGAGTGGACAAGATTTCTGGGGACACGATGTCCTTGCTACCGCCGATTACCAGAGCACTCTCACAATAAAAATTATTGCAACAAGGACTATGTCTCAAAACATCAGATCTTATTTGCTCTCTGATTCCTTTCATTTCTAATTGTCCTTCAACCCAGATAATGCAGTCTGGAGGATGTAAAAGACTTGATTCTATTATTGGAAGAGAATGTTCCACCATCGACATCAGGTTAGAGGGTGTGTCAACCTCTTGACCAAGTAGCAGAATTAGTGAAAGATTTGTTTACAATTTTTGGTGGCAAAATATAAGGAGGATACCTACCAGCTCCTTTCAAGGATATCGACTTTACTCCCACAAGAAGGAGTCTAGTAACCCCAGTTCATATGAATACCTCTGCTTTTTGCTAGAACTGCCATGAGGTTGTTCTAGCAATTAATTTGCAGCAGATTCCATCAAATCAGAGGATGTATACCAGGAATGTACCCATCTGAGGTGACCAAAGACCCCTCCTCAGTCAACATCTTCATCATTGAAGTCCTGGATTAGCATTCTCTCACCTCTAGGCTCTGAAGAAGGATTGACTGGGATCGCCTCCGACCCTCCGACCCGCCTCCGACCCTCCAGACCCTCCAGAGGAGATGGCTCCTCGGGTTCCTCCGTCAAATGGCAAGGCTGGAGTGAAGTGGGAACTAGTTGGATCTTCACCCCTGGAAGCCCGTGGTCACCCCAGGAGAAGCCCATAGGGACCCGGACTGCTGGTACTTAGGTGAACCTTTGAGAGGAAGAGGTCTTGTGAAATGGAAGCAAGGGCCAGTTGGATCTTCACCCCTGGAAGCCCGTGGTCCCCCCGGGAGGAGCCCGTAGGGACCCAGACCACTGGGACCTAGGTGGGCCCTTGAAGAAGGAAGACTCGTTGAAGTCCAGTCCGAGATCAGAAGCCGGAGTTCACCTACCGCCAGTCTGAGGTCCAAAGCCAGATGGTCACCGATCACCAGTCCAAAGTCATACACCAGAGAATCGTCGATAGCCAATCCAAAGTAAAACACCAGAGAATCGCCCAGAGGCAGGAACCAGAAAACAGAAGATACGAGCAGACTCCCGGAAGACAGCAGACTCGTTGCCATGTCAGACAGGAAGAGGAAGCCTCCCTATATACTCCCAGGTCTTTTACCTGAATTTAGGCAGCTGAAGGTAATTAGTCATCATGCCCCTTTAAGAGTAGGGAGGATGCTTGGCTGTGTGCCTAGGGGAGGGCCGGCCTGCTGGAACCTGGAAGAGAGTTGCACAGCCTGACGCCGAAGAGAGGAGGCCGGGGAGCGTGCGCCCAGCGCCAACCTGCCCGAGAGGACACGCTCAGCCCAAAGAGGTTTTGGGTCTTCCCTGGGGATGTCTTCCCACCACTGCCGTGGCTCCAACGGCGGTCCCGGCATTGTGTCGAATGTGAGCAGGGGACAGCCGCAGCCGCCTGCGGCTGGAAACGCTAACAATCCCAGTCCATAGTATCATGCAAGAATTACAAACAAGAAAGTTGGAAACTCCCACTTCCTGTGCCCCAGTGACAAGGAAACTTTACCTTAAATACAGAGTCCAAAAATCCTCTGTTTGGATTAGTGCAATTGCCCCATCAATTAGTTTTAATGGAATAAGCTCTTAAAAGAGCCAGAAAACAAGGATATATTCAAACATTCTGCTGCCGAAAGAATCCAGAATATTAGACAATTTTGCTAAAAAGATGTTTCAAAGTTCCATTCTTAATGTATGCATTTCTACTAACCAGTTCTAAACAGTTCAATAATTATATGAATGAATTAAAAAACTGAAAACTTTTCTTCAAGCAGGTGAAGGCAGAATTATGTATCCTCAGCCACCCTTAGATGCTGAAAAATGTATAAGTATCTTATTAGTTACATCCTTGAGAAATTCGATAGTACCGTATGCTCTTTGTCAAACTCGATTGGAGGTAACCATATGGCCTGGTTTAGAGTCAATAGCCTACAGGAGGATATCCATGAAAAGTTGGTGGTTGTACCCTGCCTGAGTGATAGGGATGTATGTACATGTGTTGAAACAAAACAGGCAAGGCCTGGAGTCCAGGTCCCAATGCCTGGGTCTTGGTCCGGGCCCAAGTCCAATACCAGGGCCTCAGTCGAGGCCTAGGCCCAGGCTTGACACCAGGATCTTGGCTGAGAACTGAGCAAAGGCCCAGGCACGGAAAAATTTTGCTGGGGTCAGGAAACATCTTGGCCCCCACTTAGCTTGTCCATTGTGGATCTGATGCTGCAGCCTATCCCCGATGATTAGGGCCAACAATCAGAGGCCAAGTCCCAATACCAGGTCCTTGGCCAGCTTGGGGAGGTCAGGAGGCCCCCCCAAGCTGGCCAAAAGTTCCGTTTGTGTCCAAGGAGGGGTCCGGGAGCGGAACCGCAGTGGACCACGTGACGGCCGTGTCACTCCGACGTGACGCGGACGTCACGTGCTCCTCGCAAAGGAATAGAGGAATGGCTTCCTGACTCCCCGCTGGACCACCAGGAAATTTTGGTAAGTCTTGGGGGGGGATTAAGGAGGGCGAGGGGTTTAAATTTTTATTTAGGGAACCGGTGCACGTATGGACATAGACTCAACTTATGGAATTCTCCATATGTCCATATTGACCGAAATTGACCCCCCTTTTCGACTTATGGACTTATGAACATAAACTTTTTGTCTGCACATCCCTAGCAGTGGCTATTCTCTAAGTGAACTTAATAGCAGGTAATGGACTTCTCCTCCAAGAACTTATCCAATCCTTTTTAAACACAGCTATACTAACTGCACTAACCAATATTAATTCCTCAAAGTAAATTAAATGCAACAATATATATCGTATTTCTGCACTTCAATTTCCAAGTTTCCTTCAAATATATTCAATTGAACATTCATTGTCCTGTGATGTTATTTTCTCCCTGCATCAGGAAGTTTTGGTTTTTTAAAGTTTCTACCATTTGCATTTAGCTCAAAAATACCTTGGCAGAAATGTGCTTTTTCTGCCGAGGTAAACAAGTGGGTCGAATCTACATGCCAGATCCGCAGCTGAGCAGGATATTGCAATGAAAATTTTAAATTGCATTTCACAAGCTCTGTGCAAATTGTCACAAATTATTTTCTTTTGGCTGAGACTTTGATGTAGAAATCCTGGAAGATTAATACTTTGTGATTCTGATATTGTAGGTCTCGATTTTTGTTAAATGTTACACTTAAAACCTCCATTATTCAGAAATATAAGATTTTGGCTATAACTGCTCAGGGCTGTAGCCTACAGAGTCTATGTGCATGTTTGATGATTAACTTCCTGTTTAGGTCTATAAGGTCTAATGCACCCACCAGCCAATCTCCCAACATTAGGAAATCCCGATTCCGAAATGGTCTCCAGTATACCGACAAACCTAAATTATTGTGGCGAGGCTTGTTTTACAAATCATCAAGTTTTTTATCTTTTTCAACTGACACTTTTTCTAAACTTAGAATTTTTGCTTTTAATGTTTGGATCTCATCTTCCATCTTACTTATTCGGGCTTCTGCTGCATCCATTCGAGTTCCTATCGCTTTAATACAGCACGCACTTTGGAGATTTGTTCAGATATTTTTCAAATTTGTGACCACTGCGTTAGTTAAGTCAGTTTCCACTGTTTCAATCAACATGTATGGTATTACAGGACATTTTATTTTCTTCTTTGCCTTGTGGGGATTTGCTTTATTTTCTTTCTTTTTTCACCACTCTCACAGACATCGCTTCTGACTTTTTATATACAAAGTTGTCCATATATTTTAAGCTGGCAAATCAAATTCAAAGAAAGTGATACATAATGAAAAATGGAAAGATAGAAGTATGTAGGAGGGATGACAGCCAGAGCTCAGCCAACACATGTGTTTCCTGTCTTACTGCATAGCTTGACCCTTAAAGATCAACCTTTTGGCAAATGCCTAGCTGTAGAAGAAGCTCATCTACAGCATCAGGGCATCCAAGTCTTCCCTTACCTGGACAACTGGCTTGTGATAGTGAATTCCCATCTTCCATGCAGAAATCAATACAACTACTGCAGTCATTAGGTTTCCTGGTTAATTTCAAGAAATCTTCTATAATTCCCTCCCAGAAAATCAAATTCACTGGTGAATGGATAGATTCTCTACAGGAGAGAGAGCTTTTCTTACATAAGATTGGGTTTACATTCTTAGGTGTCATTGACTCACCTTCATATACGTCTCCTGAAGTAGGGCCTTTGTTTCCAAAGGGACCAGCTATCAGCCCTTAACAACCAAGGTAAAAATCTCAAAAATAATGAAAAAGGAGCTATGTTGGTGACTAAACCCCTTCATTCCTCAGGAAGGAGCACCACTACATCTAACTCCTTACCAAGTAACATTGGCAAATGATATGAGAGAGAGAGAGAAAGAAACCTTTGCACCACACTAGGGCCAAGATCAATCCTTACTAACTCAAGAGGAGGAAGCCCGGTTTGGATGTTGAATATTCAATGATAAAAGAATTGTCCTTCCCCAGAGAAGTTGAGGATATAATAGTATCTGCCAGAAAATGGTCAACTAGAAGACCTTATGGATTTAAGTGAAAAAGCTTCTCCACATCTTTTTGCATGCAAACCCAAAGAGTAATTGAATTATTTGCTCTCTCTTTCCAATTTAGGTTTTGCTACCTCATTAGTAATAGTATATCTCAGTGCCGTAGCCACATACCATGTTCAATCCAAGGGTAAGCCTATCTGCATTTATCTATTAGTATCCAAATTCATAAAAGGCTTATAGCATATTAAACCACCAGTTTTAAAACCTCCTGTTCCATGGGATCTGAATGTGGTTCAGAAACAGTTTATGAATCCACCATTTGAAACTTTGGAATCAGCATCTCTCAATTTTCTAGCATCTTTAGTTTATTACTTCCATCTTTAGTTTATTATCCTCCTTATATGCAATTTATTTATTTATTTATTTATTTATTTACAAATCTTTTTATACCGCCTTTACAAAGTTTAGTCAAAATGGTGTACAAAAAATATGTTAAAAATAAAAGTAAAAATAAAATAAAAATCTCTTAAAAATTACAAAAAGAACATGCAATTGATAAATACAAGTGATAAATGCAATTGATAAATATACGAGTGGTGCTCTTCACCCACCTGACGTTTCTACCAAAGGTTGTGTCAGTTTTCCATATTAATCATGTCATTGTGCTACCAATGTTCTTCTTGAGGCCTCACTCATATGAAGGTAAGAAGGTCCTTCATGACATAGACTGTAAATGGGCTTTGGTTTACTATAAAAAAGACCTCAGCCTCATCATCAGGCTTCACAGCTATTTTTCTGTTATGATGCTGTGGCCAAATATACAATGTCCAACTGGCTAGTGGACTGCATTGCCACTGTTATAGACTAACAGGCCTAAAAATTACAAACACCATCAAGGCTTATCAAGTTAGCACCATGGCTGCATTAGTGGCTCATCTGTAAGCCATACTACATGAAGGTATCCACAAAGCTGTGACATGGTCAACAGTACACACATTTGCATCCTATTACTGTCTGGACAGTCTCTCAAAGAGTGCCAGCAAATTTGGATAATCAGTTTTATATAGCCTGTTCACCCAGTAGTGTATTTTCAACAGTGGGATCCAGGTTGCCTATTCAGTACAGGCCGGATTTAAAAAAGGTTACGCGTGCCAGGCCTATTTTAAAAGAGCCCGGCGACACATGTAAGTCATGGACTTGCAAAATGGGGCTGGGGGGAAAGGTTAGGGGAAGGGGTGGGAAGGTTAGGTTAGGGGGAACGGAGGAAGGCAGCGCGGCTCAGCGCGTAAGTTGCACAATTGTGCCCCCCCCCCCCGGATTTTATAACATGCACACATCTGCAAGCACATGTTATAAAATTGGGCGTACATGCGCGCGCGCCAAGTAGCGCGTGCACATGTACGCCCATGCGCAACCTTTTAAAATTTACCCCTAAATGCTCCACTAAAACCTTCAGCTTGGAAGTCCCCACAGGTAAACTGTGTATTGTGTAGGTAGCAGGATGAATTAGCCATACTAAATATCCATACACCTCCCTGGAGACTTGCCTACTTACCTAGAATTTGCTCTCAAATTGACAACCCCCCACCTTCCCGATCCCCCCAAGACTTACCAAAAGTCCCTGGTGGTCCAGTGGGGTCTCAGGAGTGATCTCCCCCTCTCGGGCTATCGACTGTCACTAATCAAAATGGCGCCGATGACCCTTACCATGTGACAGGGGTTATTGGTGAGGGACTAACAAAACAGCAAGGAAGGCTGCTTAATAAAGCCATGGAAGCAGAGATACGCAATAAGCAGCCTAATGTCCAACAATATCAAATTTATTATGTAGAATCAAATTATGCAATAAGCCCGACTCCAGCCGAGTTTCGCCCTTTTTCAGTAGGGCTGCATCAGGGGAATTTGCATATGATAATCTTAAATCTTCATCGGAAGAGACTGCAGTGATTTGCTATACTGAGATCCTGAATACCTGATCGGTCTAAATGTTTGTTGCATACCAGGTCAGCATCTGAATTCTGTACTTTTCACAGGTTTTACTTACAACTCCTTGATGAAGATTTAAGATTATCATATGCAAATTCCCCTGATGCAGCCCTACTGAAAAAGGGCGAAACTCGGCTGGAGTCGGGCTTATTGCATAATTTGATTCTACATAATAAATTTGATATTGTTGGACATTAGGCTACTTATTGCGTATCTCTGCTTCCAGGGGTTATTGGTGCCATTGGTCAGCCCCTGTCACATGGTAGGAGCTATGGATGGCCCGTGCCATTTTTTAAGATGGTGCCAGCTGTCCATTGATCCTACCATGTGACAGAGGTCAGCCAATGGCACCGATAGCCCCTGACACATCGTAAGAGCAAAGGACCATCAGCACCATTTTGATTACTGGCATCCGAATGCCCGAGAGCAGGATATTGCTCCTGGGACCCCTGCTGGACCACCAGAGACTTTCAGCAAGTTTTGGGGGGTTGGGAGGGTGGGGGGGTTTCGTTTTTCGTTTTGGGGGAGCAGCCGAAATAAAATTGGCCCGAATTGCGGGAAAACTAAATTTCCCACGGTGGGCTGATAATAAAGGCCAAACCAAAAGGTTCGGCTGAATCACATCTCTAGTGATGATAGCAATACACATTGACAGACTAAAGAGAAGGACAGATTTATCGGGCTACCTGTCCTTTTTATTCAGTTTGTTTAAGAACATAAGAAGTTGCCATACTGGGTCAGACTGAGAGTCCATATAGCCCAGCATCCTGTTTGCAATCCAGGATACAAGTACCTGGCAAGTACCCAAACATTAACAGTTTTGTGTCTGTGGATTGGAAAAAGAGACATTGTCAGACAGCACTGAATGCACCCAGCACGCACATGCACTGTATCTGTGTGTATGTCTGGGTGATGGACAGTTCTCCACACTCAGAGTAGAGTAGTATTGTGAGTGAGGGTATAGTCATAAAATCAATACACACAAAATCCCTTTGTAATATTCAAACCCCCACTAGGGATGTGCAGAGGAAAAAAAATTGTTTCATTTTGTTGATTCAATTCATGGGGTCCCCAATTTGTTTTATTAGTTTGAAAAGAAAAAAATATATTTGTTTAATGACAAAAAAAAAAGAAACCAATAAAGTCAACAGGGGAAAGTACTGCAGCCTATTTTGGGCTCCAGAATTGCAGTTTTCACATCAATTCTCATGAAATATGTGGGAAGAAATCATCAGAAGGGGAAAAGAACTCCAAGGTAGCTAGGCTGTGGCAAAGAGCCACCAAAACTGGCATAAGTAGCCTAATATTCTGTAAAAGGGCAACAGGATACCAGCAGTGGCAGGAGTTCTCCAAGGCATTGTCAGATGTGCAGAAAAGCAGCAAGAGGGGTAACAACAACCCAGGGCTCCAAAAGTGGGCACCAATAACAGTATCATGAATCCTTTAAGGCAGCATGAGAAGCAGAGTGGCATCAGCATCCTGAGAGTGCAAAAAAAAAACCCGAAGGTTTAAAGTCGGGGTATGGCAGCAAAGCAGAGTGGCAAGGGAGATGTCTGCCTTCCTGTGGAAGCTCTTGCAAGATAAAAATCTGACGTCAGTATTATTTTTGTAACACAAGCTTTTATGACGTTCCTTGACGTACTTGTGCTTGATCTTCCTACTGGGTGGAATTATGGGTTTCTTGTGAAATGGCCTTTCCAAATGAAACTTTCATCACATTCTTTCTGAACATGTGAATGGTTTCAATTTCTAATCGGTGTGGTTTTCCTGGTAAGTTGTGAGGTTTGCTTTATTAAGAAAACTTTACCCATATTCTACAACTGAACTCAGGCTGTTCCGTTTCTTGGTTTTCTGGTTTTGTATGAGATCTCTCTAGATAATAATGCTTTTACTACATCCTGAATATTGTCCCAGGGTAGATACCTGTAGTAGAGCCAAGCCGTCACTTTATGCAGTCCAGACTTCTGTGAGCAGTTCCATTCCACAGTATTTTCAAACAAGAGTATCAGATGCAGTGTTCCTTGAGTCTAGGTATGGGGAACGGGTGTGATTAAGTACTCCACTTAGGGAAAGCTCTCCTCCTAACAGTCCTCCAGAAGATCAGCTCACAGGGGCCAACAAAAGAAAAGCTTGATTACCCTTTTCAAGCATTCATTGGGGAACAACTTTTCTCTTTGGTTAAAAGAAAAAATAAGCACATAATGCCTGTTGCAGGCAAAACTAATAACAGGTTGTCTTCCCCTATATCTAGATAGCTGGGCAAACTCTAGGGCAGCAGCATAAAAGATCCTTGGAATTGAAGCCATAGTCCAGTTTCATATATACCTAGGTCTCTGACTCTGGGTAATCCACTTCCATGTCCTCCTCCCTCCTCTCCATGGGGCTGGTTGGAAGTTTAATCTCTCTAGCACCTGGGGGTGGCTACTGCCTATATACTCTCTCTCTTCTTCTTTTAGGTGCTCAGGAGTTTTTGTCCAATCCCCCAGGCTCTGTTCCCCTCACCTGGTGAGTGGCAGGCCCTGTTTCCCAATTTCCATTGATCCTTTAAGAGGCTGGGAAATGTAGTTTCTATCCTGTGTTTTCTGTCCCTTAGCTGTCTGGAACTGCTTCTGGCTCTACCTGAGGTAATTCAGGTTTTCCCTGCTGGTTAAGCAGTGTGACTTGTCACAATATCAAAATGGTTTCTTTTCAGCATCTTTCCTCCTGTGCCTGTATTATTGGCAGGGTATACTGGTCTGACTACAGGGGAGGCATAGAGACTCCTTGATTCCTTGAAACATACAAATAGAATGAAAATTGTCATTTAAATCCATGGGGGTCTATAAATGAAACAAAAGTGGTCTCATCTGTTGCATTTTATCCATTTGTTTCAAATGAATGTGCATCCCTAGTGATTTTCCTTGTGTGTACATTTTATGTTTATTGATGAAGAAAAGAATATTATGGATGTGTGTTTGTTTAATTTCATTTTGAAAACAAAACAAAAGAAAAACTTTTAAATTTAATTTGCTTTCCATTTCATTTTAGAGCACAAAAACATAAGAATTGCCATACTGGGTCAGACCAAGGGTCCATCAAGCCCAGTATCCTGTTTCCAACAGTGTCCAATCCAAGTCACAAGTATCTGGCAAGTACCTAAACATTAAATACATCTCAAGCTACTATAGCTTATTAATTAATAGCAGTTTAAAGATTTTTCCTTTAGGAACTTATCCAACCCTTTCTTAAACCCAGTTACACTCTGGCAATGAATTCCAGACCTTAACTATATGCTGAGTGAGAGAGAATTTTCTTAAAGTTGTTTTCAATGAGCTACTTGCTAACTTCATGGAGTGCCCCCTAGTCTTCTATTATCTGGCAGAGTAAATAACGATTTACATTAAATTTTTTCAAGAACTTTCATGATTTTGTAGACCTCTATCATACCCCCCTAGGTTGTCTCTTTTCTAAACCGAACAGCCTTAACTTCCTTAGCCTTTCCTCACAGGGCAGCTGTTCCATGCCACTTAACATTTTGGTCACCCTTCTCTATACTTTCTCTAGTGCAACTATGTCTTTTTTGAGATGCAGCGATCAGAATTGCACACAGTATTCAAGATGCGGTCTCACCATGAAGTGATATAGAGGCAATATGACATCCATCGTTTTATTTTCCATTCCCTTCTTAATAATTCCTAACATTCTGTTTGCTTTTTTGATCGCCACAGCACAGTGAGCTGACAATTTCAATGTATTATCTACTATGTTGCCTAGATCTCTTTACTGGGTGGTAACGCCTAAGATAGAGACTAACATTGTGTAACTACAGCAAGGGTTCTTTCCCTATATGCATCAGTTTGCACTTGTCCATGTAAAATTTCAATCTTCCAGTTTTGCAAGATCCTCCTGCAATTTATCATAATCCATTTGAGATTTAACTACTCTGCACAATTTTGTGTCATCTGCAAATTTGATCACCTCACTCATCAAACCCCTTTCAAGATCATTTATAAATATATTAAAAAGCACTGGTCAAAGTACAGATCCCTGAGGCACTCCACTGTTTACTCTTTTCCACAGAGAAAACAGACCATTTAATCCTACTCTGTTTCCTGTTTTTTAACCAGTTTGTAATCCACAAAAGGTCATTGCTTCCTATCCCATGACTTTTTAGTTTTCTTAGAAGCCTCTCATGTGGGACTTTATCAAACACCTTTTGAAAATCCAAATACACCACAATTACCAGTTCACCTTTTTCCACATGTTTATTCATCCCTTGAAAAACTGTAGGAGGTTTGTGAGGAAAGACTTCCCTTTGATAAATCCATGCTGGCTAGGTCCCATTAAACCATGTCTATGTAAATGTTTTGTGATTTTATTCTTTATAACAGTTTCCATGTTTTTTTCCCGCACTAAAGTCAGGCTCACCACACTAATTTCTTGGATCACCCCTGGATCCCTTTTTAAATATCACAGTTACATTGGCCATCTTCCAATCTTCAGGTACAACAGATGATTTTAATGATAGGTTACAAATTAATTGAAATTGGTCTGAAATTTCATTTTTTAGTTCTTTCAGAAGCCTGGGTTGTATGACATTTGGTGAAGGTGATTTACTACTCTTCAGTTTGTCAATCTGGCCTATCACATCTTCCAGGTTCACTATGATTTGGTTCAGTTCATCTGAATCATCACCCTTGAAAACCGTGACCAGAACTGGATTCTCCCCAATATCCTCTTCAGTAAACACTGAAGCAAAGAAATCATTTAATCTTTCTGCAATGGTCTTATCTTCCCTAAGTGCCCCTTAGGGAAGATAAGGTAGCAGTGGCCAGCCTTTGAGCTCCCTTTCCCTCCAAAATAATTATGATTTTACAATGTTAAAACAAAGTCCCACCAGGTGTTTTTCCCATTCCTCCTACCCATGTATGAAAATTATAAGCATCTTCACAGTGCAGAAGCTGACTTGCTCTATTCAAACTGGCAAAGAGCACCAGCAGGACAGTAACATCTGGAATCACTCCTGACTTGTGAAGATACTTACACTAGTGGGCAAGCTTGTGGAGTGAGTGTGTGTATGAGTGAGTAGTCCAGATAGGTAGATGGATATGGAAAAGACTCAGTGGGAATTTATTTTGTTTTTTAAAACTGATATTTATGGCAGGGGTGGGGGCATCTAGTGTCAAGCTTTAGCTATAGATATAAAAACTAGGTACAGATATAGATAGGAGACAGTGTGTAATGGTAGATGGAACCTACTCTGAAAAGAGACCTGTGTTAAGTGGAGTGCAGCAGGAATCTGTTTTGGGACTGGTTCTATTCAATATCTTTGTGAGCAACATTGCAGAAGGAATAAAAGGTATAGTTTGTTTATCTGCAACAGAGTGGATACACCTGAAGGAGTAGAGAGAATGATAAGTGGTTTAAAAAAGCATGAAGAGTGGTTGAAGATTTGGCAGCTGGGATTCAATGACAAGAAGTGGGTATGGGGTGTAGTAATCCCAAAGAGTTGTATATGATGCGGAGTGAAACACTGATGTGCACGGACCAAGAGAGGGGGTAATAATATCTGGCGATCTGAAGACAGTGAAGCAATATGTCAAAGCAATAGCTAAAGCCAGAAGAATGCTAAGCTGCATAAAGAGAGGAATAACCAACAGGAAAAAGGAGGTGATAATGACCTTGTACAGGTCCTTGGTGAAGCCTCACCTAGAATACTGTGTTCAATTCTAGAGACTGTATCTCAAAAGGGACAGAGACTGGATGGAGGTGGTCCAGAGAAGGGAGACCAAAATGTGTGGGGGATCGGTATTGGAAGTCTTATGAGGAGAGGCTGAAGCATAGAAACATATAGAAATGATGGCAGAAGAAGACCAGTCTGCCCAGCAAGTTTTTGCATTTTTTTTCTCTCATACTTATCTGTTACTCTTGGCTCTTAGTAACCTTTTTTTATTCTATTTCCCTTCCACCCCCACCATTAATGTAGAGAGCAGTGTTGGAACTGCATCTAAGTGAAATAGCTTAATTAGTTAGGGGTATTAACCATCGCAATAAGCAAGCTACACCCATGCTTATCTGTTTATCCAGACTATGTAATTCAGTCCTTGTTGGTTGTTGCCTGAATATAGATCCACGTTTCTTCATTTCCCCTGCCTTGAAGCAGAGAACTATGCTGGATATGCGTGAAGTGTCAGACTTTCTCCCCTGCTGTTGAAGCAGAGAGCTATGCTTTATATGCATTGAAAATGAAGTATCAGGCTTATTTGGTTTGGGGTAGTAACTGCCATAACAAACAAGCTACTCCCTGCATTTTTGTGAATGCAAATTCTTATTTCCACATTTCCTCTTGCTGTTGAAGCTTAGAGCAATGTTGGAGTCGCATTAACCATCTGTATGCTTATTGAATAAGGGTATTATCACCAGGTAGTAGCTGTCATTCCCGTGAGCCACCCATTCTTCATTTCACATCCTCTAGACCAGGGGTGGGCAATTCCGGTCCTTGAGGGCTGCAAACCAGTCAGGTTTTCAGGATATCCTTAATGAATATGCACGAGAGAGACCTGCATACACACTGCCTCCGTTGTATGCAAATCTATTTCATGCATATTCATTAGGGGTATCCTGAAAACCCGACTGGTTTGTAGCCCTCGAGGACCGGACTTGCCCACCCCTGCTCTAGACTTTATGGATCCATAGTGTTTATCCCACGCCCCTTTGAAGTCCTTTACAGTTTTGGTCTTCACCACTTCCTCCGGAAAGTCATTTCAGGCATCCACCATCCTCTCTGTGAAGAAATACTTCCTGACATTGGTTCTGAGTCTTCCTCCCTGGAGTTTTAAATCGTGACCCCTGCTTTTGCTGATTTTTTTCCAACGGAAAAGGTTTGTCATTATCTTTGGATCATTAAAACCTTTCAAGTATCTGAAAGTCTGTATCATATCACCTCTGCTCCTCCTTTCCTCCAGGGTGTACATATTTAGATTCTTCAATCTCTCCTCATAAGTCATTCAATGAAGACCCTCCACCTTTTTGGTCGCCCTTCTCTGGACCGCCTCCATCCTGTCTCTGTCTCTTCGGAGATATGGTCTCCAGAACTGAGTGCAGTACTCCAGCTGAGACCTAACCAAGGACCTGTACAAGGTGATCACTTCCCTTTTCTTACTTGATATTCCTCTCTCTATGCAGCCCAGCATTGTTTCGCCGACTTCAGATCGTTAGACACCATCACTCCAAGGTCTCTCTCCTGCTCCGTGCACATCAGCCCTTCACCCCCTCCCATCAAATACAGTTCTTCCGGATTTCCACACCCCATATGCATGACTCTGCACTTCTTGGCATTGAATCTTAGCTGCCATATCTTCGACCACTCTTCCAGCTTCTTTAAATCTCGTCTCATTCTCTCCACTCCTTCCAGTGTGTCCACTCTGTTGCAGATCTTAGTGTCATCCACAAACAAACAAACCTTACCTTCTATTCCGTCCGCTATGTCAGTCCCATAGATATTGAACAGGAACGGTCCCAACACCAATCCTTGTGACACTCCGCTTAACACCGCTCTCTCTTCAGAGTAAGTTCCATTTATCATCACATGGACAGAAGGCAATGTGACAGAAGGACCTAAATATGTATACCCTGGAAGAGAGAACGTGCAGGGGGGATATGATACAGACCTTCAGATACCTGAAAGGTTTTAATGATATACAAATGTTGAACCTTTTCAGTTGGAAAGGAAACAGTAGAACTAGAGGGCACAAAATGAAACTCCTGGGGGGACAATTTGGAGCTAAGAATTATTTCTTTATGGAGAAGATGGTGGATACTTGGAATGCCCTACTGGAGGAGGTCATAAGATGCCATACTGGGTCAGACCAAGGGTCCATCAAGCCCAGCATCCTGTTTCTAACAGTGGCCAATCCAGGCCATAAGAACCTGGCAAGTACCCCAAAACTTAAGACTATTCCATATTACCGATGCTAGTAATAGCAGTGGCTATTTTCTAAGTCAACTTCATTAATAGCAGGTAATAGACTTCTCCTCCAAGAACTTATCCAATCCTTTTTTAAACACAGCTATACTAACTGCACTAACCACATCCTCTGGCAACACATTCCAGAGTTTAATTGTGCGTTGAATGAAAAAGAACTTTCTCCGATTAGTTTTAAATGTGCCCCATGCTAACTTCATGGAGTGCCCCCTAGTCTTTCTATTATCCAAAAGAAAATAGTCAATGAATTCAAAGGGGCATGGGATAAACACTGTGGGTCCCTAAATGCTATGGGGTGGAAATGAAGAAAAGGGTGCATGGAGGTAAGCTGTAAGGAGTAGCAGTTACAGCCCTTAACAGAAGGCTTGAGGATTATTACCATCAATCAATAGCCTTGATTGCAACTGCACCATCGCCCTCTGCTTCATCAGTGGGGGGGGAGGGGGGGGGCCGGATGACTGTATATAGACAACAACCAACATGGGCCCTGACTTTTATGGTCTGTAGTACTGACATGCAGACATAGACAGCTTCTACAGCCAAGCCCCAAAGCCCAGTAAAAATGTTACTGCAGTAATTTATGGGTTTGACAGTTTTGATTGATTGTAACTTTTACTACCCTTATCACAAAGCCTGGGGGCTAATTGCACAGAGTGGCAATTATTACCCTTGAGAGAAACATGGGGATATCCTGCACAGAGCAGCAAACGTTACCATAAGAAGCTTGCAGGGCAGATTGGATGGGCCATGTGGTCCTTTTTCTGCCATCATTACAATGTTACTATGTATATGCAGTATGTAAATACAGACATGTAGATATAGATAGAAACTATTGATCGTATTGATAATATTGCCACTAATAGAGACTTTTTGGGAAATAAATAATATGGAATATGGCAACCCAAGATCTAGTTCAAATAGTAGACATGGCTCAGTAAAATGGGAATGCTACCTGATTATGACAATATGCTTTTCAGATGCCACATAAAGGACATGAAGGAAATAAACATATTTCACCTTTGCTCCCAATTACATGTTCAACCCAAATTATTTCTGTTATTAAAATCATAGTTTACTATTCGTGTAAGCTGCAACTTTAAGAGGACCTCCCATATTCATCAGTCTACTTGATTCTGTAAAGTCTAGGCTTTGCATAAGATTAGAGAAATGCCTGAAGGACATCTTGAGCTATAACCCACATACCCTCATGTGAATTATTATTTGAGAAAAAAAATCAGTTCTTTTCATCTTATTATTGCCTGCATAATTAATGCATGCCGTATACTAGTAAGAATAATGTCATGTAATTAATTTTTAGAATTAATCCTCCTTTATTATGCTTCTTGGTCTGTGCTCACATTTGGAGCAGTGAACAAAAAAATTCTCTTATCTAATTAGAACATGACTGGTTTCATTGTCTAACCGAGCCCATCAATATTGTATATTACCATTTCTTTAATCATCTCACATTGTATTATTATAACCTTTTTTTGTTTTAGTCAGGGCTGAAAGGACTCAAGATTTCAGAACTTCATGAGCTGCCCCTTGTCTTCTTATCAGTAACTTCTCACCACAGTTTGGATATGTGCGATATTAATTTGTTTTCTGTGGCATGTTTTTGTCTTCCATGATTACCCAGTTTGTTTACAAAAAAGTTCCAATTAACATCTGAATAAGAAGCTGGAGAGCAGACAGATTGAGAATCCTTATACTGCTAATTTGGCAGGCCTTCTGTTTCTCCATAGCCTTTTCCTTGCCTTTCATCAAATTGCTCTTATCACAACTTGCATAAAAGAATGCGTTTTGCATTGCGTTGGTACGCGACGAACATTGCTTTACTTTTTTTTCCCTTTTAGCTATGGTAATTGGACTCAAAGGAACAATTTAGCTTTATAATAACAGATGCTGAATTAATTATGTTTGAAGAGGAAAAAAATAGCAATGCTACTGGTATTTTCCTTGGATTTTTCTTCCGCTATAAGGCAGTCATTTTGTAAAACTGTCCATAAGTTAGCTGGCAAATATGAACATAAGTTACACCAATTTGCAAAGCGGACATATTATGCACATAAATCCGTTTTGAAAATTATCTGGCAAAACTACATGCACATAATTCCACCTGTCATTTGATTCATGTAGCTTTGCTATGACAATATACATGGATAGTTTTTAAAATCAAAAAGTGTGCATGTGATTCCCAACGCTGTCCAGACTCCTCCCCCTGGAGCATCTGTTCCCTATGGGGAAGATTTTCAAGGATTTACGCGCGCAGGGGCCTGGCGGTGCGCGTAAAGCCCTGGGACGCATGTATGTCCGCAGCTTTTCTGAATGGGTGGGTAGGGTGTGGGTCGGGGGCAGGACTGGGGCGGGGCAGATGGTCTTGGGCGTGGCAGTCTGGGACGGTCCAGGAGGCATGGCCAAGGACTCGGAAACAGCGGCCGGTGCACGTAACTTCCAAAACAAAGGTACAGGGGGTTTCTTTAGGGCTGGGGGCAGGACAGGGAGGGGAAGGAAGGGGAAGGTGGGGGGGAGGAAAGTTCTCTCTGAGGCCACTCCTATTTCGGAGCGGCCTTGGAGGGAACGTGGAAAGACAGCGGGGCTCCCCGAGGGCTCGGCGCGCGCAATTTGCACTAGTGTGCACCCACTTGCGTGCAAGTTATAAATAGGGTGTACATGTACGTGTGCCAGGCAGCGCGTGCACCTTTTTAAATCTAGCCCAACGTGTTTTCATGAAAAATACACTCAAGAACTGATTGAAACATATGGAGGTAACAGAATAACTTATTCCAGCTGTGACAAAATAGAGGTATCTGAAAGTGGCCAAAAATGCCAGGATAGTAGTAACCTTTAGGTGCATTGGCAAGGTGTGGCCCCTGTGGAGGTAAGGGCGCAGGTCTTGCTCTAACTGCTGGCCTAGATACAGTAAGGTTTTATTTCTGAATCCAAATCTGCATAAGATTTGCTCCTCTGACAGATTCAAAAACTGTGCCTTAATCTTGTACACGTTTTTAACTGGTACCTCCTCCTCTCTCCCTCCTCAATCACTGTGCCATGAGTATCCATAAGCTTATTAAGTCTTTTGAAATTAGATTCCCCATCACTCACCCCACCCCCAGTAGGGCCCAATGTGTCCTAGTCACACTCACTCTCTCCCCAAGTATGGCCCTCACATTAGCTCTCTTAGCAATGACGTGCCATTAAGTGAAAGATTCCCCCAGAGTTCTGCATGGGACTCGTGACTAAGTTTTTCCTTATAACATACAACATTCTGGGCAAAGGAAGGGTTTGCCAGTTACCCTCCCCATCTCCTCTGCCTCCCCTCCTAGCCTGATACCATGAACACTTATCAGGAGCCCACCCTACATCTGACTGAAAAAGACTATGGAAGTTTGAACTTGGCACATAAAATAGCTGTAATAAATCTATTGATGCATTGTTGATGACATTCGTGCATAACCAATTTATAAAATAGTAACTTATGCATGCATATGCAAAGCACACCCTTACACACTCTAATATGCCCTCTTTTTCTGAGCATACATTTATTTGCAAAAAGTGAATATATACACATATGTGACTCATTTGAAAAATATGACTTAAACACAAAAGCTTCACGTACACAAATGTAAACCATTTTACTCACATAACGCTTAAAATTCTCACCACAGTGTGCATGTGAATAATGTTATAGGGATCTTCATTTGAAATAAATGGGTAAAAAACAACATAGAAGAAGAAATAGAATAAATATTAAACAAATATTTCAGTTTGGTGTTCACTAAATAAGATCCTAGAGATGGTCCATTGCTGGTTGACAAGACCATGGATGGAAAAGGGGTAGCTGCAACCCCATTTACAGAAGAGAATGTCTGGGAGGAGCTAGGAAAACTGAAAGTGGACAAGACCATGGGACTGGATATTGTACATCACAGGATTTTAACTTTACCAAGAAGTAGAGTCACAAGATTATTCTATCTATCTGATGACTTATTATTTATTGCTGCTAATCAAACACATGAGAGAAGTGTAAATTTTATTTCTTCATTTAGCCAAACTATTAATAAAGAAGTTGGAATACACAGTTCCTCTGCTGTGTGTTTATCGGATGCTGAGATTGTACAAATATTGATTCAGTGAAATAAGGATGGAGGCAGGGTTAATTGCGAAAAAGCAGGGTATTTGGTTTGTTCCCACATATTGGAACTCTTAAACGCAGATGTAAGCTGTCCGGAATGGAGAAGGAGTTGTACAGAGACTTGGAGCAGTGGTGCAGAAAGGGTCAGTCTCTACTTTTCTTTCTATCTGCCCCTGGGTGCCAAGTAAATGATCCGTCCCACCCAGGGGTTACATCAGGTCTCCCGCAGCTCCTCCCTCTGGTAGCTACTGCACGGGTCGTGCAAACATCTCAATTTGCAGCTGTCTTGTATCCAAATTGGGCATAGAGGTAACAATAACTTTGCTTTTGCCTTCCTTTTCATGTGAGGCATTTGAAAGAAAAATTTCAGGCAATAAGGCAATAAGTAAGAATTTTGCGGACGGAGGTTGTGTGCGTCCATTCTAATCGGCAGCCATCTTGGACTCCCATTTTTGCTATTTAGAACATTGGTCTGGTCTCCTATTTTCATTATCACTCAGATTTTATCAGATGGTTACAGTGTAGTTATCAACCTAGATTGGGGAAGAAGAAGGGGGCAATCATTTTCAAAAATTTCTATCATTTTAGTTAGCTTTGCCATCAGCTTTGCCATTGGCCACTGTTGGTAAGATCTGGAGATGATGAAGGGTTAGTTTATCAAATCCATTAAATGCCTCCAATGAAAGATGAGGAATTGGTTGTTTTTATTGCTAACATTGCTTTTGATTCACCTCATTTGTTAATGGCAGGGAATTTTAATTGGCATTTTGAAAATAAGGATCAAATGGCAAAAGGTACAGCAAGTTTGTTGGTGCTGGTGCAAAAACCTTTTCCCTTACCCATGTAGCTGGTTATACCAGTGATTTGTTGTTACCTGTAGGCATACATGAGAATAAGAAGATGGTGACGGAAGTAGAGGATGTAGTCATGATTTGGTCAGATTGTGTTATGATCAAGTTTAGAATGATATGTGTAAATGGAAATCAATTAAAAATAGGGGTAAAATAGACCCTTAAGTCTCTTATGAGACAGTTGAGAAGATTCTGACCCAGAAAGATGAGGTGTTGAGGATAGAAACACAGATAGAAAACAAAGCTTTTGATATTGTGGCTCCATTACAATAAGGAGAAGTGAGTGAAAATATTCTTACCTCTAGTTTTCTGATAATTAAGCCAGGTAAAATAGGCTAGTCACCACCTGGAAAGAAAGTGGAGACTTACAAAATTTTATGAACTTGCACTGAGTGGAGCTGTAGTTTTAAAAATTACAGAAAGGTGGTAAATGAAGCCAAACAGATCCCATAAACTGGGTGTAATTTGAGGCTAAAAGTTATTTGAAACAATTGTTTCAGATAGTTAAATAACTTTCCACCTTAGTCAACAAGTATGGAGGTCTGAAGTTCCAGATAGTGAAAGAATGGTGGACTTCTTTCAGAAAAACAAGTTAGATGATCTGAAAGCAGCAAAGCAATGTGTTAAGGTGAGGGCTGGGCCAGAAGAAGGCTTGTCTGCATTGAAAGTGGCATAACCGGCAGGAAAATGCAGGTAATATTGCCTCTGTACTGGTCATTGCTGAGGCTTCATCTGGAGAACTATGTTCAGTTCTGGAGACTATATCTTGAAAAAGATAGAGACAGGATCAAAGTGGTCCAAAGAAAGGCAACCAAAATGGAGTTATGGTCTGCATCAAAAGCCATATGAGATGAGACTGAAGGACTAAATATGTACACCTTAGAGGAGTGAAGGGACAGAGGGGATGTGATACAGACATTCAGATATTGGAAGGGTATAAATGATGCATGGGAACTGAACCTTTTACAATGGAAGGAAAGCTGGAGAACTAGAGGTCATAATATGAAGCTCCAAGAGGGTAGACTCAGGAACAACATCAGGCAATGTTTCTTCATGGAAAAAGTGGTAGATGCATGTAATGCCCTCCCACGATAGAGGTAGCTAAGATGAGAACTGTAATGGAATTCTGAAGAGCTTGTGATAAACAGAGAGGATCCCTAATAGCTAAAGGTTAGAAATATACATATACATGGTTACTGAAATATACATATACATGGTTACTGTGACTCCAACATCACTCTAAGCTTCAACAGCAAGAGGAAATATGGAAAAAAGGATTTGCACTCACAAAGAGGGGAGTAGCTGGCTTGTTACGGCGGTTACTACCCCAAACCAAATAAGCCTGATACTTCACTTTCAATGCATATCCAGCATAGTTCTCTGCTTCAACGGCAGGGCTGAAGAATAACTGATACTTCACACATCCAGCAGAGCTCTCTACTTCAACGGCAGGGGAGAAGAAAAAAGGGTTCGCACTCACAAAGTGGGGAGTAGCTGGCTTGTTACGGCGGTTACTACCCCAAACCAAATGTGCCTGATACTTCACTTTCGATGCATATCCAGCATGGCTCTCTGCTTCAACGGCATGGGAGAAAGACTGATACATCACGCATTTCCAGCATAGCTCTCTGCTTCAACGGCAGGGGAAAAGAAAAACAACCAATAAGGGCTGTATAACATAGTCTGGGTAAAACAAATAAGCATGGGTGTAGCTTGCTTATTGCGGTGGTTACTACCCCTAACTAATCAAGCTAGACATTTCACTTGGATGCAGCTCCATCACTGCTCTCTACATTAATGGTGGGGGTGGAAGGGAAATAGAACCAAGAGCTAAGAGAAACAGATAAGTATGAGAGAAAAAATGTGTGAGGCTTGCTGGGCAGACTGGATGGGCCGTTTGGTCTTTTCTGCCGTCATTTCTATGTTTCTATGTTTCTATGAAATGAAGATAAGGGGTAACCTGCATTGGGGTAACCTGAATGAAGCGGCATTTACTGCCCTTAACAGAAGGCATATGTATGTGCATTAGTTTAACATGAAATAGAAAAATGAAATGAATAGGGGCAAATTTGTTTCTTTCATGGCAGAAATCTATTCATTTCATTTGTTTGAAATTCAATGATTTGTATAAGTCTTTGTAGTCAATGGACTCATATAAATAATCATAGAAAGAGCGATAGGTGTAAGTTAGAAATTGATACAAAGTTTAGAGCAGGCAGTCAGGAGACCTGGGTAGGATGGACAAGCTGTCAAGAGACAACAGAGATAATGTATCCCAGCGAAGCAATTTGCCAATCGAACCTATCGCAGTGAACCAGGCACAATGACGCTGATCTTGAAGACTGAACATGTCAGAGTTTGCTGTGCATGCATCCTGAAGACACTGTCTGGAAGTGTCTGCTATTTGAGCTCTCTCTGAGTACAAGGTTTCCTTTTCCCAGTCAACGTTTTTGCTGCTGCCCATTTTACAGTCAGTCACACAAAAGTGGAAAGCAGTGAGGCAACGCTGCACCTGAAGTTCTGTGATTCAGATCAGACTTACATTGCTTGCTGTTAGCTGGCATTGATTTTGTCTTTGCCTGGGCAGTGGGCACAAGGGGAGCGCTGAGGGCAGGGTAGAGACTGAATTATAACAGGCTGTGTTGTGAACCTGTCAGTGCTAGAGAACAAGTGCCAGCAGTGTGACACTCAATGCTGCAGTGTCTTTGTGTTGCCCGCACATACATATCAGCATGGCACTGGCACAGTCAGTGGGCATTATGATACCACTGCAAAAATATTAAATCATTTTAATCCTCACATCCCAGTGACAGAATCAATCATGTCAGGGATAGAGAAAGGCAAGGCAGCAAGAACCCAAAAAGTAGTGCAGAATTAGTATACTATTGCCACTTTGGGTGCCAGTTTGCCATTTGATATGACATCAAGGGTTCATGTCACTGTTGCTGGTGCTCTCTTTTGAACCCTTGAGGTGTTCTTCCCACACATGCTTTCTTCTTGTTTTTTTTATACTAGAGTATTTTGTCCTCAGAAGAAAAATTTGAAAAAAGTCAATAAAAGAAACTGGTTTCACTACCAGGGCACAGTGGCACTTCTAACTTCCATAGTCCTTTCTTTTCTCCTAAAATCTCATTCTGGTTCTCCTACCCCATTGAGAATGATTGACTATACCGGGGTGGTTTTTTGTCCAAAAAAGCCCTCATTCTGAAGGACAAAATAGAGGCATAAGTAAAACAAAAAAAAAAAAATGCCCAACCCTAACCATTTTCATGTTATTGAATGTGATAACAGAGTAGTGTTAGAGATTTCATGCCAAACCAGAAAATCAAGAGATGGAACAGCCTAGGATCAGCTAAATAATATGGGAAAAAAAAAGCAGATCTCACCACTTTCCAGGAAAATGCTACAATCATTAGAGAAATGATTTTTAGGTGCTGAATGTGATGATTTTTTCATTTGGTACACCCATTTCACAACAAAATCCAAACCACTCTGAAATTTGCAGGTATTTGTGTCACTCAACCTTGCTTCCATGCTTAGACCTTTAACCTTTTATTTTCTTTGCCACTGTGCCTTGGTGTCATACCCGAGACCTTATATCTTCCTTTCTTCCTAAAATCTCAGTCTGGTTCTCCTTTGAGAATGATTGATTATACTGGGGTGATTTTGTCCAAAAATGTCCTCTTTCTGAAGGACAAAATAGAGGCACAAATCAAAAAATGCTCAAGAGTGAGAGATGTCATACAAAACCAGAAAATGAAGAGATGGCACAGCCTGAAGTCAGCTAAATAATATGGGAAATGTTTTTGGGGTTTTTTTTTAAAGTAGGCCTCACTACTTTCCAGGAAAACTTCACCACAACATTAGAGAAACCATTGCCATGTACTGAATGTGATTTAATTTTCATTTGGAAAGCCCATTCTATGAGAAAATCTAAATCCCACCCTGCACTTTGGAGGTCATTATGCCATGCAGCCTTACTTCCATGTCCATATTTACAAGAGTTCTCTTTGTCATACTGCCTTGATGTCTGACCCCCAGACCTAATACCTTGCCAGTCAGAAGGGGAGGGGGAAATGGCTGTTTTGCATTTCTCATGGTGCTTCAATCCACTCTTTGTGCTTCTTGGTGACTTTATCAGTGTCTGCCTTGCAGGTTTCTCTGATACCTTTTCTGTTTTGTTCACCCTTCATGCTGCCTTACGTTACTATCCAGTCTCATTAGTCTTTTTAGATTCCTTGGAGTTCTTTTCACCTTCTTTTGATTTTTTTCCAGCAAGACAATTGATTTGAAAACCCCTATTCTGGAGTCCATTATAGGCTAGAAATTACCTGCAAATGCTTTCTCCAGTGACTTTAATGGCAAACAAAAATTAATCAAACTAAAAAACTTTTTTTTTTTCATTTTGAAACTAAAGAAATTAATTAGGGTCTCCATGAAACAAAATTTCAAATGAAACAAAATTTTTCTTGCTGCTCAACCCTAGAAGGCATGGGGGTAACCTGAATGGAGCAGCAGTTACTATACTTAACAGAATAAAAATAAATAAATTAAAAGAATAAATAAATAATAATTGCTGGGTAGACTGGATGGATCACTTGTGTCTCTTTCTGCCATCATTTACTATGTTACTATGTAAAATGCCATACATATTCAAGAATTGTTAGTGCTAAGGGTTGACTGTGGTAGCCTGGAAGAAATTGTTATTATAAAGGATGTAGGGATAGTTAAGGAGCAACTGGATTCAATTTCTGAAGTAATAAAATGCTTTTTATTAATATGTAAAAAGTCCAGGTCTTTGGACATCCATTCAAGTTGTCTGTTGAGAGATTTACCATCTTTGGCAGTTATTCTATTAGTAGAGTTAATTAATTTGTCTTTTGCTCAAGGTTATTATCCGGGCCTATTAAAAAGGATTTTTCTGAGGTCTTAATTGAAAAACACAAAGCTGGATGTCTCTCAATGTAGTTAGTTATCAGCCAATTTCAAATCTGTTCACTTTGGCTAAGTTAATTGAATCTTTTATCACACATCAGGTAAAAAATTATCTGGAGTAATTTGGATGCTTGGAACCAGCGCAGTCCAGCTTTAGACTCAAGTTCAGTATCAGAAGAATGCTATTGGCTCTAACTGAATGACATGCAGCTAATGAATAAAGAAGGGAGCAGATTAATTGTCCTTTTTGACCTCATGGCCACATTTATAGGGTCATTCATCAAAATGCGTTATGGCGTTAATGCACACGATAATGCATTTAATGCATGTGTTAACACCATAACGCATGAATAATTATGCATGGCACGATTGCCCATTTTTTGGAGGGGAGGGGTGGAGGAGGATTTGGGCAGGATATTAGTAAAATGAGGGGCAATATTGCATGGTTTTAACTGTATCTGGCATTAGGCTGTGCGATATGCCCGAAATGGCCATAACACAATTCATGATAAATGTTTTGAATTGCATTTTTGGATTGAGAGAGAGAGAGAGAGAGAAACTCTGGGGAGGGTCTTACTCTGTGCAACTATTTATATCTCTATAGAAGGGCCATCTAATAGGTGGAGGTGAGGTGGTGTTGGTGGTTTAGGAGCCAGTTTCGCACCGTCTTGATGGTACCCTGTTATAGAGTCCATCAAGCTAGGGTGAGAGAACATAGTAGTTGCAATGGAGAAGGTACAGAGAAGGGCAACCAAAATGATAAGGGGAATGGAACAGCTCCCCTATGAGGAAAGACTAAATAGGTTATGACTTTTCAGCTTGGAGAAGAGACGGCTGAGGGGGGATATGATAGAGGTGTTTAAAATCATGAGAGGTCTCGAACGGGTAGATGTGAATCGGTTATTTACTCTTTCAGATAATAGAAAGACTAGGGGACATGCCATGAAGTTAGCATGTAGCACATTTAAAACTAATCGGAGAAAGTTCTTTTTCACTCAACGCACAATTAAACTCTGGAATTTGTTGCCAGAGGATGTGGTTAGTGCAGTTAGTATAGCTGTGTTTAAAAAAGGATTGGATAAGTTCTTGGAGGAGAAGTCCATTACCTGCTATTAATTAAGTTGACTTAGAAAATAGCCACTGCTATTACTAGCAACAGTAACATGGAATAGACTTAGTTTTTGGGTACTTGCCAGGTTCTTATGGCCTGGATTGGCAGCCACTGTTGGAAACAGGATGCTGGGCTTGATGGACCCTTGGTCTGACCCAGTATGGCAATTTCTTATGTTCTTAGTAGAAATTTCATCTTTGTAAGACTTTCCTCATTCCAAATGATGTCAAATCTTCACCAAGGTGTACTGTGTTGTTCATACGTCTCATTCTACATGCAAAACTGGCCCCTAAATCCTAAACCACCACCATCTCACCTCGATCTATTAGATGGTCCTCCTATAAATACTTCACTACTATGATGGCCTTGTAGATAGTCTCTCTCTCTCTCTATCCCTGCAAGATGTGAAAAATTGGGATTATTGCAGGGTGTGCTAAGTTTACCATGCAATATATTTTGATGAATCTAGGGGTAAATTTGGTGGGTCACCTAGCACTGTTAGAGAGACTAGAAATGAGTAGGGAAACAGGCACACTTTTTGCTTCATTTAGATGATTTCTCAGAGACAGAGAGATGAGCATTCATTTGAAAGAAATGGGTAAAGCAAATTATCCCATATATGTTTCATTTGTGGCCCCCTGAAATGAGCAGGCTAGTCTCACAAATGAAACAAATAATCTTTGTTCATTTGTATCCCATTCATTTCTATGGCCCACTGAAGTCTTTAGCTGTGTACTGCTTTGAAAAAACAAAACCCGGTAACTAGAGCAACCAGCCCATGCTTGTGTGAGCTAATAACCTTGTCAGAGCCTTGTCAGAGCCAAGGCAGGACAAGTTGGCAAGGAAACTAGTCAAGGGACAAATCAGAGTGCAGCATCATTTTAAATAGCTATAGGTGCTATCTAGATCAAGTAACGCTGATGTTCTCTCATTGTAAAGTCTGAGCATGTCCAAGAAGTTCTATATTTCCACTCTAGCTCTTTGAGGATAAGAACATGCTGCTAAATGCTTTCACAGTTTAAAAAAAAACCTTATAAACTTTGTGCATTGGCACTGGTAGCTTCTGCTCTTCTCTGTGCTACAGTTGTCTCATACACTCACTATACCAGAAGGAGAGGCTGTGCACTGCTGATGATTTTGATTTTTCTCTTCGCTGGGGAGGGTCAAGGTGGGAGACAATGTGGAAATTGCAGTTTTATCAGTGCAAGTGATTTTGTTTGTCTCTATCTGTCAGTAAAATAATTGAAATGTAAGGATATTGTTTAGATTGGACTAAGGCCGTTTGGTTTAAATTAAAGGAAACACTGAAATTCTATGGTTAGGTTGATCATTGATCTGAGTGTGTGTTTCCTGTTTGATTCTTCTCTATAACTGGAGAATCAGGTTAGGACATTAATCAATAAGGCATCAATTAGATTGACGCTGATTAACCAACCTCAACCTATGCTTTGCCTCATGGATTTCAAAACGTAGAAGATGATGTAGTCAATGGTGTTGAGCCACTTAGATTACTACAATAACATAAATATTGGTCTCCCTAAGAAAATTCTAGGGAAATAATAGATTGTGCACAATTCAGTGACATGCTCAATCATAGGCAAAAGTCACTGGAAAATCTTTTTCTGTGTAAAATGGCACTGGTCAGACCCTGATTGGTGCCATTTTGTACGGCAAAGATTTACAATGGCACCAGCACAATTTGCAATACTGGCAGCTATGGGGCAGGGGTGACAGGCGCTCCTACCCCATGAATAATCTTTCTATAAGAGGGTAAAAGGGTAGGGGGCATGGTGCTGAGGAGGAGCCGAGAAAGTTCCAGAAATGGAGAGTATTTTTGACTGCAGTGTGGACCATTTTTGCTTTGCTTTTTCTTTTATTTTTGTTTGTTTCAAGTAAATAAAAAGAAGCAAAACAAAATAAAACCCTACCTAATACCTACCTAATACCTTCTCAAAGATTTAAGAAATTATTAATGTCTTAGTTGTATATTAAATTTGTCAGCTTACAAGAAAGATTATCTCTTATATCCTAACATGTAGAGCTTCTCTAAAATGTTTCTTTTTGCTTTTATTAAGTGCAGACCCACATAGACAAGGAAAAGAGGAAATTAAGTACTTGGAATAAGAGAGGTGTTTATTTACCCATTGAATTTATATTTGAAAAAATAAATACCAGCATAGGACAAGATTTTCTTCTGCTTATTTCCACATAGATTAATATTTAGGGATGTCATTTTCCTTCTCCCTGTTCTATGGCACTCCATTAGTATAGCCTTCTGAACAAAAATGTCATCTCCTCTTTTATTTTGTCAGGGAAATGTTTCATAGACAGGAGAATCAGGCCTTAATTGGAGAGTAGGTTACATAAATGCAGTTCTGTTTGTGCTGCCTATTCTGTTGCATATACCAGGCTAGAACTGTACAGAATTCTCAAAGCATACGCTGCAGCCATTAACATTTACAGGGAAATGTGTTCATGAAAGCTGTTAGTCAAGAGGGAGTTAAAAGAAGCAAAGCTTTTCAAAAAACATATTGTAGCAATCAAGAATAGGCCTGAAAATGATTGATGTGCTATACCAAAAGTTAGCCTCTATTTCCATGACTATGAATGAAATATAGGTGAATACATCGAAATATTCAAGTTTTGAAACATCTCCTTCTGGTATCTGAATATAGCTTGGCAAGTATAGTTTCCTGAGATATGTGGGTACAAAAGAACCAGGAGGAAATAATGGTGGAATGAATCTGAGAGAGAAAAGCTTGTAATGGAAGACAGGTACAGAAAGTTCAGCTGTCTAAACCCATCCTATCAGACAGTTACCTTGCCTATTGAGGATCTAATAGATTTCAATCATCTCCCTTATTAATATCACCCCATGTGCATACATTTGTTTAAAATATAATAGTATTCCAAACCAAAAATGGCCATTTTTGGTTTCATTTTGTTCAATACAAAACAAATTGAAATGGCCCCCAACTTCCCCCAACTTTTCATGTCTATTTTTTTCAGAAAATGGTGTGCACTATTTGCAAATAAGGCACACTATTTTCTGAAACATAATTTTAAATATAAAGAGCCCCTTCTCCATACTGAAATTCAGATAATAGCCCCAAAATGAAACAAAAATGTCAGTTGTGCAGATCCCTAAGGTATACTTAAATTTTTTCATTGTTTTAGTTACTACCGTTTCTACTGGCAAGGTTAGCCTATACATCAAGCTATCATCTCAGGAAAGTTATAGTTTGTAACAGTGCTTTCTTCCTTTCAACTCCAGATTACAAATCTTTATAACAGACGTGTTTTTCAGACAAGATTTTAGGGTGTTAATGAAAAGGACTGCTGGATGTAGGAAGAAAGAGGCCAAGATTCAAAAAGCCAGTGAGTACACAATTTAACTGGCTATAATTAGCCGGATATCTTGTCTGAACATGTAGCTTGATAACTTAAATACCTAACTGGCTATCTTTTAATATAACTGGTTCAATTTTAAAGTTACCTGGCCCCATGCAGCCAGATAACTTGCCATTTAACCAAATATATTTAAAAGACATCCAGTTAAGTGTCATCAAATGGAAAGGCAAAATGTCTCCATAATTTGAAGCCTTTAAACCCAATCCTGTAAGCCCCTACCCCAGAACAATCGACAATAATTGGGGTCACCCAACCCACCTCCCGCTCTCCCAATCCTTCAATTTTAAAATAAATAATGTAGTGGGGACTCCCTCTTCCTTCCCCCTTGTTGGCACATCATAGATAATCATCTCTTTCCCCTCTCTCCACCCATGTGGAACCTCTATCTGATACCCCAGACTCCCCAGAAATCCCCGGGATCCCTCCCCCCCCACACATCCCCAAAATATCAACTGGGAGCGGTATTTTCTTATCCACTCCAGGCACTTCCATTTTTGCACTGAAAGCAATGCTGGAAGTCTAGGATAAACGATATTGCCCTTTGCTTCCAATACTGCTGCCACAGCAATTCTGGAAATGCAGGAAAGAGATTTACCACTTCTGCCGGGATTTTGGAGATGTGGTGATTAGAGGGTGTGAAGGTGTCCATAGGGTGGCAATCCAGGAAGCAGCCTTCTTTATTCCTTTATTTAATCTATTATTTGATAGCTAACCATACAGTTCCTTGAGACAGTAGCATTCCATTCATGTACAGCTGGCATTTCAGTGTAGAGTGGCCTAAAACTTCATAGAACAACAGGGTTGCCAACTGTCTCCGGATTTTCAGGACAAGTTGGTCCAGTCCTAGTTTTACTCCTCTGCATGCAAATACTTAGTCTTGATTTTCAGAGGGAGTGCAATAGAATAAGTCCCAGAATGCAATGGAGTATAACCAGATCAACCTGTCCTAAAAATCTGGAGCTGGTTGGCAACCTATACAACAATATAAAGTTCCCTTTAAAGTTTTAGCTGGGTATAAGCGGAAATTGGCTAAGTTAGCCAGAAAGCTTAGGCCTACCTCGGAATGCCACCTAGAAATTTATCTTTTTTATCTGGTTAAATTTTAGCAGGGTAATGACTAATATGGCTAAAATTTAGCTGATAAGTGCTCTAATATTCAAAATATTTCTATCTAGCCAGAATGTTTGAGTTATCTGGCTAGATGGCTTAAAATATTGACCCCCCAAATGTTTTGCAAGGATGAGAGAAAGTAGATTAGGAAATAAAGGAAACAAGGATAAGAGGTAAAGTATAATAGAGAGAAAGGCTGAGTGATGTCAACAGATGAATGAATGCAGAAAGAATTAGATACAGAGTAGAATGAAGCACTGGATGCCTCACAAGAAAGAGATAGTATTTCAGAATGAGGGAAGTGCTGTAAACTGAATAAGGGGGACAATGGGCAATTTTAGTTCTGGGTACAATGTTTGGATAAGCTTGCAAACAACATGTGTTAACCACATTTATTAACCTTAGGAATGTTTTTTGCTGTTTTTTTTTAACTTTGCCATCTGAAACCTGTCAATATGATTAATGCAACCAGAAATAATTGTGCCTGAGGTTTATTGGGTCATGGGCTTTGCTAAGGAAACACATACAATCTTTCCTGTAAAACATAAAACCATAATCACTATTGACATGACTTTCATGGCTAGAAAATCAACAAAAAACCATTTTTTAAGGACATTAAGAGAAACCATCTAAAGAGTTCAAAAGAAAAGAGCTGTTTCTAACACAAAATTCAAAACTTTTCCAAAAATCAAAAAACGATAATAAAGAACTTACGTTTGAATATTTTGTATATAATAGTCACTTGTGGCCTAATGTTTTTTTCTTGAATTTTCAGGGGTAGATTTTCAAAACAGCGAGCAAGCGTACATGTGCATGCACTACCCAGAGCACAGACATGTACACCCGATTTTATAACTTGCGTGCGCAAGTTATAAAATTGGGGGTCAGCACGCACAAGGGGGCGCACAATTGTGCACCTTGTGCGTGCCGAGCCGCGTCGCCTTCCCCCGTTTTGAAAATCAGAGCAGCCTTGAAGGGAATTTCCCTACCCCTCCATCCAACCTTCCCTTCTCTTCCTCTACCTCCCCCACCCTTTTCCTCCTACCTTTTTTGTTTTTTTTCTTTTATTTCCAAACTTACTTCAGAAGTTGCGCGCCAGCCGACTGCTGGCACGCGATCCCCGGCACAGCGGCAAATGGCCGCTGTGTTGGAGGCCTCTGGCCCCGCCCACGCCCCACCCCTGGACCTCCCTGGCCCACCCCTTTTTGCAAGCCCCGGGACTTACGTGCGTCGCTGCGCCTTTTTAAAATAGGCCCGGTGCACGTAGGTCTGGATTTATGCACCGTAACGTGCATAAAGGAGTCAATTTAAACAAACCTCCCACCCTCCTGACTCCCCCAAGACTTACCAAAACTCCCTGGTTGTCCAGCAGGGGGTCTGGGAGTCATCCCCTGCACTCACATCCTCGGCTGCCGGTTTCAAAATGGCGCCGATAGCCTTTGACCTACTATGTCACATGGGCTACTGGTGCCATTGGTCAGCCCCTGTCACATGGCCATTGGCACCATCTTGTGCTCCTACCATGTGACAGGGGCTGACCAATGGCACCCTGTGACATAGTAAGGGCAAAGGCTATCGGCGCCATTTTGATTACTGGCAGCCGATGACCCGAGTGCAGGAGATCACTCCCGGACCCTCGCTGGACCACCAGGGACTTTTTGCAAGTCTTGGGGGACCCTCCTGACCCCCACAAGACTTGCCAAAATTCCAGCAGGAGTCTGGGAGCAACCTCCTACACTCTGACCGACGGCTGCCAGTATTCAAAATGGCGTCGATAGCCTTTGCCCTCACTATGTCCACAGGGCTGACCATTTTGAATACTGGCAGCTGATAAGGCCTTGCCCTCACAAGGGCCGACGGTCAGCCTCTGTGACATAGTGAGGGCAAAGGCTATCTGCGCCATTTTGAATACTGGCAACTGACAGTCCGAGTGCAGGAGGTTGTTCCCGGACCCCCGCTGGACTTTTGGCAAGTCTTGTGGGGGTCAGGAGGGTCTCCAAAGACTTGCCAAAAGTCCCTGGTGGTCCAACGGGGGTCCGGGAGTGATCTCCTGCACTCGGGCCATCGGCTGCCAATAATCAAAATGGCGCTGATAGCCTTTGCCCTTACTATGTCACAGGGGCTACCGGTGCCATTGGTCAGCCCCTGTCACATGGTAGGAGCACAAGATGGCGCCGATGGCCATGTGACAGGGGCTGACCAATGGCACTGGTAGCCCCTGTGACATAGTAGGTCAAAGGCTATCGGCACCATTTTGAAACCGGCAACCGAGGGTGTGAGTGCAGGGGATGGCTCCCGGAACCCCCGCTGGACAACCAGGGATTTTTGGTAAGTCCTGGGGGGGTCAGGAGGGTGAGGGATTATAGTTAATTTAATTTTAGTGGGGAAACGAATAGGAATTAACGTATAAACGTATCGGGGGCCCCCTTGCCGAATGCAACGTATCTGCTCCCCAACGAATACAAATCCCGAATGCAACATATGGCATCCCTCTGCACATCCCTACTAATTTATGTTTCAATTTTTCTTGCATTATTTTCACATGATTTATTTAAAACACAATACAGTGTTCACTCTTTTAGCAAGGACATGAATCAGCAGCAGACTGATCTGAGCATCCAAGTAAAAAAAAACAAACCCAAAAAACTGAATTTATGTCCAATGTTTCCTTAAGAAATAACGAAGGGTTCACTAGGTCAGAGATGTCCCAAAGTGGCACCTCATGACAATGAATTATAAAAGTAGAAATTCAATGCAAGCAATAATCATGCTGCTCTACAATAAGATGAACTCTTATAAGCATGCTATAAAATAGATTTATGCATAAAAATTAATCTTTTGCTTTTAAACTTCTTACCAGGGTGGATATCTTAATAAATTTCATTCTTGCTCAGCAGCACATTAAGGAGCCTAGGTAATAAAGCTTAAATTGCACGTAAAGGGTCATTTGTGTATGCTAAAAGTAGCATGCTGTGCAGTCCCTCAATTCACTAGTGACATCATGCTCAAATTAGCATGCCTTTGCATTAAAATAAGGAGCATCATATGCAAATGAGGCTTTACTGAGCCCAAAGGAAATGGACTGGTATTACCACCATACCTGCTATATTATATGAGCTCAATAAAGCCTAAAACTTGAGGCCTAGGAGTTATGTTTTTATTGATTTCACTGCAGTCTGAAATGCCCTTGCTAATCAGTCCTTTCATTTTAGTCCAGTTAGTATGGATGATTTCCTCTCTCACTGAACTCACCAAACTAAAAATGGCCCTCTCTGAATTCTCCAGCACTATTCCTACCCCAAGAGAGGTATATGCCCATCTCTAAGAGGCATCTACCCTTCCACTCAGATCAGCAAATCCTCCTCCTCTTAAGAGACAGCCCCCAAAACTCCCACATACACATAGTCTCACCCCCTCCCCCCACCTACCCTTCCAGAACTAGGTCCTTACCAATCTGAAGGGGCAGGAGTTGTTTTATTGTGCATGTTACACTTTTGCAAACTGATTTGCTAAAAAAAATATAATAATGAGTTTTATTGCAAAGGCACCGAAGTTAATACTGGTTCAAGATTTTCAAATGCAGTATGGGAGGTCAAGAAAAAAACTTATTATGCAGCTATATTAAAACTTCCTGAGAACAGCATAAACTAGTGGACAAGTTTTTTTTTTTTCCTGACCTCATATACTGCATCCACTTTGTGGTTGAGATTTTCAAAAACATTTGGGGGCCATGTAACTAAGCAATCACCTGGGTAACTTAGGGGGGTTGTGTGCATAAAAGCATGTACATAACCCAATTTTGTGCATAATGTTATATGCACAAAAGACAGGCATAACTTGGATTTGCATGCATACTTTTGATTTAGAAAACAACAAACAAGATACGGTGCACTGTAAGCTGGGAGATGAGGTTGGATTAGAAAATGTTAATGATTGTTTGGATCAGGTGGCTCAATGGTTGCACTTTTATAAATTAAAACTTAATCCAGATAAATCAGAAGTACTCTGGATTAGTAGACAAGATTGCTTATTGACTTTTTGTTTTTATCCAGTATGACTGGGTCTCTAATACCAGTAACGGGTTTAGTACAAGCACCGGGTATACAAATTGATTGAAAACTATCTTTTGTTCATCAAGTTTCTAACGTAGTATAATCTTCACTTTTGTAAGGTGATTGCAACCTTTTTTAGATTCACATGCTTGTACATGAATTTCTCATATCTTGGAATGATTTTGTAGCATCTTCTATCAAAGGCTTTCAGGCGTTTTACCCAAGTGATTAAAGGTCTTGCAGAATATTTCAGCACGCTTGATTATGGAATCAAAGAAATGTGATCATGCGTCTGTTGCATTGGAAAGTTTGCATTGGCTACCAGTGTTATGGCATTTTAAATTTAAAATGCTATGTTTAGTTTTTAAGGTGGTTCATAGAGGTCAGCCCCAATACTTGCCTAATTTAGTACATCATCGTCAACCTTCAAGTGTATTATGATCTTCTCAAAAAGATCTTTTGGTTATTCCTTTATGATTAAATTGGAATCTACTAGAGGTTCTAGTTTTGCATACCAAGCTCCGATGTTGTGGAATTTACTGCCAAAATGGATAAGTAAAATCTGACACAGAAAGATATAGTTCAAAAATGGAGGGAAGTGTGAGGAAAAATCATAGAAGTCCAATAAAAGATTGGAGCCCCAAAAATAATCCATGTCAATTTTCAATCATAAATCACCCTGTTTGCTGTGCCATGATATTCAAACATAAGCTAATTATAAGGCTCAGAAAGAAGTGAAGAAATTACTTTTTACACAAGCTTTTAACTCATTTAGAGATTGTTTTCTTAAACTAGGCTGATGTTATAGTGTATCATTAGGATTGTATGATGTTTTATTGTATGTTTTGTCTGTGATGTTTTTCTATTTTAGCAAATTCATGTAATTTTGTTTTTATATTTATAGCATTTAATTTTATTATAATTAACTACTGTGATTCCCCTGAACATGTGTTATATCAAATCAGAATTAACTAAACTTTGCCCTGCAATGAGCAGGTATAACATTGTATGGTTAAGTTTGTATACATTATTTCAGAAAACTTTCAAATCAGACATTTGTGGCAGAAGACCACATTGAAAAAAAAGTACATCTTATGGATGTTTTTGCTGACTTCTTTATGCAGACATTTTGAAAATTACCTTCTTAGCCATGGAGAAAATGGATTGGCCTGAAGTGAGGTGAGGGCAGAAAATGCAAAGAATGTTTGCAAGTTTAATTTTTAAATAGCCACGTTTCCATTACCTGCTGCAAAGCAGATATAAAGTCTGCATGTTCTTCTGCATCTACTGTCCCTGCTAGCCCTGAATTTCCAAATAGAAACTCTTTGGGAAATTGATTTGCAGATTGTACTCACAAATCTAAAGCTACCCAGGAAGTTAAAAATTTCCCCTAGCAAGGCAGTTATGAAAATCTTTAACAGAGTGTGGCAGGTCACTGCTCACCAGGGATATGTGTTCATTTAAAGTAAATGCAAATTTCACAAAGAATAAGCCAATTTCCACTTCATCGCAAAATGACCAAGCTGAAAATTGATTCAGCTAAAAATATCTGAAAGTTTTCCAATATTTTTGTTTTCTTAAAATAAAATATGGGGCCAACCTTGAGCTTTCGGTCCTCCCTGTAGCTGAAATGGAGCCTCCACTTATCCCTTCAGTGAGATCTTCACTGTAGAAAAAGGCAGGAGTGATTACAAGTTGCTACTGATCCTCTGTCTCCAAAATGGCAATGTCTATGGTCTAGCAGGGGTGTGCAGAGGAAAAAAAAAATCCTTTCCATTTGTTCATTCATTTCATAGGGCACCTCCATTCAGTTCATTAGATTCAAAAGAAAAAAAAGTTTATTTGTTGTATTCATTCATTTTTCCATTAAAGTCAATGGGGGAAGAACAAAAGAAAATGCCATACTGGGTCAGACCAAGGGTTCATCAAGCCCAGCATCCTGTTTCCAACAGTGGCCAATCCAGGCCATAAGAACCTGGCAAGTACCCGAAAACTAAGTCTATTCCATGTTACCATTGCTATTGGCAGTGGCTATTTTCTAAGTCAACTTAATAGTAGGTAATGGACTTCTCCTCCAAGAACATATCCAATCCTTTTTTAAACACAGCTATACTAACTGCACTAACCACATCCTCTGGCAACAAATTCCAGAGTTTAATTGTGCGTTGAGTGAAAAAGAACTTTCTCCGATTAGTTTTAAATGTGCTACATGCTAACTTCATGGCATGTCCCCTAGTCTTTCTATTATCTGAAAGAGTAAATAACCGATTCACATCTACCCGTTCTAGACCTCTCATGATTTTAAACATCTCTATCATATCCCCTCTCAGCCGTCTCTTTTCCAAGCTGAAAAGTCCTAACTTCTTTAGTTTTTCCTCATAGGGGAGCTGTTCCATTCCCCTTATCATTTTGGTAGCCCTTCTCTGTACAGGCCAAATTATAGTTTTTTATTTTTGTTTTTGCAAATATAAATACCACTTAGCTCATGGTCTTATTATCTTATTATCTTATCCAACATGGATCCGTGCAATGCTTATAACTGCATGAGGAGCATCTCGGCTAACTTCAAGGTCTTGAGGCGTTCTTTTCGCAATTTGTCTTCCAAAGATTTTTACTGCAAACGAGCACAGTGCACCATTTATACATGCTATTGCTAATCAAATGTCTGATGTAGTCAACCCTCTTACTGGAATGAAAAAGACAACAATATACATTAATAATAAGTCATAGAGTAAATTTCTAAACATAACATTATGGATCAATGCTTGCCATTTGTTCTCCTCCCTTAAACTGTTAGGTTGAACAGCATCAAAAGTAGTAATCCCAATTTTCTCATGGAAATTGAGGCTAGCTACATGATCACAACCCCTCCACTGCAGTGGCACTTGTTCTATGATAGTCCATTTTAAATCTTGGAAAGCATGATTCTGTTCTGTTCAATGAGAAATCACAGGGGCCTGCAGCTTCTGTGTTCATTTTCAACTACAGTACAATGTTTGTAAGCCTAAGTTTTGCTGACAGCTTAATGTGGACAACATAGATCTTATCAAAGAGACAACTCACAATGTAAATCACAAAAGAGAAAAGGCAATCAGTACAGCTCCTTTGGATTACTAGTCATGAATTTGGGTAGTAGTAATCCAAAGAAGATGTACATGATGAGGGGAGTGGGTGATATGCTGATATGCATGGACTGAGATAGAGACTTCAGGGTGATAAAGACTGATAATCTGACAGTAACAAAATAATTTGATAAAGTGGGACTAAGGCCAGATGGATGCTGATCTGCATAGAGGCATAACCAACAGGAACATGGAGGTGATAATGTTATAGATAACATATCTCAAAAGGATAGAGACAGGATGGAAGTAGTCCAGAAAAAGGCAAATAAAATGGTGTGGGATCTGCACCAAAAGTCATATGAGATGAGACTGAAAGACCTAATTATGTGTATACCTTGGAAGAAAAGAGATGCAGGGGAGAAATTAAACAGTCATTTAAATACATGAAAGGTATTAATGATGAACATGAATCAAATATTTTCTGATGGTAAAAGGGGTAATGATATTAAACTCTGATGGGCTAGACTCAGGAGCAATGGCAGAAAATATATTTTTTCTTGGAGAGGGTGGTGGATTCACAGAATGCTATCATGGGAGAGGTGGTGAAGATGAGTATGGTAATGGAATTCAAAACGACATGGGATACGCACCAAGGATTTCTAATGGCTAGATGATGAAAATTAGGAAACCGAGTAACCTCTGGTAACTTTTGGTGTGGTCTTTCTTGCATGAGTGTAAGTTTACAATCAATCATTAACAGATGGCAGGGGCTAACCTGTGGTAATGTTTGGTGTTACATTTGTGCATGTTGGTAACTTGCACAGAGTAGCAGTTGCTACCCTAAACAACTTGCTGAGCAGACTGGATGGACCGCTTGGGTCTTTATCTGCCATAATTTTCTATGCTACTCTCTCTACACAATTTATATTCCACACCAGCCTTGGGATGTTACCAAGATGACCCAATAATGATTAGTGCACAAAAGGAGCATGCCCAACATGGTTGGTGGCCACCAATTAGAACATTACGATCTTCTCTGGTGGTGGTGAAGATGACTTGACAACTAAATATTTTGTGACCACAGTTGTAAGCATTGTAGGGTGTGCCAATATCATCTGGGATTGGTTTAGTGTGCACACTAGAGTACTAGTGAAGAAACAGAGATCGGTATATAAAATGCCCTTTATTTGAAATTTGCCCGACTCTGGCCAAGTTTCACTCTTTGGTCGAGAGCTGCCTCAGGGGCAACTAGAAACAAATATATTACAATTAAAAAGACATACAAGAACTTATAAAAATAACATGTTTGTCACACATGACATGGTTCACATTTTTTAGATTGCACACGTCTTTATGTTATTTTTGCTGATTTATGTTATTTTTATAAGTCCTTGTATGTGTTTTTAATTGTAATATATTTGTTTCTAGTTGCCCCTGAGGCAGCTCTCGACCAAAGAGCAAAACTCGGCCAGAGTCAGGCAAATTTCAAATAAAGGGCATTTTATATACCGATCTCCGTTTCTTCACTGCTATACAGCCAACTGGATCGGCTTCCAATTTGTTTTCTGGGTCCACTAGAGTACTAGTGCATAGAATGTTTTTCCACATACTTTCTACATGGCCTTAGCATACACACTAACCTTATATGTTTTCTCCATAAGTGCTACAAAACATTTTTATTAAATATGTACAAATATATACTTTCATTAAACTATATAGTATAGTATATATATACTATATATATAGTATAGTATATAGTATATATTTGTACATATTTAATAAAAATGTTTTGTAGCATTACAATTTGCTGAGTTCCTCTGGAGTGTATGTATAGTAAATATTCAATAACAGAGGTAATGCACTAACATTATTTACCTGGTGAGGTTTCTCCATAAGTGCAGCATCTTTAGGAAGTCTTTAATTTTTAGAATATATCTCAGGGAGGCAAGAGGGACCAATAGAGTTACTTGTTATTGAAGGGTCTGTGAGAGGTTTTTTTTGTTTTGTTTTTGCATGGTCTGCAGGAAAAAAAGAATGAAAAGCAATGGATTGCCTAAGATTCATTTCCAAGGATCAAGCATCCTTATCAAAAGCAAAGATGTAGGCGAAAACAGGGTCAATATTATCACAGTCAATTTCAGACACTGTGCTAATATAAAAATTACACTTCACCAAGCAAAGGAACTAATGTTAATCAGCAATCCTCATGAGCTAATTCCATTTTAAGCATTAATAATGTCTATTTACAACAGAATGCCATTCCATACTACTTAAATCCAGCTTATTGATATGCATTCGTATTTTATAATGTCACAGGAATTACCTCAGACTAGTAGCTCTGACAGGTCAATCACCACACATGGCAATCACTTTGCTAATTACACAGAAATTTAGAGACAATTTAGTGCATTTTGCCTTGGGAGAAACTTCTCGCACTCTCCACTCAAGCGTGAATTTTCGCTCCTGAATTAAAGTTGTGCCAGTACGTAGAACAACAATCCCACTGCTATCTTGTAGAAATAATTTCCTGTTCCTTGTTCAAATAAGCAAGTGCAAATGAGCAATAGGGTATTGCAAATAACACAAACTTTTTTTTTTGTTCTTTTTTTGGTTTAATAATGATGTAGTAAACGCAATTAGTGAGGCACAATTACAATTTTGTGCATCTCTCAACATAATAATTGTTTTCTTTTAAAAACTCAATTTGTTACAAGGTAAATGTTTTCTTTCATATCTGAAGATTCCCTTGAGTTGCTACAATCAGCCTGCTGCTGCTGCATGTCGCTAATGTTTTGTGGTTTAATGCACAAGTCAAAGAATTAATAAAATTCCAATAAATTAGGAGAGTTTTCAAGGCTTGAACATTTCACATTAAAATGGTATTAACTGTCCCTTCAGGGGAAACCTTTCACTCCCCCCGCCAAAAAGCAACAGCAGAACAATGGGCAGTCTATAGGCCATCATCATACTTCTATGTTTCTACCAATTGCTACATTACCTTGTCTTGTAAATTTTCACACACAGGCAGATATTTGTTGGCTGTTTGCATGATCCCCATCAGAAAGCTGTTTCATAGTAGGAAACAAAATGCACTGTAGAATCCTTATGGATAGAAATTCCGTGTGAAGAGAGAGAGAAATTAGCATTGGGGGTGTATTAACATCCGCCTGGCCAGAGTGAACAGACAAACAATGAATGGCTAGGCTAATAGATATTGGATAGGCTAACAAAATTTGCAGAACAATGATAATGAGTGACTCTAATTACCCCAGTATTGACTGGGTAAATGTCACATCAGGACATACCAAGGAAGTGAAGTTCCTGGATGAAGCATATGACTGCTTCATAGAAAAGGTGCTACAAGAACGAAAAAGAGTGGAAGCTATTTTAGCCCAAGACCTTAGTGGAAGGATCTGGTACAAGAGTTAAGGTCTGGGGACCTCTTGGCAATAATGATCAATGCCGCAACCCAACTGTGGATCTCAGCTGGACTGGCTGCACTGCTGTCAGGGATGCTGATGTCCAGGTGTCTGGTTACAACAGGATATCAACCATGGTGTGGTCTGCATGATTGCATGAAGGGATTCTCCACTGCACTGCCGTCTTAGGGCTGAATGGTGTGGCTGCCTCATCGGTGCTCAGCATTGTAGTATGCGGAAATAGTGGTTACACTCCTGCTCTTTCTTCTGGCACAGATACTTCTTCCATGCAGATGCCTATCTCTATGCAGATGCTTCTCCTCCTCATTTTCTGCTATTGCTGGACCCACCACCTATACTCATCTCTTTTCCCATGATAATTTACATTCCAACATTCCACAGCACAATTCTTGCTGCTTCCCAGGTGGATGCTGGATGGCTTGCTTTTCTCATCATTTTTTTTTTTTTACTCTTTTCCCTTTCTTTTGCAAGTGGGTGCATCATTGGCTCTCATCACTGCAGCATGAAGAAGTAGTGGTGAGGCTTCAGCTCTTTCTTCCAAGTAGATGCCTCTTCCACCGACACTCATCTCCTCCCGTAAGTATTTACATACTGATATACTATATATACTGTAAACTATTATTGCTGGTTCTACAGTGGGTGCTGCTTCTGATTTGCATTTCTCACTTTTGTTTTTCTTATTTATTTATTTATTTAAACATTTTTATATACCGGCATTAGTTGTGGACATCATGCCGGTTTACATCAAAACTGGTAAAGTTTGGAAATTACATTTTAACAGGGAATTAGAAACTGGGAGGAGGGTAAATAATTCAATAGGATAGACGAGAAATAACAGTAACTTTAACATTAACATGGTTCCTCGGTGTGAACGAGGAGAGAGGATAACAACATGTGGTTCCTCAGTATGAGGAAGATGGAACAGACGCAATGTGGTCTATTTTTTTTTTTTTTTTTAGGTGGTGTGAGTTTTTTTTATTCTGGGTAAGCATGTTTGAATAACCATGTTTTCAATTTCTTTTTGAAGTTATTTATACATGGTTCAAGGCGTAGGTCAGGCGGCAATGTGTTCCAGTGAGTGGGACCTGCTATGGAAAGAGCACAGTCACGTGTAGAGGAGAGATGGGCTGTTTTAAGGGAGGGCACAACTAGGGTGCATTTATTGGTCGTTCTAGTTGGTCGATTGGACTGGGTGGTTGTGAAAGGGAGGTCTAGCCAGTTGGAGTTGTGGGTGTAAATAGCTTTATGCATTATGGTGAGTGTTTTGTAGATAATACGAGAGGCTATGGGGAGCCAGTGTAGGTCTCTAAGGATAGGGGTGATGTGGTCGTATTTACGAGAGTTTGCAATGAGTCTCGCTGTGGCATGTTGTAACATTTGTAGTGGTTTGATGGAAGAGTAAGGGAGTCCTAGAAAGAAGAGCATTACAGTAGTCTAATTTGGATGATATGGTGGCCTGTATGACTGTACGGAAGTCTTGGGTGTGGAGAAGGGGTCTGAGTTTTTTAAGTACATTGAGTTTGAAAAAACAGGCTTTGAGAATGGAGTTTATGTAGTTCTTCATGCTTAGTTGGTGGTCAAGGAGCACTCCAAGGTCCCTCACAGATGGTTGTGTTGAGAGGAGGTGGAGTTTGGAGCTACCAGATGGGGGAGATGCGGGGGCAGAGTGAGGTGAGATGAGTAGAAGTTCAGTTTTGTTCATGTTGAGGGCGAGGTGTAGGTTAGTGAGCAGGGAGTTGATGGCTTATCCCTTCTTTATGCAAGTGGATGCGTCTTCATCATCAGGGCTCATCACTGCAGTTGGCAGAAATAATGGTTCCATTCCCTCTAGCTCATTGACACTGTTTTGCTGAAATGGTGGATCATCTACAACTCTTCCTTTGCATGGGGGATGCTTTGTTTGTTTTGCAAGTTTATGGATTTTTGCTATATATGCTATCTTTACATTAAAAAAAAAAGAAAATGAATCAAAGAGGGGCCTCTCTGGACCAGTTTCCCTTAGGGATTTCCCAGGCCTCTCTAGTCCCCCTCAACCTGGGTGTCTCCACCCCCTCCATCCCTCAAATAAGTGATTGCTGAGGCCCACCTATCCTGTTGTGGGGTATTCAATCTGCCCCACCAGATTCCTCTTTAGAATGATGCTGGCCAGCCTTAAGATCAGCAACAAGTTTGACATTAACTAAATGGCGCCAATCTCAGGGCCAGCCAGTGCCAATTTGTTCTTTGGCCATATGTTTAAAATGCTGTACAACAAAATGGTGCTCACTGGCTCTGAAACTGATTCTACCTTGGTAATGCGAAACTTAGTGTGGCTGTCAGGGTCGGTCATGCCATTTTAAAGGGAAATCGGAGGGGTGGGAGTGACTGGGGAACTTCTCTTGCCCCTTTCTAGGATGAAGACCCCCATTGAAAGGGTAATTGGGGGCCAAGGGAGGCTCTGGTCCAAGTATATTTGTGGGAGCTGAGGGGCCTGGATGATCTGGTTGGGTTCAGCTTAGCCCAGCCTAGAGAGGTCCCAGCCCTGTATTTTTGGAGGAAGTTGTAGGGAGTAGAGTGGCCTGGGGAGGCCCCAGGACATGAAGCAGTGGGGGGATAGGGCAGAGGGAATTATAGAGACCTATTTATTTTAATTTTTTAAAATTGTTCTGTAGTTAACCAAAATTATCCAAACATTCTGAATATGCTTAAGTCTATTTCTACTTTGTTCCATTTGGAACAAACAAAAAAAAAGTATTTTTCATTATGAAAAACACATTTGTTCAAAACAAATAAACATGCCTACATCATAGTTCTTTAAAATGATGTGTGGCTGATGTGGATGCCAGTTTTAAAGAGGAAGAGGCAGAATATTACATTAGAGAGCAAACTTGTCAAAGGACTCAAAAGGAAGTGTGGTCTGACTGAAGAAAGGGACAGATAGTTCACAATGCCTGAGTTGTGTTCCTGGTTCTGCCAAGTGCTTAAGTTGTAAACATTAACATGGGGATGCCCCTGTCCCCTAAGGCTTTGAGCCACAGCTGAGTCTGACCCTTCTCTCCAAGCTTGATCTGCCATGCAGCTTCCTCATGATCCTACTGCTCCTGCTGCTGTCTGCTCCATGCAGCCCGACTTATTTTGTGTACTCCCTGTCCTGTGCAGGATGATGACCATGGACTGATTTTATTGCATATCTCTTTCTCAAAGGACAAAGACAATTTCTTCTTTTCCTGTTCTACCTTTCAGGGCTATTTGCCCTCCCTGTTCTCTTTACTCTCTGTGTATCTCTGCTCTTCTCTCCTTTTTCTTTCCCTGTATATCTCTCTACTATGTGCTTCTGCTCTTTCTTCATCATCTCTGCTCTCATCTTTCCCCTACACATACAGTATTTCTGTGCTCTTCTTGCCCCTCTCTTCCTGAGTACCTCTTCTCCCTTTCTGCATCTTTGTTCTTTTATCTCCCTATCCATGTAGGTATCCTAGATATAGGGACACAATTAAAGGAAGACCATAGAAGTCCTGAGAGTAGAGGACTAACAGCCCCTACTACTCCAACCAGCAACTAAAGACTAAAACAGAATGAGTTGGTAAGAGACAAGGCCAGTGTTATGAGTTCACTTGCTATGCAGCCTCCGACACCTCCCTACCAGCAGATGCCTCCAGTGAGCCCCTCAGACCTGTTCTCAGCATCTTATCTCTGGTCTCATGCTCAACCTGTCTTGTAGCCTCTCCTCTACCAGAGGACCTCAGTGAGCTTATCTTCCAGGTTGGCCAAGCTCCTCCTTCCTGCCTGCACCATACCCAGACTCCAGCCCTACATAAACTCCGTCTTTTGAAGCACATTAAGCCATTGCTGCTAGACCCATCCACCTTTCGAACAATGCTCCAATCCTTGATACTCACAGGACTGGATTACTGCAATTCCCTTTACATAGGATTACCCCAATCATCCTTACAGCCTCTTTATTTGGTGTAGAATGCAGCGGCTAGCCTATTGTCTAATAAGAAATTGCATGACAGCATTTCCCCAGTTCTCTTTAATTTACAGTAGCTACCTATTAAATGAAATATTAAATATAAAATGTTGTCGGTATTACCAATCTCATCCATAATAACAGAAACTCCTGGCTTTCTGCAATTTTTCATCTTAAAAAAATCAACTTTTACAAATTCCCTCACCAAAAACTACAAGAGTAGTTATGACTCTTCGAGCATGCATTTTCCATTGCAGGTCTTATTTCATGGAATGCGATGCCTCAAACTCTCAGATCCTTAACTAATAAAAATTAATTCAAGAAAGCACTAACATACTACCTTTTTTAAGCAAACGTTTCCAGGCTTATGCGAGCTATAAATCTCCAGGCTTTCTTTTTTATTCTTTTAGTTCTCATTAAATTTATTTTCTTTTAAAATTAAATTTCTAGATTTGCTTATGTTATTTTTACTTTAAGGCTAAATTTTCTTTTATTGCTCTGTTATTTATTATTTTAATGTGTGTTTTTTAAATAATTGTCATTGTATTATTGTAACCCACTCTGAACACTGGAGGGCAAGGGTAATAAATTATTTTAAATAAAATAAATACAATAAAAATAACTCTACCTTACCAAACCCAAGATGCTTCTACATCTACTCTCCCTTGGCTCCTTTCCCTAGCCACCCTTGCTTTGAGGCCTTCCTAGGCTTATCTTAGCCTTGCCTTGTAGTCTTTGGGCCTTCTCACTTCTAGCCTTGCCTTGTGGCCATCTGGCCTTCTTGCTCCATGCCTTGTGGCCTAAGGGCCTCCTTCATTCTTTGCCAAGCTTGTGGTCTATCTAGGCCTTCCCCTGACCTCTGGCCTATCAAGGCCTTACCTTGCTCTGGCCTATCTAGGCCTCTAATTATCTTGCCCCTCAGGGCCTTCCTGAATCACTTCCTTCAGGCCTACATACACTATGTTCTGTCTTGTCTTGTCCTGTTCTGTTCTGTTCTGACTTAGTCTGTTCCTATCCAGCCTTACCTGCATGCTGTTATTGTCTAAGGACCAGTTCCAGCCTTACCTGCATACTGTTCCTGTCCAATCCTCAGGCCTACTTGCACTCTGTTCCTGCCTAACCTTGATCCAGCATTAGCAACCCATCCAAGCCTTGCACCAGACTCACTATGATGGTCCACCGCCATGGAGATCTACTGGTCCCCAGAACCCTAAGCTCAACCTGGGAGTAGGGGCTGATTCAGTGCAAGACTGGCCTGAATTCTGCCCTGCCATCTTGTGCCACACTAAGAAACAAAGAAACATGGAATCATAGAAATGATGGCAGAATTGGACCAAACAAGCTTATGGTAGTATCTTACATGCCATGCAGGTTACCCCATGCTTATCAGTTTCCCAAACAGTAAAAGTCAGGGCCCTTGTTGGTTACTATCTGAATCCAATTCCCTTAAACTCCTTGCTGTTGAAGCAGAAAGCGGAAAGCAATGATGGAGTTGCATTAACAGTATAATGGCTTATTGGTTAAGAGTAGTAAGCATCGTAATAGCAAGTTACCCTCATGCTTGTTTCCCCAGACTGTAAAAATCGTGGCCCTCAATGGTTGCTGTCTGTCCCATTCCCATTTTCCCCTGATGTTGAAGCAGAGAGTACTGATGGAGCTGCATTAACAGTATATAGGCTTATTGGTTAAAGGTAGTAAAAGCCACAACAGCAAGTTACCCCCATGCTTTAGGGATCCACAATGTTTATCCCATGTTTCTTTGAATTCTTTCACTGTTTTCATCTTTACCACATCTTCTGGAAGGGCATTTCAGGCATCCATCACCCTCTCCATTAAGAAATATTTCCTGACATTGGTTTTGAGTTGTTCTCCCTGAAGTTTAATTTTGTGTCCCCTAGTTCTACTCAGTTCTTTCCAACAGAAAAGGTTTGATGGATGTGTATTATTAAAACCTTTCAGGTATCTGAAGGTCTGTATTATATCTCCCCTGTACCTCGTCTCTTCCAGGATATACATATTCAGATCCTTCAGCATCTTCTCATAGGTCTTCTGATACAGACCCCACACCATTTTGGTCACTCTTCTCTGGACCGCCTCCATCCTGTCTTTATCCCTCTTAAGATACAGACTCCAGAACTGAACACAGTACTCCAAATGAGGCCTCACCAAGGGCCTGTACAAGAGCATTATCTCCTCCTTTTTCTTACTGGTTATTCCTCTCTCTATGCAGCCCAAAATGATAAAGGGGAAGAAGATGCGGGCCTGCACCCAGCCACGCGGGCAAGGCCTCCAAGGGAGGCTCCATGCCGCGGAAGTCAGCAGCCTCAGTCACGAAGGAAAAGGCAGCGCAGAAGGTGAGAGGCCTGCTCACGGGGAATAGCTCCACAGGCAGGAATCATAACATTTGCAGGACAGGGTGAGAGTACTGATTACTTCATAACCATAATTAGTGGTTATTTTTACTCTCTGTAGTGCAATAATTGTAAACCTGAAAATAAGCAACGACCATGCAGAATCAATGCAAGCACAATTGTTGGATCAATCACTGGTGGCTTGTCAATGCTATTAAAATATTCATTGCTTGACTGCTAGGATACGATTATTAACATTCTCTTGGGTTTTTTTCCTATCCCCTGACATTGGCCCTGAACTCTAATCATCTGAAACTGAACCCTCACAGATAATCATAAGAATTCTAGAAATTTTATATCATGTGGCCCCGCTCTTTACTCAGTGGATGGCACATAGCAAATTAGTGAGCTATTCTCTACAAAACACATCATGCAAAATTGATAATACTGTACCCCAAAAAAGGGAATGGAGATGAGGCGCGAAAACAATCAAGAAAATAAGAAAGACCTCAAAATGTAGATTATTATGGAATGACAATATCACAGCATCATAATGTTAAAAGCAAGACCATGGATGCAATATGATGAGATATTTTATAGTTTTTTTTATTATTAGATAAATATTCATGTTGTGACTCACAAGAGTAATACCTGATGGCCAGAGATAAACAGGCTTGCATTCAACCGATAGGCAAAAGTTGTCCCTTTAAAATGGATGCTTTCAGCAGTACTTTTCTTCCTAGGCTTCCAAGAGTTTATCAAGGCTGAAAGAAATGCACATGGTGAGGCTCATGTGATCTATTCACTTCATACCTTTTTGCGTTTCTTTTTTTCTGCTTAGGCAGAGAAACTAACATGTCTGTAGACAAGAAACTGAACAGTAGCCAGATGCTTCATAACTGTGTTAGCCTGAAGCCCTCATGAGAAATATTTTTCCTGAAAAATAAATTAGGTATCTGACAAAGCTAAACAGCAGGCATGCTGCTCCCTTGCAAATTGAGCGGCAGTATCTCACTAAAGAGACAAATAAAAGCACTTCATCAAGATCAGTCAGAGAGACCCGGACATACCCAGAAGAGCCCGCTAATCTCTAAACAACAATCAATTGCCCCAACCTTTTTGTCATGCTCACAGACCCCCTTAAGCATTGATTCCTTGACGTGCCAGAAAGCAGCTGGATGATACGGAAAAGAGCTTGCAACACAGTGTTTCCTGTTCTGCCACTGGGGGGCGTAAATCAGAGCTCAGGCAGAACTGCTGTCTTTATTACTGTTATTTGTAGTTTTGAAAAGAAGCAAGCAGGCAGAAAACACTTACCACGTGACGTGTTTAGAATCCTATGCACTCTGTTTCTCGGGTGCTGTAGCAGATTACTTCTGTTGAGCACAGGGCTTCCTACCTGAATAATTGTGTTGATTTAAGTATGTTGATGCATACCATCAGCATTACGAGAACAATTTGCGAAGCCATTTGTGAAGTGTTTGACCAGTGTTAATCGACTGTCTTAAAACTGTCCTTCCTCAGTGTTGATAAAGGTCATCTAGACTTTCAACTGCCTAGGTCTTTCTGTGGAAGTGCTTAGGTCAGAGGAAAAAAAGCTTCACCTTTTCAAATCTTTGCATGTGCTTTTCCAGCAAAACTCTACCTGCAGAAAAAAGGAGGTGCCGGTGACTGTGTGCATTTTGCACCAGCAGCAAGTTTCAAAGTGAAAGCAATCATGTACTTTCACTTTGAAAAACGAAGCAAAGCCTGCAAGCAAAAAGTACTTGTCTCAGTGCCAACAGTTTGAAAAAACGCCCCCTAAAGGGCTGGTTAGCTGCTACATCTCTAGGTTTCCCTAACCTCAGTTTGTTCTATTTTGAACATTTCGTTTCTTTTACACTGTCTCCGATCTCCCCTCCATATATAAATATTTCATTCCTTGCCTGCATCAAATGTCTTGTTTAGTCCTTTTTTGGCAGTCTCATCCTGCTCTCTTTCTTCCCCCACGCTCCGCTCTCCAAGATTCCTTTCTATGGTTCCAGAGTACATTTTGCAGCCACTGCCTGTAAGACTCATTTTTGCTTCAGCAGTAGTTATACACACCCCTACTGCGTAAGTAGGGGAATTTTAGTAGACACGCGTGCCAATATAATTACCAGTTTCCCCAGTTCATTCCCAGTTTGCCCAGGTAAAGGTTAGGACTTCCTAACCCCCCTAATTAAATAGCCTCCTTTTGAGGGAAATCCAAGATGGCATCAGGTGAGGATGCTATGTATGAGTGCTCCGGAGTTATTTCTTTCTTATTCTTTTTCTTATCTTTCAGTATGGTTAAAAGATGTGGAAGGCTTTGAGGGATCCCCCTGCCCTGCGCAAAATGCCTTACCACATCAATCAATGATCCCGGAGCTGCTCTGCATTTCAACTCCGTCAGAGCCAGCCTTCGATGCTATTTCGATGCCATTTCGATTCCATCTCTGAGGGAGTGGAGCACCAGCCTGAAGCGTTTCCAGATATCTCACTCAGCCCCAATGATAGATCTCCGCCTTCCCTGTTGTGGCTGCAGGAAATGATGCTGTCTGTCGATGTTACTCTGGGCTGAAAAGAATACGACCTCTCTTCCACACACATGACTTCAGAACGATCCTACAATCAATCATTTTCGCAAAGCTGGACTATTGTAACACCATCATGCTTGGTCTCCCTTCATCACATACCAAACCATTACAAATGGTACAAAATGCCTCCGCCCGTATACTCACCAACACCAGGAGAAGAGAACACATAACACCCATCTTGATGGACCTCCATTGGCTGCCCATCCACTTCAGAATAATCTACAAGGCCATTCTCACCATTTTCAAAAACATCCATCAATTAGCCCCAATCGATCTCCATATTCCTCTCCGATTACACCATTCCACAAGACCGACAAGAGATGCTTACAAAGGATCACTTCAAGTACCTCCAGCCAAGACTACCAGACACATCACGCTTAGAGATCGGGCATTCTCCACAGCCGGTCCAACATTATGGAACTCCATTCCCCCCGATCTTAGAATGGAACCCAACATTTCAACATTCAAGAAAAGACTCAAAACGTGGCTGTTCACACAGGCCTTCCCTAACTCCATCTAACTCCATCCAACTCCATCTAACTCCCTTCATGCAACAAGCTCCGCTAGCATTAGCGTTAATAGCCACCTTTCACAATGTTATTTATACTTGTATATAACTATCTGATCTTCATTTCCTCTCTCATTCCAAGTTATTGTTTTCCTTGTTATATGTAACTGCTTTTCTGCACTATTGTTTAAATGGTAAAGTTTATTATAATTTCACCCCTGTTTCTTGTGAACCAGCATGATGGGACCACCGTCTTGAATGTTGGTATATAAAAAACTTAAATAAATAAATAAAATAAATCAGGGGGTGCCAGTGGTGGTTGCCCAAAGCCCAGGCGAGCAGGTACTTGGCACAGGAATGTCGTAGATATATAAAGGCTCAGGGACATCTCAGCCTTCTCTGGGATTTCCAGTCACAGTTGTAGAGCCTGTTGCAGGAGAAATTCCAACTACATCAATCAAGGTGAGCCTGCTGCAATCTCCACTTTGAGCTCTTCCTTTCCTGTCTCCTTTCCCATAGCCTTGGAGAATATCTGGACTGTCCTTGCTTCTGTGCAGCAGTCCCTAAAATCCTTAAACGCCACCGTGAATACTTTTGTATTTAGAATACAGATTCAGGAGACTCTTGCCTCTGCTCATATGGAAAAATGTATAACACCTTAATCTATATAAATAAAAATGTTAAATAGTTTGGACAAAATCGCTAATCTCAGAAACCACTGAACCGATTGCTTTCAAATTTGGACACAACCTTCATTTCGCATACAGGAAGGTTCTTCTCTACTTACATTACAGATATGTCACACCTGTGACAGGTAAAATAGGTTTAAAAAAATTTTCGAGAAAACAGCGACATCTGCTGGACGTAGTGCCATTTGTTACACCTTACACTAACACATGCTACACTAATCATTTCGCCAGTCCAGGTCCATGTTTCACTTCCATTTTAACACATTCGCGCACTTTTTTTGCCGGAAGATAACTATTTCCTTTACAGATAAAATACACCCACCACCCTCCTCACACCCCCCACACACATTCCAAATTGATTTACTTCCCACAGCCTCCCAACACACACAAAACCACCCTCCTCACACCCCCCACACACATGCCAAATTTATTTACTTCCCAGGCCCTCACAACACACACAAAACTGACAGAAGTCCGGGAGGCTCCAGCGGGGGGCCAGGACTGGTCCGAGACACATCTCCTGCACTACGGCCGTCGGCTGCCAGCAATCAACATGGCACCGACGGCCCTTCCCTTACTATGCCACTCGGGGACACCAATGGCGGCAGTAGCCCATGTGACATAGTAAGGGCGAGGGCCCCTCGGCACCATTTTCAGGACTGGCAGCCAGCGGACCTTTGCCCTTACTATGTCAGAGGACCTACCGCTGCCATTGCTCCACCCCACTGACATAGTAAGAGCAAAGGGCCACTCAGGCGCACAGGAAGACATTTCTGGATATGCAACAAGAGGTTGTTGATCTTACAGCTTTTTGCAATTTCCATGTAAATGTATTATTTTTTTCCTCAGAGAAATGTGTTTTCCTGGATCCTATTCAGCTTAGATCCTTTATTAATTCCCGACCTCTGGATCAAGTTTGATATGGGACTTTTCATTCTGTTGGAGGGTATTTTGGTATGGGTTGGCTCTTCTCTAAGAACATAAGAACATAAGAAATTGCCATGCTGGGTCAGACCAAGGGTCCATCAAGCTCAGCATCCTGTTTCCAACAGAGGCCAAAACCAGGCCACAAGAACCTGGCAATTACCCAAACACTAAGAAGATCCCATGCTACTGATACAATTAATAGCAGTGGCTATTCCCTAAGTAAAATTGATTAATAGCCATTAATGGACTTCTCCTCCAAGAACTTATCCAAACCTTTTTTGAACCCAGCTACACTAACCACATCCTCTGGCAACAAATTCCAGAGCTTTATTGTGCGTTGAGTGAAAAAGAATTTTCTCCGATTAGTCTTAAATGTGTTACTTGCTAACTTCATGGAATGCCCCCTAGTCCTTCTATTATTTGAAAGTGAAAATAACCGAGTCACATCTACTCATTCAAGACCTCTCATGATCTTAAAGACCTCTATCATATCCCCCCTCAGCCGTCTCTTCTCCAAGCTGAACAGCCCTAACCTCTATTTTGTAACATGTTGGATGTACATTCCTTTCTCACTGGAAAATTCTTATTTTCCTATAATGTGATTTATTTCTTTTTCCCGTATATTACTCCCTTTCTAGGTCCCTCTCTTTCTTATGATGGTCTGTTAGCTGAGATGTGATTTTCCTATTTTTCTTGTGATTATTATCATGTAATTGGCTATTTCTGTTTGCAAGTGTATGCTTGTGTATTATATTTAAAATTCTAAATAAAAAGTTAAAAAAAAATAGCTTCCCTTTTACCCTGTTAGCACCAACCCTTAAAACCCCACTGACTAGCTAGAATTTTTTATTTTATTACCTACATGCTATTCATAGTAGTAGTAAAGTTACACAGCAGCGGACCCTGGTGCGCTTGTGTGCATAAATACTTAAATGTACATTTCATGTTAAAGTCTAGGAATGCCTATGCCCTGCCCTTTTTTTGCAACTTCTTATTTATCCATGTACCGGAAGATACGCATGTACTCGGGAGTCTTTTAAAATCACTGATGATGATGCCCCTGCCTTGCAGTGCTGGGCTGCCAACTTGTCTCTTCTTTGTGGCTGGGATGCCACTAACACTGGCTCCTCAGTGTGGCTGGGGATGCCACCAACGCTGCCACTCCTGCCCCTATGTCTCTAGGTGTACATGCATGCTTCGCTTCACAATTTGAAGGGCTCATGGTGGGAAAAGCTCTGCGGCCCTTTCTGATGTTGTCAACCAGTCAGCCCTTTGTAATCTTCACTCCGGGCCTTCTCATGGATATTCATGTTCATCTATGGTGTCTTTGTCCTTCATGGTCTTCCATGGTCATGTTCCTGTCTTGATGGTCTTCATGTTTTTCAATGGATGTTCCTGGCCTTCTTGTTCTATGTTCTTGGTCTCTCTTCAGTTCTTCATCCAAGTCTGCAGAGTCTCCATCTCGTCCAAGTCTTTTGTGTCTTCGCTTATTCCTGGTGTTCCTTCTTCTGAATCTTCAATCAAGTTTCTGATGTTCCTGTCTTTGTTCCAAGGTCTGCCTTCCAGATCCTCTCTCGTCCTTCCTCCAGGCGTGCCAGTGACATGGTTTGTGACCAGTCCATGGCAGGTTGTGTAGGCTGCTCCTGGCACAAGACCTGTTTTCAAGTCCATCTTTGCTGGATCAAATCCTCAGAGTCCTTCCTTGTTTTGAAGTTCCAAGTTCCTAATCATGTTCACAGTTCTGGTCTTATGGAGCTTGACCAGCCAGTGGATCTTTTTCAAGTGCATTTGAAACAAAAATCCTCTGAGGGAGTCAGTTGGGATGCTAGATGACCAAGAGACAAAAGGGATATAAAGGGAGGACAAGAAAATAGCAAAAAAACCTAAATTAATTCTTTGCCTGTTTTTACTGAGGAGGGGGTCATACTCACATTGGAAACATTTTTTGATGGTGATGACTCAGTGACAAAACAAAATCACTGTGAAACAGGAGGATGTAATAAATCAGATCAACAGATTAACAAATCACTGGGACCAGATGGCATTCACTCCAGAGTTCTGAAGGAACTCAAACATGAAATTACAGACATGTAATTTCAAGTGATTTGCAAAAACACCCAGAGATACCACTGTATAAAGATGTGTTATAATTTAGACAATACATTTTACTTCTCTCAGGGACAGTGTCTCTAAATGGATTTGTTTTGTGCATAAATTTGCAAGAATGAGCTTCATTCAAAAGCCAGGATATAATGGAGATGATTTTAATCTCTTAAATTTACTGCTAATGCTCTTCTTAATACTTGTAATGTACCAAAGAGAGCCACCTTTGGAATTCACAAGATGAAATATGTATAGCCAACAAATCAAGGACACTTAGAAATTTCATTTTAGTCAGGCAAGTGGTGCCCAAAACAATCTGGACTATTTCTGAATCTTTCTGCCATATTTTCTTGGCCTTTGATTGCATCTCTTGGTACTTAAGAACCTTTTTTTCTCTCCATACAATTCACAAAATAGTCACTTGATACTGACACTTGAATCAGCAATGCCATCAAACATTTTATTGCTTGGAATAGGAATGTTCCAGGTGATCACAATGTCTTTGTTCTCTACAATTCTATGAACCCAGGGGTTTTTCTTATAAAGAGTTTGCACAGTTTCCAGTGGCTGAGCTATGCCACCTTGTTGTGCCTTTCTGTATGCAGGCCTTCCGACATCAGCACATTATACCCAGTGAGCAGATATGCAACCGTTTCCAGTTTTGATTTACAGAATCTGCATTTGTCTGCCATATGGGGTCTCTGATGTGAACAGAGATAATTCTAATCATACCACACTCCTATTAAAAATGGGAAGGGCTTGAAGGCCTCCAGGTATTTTGTATACTCTGGCCAGCAAGCCATAGGGACTCTTTACCCAATTTACTTTCCAACTACAAGTACATGGGATAAAGCGAAGCAGGCACTTGGGGTATGCAGGCCAACGAATATAGTTTAGTTTAGTTTAGTATTTGTTTGGGTGATGTGAGCATCCACATTCTGTGTTGTTTATGGGGGGGGGGGGGTTGTCTTTTCTTTATCATATTTTTATGGTTTTGGCAAATGATGCATGCTATTTCTGAGGAGCGTGCATTATTTATAAATAGTGCACTCTATTAAGTGGTGCATGGTGTTTGCAAAGTGCACGCTTTGGAAATAATGCTCATTAATTTGCAAATAGTGTGCACTAAAAAACAGTAGAAAATAAAACAAAATTTCATGTTTTTTTCTTTCAATTCATTTTAAGCATGACATGAAACAATTCAGACATTGTTGACATTTCAAACAAAACACATTCCTAGCAGGCACAAAGATTTCAAAATTAATTTTGCTCATATTTTAGGGGTGGGGTCTTGTCTTTACTGTAGTCATGCCACTGCCCCTTCTTCTCCCTGTTCTTGCCCTGACACCACACTCTCAGCCTGTTTTGAAAATCACTTACATGCACATATCTAGAACCCCTCTGAAAATGTACTCAACAGCATTTGCTTTTATGAGCTTAAAACAGCATGTACATGCAAAAAATTCCAAAAACAAAAGGAAGGAATGGGTGGTTCACAAGTAATCAAGCAAAACTTTTTCCTTTGCACATCCCTAATATGAGTGCATAACACATGGCTGCCATGTACAAGGCATTCTCTTGTTCTTTTCTAAAACTCCATGTCCATTTTTCAAGGCTGCACTCTAAGACATAAAAAGCAAACAACAATAGGTTCAGAAAATACTTTGAAATGTTCAGTCACACCTAAATAGAAATGTCAGCCTTAAAAACTAAGACAGAGTTCTACACACAAGCACTAACCTTTCACACATCAGAGACACAATTTTAAATGTGGCCAGTCAGAAAATGGCACAAGTTCATTCCTTTTCATTTTCTAAGCTATTCAGGCAATGAATCAAATCTAGTCTTTCAATTAATGTTATACAGGTACAGATGTGATGCACATCAAAAGCAGTCAACAGCACTGGAAGGTAAGTACTGTAGTCCATTAACCCATAGCAGGGAAGTGGGTCTCCTCTTGGTCCTCTGGACCTGTGACTGGATTTCAGTTTCAGGGTAATGTAAGTTTGGTTCACAAATCAAATGTAAGCAAATAGGCATCATGAATATTCACTGTGGATATATTCTGAAAACCAAACCTGGTGGAGAATCTCGAGTGCTGACTTTGGGAACTACTGCCATACACCAAAATCAGGTCATTTTGTCATGCTTGACTTAACCTGATGCAGTACTGACTTTCATTGCTTTAAAAATAAAAGAAATGTCTGGCTGTATTAAAATAGCCCAAGGCTCCTTACATGCAAAAGTACACGTACAACCCTGTTATACACATTCTTTTATGTGCCGAGAGCAGGAGAAAGGTTGGAGTTCAAACTCATGCGAGGGTACGGTAACTTTTAAACAGATGTGTGGGTGCACATGTATGTGCGTATGGCAGCTCATGCAAATGTATGCAGCCATTTTGTAACAAATGCTCATATAGCACATATAATATTAAAATGGCTGCATGCACATGCATTTATGCATTGTATGGACGCCCGCTTGTGTGTGCAAATGCCGGCTCTACTGCGTAAGTGGGGGTATTTTATTAGATATGCATGCCAACACAATTGCCAGTTTCCCTAATCCATTCCCATTTCTCCCAGGTAAAGGCTCCATACTTCCTAACACCCCTAATGGAGAAAGGTTAATTTTACCCTATTAGCCCTGACCCTTCAAACACAGCTGACTAGCCCTAGTTTGTTTTTTTTTGAAACTTACATGCCATCCATAGCAGAAGTAAAGTTATGTGGTAGGAGATCTCAGCATGTGCACAGTTCAAGGAGCCTTCCTGGAACATCCATACCCCGCTCAAGCTCCATCCAGACCATGCCCACATCCCACCCTTTTTTAACTTTTTCATTTGTGCACATACCAGGAGATATGCACATATTCGGGCACCTCTTAAAGTCCGCACAGTGGGGCGGATTTTAAAACAATACGCGCACCAGTACTTTTGTTCGCGCCACCGGCGCGTAGCCGCGCGTATCTTATAAAATCCGGGGTCGGTGCGCGCAAGGGGGTGCACATTTGTGCAACCTGCGCGCGCCGAGCCCAGCGCGGCCTGCCTGTTCCCTCCGAGGCCGCTCCGATTTCGGAGCGGCCTCGGAGGGAACTTTTCTTTGCCCTCCCCCCACCTTCCCCCACCTTCCCCTACCTAACCCACCCCCCCGGCCCTATCTAAACCCCCCCTTACCTTTGTCGGCAAAGTTACGCCTGCTTTCAGCAGGCGTAACTTTGCGCGCGTCGCCGGCAGCCCCGCTCCGTCCTCCGGTCCCGGGGGCGTGGTCCGGAGGCCTCGACCACGCCCCGGGCCGGTGCCACGCCCCCGGGCCCGCCCTGAAACACCACGGCACGCCCCGAAACGCCCCCGGACACGCCCCCTCCCTCCCCGTTTCGAAAGCCCTGGGACTTACGCGCTTCCCGGGGCTTTACGCGCGCCGGCGGCCTATGCAAAATAGGCGCACCGGCGCGCGCAGGGGTTTTAAAATCCGCCCCAGTGCGTGCCGGCCAACACACACGTCTATCTCCCAGCTTTGATGCATGTACGGCTTTTAAAATTCACCTTATAAATTTTAATTTTAAAGATAATGGGCCTGATTTTCAAAAGCATTCACATGTTTAAAACTGGTTTACGCATGTAAGTGGGTTTTTGAAAATTGCTATAATATAACATGGGTAAATGGCTTTGGAAAATTGCTACTCCACAATGTTAGATTTACAAGTGTAACTCCTTTGAAAATTCACCTGTATGAGTGAAAGTGTACCTGTGTAAGCTGCATCCTTAGAAGAGGAGGTGTCACTTAAACAACAGTCTTTTCCGGTTGAGGACTTGACGCCATCTTAAGCTAACACTGTCACTTTACGTGTGAATAGAAATAAGAACAAAATTCTTGCAATTCGTACTGTTATAGATTTTAATTCCTGATCTTTTTTGCTTTTGCAGATATGAAAGATATACTTTATAAAGCAGTAATCTTCAGACATATTTCATTTTTATGAAATTCCCCCCTGATGCAGAAACAGAAGTTTCGAAATGCAGACCATGTTGGGATGGGACTCTTGTTTGATTCATAAAGATAAGTTTTACTTGCAATCAAAAAAGATCTTTCAAAAAAAGCTTGATACTTGCCAAATGATTAAGTATAAGACTATGAAGGTCTATAGACTGGAAATGTCTATTATGATGGCACAATAACATTTATGTAGGATATAACTACACTAGTATGTGGGAAATTTTCTCTTTGGATGATTTTTAACAATGTCCAAGCCTGTTGCACACTTTTAGCCTTTGTAGCTGCACCTTTCAGTTTTTTTCTATTTTTCTCATTTTATCAAAGTTTCACTTTTAAATGTTTAGCGCTAGAGGCAGGGATTTACTTACTGTCCCCTTACAAATTTGATCATATTATGACCACTATTGCCAAGCAGCCCCACCACCATTACTTCTCTCACCAAATCCTGCACTCCACTGAGAATTAGATCTAAAATTGCTCCCTTTCTCCTTGGTTCCTGTACCTATTGCTCCATAAAACTGTCATTTATTCCATTCAGGAACTATCTCTCTAGCATGCCCTGATGTTTCACTTAACCAGTCAATATTGGGGTAATTGAAATCTCCTATTATTACTGCACTACCAATTTAGTTAGCTTCCCTAATTTCTCTTAGCATTTCACTATCAGTCTCACCATCTTGACCAGGTGGACAGTAGTATACTCCTATCACTATACTCTTCCCCAACACACAAGGGATTTTTACCCATAAAGATGCAATTGTGCATTTAGTCTCATGCAGGATCTTTATCCTGTTAGACTCTATGCAATCCCGGACATAAAGCACCACCCCGACCCTAAAGTGCTCCTCTCTGTCATTCCAATATAATAGCACTGTCCCATTGGTTATCTTCTTTCCCCATGTCTCTGAGATGCCAATTAAGTCTGTGTCATTCACTGCTATACATTCTAATTCTTCCATTTTACTTCTTAGACTTCTGGCATTAGCATACAAACATTTCAGTTTGTTTTTTGTTTGTATTTACATTCTGATTTTCAGCTCACAGGGACAAACTGGAATCTTTTAGCTCAGGTGAGTTTTTTCACAAAGTTCCCCGAGCAGTGATTTTTGTACTCATACTTGATTAGTGGGGAGAAAGAGGGAAGATATGTTTAACCAGTAAGATTAAAATTTGATTTTAACCACATAAATCTTTTGAATATCAACCCCTTAGAACTTATAGGAATCCAAAGTTTTCCATTCAATTTGTTCCTGTTTACCATGCTTAGCTGGGGGTAATTTTCAAAACATGCTTAGTACATGAATAAGACCCCTAAATCTTAGGAGCCTAAATTTAGTAAGATTTAGAATCTTAGAACATATCCTAAATGTGGCCCTATTATTCATTTTCCTAGATTTTTGCATCTTAATTCAACGCCTCATCACCACTCTCTATTGCTGTGACATTCCACTTTGTAGGCTCCTCAGTTTAAGCACCTTGTGAAACTAGACACCTAAATTGAGGCACTCAGTCCTAATCAATTTTCAAAGGGGTCAATTTAGAAATGGAACTCCCAAACTTAGGCCCCTTAAACCTATGAAAATGACCCTATTGCATACCCTCGGTCTGCAGGAGTTTTCTATTCTCCCTTACATTAAAAAACAACAACAACAAAAAAAAAGGTTTCTCTCCTTGATTTGAATGAATACATTTTGTGACTTCTTTCAGCTTTCCATTTCTGGCCAGCTAGTGAGAGCATACTGTGGAAAATTGTAGCCTCAGTCTGAAGGTTCCCACATTATTGCCATTACCATCTCGTTAAAAGCACAATCCTTTGTAGAGAAACCACTAATTTCCGAGGAAATGTCACAGGCCCCTCAAAGCTTTGATCATGCAAAGATTTACCCGGCTCATCATCACTGCTCTCTGATGAGTTTGCACTGTTTTGCTTTGTACATGAAAGACTTTTAAAAGACTAGTCAGGGCTTTCATGCTTTGGGCTAAACTTTTTGAAGTCTCCTGAATACCCACAGCTTATAACTGTTAAAAACAAGGGACCACTGTACATATGGAGAAAACCGAAGGTAAACATTTGCCTCTGACGTTTTATAAGCTTGCATTAAAAGGCAAAGGTTAATGAGGTACATAATTATTAGATTAAAAATGAAAAGAACCATAAAACATTGAAATTCTGGGAAGCTCAGGAATGCTGAAAATTAAGAAAAAAAAAGCTGTTTTTTTTCTTTCCCTGAACCAAGAAACAAGAGTTTCTGGTTTCAGACTTTTTTTTTTTCATTTTTATTTCTTCTGAAAATTGCTTTTTATCTCTTCTTCTTAAACTGTAACTAAAGAAGGGAATTAATGTTTTCATGACTTGGAAAGCATCCCATTTGCTTCAGGACAAATATCGCTATTAGATTGGTTTAGTAAGACAAAGGACAATTTTGAAAGCAAAAAATATGTGCTGCCTTTCCTTTAATGTAGGGAGCTGCAAAATTGCCCCCATAATATTTGGTATTCTGTTAATTTTAGTTTCATAAACAACTGCAATCAACACAGATGGCAGTCATACAGGCTGTTGAAGATAACAGCAACAAATATGCATGTTAAAAATATTTTCTGTTTTCAAGATTTTATGCAGCGCTTTTATATATATATATATATATATGCCAGAGAGAGATTGTTTATTAATGATATTAAACAATATCACACACATGGGCCGTTGGCGCTACAGGGGGTCATGCATGCTAAGGCCATTTGCCATGCACAAAAACTAGCATGCTAAACCAGGGACAGAATAGTTTAGCGAGTACACTCCACATGTAAATGAAGGAATGTCATGTGAAAATAAGGTTTTAGTAGGCACACAGGAAATATTGTGGTATTCTGTCTTACACTCTCCATTTTAATGTCTGCTGAGGCCTAAAATTTAACAGCTGCTTCAGACCAGATGCTGACTTTCTTTTTCGCATGTACGCTGTTGAAATGGCTCAGCTATCAGCAAACAGTGGGACGGAGAGAAGAAGATCATACTCGGGTCTATCCTGTAAAGTGCGGCCGCGTTTACCCTGCTCCTAAGCCGCTTTTAACTCACGTTCCGGCCGCGTTAGCCCTTCCTGCGATCCCGAATCCCCTTTAACCTATTCCTACCGCGTCCAAAAATCCCCGCTGAACCCCTTCCGCCCGCGGCATGTATATTGCATGCAAACGAGCGAATTAGCTCGATATTGCATCCAAACGATCCAATTAGCTATTCCCTAGCATCCCGTAACCCGCGCCCCGACTATCGCTATCTTTCCCTGCCATTTTGTCGCGCGTTTAACCTGCAAACTTACCGCCTACCCTGACCCAGGCGGTAGAGGCATGGGTAAGGGTAGGTGGCAAGCTTTCCCCCAGCCCCCGCTCACCTGCCCCGGCCGCGATCATGGGTGCCGGTCTCCGTGGCAGCCCCAGTCCTCTCCCCTGCTCCCGAAGCCAAAAAAAAAAAAAAAGCGAAAAAAACGTTGCAGCCCCCCTCCGATGTCCGGAGGGGGCTGCAACGTTTTTTTCGCTTTTTTTTTTTTGCTTCGGGAGGAGGGGAGAGGACTGGGGCTGCCACGGAGACCGCTTTCCCCCGTGCAAGTAAGTTGTTTCGCCGCTCAGTGTCTCTTCTCCCCCCTCCCGGAGCAGGACGCGAAAAGCAGCCTTGCTCTGGGACGGGGGAAAATAGAAACTGAGCGGCGAAGCTAAAAAAAACCAAAAGCAATTTTGGTTTTTTTTTTTTCAAAATTGACAATTTTGGTTTTTTTTTCAAAAGCGACTTACTTTTGGGATCTGTCAAGATCCCAAAAGTAAATCGCTTTTGGACGCCGACCCGGACCCCCAACCCGGACCCGACCTGACCGCTGTCAGTCTGTTCGCCCTGCTCCGGAAGGGGGGAGAAGAGGTGACAGCGGCGGAGCAAATTTGGCAAAACTTATCTTTTTTGCAGCCATCAGCCATCATCAGAATCATCAGGAACACGATCTGGCCCCGTAGCTCCTCCCAACAAGATGGCCGCCTGCACGGGGAAAGCGTACAATTGGCCGCTGAAGATGTGGCGTCACATCTCGTGACGCCAAACGTCGTGACGTCACGTCTTCAGCGGCCAATTGTACGCTTTCCCCGTGCAGGCGGCCATCTTGTTGGGAGGAGCTACGGGGCCAGATCGTGTTCCTGATGATTCTGATGATGGCTGATGGCTGCAAAAAAGATAAGTTTTGCCAAATTTGCTCCGCCGCTGTCACCTCTTCTCCCCCCTTCCGGAGCAGGGCGAACAGACTGACAGTGGTCAGGTCGGGTCCGGTCGGGTCCGGGTTGGGGGTCCGGGTCGGGTCCGGGCTGGGGGAAAGCTTCGCCGCTGTCAGTGTCTCTTCTCCTCTCCTCCCGGAGCAAGGCTGCTTTTCGCGCCCTGCTCCGGGAGGAGGGGAGAACAGACACTGACATCAGCGAAGCAACTTCCTGGTATCTGTCATTTCAAATGACATTTGAAATGACAGATACCAGCGTGGCGTGAAGCCTTAGGCCCGCGCACCCAGGATACTGTATAGGCACTCTATCCAGTATCCTGGGTAGCGCGGGACTAAGGCATTACGGACGCGGCTTACATTTGCATGTAATTAGGGTTCAGGATCGAGCGGTAGGTGAGCTGCACTGTGCGGGCGGTAACCACGGGTGCCGTAGGCACTAACGCAGCTCTTCCTACCGCTCGGTACTGGATAGACCTGACTGTATGCAAGAGATGACCAGGTCCTTGAGCTCAAACACACTGCCACACTTTGGGAAATAAATATATACCAGCACCCACTACTTTTAACTTCCAACACAAACCCACGTTTATACACCCCATGAAAATGTCTCGCCAACTGCTGGTCAAGCGTTGCTTATTCTCAACAGTTTACCGTCTCTGATAACTATTCAAGGTCATAGAGAAAGGCAGGATTTTGATGACCATTGCTGTTAAAATTATGGTTAGTCAGTTCAAAGATCACCAGGCTAAAGATAAAAGGAAAAAGGAAAGGGAAAAAATGTGCTTTGTTGTTATATTATACTAGCAACTCTACCTGTTCTACACCTGGGCGGCGAGCCTTTTCATTGGCACATCTGTTCTTGTTTTGAGCAGAATGTCCCTAGAAATTCACTGTAAGAGTGTCCCTTCCACATACACACACCCTCCTACAGGCTCCCTCACTCTCTGGCACACACACACATCCCCTCATATAGGCTCCCTCTCTGAAACCCACACTCAAGCATCCCGCGCACTCCCCCTCTTACCAACCAAGCTGTCTTTCGCACTCCCCCACACCCCCTCTCCTCTCTCACACAGATATTCTCTCTCACTGGCATCCCCCTCCCCTCCTATAGGCTCCCTCTCTCTGAAACCCACACTGAAGTATCCCCCCACCCACCCTCTCTTACCTCCCATGCTCTCTCTCACATCCTCCCCACCCTCCTCTAACCAACCATGCTCTCTGTCACCCCTCCCCTCTCACACACACATTCTCTCTCACCGGCATCCCCTCCCATGCTCTCTCTCACACCCTCCTGCTCTCTCTCACTCTCCCCTCCCCGACACATATTCTCTCTCACCTGCATGCCGTGGGACCCATGCTGTTCGCGGCGAAGATGAAGGCCTGGTGCGCCATTCGCGGCGAAGATGAAGGCCCGGCGCACGGTTCGCGGCACACGGGGGCCTTCCATTTTTGCCTTGAGCAGAAAATAGCAGCGGAGACCCAGGCATGCCATGAACGGAGCGCGTCTTCATACCTGTTGTAGCTGGTGTTGTCACATGGCCACTGTATGGCTTGGGCTTGTGTGTCCGTCAGTGCTCGCTATAGCACCATCTATCAGTAGGCTGCGGAACTTCCGCAAGCACTGACGGACACACAAGCCCGATATATTATGGATTTCATTTTCCATTTACATATATATATTTATCTCTTTCCTTTTCATTGGCAGTTCAAAGCTGATTACATTCAGGTACAGTGGGTAGGAGGTTTTTTTTTTTTCATTTCTGTCATATATGTTGTTTTCATTAAAGCCATTTACATTGTGATTTTCCTTCCTCAGTCTAGTCCCTCCAACCAAGAAGTTCCCTGACCACCTAAAGCAACTCGTTAGTTTCCCCGCCCCCTACATGTCTTCCCACTCTGCGCTTCCAGCCTCTAAAGATCCCCATTCCCCATTAATAATCCCCAATCAGTCCCACTATCCAGTAAGCACCATCCAAAACACATTTCCAACCTGTACTCCACACCCGAAGCCTCTTAATCCCCCAAACAAGTTCTCAACCTCCAAACACAAAGCTCTACTCAGTCCCACTGTAAACACCCTGGGCACAAAACCTCTTCAAGCACCATCACATTGGTAGTCAGATGGTCAGGCTACAGGAGTTTCCACTTTTAAAAGATGTTATGGAAATAGTTTGAATATCCAGAATATTTTCACCCTTAAAACGTCAAAATAGAAAAATGAACTCAAAGACAGATATAAGATAAAACATAAAAATATAACATGAGATATGCCATACTGGCTCAGACCAATGGTCCATCAAGCCCAGTATCCTGTTTTCAACAGTGGCCAATCCAAGTCACAAGTACCTGGCAAGTACCCAAACATTAAATAGATCTCAAGCTACTATTGCTTATTAATTACCATCACAGCAGTTTATGGATATATCCTCTAGGAATTTAGATAAGTTCCTAGAGGATAAACCCAGTTACACTAACTGCTGTAAACACATCCTCTGGGAATGAATTCCAGAGCTAACTATGCGCTGAGTGAAAAAGAAGTTTCTTTGATTTGTTTTAAATGAGCTACTTATTAACTTCATGGACTAGACCTTCTATTATCTGAGAGAGTAAATAACTGATTCACATTTACCCATTCTAGACCTCTCATGATTTTAAATACCTCTATCATATTCCCCCCCCCCCCCCCCCCCAGTCGTCTCTTCTCCAAACTGAACAGCCTTTCCTCAGAGGGCAGCAGTTGTATGCCTCTTATCATTTTGGTCGCACTTCTCTGCACTTTCTCCAATGCAGCTATATCCTTTTTGAGATGCAGTGATCAGAACTGCACATGGTATTGAAGGTGCAGTCTCACTGTGGAGCAATACAAAGACATTATGACATCTTATATTTTATTTTCCATTCTTAATAATTCCTAACATTCTGTTTGCTTTTTTGATCACCACAGCACACTGAGCCAACAATTTCAATGTGTTGTCCACTATGACACCTAGATCTCTTTCTTGAGTGGTAACTCCCAAGATAGAACCTAACATTGTGTAACTACAGCAAGGGTTCTTTTTCCCTATATGCATCACTTTGCACTTGTCCACCTTAAATTTCATCTGCCATTTGAAAGCCAGATCTTCCAGTCTCGCAAGGTCCTCCTGCAATTCATCACAATCCACCTGAGATTTAACTACTCTGCATAATTTTGTGTCATCCGCAAACTTGATCACCTCACTCGTTGTTCCCCTTTCCAGATCATTTATAAATATATTAAAAAGCACCAGACAAGTACAGATCCCTGAGGCACTCCACTGCCTTTTTCCATTATGAAAACCGACCATTTAATCCTACTCTGTTTCTGTCTTTTAACCAACTTGCAATTCACAAAAGGACATCACCTCCTATCCAATGGCTTTTCAATTTTCTTAGAAGCCTCTCATGCTGGACTTTCTTGAATGCCTTCTGAAAATCCAAATACACCACATCTACTAGTTCACCTTTGTCCACATTTTATTCACCCCTTCAAAAAAATAGAGATTTGTGAGAGAAGATTTCCCTTGGGTAAATCCATGCTGGCTGTGTCCCATCAAAACATGTTTGATGGGACACAGAGGCAAAAACTCACAGTAAAAACTTTTTTTAAATATATCCGAAGCAGAAAGCCTGTGAGGGAGTCAGTTGGACCATTAGATAATCGAGGGGTTAAAGGGGCACTTAGAGAAGATAAGGCCATCGCGGAAAGATTAAATGATTTCTTTGCTTCGGTGTTTACTGAAGAGGATGTTGGGGAGGTACCCGTAATGGAGAAGGTTTTCATGGGTAATGATTCAGATGGACTGAATCAAATCACGGTGAACCTAGAAGATGTGGTAGGCCTGATTGACAAACTGAAGAGTAGTAAATCACCCGGACCGGATGGTATACACCCCAGAGTTCTGAAGGAACTAAAAAATGAAATTTCAGACTTATTAGTAAAAATTTGTAACTTATCATAAAATCATCCATTGTACCTGAAGACTAGAGGATAGCAAATGTAACCCCAATATTTAAAAAGGGCTCCAGGGGCGATCCGGGAAACTACAGACTGATTAGCCTGACTTCAGTGCCAGGAAAAATAGTGGAAAGTGTTCTAAACATCAAAATCACAGAACATATAGAAAGACATGGTTTAATGGAACAAAGTCAGCATGGCTTTACACAGGGCAAGTCTTGCCTCACAAATCTGCTTCACTTTTTTGAAGGAGTTAATAAACATGTGGATAAAGGTGAACCGGCAGATATAGTATACTTGGATTTTCAGAAGGTGTTTGACAAAGTTCCGCATGAGAGGCTTCTAGGAAAAGTAAAAAGTCATGGGATAGGTGGCGATGTCCTTTCATGGATTGCAAACTGGCTAAAAAATAGGAAACAGAGAGTAGGATTAAATGGACAATTTTCTCAGTGGAAGGGAGTGGACAATGGAGTGCCTCAGGGATCTGTATTGGGACCCTTACTTTTCAATATATTGATAAATGATCTGGAAAGAAATACGACGAGTGAGATAATCAAATTTGCACATGACACAAAATTGTTCAGAGTAGTTAAATCACAAGCAGATTGTGATAAATTGCAGGAAGACCTTGTGAGACTGGAAAACTGGGCATCCAAATGGCAGATGAAATTTAATGTGAATAAGTGCAAGGTGAGGCATATAGGGAAAAATAACCCATGCTATAATTACACAATGATGGGTTCCATATTAGGTGCTACAACCCAAGAAAGAGATCTAGGCGTCATAGTGGATAACACATTGAAATCGTCGGTTCAGTGTGCTGCGGCAGTCAAAAAAGCAAACAGAATGTTGGGAATTATTAGAAAGGAAATGGTAAATAAAACAGAAAATGTCATAATGCCTCTGTATCGCTCCATGGTGAGACCGCACCTTGAATACTGTGTACAATTCTGGTCGCCGCATCTCAAAAAAGATATAATTGCGATGGAGAAGGTACAGAGAAGGGCTACCAAAATGATAAGGGGAATGGAACAACTCCCCTATGAGGAAAGACTAAAGAGGTTAGGACTTTTCAGCTTGGAGAAGAGACGACTGAGGGGGGATATGAGAGAGGTGTTTAAAATCATGCGAGGTCTAGAACGGGTAGATGTGAATTGGTTATTTACTCTTTTGGATAGTAGAAAGACTAGGGGGCACTCCATGAAGTTAGCATGGGGCACATTTAAAACTAATCGGAGAAAGTTCTTTTTTACCCAACGCACAATTAAACTCTGGAATTTGTTGCCAGAGAATGTGGTTAGTGCAGTTAGTATAGCTGTGTTTAAAAAAGGATTGGATAAGTTCTTGGAGAAGTCCATTACCTGCTATTAAGTTCACTTAGAGAATAGCCATTGCCATTAGCAATGGTAACATGGAATAGACAGTTTTTAGGTACTTGCCAGGTTCTTATGGCCTGGATTGGCCACTGTTCGAAACAGGATGCTGGGCTTGATGGACCCTTGGTCTGACCCAGTATGGCATTTTCTTATGTTCTTATGTTCTTTATCTAAATGTTTTGTGATTTTATTCTTTATAATAGTTTCCAAGATTTTTCCTGTCACTAAAGTCAGGCTCACCAATCTATAGTTTCCTGGATCACCCCTGGATCCCTGTTTAAATATAGGGGTTACATTGGCCATCTTCCAGTTTTCAGGTACATCAGATGATTTTAATGATAGGTTACAAATTTTTACTAATATGTCTGAAGTTTCATTTTTTACTTCTGAAAGAACCCTGGGGTATATACCAACTGGTCCAAGTGATTTACTACTCTTCAGTTTGTCAATCCGGCCTACCACATTTCCAAGGTTCACTGAGATTTGGTTCAGTTGACCTGAATCATCACCCATGAAAACCTTCTCCGGAACAGCTATCTCTCTAATATCCTCTTCAGTAAAAACTGAAGTGAAGAAATCATTTAATCATTCCATGATAGCCTTATCTTCTCTAAGTGCCCCTTTAACCCCTTGATTATCCAACAGTCCAACCAACTCCATTGCAGGATTTCTGCTTCGGGCATGTTTTAAAAAGTTTTTATTGTGAGTTTTTGCCTCTTTGGCCAACTTCTTTTCAAATTTTCTCTTAGCCTGTCTTATTAATGTCTTACATTTAACTTGCCAATGCTTATGCTTCATCCTATTTTTTTGTGATGGATCCTTTTTCCAATTTTTGAATGAATATCTTTTGGCTAAAATAGCCTCTTTCACCTCACCTTTTAAACATGCCAGTAATCGTTTTGTCTTCCTTCCACCTTTCTTAATGCATGGAATACATCTGGTCTATGCTTCTATGATGGTAATTTTTTATAATGTCCATGTCTGCTGCATACTTTTTACCTTTGTAGCTGCACCTTTCACTTTTTTTCTAACTATTTTTCTCATTTTATCAAAGTTTCCCTTTTGAAAGTTTAGCACTAGAGCCATTGGTTTACATACTGTCCCCCTTCCAGTCATTAATTCAAATTTGATCATATTATGATCATTATTGCCAAGTGACTCCACCACTGTTACCTCCCTTACTAAATCCTCTGCTCCACTGAGAATTAGATGTAAAATTGCTCCCTTTCTTATCGGTTCCTGAAACAATTGCTCCATAAAACTGTCTTTTATTCCATCCAGGAACTTTGGGCCTCATTTTCTAAAGTATCGCAGGCCTGTGATACCTTAGGTAATGAGGGGTGGGGGGGTCGACCCGGGGGGCGGTCCTGCACTAGCCGGCAGCGATCGCACCATTGCGGTGCGATCGCTGCCGGTTTTGCACCCAATAGCACCACCATAGAAGGTGGAGCTATTGGGCGCGAACTCGGACGCAAAAAGGCCCTTTCCTTTTCATTGTCCACGGCGTCTTCACGGAGTCAGCCCCGGTGATGCCCCGACTCCTCCTCTTCTGGGGCCGACTCCGCCCCCATCCTGGTATCGCACGCGATAAGGGACTTTTCACATGTGAAACGTCCCTTATTGCGTGCGAGCCACTTGGAAAATGAGGCCCTTTATCTCTCTAGCATGCCCTGGTGTTTCACTTATCCAGTCAATTTTGGGATAATTGAAATCTGAACAAAAAAAGGGGACCAAAAATATACATATAAGAAAAAGCCTAAATAACGGTGTCAGCAAGGCTGTTGTAGTTTATAGCAAAGAAAACCCAACCGGTCTTTTCAATCATTCACCATCATTGTCAAAACTTTTATTTACTTCAAAAACATTTTTTGTATATTTTTATCTTTTCATTAAAATTTGTAATAAACCATCAGCTCTTGTCCATATGAGGAATATAGCCAGCAGTCTCTTTGTCAAAATAATAAACAGCCATACACGGCCAGTGTTTCGCAGTAACTGCTTCCTCAGGGGCATATGAAGATGTTATCACAAGAGTCTTTGCCTGCAGATATTAGCATCAATGCATTTAATAAGATGTTATAAATCAAAAATTGGAAAAAATACTTATCTTAACACCGGAGGCTACCGTTTCAAAATAGACCCGAAGTCTCGACTGTCTTCTTCATGGAGGAGAGGAAATGAGGCTGACGTAAAACGTCTTGTTAAATACTCACGGTATGATGTCACACAATGATGTCACTGAAATGCAAATTATGTGTCAATCATTTGCTGTCAAGATCTTGAAGAAAACAATTTTCTGTTAGAAACTGCATCATAGAAACACGTGTAAATCAAGATCTGTATTAAGATCCTTAGGAATGGCAGTGCCAAGTCCATAAATCCATCTTTGTTCAGATCGCAAAAGCTGTAGTTCACGATCGCTGCCGCACCAGTGCTCTGGTATATGATCAATAGCGCAGAAAGATAGATTCTCAAAACGGTGTTCACGTGAAATACAATGTGCTACCAAAGGCTCATCGACACGCAAATTCTTTATGTTGGATCGATGTTCAATCATTTGGGTCTTCAATACCCGCTTAGTCTTTCTGATGAGCAACAAATCACAAGGGCAACGAATGAAGTAGATGACCATTGTAGACAAGCACGATGTTATGTATTTTAGAAAAATTGTGTAACCTGTTTTTAGAACAATTTTATTAGTTACTGTCATTGAAGATGTACACACAGAACAATTGTTGTAGGGATGATGGGATCCCATTAAAACATTGTCCTCAATTGAAAAGCTGGAAAAATCAGAATGAACCCGCCGAAGATTCTTCTGCCTATACATGTATTCTTCCATTTTCCTCGGAAGCCCATGTGATTTGTCAATCCATTCTTAAAAATTGGCATGTTTTGCAAATACAAGAGATTTTCCAATCTCCTCCATGGATTACTTTCTCCAGAGCTCCTAATTTAAAAAACCTATTGGTTCATTCTGATTTTTCCAGATTCAAAGAAGTATTCTATTAAGTAAGGGGAGCCAGTTGAAATATTGGCTTGCATGTCTATATGTGTTTATTTAGGGTGGGAGAGCCAGAAAATAGAGGCTATATTTGTTGTGGATTTTGAATTTTTGTGACCTGAGGAGTTCACAAAACATCTAAAACTCTTGAAAGGGGTACAATAGTCATGAATGTTTGAGTACCACTGCCTTACTCCCTACACTCTAGGGATGTGAATCGTTTTTCTAATGAATTGAAATATCGTACGATATTTCTAACTTCGTTAATATATCAGGTAAAAAAAGAAATGATCACTTTTCCCCCCGAATTTTTATAAAAATCGTTTTCGAATTAGTGTGCCGCTAACAAAAAAGTTTATTTTTGTTATTTTTTGTTACTTTTTGCTATTTTTGTTAATGTGCGCTAACTCCCGTTAGTGCGCACTAACCCTAAAAACGATTTTTTAGTAAAAAAAAAATGGGGATCCGTGGGAAAATGATATTTTCCTGCGGCTAGATGAACCTGAAAGTGGGAACGATCGGGCACCCGATTCACATCCCTACTACACTCTACTACATCAAGACTCTCCTACTAGGAGATGCAGATTGGAAAACAGAAGAAACTGGACTGTTCTAGATACTCACACAGAAACAGGCTAGCAGAATACTTCATCTTCATCCCACATGCAAATAACAGACAGTCCCTCATCAAATAGAGAATGAGTGACCACAACTTGGAAACAGAATCATGGATAAATTGCTTGGAAACACCAAGGAGCTAAACTGCCTGCAATGCAACCCCAGTGAAATGAAACACATTTCCTCCTATATACCATATAGAAATATTCTCAAAATAACACAGAAAATCAAATTCTTCTCATTTCTCATCTTCTTCTACAGAAACAGAAGCTATAGCTCATCTGCCAAGCCCCACCATGTCCCCTGCAGTCTCTCTCTCAACCCCTCAGCTCCCTTGCATTCTCACTCTCAGCCTCCCCCTAGAGTCCCCAGAACTTTCTCACTCAGCCCCTCCTCCCACCAGAGTCCCCAGCAATCTCACTCTGAACATCCCTTTCCACTTCCCCAAGTCCCCAGCAGTGAGCAGTCTGACCTTCTGCTCGAGCCTCTTTAAGAGAGCAATGCTCCATAGGAGCCTGGGAGATCTTTACACTGGCCCCACTGTTGCTGTGGTGCTGCATCTTCTTTTGTCTCAGCCTTATGCTCTGCATGGGATGCATGACAAAGCCAGCATGACCCGAAGGGAAGCCCTGCCTTCTGCTTTTCACGGTGCAGTCAACAAACCTCGTGGGTCGTCCACCTCAGACAGAAGTACAGTCCCGCCTTCTGCCCCATGTTGTACTACTATGCTGACATCACTGATGATGGGCCTGGAAATGTTGTTCCTATTGGCTCTACCCCAATGCTGTTTCCTGCTGCTTGGCTCCTTGCTACTGGCTCTCACATGCTTTGTCAGCTTCCATTGGCCACACAGCTCCACCATGTAAATGGAGCAGAGGGCTGTACCTGAGGCAGTGGCGATGACACTGCTAAAACATTTTTTTTTTTAAAGTACAAAAAAAAAAAATCAATTAGGGCCCGGGATTCAGTGAATCTCTTGAAGGCCCTGACCACACGCCACTATTTCAATACATAAATAGTGACTTGAGCATATGTTTTCCAGAATTGTAAAGGGTGGATCAGGGGTCTTTGTGCTTGGAGGTGGGTAGGCTGAGTGGTTTGTGAATTATTATGTTTGTTTTTATGTGATCCACTTAAACTTCTTTTGAAAAAATGTGGAATACAAATTTGGAAATTAAATTAAATTAAAATTAAAAGCAGCATACAGGACTCTCAAGCTCTAACACTTACTAATCTTGATGCATCTACTTCTTCCTACTCAAACAGACATTAAAAAATGTTACCAGGTTACCTGAGGATACAGCAGTTCTGGTAGCTCACAAGTGATTTTACACGAAACAGAGAACTATGAAGGCAGAAAAAGGCCATACGGTGCACCCATGCCATGACCAGTTTCTCCAGTTCGTCCACCTGTTCATCTACCAGTTCACCCAGATTAGTAGTAGGTCTTCCAGCCCCCTGGTTCTTCAGCCTGCACTACCCTCAGTCACCCAAGACCCTTAAAACCCTTCAAAAATGTTTTTTTGTTTTAAAAAAGTGACACCTCCTCCACAGCAAAAATAAAGTTACGTGGCACGCCCCCAGGCACGTAAATGTTTGCGTGCACATCTCTTGGCCACGCCCCAGAATGCCCATGCCCAAACCACGCCCCTTTTTGATTCTGAGCGACCCGTGCAATCAGCAGGAGACAGGCGCATGGAAGCCCTCCATTCCAGCTCATCTCCCAATTTTGGCACCCATTTTTAAAATTCACCTTTACGCCTCCCACATACTAAACCCACCCCTGCCCCCCACTAAATTAACCCTTCAAACCCCCATCCCTTAATATTTATTTAGCATCTTGAAGCCCAGCTGCCTCTTCCTTCTCATATAGTCATTAAATTAAAAAAAAAAGATGCCTGGTAATCCGAGTTCACAACTGTAAGCTGACACAAGCTGGTGATAAATGAATAGTGGGTAGGAATAAAGCTAAAGCTGCATCAGTGAGAGTGTTTTGATTTCCTGATCCATGGGATGATGCTTCAAGGCCCACCGAGCAGAAATGGGGTGCAGTGTACAACAGACTGGCAAAACTACTGAGAAGGACTTTAAACGAGGATCATAGGGGATTTTTTTTTTTTAATATATTCTGCTTTTTGGCATTTCAAAGCAGATTACATTCAGATACTGTATGTATTATCCCTGTCCCCAGAGGGACGGCAGCTTTCAAACTGGCACGCGGGTGCTCTTTTGCACACATGCACACAAGTCCTGTCCCTCCGTGTATTATGGGCGAGCTGTCACTAGGCTGTGGGACACTGAGTTTGATGGCTGTGGTGGCAGGACGGGTGTCTGCTGTTCCTTCTTCTAGGGAAGGAAAAAGACGCCTCCAGAATGGTTGCTACCAAGTCCAAAAGTGTAAGAGGGGGAGATACTGGGTAATTCTTTTGGGGCGATCAGGAGGAGAATTGCCCTAGAAGAGGTTATACTATCCATGAAGGAGGGGGACACAGGAGGGGCTGTATCCAGAGAGAGTGTTTCTATAATTCTTCTATGGGGGGGGGGGGGATGGCACTTGAGATCTACAGTGATAGGTTGCAGGGTGAGGGTGGTCTTACGTGGAGTTGTGTAGCCCCAGAGGGTATTCTTATAGTTGTTTTGTAAGGGGTGGGTAATTGTCAAGACTTTGTATGGGTTATTTCAGATCTGCAGTAGGAGGCAAGACACAGTGGAGACAAGGCAGCAGTAGGTGAAGGGTATTCGCTCAGCGATGGAACGGAGAGGGAACTAAAATGGATGATCATGTGGCAGCTTCTTCCCAAACAGGCTTGGATATTCCTGTCTTTGCCTTTTTTCCTCTGGATGATCGGATTTTCATAGTTGGGACATCACAGGGGCAGTGGCCAATCTTGGGGGACCAGAATTTTGCTGAGGGGGGGTATATTTTTCCTATTGTGGCTTCGGGGGCGATGCAGCTGGTTCTGGTATTTAGGATAATGATTTTCCAGGAAGCCCTTGTTCATTAGTTAAGCAGGTTGCATTATAGCCAGCTAAGTTAACTTAGGATAGTTTTTGGAAATTGAGCTGGCTGCGTTTGGTTGCAAATGCCATTGGCCCTTAACTAACTCCACTTCTGGAGGAAGACTTTGTGCTAGACCCGGTTTTCATTTTCCAGTTTTATTTATTTCCCCTCCTGGTACATTTTAATATCTGTAGTGCTGGTTTTAATTAAGGGAAACAAAACAAAAGAATACCACAAAACACCGAGCTGTAATTTCAAAAGCCATGATCGCTCCCCCTCCAGAAACGGGGGTCACCTGGCAGCTCTGACACGTATCTGCATCCTTCCAGAGGGCAAAAATGCTGAGACGGAAAAATGCTGGCATGGCTGTTGGAAAAGAGGGTGGCACTGATGAATTTAGTTTTGGAAATTGCCTAGGGTGGGTCAAAGCAAGTCATTTTTGATTGTTCCCATTATGATTGGATGCATCATTACCCCTTTATTGTTGGCATCCTATGGAGACTCAATATGCAGCCTTAATTATTTTAAAAGACACTTCTTTGTTATTTAGCTGGTGATTAAAAACACATTAAAAGACTGCACAGGGAAGAACATTTTCATTCATTAGCGGATCAAAAACCCTAATCTTGTAAGAGGCTAATCTTCATATAATTCTTAAAAACAATAAGTACACTAGGAGGACGTGCTGCCCATGTCAGCTAATTAACCTGATCACAAGAGAAGAATGGCCTATGATTATTTGCTATTAATTAGCTGGAAAAGGCAAGATCTGTGCTCCCTGTTAGTCCTGTTAATAAGCTGACCTTATAGCCATTACACATTGTTAAACTTAAACATTTCAATAATGCAGAGAAATGTAGCAAGGGAAATGCATGGAGCTGTGTGACCATTTCATGAGGCCCAGTATCCTTCTTTGGGTTGGGCACAAAAAGGGATTGAATGAACGCTTCTTCGAGTCGGAAATTTGAACATGGTTTTCTGTGTACATCACTGAAGATTAGAGACAGTTTTTCTCTATAGGAAATCCAGATGATAAATGGAGTCAAGTGACCCCAGGCACTAGATATGGCAAAACAACGTTAAAAAAAATTCAAAGATTTGTTTCCCTAAAGGTGCATGTCAAGGCACATGAAAAGAGGGTGTCAAGGGCACATGAGCCAGGAGTCCCTGGTCACTCTCCTATACATGACAGAAATGGGAATACAATTGGGAGACTGGTTAGAAAGTTATTAGGGTGAATGGACAGACACTGCGATCCCGTATAGAAAATGTGGCTAAAATCAGACCATAGCAGGGAACAATTCAAAATGTAGTCTAAGCTCTATGGGGACAATTATTAAATCGCCATGTAGGTGAAAGTACATGTGTATGTTTGTAGTGTGCATTTTGCAGCTAATTTTTCCAACAGAAACAATAGAGAAGACGTAGGGAGCTTCGTTAAACACCAGGAAGGAGAAGCAAGTAAGCATTCGTTTCAGGAGGTGGGGGCAGAAAACCTTATAGCACAGGACCTGGGGGTGGAATCCTTAGAAAAGGGAGCACTGGCACTCTTCCTACACTGCTGGTTTCCAGACGAGGAGACAAGGAAGTCATGTGTGTGTGAAACTGAAGGCTGGAAGGAGTGGCATTTTCTTCTGGTTCTGGTCTCAACAGCATGTGGTAGTGAAGAGTGCAGGGAGCAAGTCGCTCTGAGGAATTGGGGAGAAGTCTCATGGAAGTGTAATGATCCCCTGGGTAAATTACCAGTGAGGCCCTAGTTATTCCTTGAGCTAGGTCAGGCAGGTTTGTAAATGAACTACAGCCCCTCCCTTTGAGACTGCTGGGATGGCCATCTGCTTGTGGTATAGAAAAAGCTCTCACCTGAGAGAGTGGGGCAGTACAGCTTGATTTTTGCAGTGAGAAGAAGATTGGAGCTTCTGCCTTGGTTGATTTTTGAGCCTTCCTCCGGATTCAAGCACTACCTACCTGCAGTTTGGGGAAAAGGTCAGGAAGCTGCCTTTCCAGTCCACTCCTTAGCTGATTGGGTCTGTCTTCTGGGTTGTGTTTGGGGACATTTACCTTAGCTATAGGAAGCCTTGTGAGACCCCTGGTTTTTGGCCTGGAGAGAGATTACAGGAAGCCTCTCCCTGGGAGGGTCAGGATAGAGATAAACTGCCCATCTTCACACTCCTTGAAGACAGAGGTATGGTGGTGTCTGAATGCAAGATAATTCTGGTGTTTGAACTCAGTTTTGGGGAAGAAAGCTTTGGGTTAGAAGACCTGGGTGAAAGGTTTTGCTGCCCCCTCTCTGTCCTGAAGGAGGAACATCAAGAGATCTGTGGTGTTCCTGTTTGGATCCTCTTTCTAGTGAAGGATCCAGAGAGAGAGAGAGAGAGAGAGAGAGATCTGCTGGAGAACTGTGAGTAAGACTATTCTGAGGAGCCCCTCTGTGCAAAGACTGTTTTCCCATTTTCTTGTCAGTTTGGAGAAGAGTTTTCCTACCCAAACAGAACTACCTGGGCTCACTTGGGAACCTTACTTATCCACGTCCTGTGGGGTAAGTGTTTCCCTTGTCCTGGTATAGAGATTAGAGAAAGACCCTTGCACAGAGTGGGAAAGACTTAGAACTATAAATGTCCTGTGTGGTGCTAAGGACTGATGTGAGCTGTGCCATTTATTCATGCACACTCACCCAGACTCTCCAGTGAGGATACTGGCACTCTCATCCCTAAAGGTGGACAGGAAACCATATCTCTCCCGGGTAGAAGGAAAAGGTTTCACCCCTGCTACCCTCTGCCTTGGAGGAGAATTTCAATCAATCCCCCCCCCCCCCCCCTTGCCAGAAAGGAACCAGCCCTGGAAAGATTTGTGTGAGAGACTTTAGAGTTTGTACATTATCCCCAAAAACCCGTGTGCCCCTGTGCCTCTGCAATCCACAAGCAGGGGTTACAGAAGCATACAGCAAGATATCTATCTATCTATCTATCTATCTATCTATTGTGATGCAGTGCAGCACTGCCGCGGTCAGGAACAGGCAAGACACCATAAGGCAGCAAGTAATACTAAGACCAGACAGCAGGGGGTGCAGTGGAGGTTAAGAAAAACTATAAGTCCCAGGTTCTTAGAACCACCACCTGACCCAAGGGAAAGAGCCTGGAGGCGAGCAGGTGGCAGACGCAGGGACTAATGAGTCAGACACAGCTGCTCCTATGGAGTTAGAGGAAGAGGGCGTGCCTACAGGGTGGGACTGGCCAGAAAAAGCCAGGGCCAGTGAGCAAGAGGAGGAGGAAATGGAGGTAGGTTCCGGGGGAGAGGAATCTTCTAACTCTCCCAGACTAGGATACAGACTAGACAGGAAAAAGGGAATGTATACCGAGTACCCTAAAGGAAGACAGGGGGAAGTGCTCGGGAAGGCAGGGGGTTTGCTGTTGAACCAGAGAGGTTTGGGACTTAAAAAGCACCTTTGCTCCAGCACGTGTGTTAGGGAGCAGGAGTGCTGGAGGGCGGGGGCAGGGTCATTTGTTCAGCCCCGGAGGTAAAGAATGTAAATGTAACGATTCAGCTGTTTTGCTTTATAAAATGCTTTGAGGAATATCTCTCTCTCTCTGTGTCATCTTTGGGGTTTGGGGATTGCTTCTCCCCCAACTCCATACAAGGAGAACCCCAAGAAGCCCAGCTAAACCAGGGCCCGTGGAGGCAGGAACCCAGGGAGCTCCGGGCCGCTGAAGGACTCCAGGGATATCTATGCTCTGGGAAAGAGCTGTTCCAGAGACAGAGGAACGACAACCAGGACATCCCGGGTGGTAAGCCTTCACACTATCTATATCTTTTGGTTCCTGCAACAGAAGCTGCGGAAGGAAGGTCATGTCAGAAAAATCTAGACTCTTGCAGATAATTCTATAGATTGGTGCATTGCTAGAATCTTTATTGAAGACACAGTGACGCCATCTTGTGGGATCGCTGACGGCATTTTTATAAACATTCTACCCTCTTCCACCAAAAAGGGCAGATTAATCAGAGGTCTTGTTTGTGGATCTGGAACCCATTGGGCACTTGTCCTGACTTTCAAAGATCCCATTTCAGCTGGCGTGAACTTTACCTCCGAGCCCTTATCCTTTAGAGGCAGGAACAATACTAGCGTTTCTCTCTCTCATGTTGTGTGCACCCAACTTTTTATGAACGGCATTCATATACCACGCGATCAACTTTTGCTCCAAGGGCTCTCCCTGAGGAAACCGGTCTAGGCAAAACAGGGCCTTGTGGGGGACTTTACAATACTTGGAAAATGTGATCACTGTCAAAGGGAGTCTTACCAGATTTAGGATTTCTCATAAGCTTTCTTGTACTGTAGGTTTTGCAGGTGTTTATGAGCAAAACGCATATATGTGTATTTGTATAACTGACACATGAATACGCAGATGACGATACTATGAACTGTTCAAATTTATTTAGAGTGAGTGGTAGCGGAGCTTGTTGCTATAACATATTGTTCATCAGCTAGAACATTTTGTTACTTACTATTTGTTGTATGTAAAGCTATTTCATTGTGTTAGATTCATTGTTGAACTTTTGCATTGTAACATATAATTGAAACATCTGAGTTTCACACATCATTGGTTGAGTGTCCCAGTTATTTAAACTAGGAATTGTTTTCCCATTGATATATAACTCGATGTGATTTAGAAGTATGGTTTTTTTTTATACATGCTCATTTATTTTATTTCATTGTTTGGAATATGCCAATAAAGTAAATTTTAAAAATTTTGCAGTATTGCCTATGTACTCAATATGTTAGTGCTTTTCCTCCCTTACCAGAGCTTTTTGGGATATTGGCAAAATAGCGGGTGCTATTTGCAAATAGGATTCACAATTAACAAATAGTGCACACCATTTCTATAAAAAATGAACAAAAAAAATCTCCCAAAAAACAACAAAAAAATAAATAAATAAAACAAAGACAAAAGATTAGTGAATTGCATGTTAATGAAGGTATTAACTATGACTCCTCAATGCAGGAAGGAGCATTAAAGTCCTGGAGGGTGAACTCATGTTTTCTGAACACTGGAAATTTAACTCCTGGGTCCGAGGTGGAGTAAGGTTTGCTCACATTTCTAGGGCTAGTGTTATTCTGTGGTGCCATGCCAGCATGGCCCAAGACCCATCCTGTTTAATTAAAAAATAGAAAATAAGACTCCAGTTACTTGTCTGCGGATAGAACATGATTTTGAGGATTTGTATGTCTCCCTTTGCTTTCTTCTCACAGACAGGGCATTGTCAGAGCACATCAATCATGCTCCTGAATCAAATCTCACAGTGCCATCTAGTGAAGACAGATCAAGCATTTTCTATGTAGCATTAGTTTTCCCATTCAGGACAGCACAAGAAAAGGAAGCATGGGCTACATGGAAATGTACATCCTTTTCTAAACTCTTCTATCAGCTGCAGACTTATTAGTTTCAGGATGAAGCCTCCTCTACATTTAATAAGGAGGTAATAATAAATAATATAGATTTGAATCAGGCCACAGATGTTTCAAAACTACTTAAGTGGCGTCATCTAGCTAAATGCTTGCTTCCTGGGGTCAGTCACCAGATTCTATGAAGCCTTCCACAGGACGCTTGAAGTGAGTGCTTCAGATATGCTTTCAATAATGAAAAAATAATATTATATTCTAAATATGCAAAAGCATAAAATCTGGGGCTTTCTTCTTTCCGGAATATTTACTTCATAAACCAGCCCGATAAGTTCATGATGGGAAAGGTCACAACATGTTCAAGGCACAGCTACCCTGGATAGTGAGAAAACCATGGGCTTAATGCTCAGCTCCTCTCCCTTTCCCTTGCACCACTTTTTGGCTAGCAGCAGCTGCTGGGAAGATCTAAGGCCTAGCGACAAAGACAATGATAAAGGGGCGGATTTCCAGGGAGAAAATGGCAAGGTTTGGGTTTGTACAGCTGAGATTGCATAATGCAATGTGATGTTTCTGTATGACATGGCATTGATATTATCAGATGTCACTAGGTGCCCCCATAGGGACTTATCCTACCTTAGGGATGCTTGGGTAAAATAGTAATTGTCATTGTTTTTAATCAAGGTTTTATTCTGTATATGTAACCCTGAATTCTACAAAGTGTAGGCCCGATTTTAAAAGGGCCGCATGCATACATTTTTTTTTTTGGGGGGGGGGGAGTACGCCATGCACATTTTACAATACCCTCCTTACATGCCAAAGTGCCGGGCCTGCTGAAAGGGGTGGCCTGGGGAGCATGGTCTGGGTGGGGAGGGGTGGGGCAGGGGGTGGCCGGGACAGTGCCATTAGCCGCTGTCCTGGGGAAGCGCACGCCAGCAGCCAGCTGAAGATACTTCTGCTCCAGAGAAGCAATAAAGATTAGGGGCTAGGTAGGGTGGGGGGGGGGGGGGGAGAGGGAAAAGGAAGGAAGGGTAGATTTAGGGTTAGGGAAGGTCCTACTCGTGTTGCCATGCATACTTTATAAAATTTCCTCCCCTCCGTGCGTGAGTCATGGTCCGCCTGCACATGCACGTGCGGATGTTAAAATCCAGTGCACATGTGCGCACGGATATCGTATTTTATAACATGTGCGCAGCAATACGCACGTTATAATCAGCGCATCCGGCTTTGAAAATCTACCTTTTTATGTGGTCACCTATACCTGTTTTTACTGCGGGTAGATTTTTTCTGGAAAACTATGAACGTAAATTTGACAATGCATTTACTTTTCTTCCTTCCAGGCTAAATACATCCCTGATAATGTTTCCTCTCAGTGTAACTAAACCTGTTGTAGAAGAACACATTGAGGTCCATAATCAAATGCATTTAACAGGCTAACTCAGAAGTTACCAAAAATCAGAAAAAACCATCACTGTAACTAATTTTCAAATACTATTATCTCTTGTTAGTTTAGTGTTTATATGATACACGTGTTGCATACCATACACCATATGTGTTTTTTCTTTATTAAATTTTTGTAAAAAACTCTACTAATGTGGATGAAAAAATTTTTGGGGGTGAGTTGAAAGTTTCATATGTTTATATCGGTGTCTCTGCACCTCTTAATGAGTATAATCATTAACTTCCAACCATCTCCGTGAACATAATTTTTACAATTTGAATAAATGAAAGTCCCAAGAAATGAAAATGCGTTTTCTAAAATTATAATCTTCCTTAAATGTTGCTGAACTCTTCACTATTTTCTTGATACTCTTGAAAAATATGACCAACTTCCTAATGTGGGTTAAAGACTTACAGTTCAGATGGGAGTGAGTACCTTCACACTCCTGTTAAACACTATAAAATTACATCACATGAAAGATTCAATACTTTCACCCTTCTGTTGATGGTAAATCACCGTAGACGTCTACATCAGGAAAACCTGATGTTCATGCATAGGTACTTGTTCATGTATGTGTGAGGTGTATAAAATCAGGTGGACACAGGCATGTGCTGGATGCACGGCTATCTGCCAATTTTGGCATGTATTCAGCTTTTAAAATTCACCTTTAAGTGGGCAGAGTAAATGGAAATGAGGGCTATTTAACGTTGCATGCGATAATGCTATCGCGAGATTTAACGTCGGAAATAACTACACCTTTTTTCTGAGCATATTGCTTGTGATAGCTGTGCTTTATGGCCAAAATGGGATTTATTGCAAATCTTTTTCGGGAGGGAGAGGGGATGAGAGAAAGAAAGAGCCTCTGTGGAGGCCCACTGATTTTTGAACTCTTTATACCACTGTAAGAGGGGGCATTATGAACTCGGGGTGAGGTTTGTGGGGTGAGTTGGGGTTTAGGGGGAAATTTTACATGCACAGTCATATGTACGAACAGCACAGTTATCAGTGATGATTTATTTTGATTTGGAGTGATGAAAGGTGAAAGAAGAGTGGATTTAAACCATGTTCCCTCTACCTTGCTTAACGCATTCTCTACCTAATTGCAATCAAGCTAGGTAGAGAGAACATGGAACAAATTTACTGTTTCACCTTTCATCACTCCAAATCACATTAAATCTTAACTAATGCTAACTGTGCTGTCTGCTGTATGACTGTGCATGTTAAATCGCCTCCCAAAACCCAACTCACCCCCTCAAACATCACGTTCATGTGCGCGTGCCGGGTAGCGCATGCACATGGATGTGCGCGCGTAGTTTTTAAAAATCTAGCCCTTAGTCAGGCAGATCCTATGGACAATTCAATGGCATATATTATAGCAATTTTTAAAAGCACATTTGCTTGGGTAAAGTGCATTTACACATGTAAAACCTATTTTTAACCATGCTAATGCTTTTGAAAATCAGGCCTTAGGGCTGTTTGGGAAAATCCAAAGCAGATGTCTGCTGTGAAGTTTCCTCAGTTGAAGAAGTCCTAGCCAATTAGGGGAGATGAGGAGGGAGGAATGAAATTTCATGCTGAATTTGAACTAGACAGAAACCAGTTTTCTCTCCTCTCTGCAACCTGAAACCTTTTAGTCAGTGGTAAAAGTTTCTCTCTACTGCCTAATGCCTTTATTCCAAGCCATGCTTAAAAACAGGTCACATTTCAGTTCATAGCTGGCTTTAAATTTTTAGATATTTTAAGGTGAATTTTCAAAAGGATTTACATTTTTAAATGTAAGAACTATTGTCGCAATTTTCAAAAGCCATTCATGCATCTAAAGTGCACTTACATGAGCAAATCCTATTGACAATTCAATGGCATATATTGTAGCAATTTTCAAAAGCTCACAGTCAAATAAAGTGCATTTACTTAAGTAGAACTGAGTTTTATGCATGCAAATGGTTTTTTGTTTTGTTTTTTAAATCAGGCCCATTATGTAAAGAATTCCCAGTGGAGACTGCTCTGTCTACTGCTTTGCTCCTGAGTCCTAGGTATGAAACTAGATGCATCACTTTGCCAAAATAAAATAGCAGGTAGAACTAATATTCAAAATGATGTAAAAAAAAAAAAAAAAAGAGAATACACCCCACCCAAATATTTATTAGGGATGAGCATTAGTTTAAAACTAATGAGAAAAATCAAATAAACAGGTGCCAATATGTTTCTTTTGTGGGGCTCCAAAATGAATCGAAGGGGCTCCATGAATTTATCGAATCCTATTTGTTTCATTTGTTTGAAATAGAATGATTTCTATAAGCCATTATAGTCAATGGACTCACAGAAATCATAGGGAGAGCAACAGATGTTTGTGCACAGCGAGAAATTGATACAATATAGAGCAGGGAGTCAGCAGAGGAGGGAAGGATGGGCATGTTGCGAAGGAGATGAATGACGTATCAGAGCAAAGCATTTCGCTAGTTTGACTTATCGCTGCAGACTGGGTACAGTAACGCTGATCTTGAAGACTGAGAGTGTCAGAGATTTGCTCTGTGGTGCTTCTTAAGATGTTGTCTGTGTGAAAGCATATTTCTGAGCTCTTTCTGAGATTTTGCTAAAGTTTATCGATGTGGCATATTATAGAGTCTACCTGTGCCAGCCCATCAACAGACCATCACACAAGACAGGAAAGCAAAGAAGTGAGGCAGCGCTGTATCACAATATCTGTGTCTTATTACAGATTTGTGTTGATTTGCTTGCTGTTCTGTTTTTCCTATCTGATAATTGAAGCCTTAGGTACCCTTTAGATTAGTCAGTTATTCTCTGTATGCCTGGCAGCGGGCACAGTGTGAGCAGTGGGCATTGCAATACCACGTCAAAATATTAATTCTTTGTTGTAATCTTCGCATCCCCAGTGACACAAAAACAATCATGTCAGGGACAGGGAAAGGCAGAGCGGATGAAGTAAATTTAAATGTGTCCGAAATTGGGTAGGTTGGCACTGGCACTGCACCGAAACTGAAAAGGGATTTCTTGGTTTGTTATACTGTTGTACTATGGTTATACTGAATTTTTTTTTTTCCCTAAAAAAGCCCTCATTCTGGAGAAAAAACTGGCACAAAACAAAAGATGCTCAAGAATAACCATTTCACTGTTCTGAGCATGATAACACTTAGGGGCAGATTTTATAAATCTGCGCACACGCGTACTTTTGTTCACGCACCAGGCGCAAACAAGAGTACGTGGGATTTCAATAGATACACGCGTATCCATTAAAATCCAGGGTCAGCGCGTGCAAGGCTGCCCAAAATCGGCAGCCTGCGCACGCCGAGCCGCGCAGCCTGCCTTTGTTTCCTCTGAGGCCGCTCCGAAATTGGAGCAGCCTCGGAGGGAACTTTCCTTCTGCCTCCCCCCACCTTCCCCTCCCTTCCCCACTCCCCGTCCCTATCTAAACCCCTCCTACCTCTGTTGTGAAAGTTACGCCTGCTCCAGGTAGGTGTAACTTTGCGCGTGCTGGGCCGGCTGCCGCGCCATGTTCCGGTCCGGGGGTTGGTCCGGAGGCCACGGCCTTGGAATGACTCAAGCCGAAACCATGCCCACGGCCCCGCCCCCGGATGATGCCCTGGCCGCGTCATGTTCCCCGAAACGCCACCCCAGGAAATCCCTGGGACTTGCGTGCACTGGAAGCCTATGCAAGATAGGCTCGGCGCGCGCGCGGGGGGGGTTGGGGTAGGTTTTTGGGGGGTACACGCGTAACCCTCTGAAAATCTACCCCTTAGAGTAGTGCCAGAGATTTCATGCAAAACCAAAAAAATCAAGAAATGGAACAGGCTAAGGGCAGCTCAGTGATGTGGAAAATGGTCTCTAAATAAAACAGCCCTCACTACTATCCTGGAAATCCACCCCACAATCAGAGAAACCATTGTGATGTACTAATTGTGACAAGAAACTTTACATTTGCAAAATCCATTCTACAAGAAAATGTAAATTTCACCCTGCACTTTGGGGGTCTTTGTGCCACTCAGCCTTGCTTCCATACACAGTCCTTACACCTTGGAGTTTCCTTTGCGACTGTGCCTTGCTTTTTTACCCCAGAGCTAACACCTTGCCAGTCTGGGGGGTTGCTTTGCACCTCTCAAGGTGCTCTGAAAGCTTGAAGCCACTCTTCTGCTCGGCCTCTTTGTTGTCACCTACATTGGTGGTTTTACTGCCACTTTTTCTGCTACGTTTCCCCTTCATGATGCCAAAGAATGCTAATGCCCCTTTTGGTGCCAGTTTGCCATATGAGATGCCATCAAGGGTTCAAATCAACATAACATATATATATTGACATATAAATTCATTAAAACATTTTTTTATTGTTGTGTACATTTTATCAAAAATCTTCACAAAACATTTAATTACTATTCATAGTAGGATACAGAGAGTAAATAACAATTATTCCCCATAAAAACACATTCATACACTCAAACATACCATTAAAAAATATTCTTTTTTAGAGAATCTGTATAATACAATTGTTCCACTCCCTCTTTACACCATTGTATAGTATTTCTTCCGTTGTTCAAGTTCACAGAATCATACTCCCAACATGTTTCACCGTGCAGTCGGCTTCTTCAGGGGAGCATAATACACAGATCTTCAAAAGCTTCCTCCACGGAATCACCCAAATGTATCCACACTCAAAATTCACAGTATCCTATTCTTACCACATACCGACAAATCAAATTTGTTGGCCCCACATTGTCACCTTTATCTCTTTTATAATCGTTTAAGCACTCTTCCCAATACTCCCATTTTTCAGAGAGTCCACATTTCCAAAAAGGCTTTACTGTTGACTTCCATTAAAGCATTCTTCCCGACACTCCCAACGGAAGAAATACTATACAATGGTGTAAAGAGGGAGTGGAACAATTGTATTATACAGATTCTCTAAAAAAGAATATTTTTTAATGGTATGTTTGAGTGTATGAATGTGTTTTTATGGGAAATATTTATTTACTCTACGTATCCTACTATGTTTGTTCTATGTTGTCTTGAATTCTATTAACGTCTTTACTTCTTCCTCTTCCACTGGATCCAGTGGACTCTTGTTCTATGCATCATTCACCCTTTCAGTGGAAAAAAAAACCCATTTCTGATGTTACTCCCGAGTTTATCCTTTTTTGAGCTTCATTTAATGACCTTTTGTTCTAAAACCTAGTCCTCCACTGAAAGGTATCTACTTCTTATGCATTATTTAGTATTTATAGCTTTGAGGATTTGAATCTATCATGTCTTCCCTCTTTCCTGCCCTCTAGGCTATAAAGAGGTTCTTAAGTATAATTTCATAAGGCTTTGGCAACTCTTTTCTGGACCATCTCTATTCTGTCTATATCCTTTTGGCAGTATGGCTTCTGGAACTGGAAACAATTCTCTATAAGGCAAATTTGAAAAGCGCTATGCGTGCCGAAGCCAAGAGATATGCTCAGAAGTCGGGCCGGCACGTGCCGCAGAGATTTTAGAAAGTGCGCGAGAATGTGCGTATCTACCGGTACGTGCCCCAAATTTCTTTTACAAAAAAGGGGCAGGGCATGGACATGGTATGGATGGGGCCTGGGTGTTCCTAGGTTTCTCAAAGAAATCCGTGCATAAGTATTAATGCACACAAGTGCGCTGGGTCCCCTACTACATAACTTTATTTCTGCTATGGATGATGAGTTGTCCTGAAACAAAAAATATAGGCTAGTCAGTGGGGTTTTAAGGGTAGGAACTAACAGGGGAAAAGGGAGGATAATTAACCAGGGGGATTAGGAAGTCTTATCCTTTACCTGGGCTAACTGGGAATGAACTAGGGAAACTGGTAATTGCTTGGAATCTACTAAAATCCCCCCACATACGTGGTAGAGGCGGCATCTGTGCACATATGCGTGCATCCAAATAAAATTGTGCACACACGTACATACAGCCTATTTTATATCATGTGCGCATATACACATGTATATTATAATGTGGCCGCATCCTTTGGTGCGAGCCAGCATACGCACATAAATGTGTACCTGCGCAACTGTTAAAAATGTACCATCCCATGAGGTATCAACTGTTACTTGCACAGAGGCATTATCATTTCATTTTTTACTGATTGCAGCTCTCCCTATGGACCCTAGCTTTTCTCTGTGTTTTGCAACCAAAAACTCATCTAGACTCTAGAGTACGTTGTAATTTTCATTACCTGCTCTATGCTCTGATTTGTATACCAGGTTGTGCAGTTAGGATGAATATTTCATGTTTCCAAATTATAAACTATTATTGCTAATGTCTAAATACAGAAGTCCCAGTTGTCTCATAGTCTAACGCATGGCTTGAATTGGGAGGAGTTGGGGTATGTAAAGAACTACAAGACCAGGACAACATATAATGAGCTAATAGAGTGGGAGATGCATTGAAATGCAAAACAAGTAATGAGATATAAGACTGGAGGATTTGACATGATAAGATGTGCCACCAGTAGGTTTGTAATGAGAATAGAAAATAATATATAGTGATAAGTAATAACAGTTATATTTAATCTTAAATAACAGTATGATGGGATAATTCTACAGCTGATGAAGATGGTATAATTGAAATACGCTGAATATATTGCTTTGTCTGGATTTGTTTTCTGCCTTATTTCCCCCCCAAATTTTGAGTAAAATGGCCATGAATTAATACAGCAGAGCAAACATGATTTCAGAACACTATAGTTTGATTTTCCTCTACTTTTTCAATAGTCTTTTGTAGATGTGGCCGGGTTAGAGGGAAAGGGGGGAGGGGGGAGGGGGAGGGGGGTCACTCAAGAGATCTATGCTGAGATAATTTTCCTCCTTTCTACTTGTGAGGCCTCTTCTTATTACAGAACCAAGTTCAGAACCCTGACTGTGATTTTCATGGCTCTAAAAGAGGACAGAACTGTTTACTTGAGAGAAAGGTTGCCCTTAGAAACATCCTTCAGATCAACTCTGGTGACAAAAGAAAGAACATAGGGGTAGATTTTAAAAAGGTGTGCGCGCTACCCGGCGAGCGCACATGTACACCCAATTTTATAACTTGCGCGCGCAGGCGTACGCAAGTTATAAAATCAAGGGTCAGCGCGCGCAAGGGGCTGCACAATTGTGCAGCTTGCGTGCGCCGAGCCGCGCTGCCTTCCCCCATTCCCTTCCCCCTGACCTGACCTTCCCACCTCTTCCCCTAACCTTTCCTCCCCCTAGCCCTACTCTAACCCCCCCTAAAGTTTTTATTTTACCTTTTGCGCCTGCCTCTGGGCAGGCGCAAGTTGCGCGCACCGGTAGGCTGCTGGCACGCGATCCCTCGACACAGCGGCAATGGCATTTTGAACTTTGTACTGTAGCTGAATGGAGCTGATGACCTATTATATAATAAGTATTTATTGTTTTAAGATAAAATATTAATGAATTTCCCAGAATATTACTGTACAGTAATGCTGTTGATTAATACTGTGAGAGATGCTTACAAGGCTTTTACTTAGACTGACAGTAACAAGGTTAATAACTTAACCTTGCAGGGGAACTGTAAGTTTTCACAATTAGTGTCATAAAATGGAAAAATCAGCAGCTAATTAATTTGTCTTTATGGTCATTCTATTGTCTGTGAAAAAGTAAGATCTGTAAAGGAAAGGCATACTGGCGCGACTCACAATCTAAACTTAATATTTAAACAGTTAACCCTATAGAGAGTAATGTATTGACAATTTTTTAAGCATACTATGCCATTTTAGACTGAGAATTAGGCAGCTCTAAAAACAGAAAGAAGCCACCATATTATTTAAAATGTCAAACCAATCAAAGGTGCAAACATTATTGCTCCCAATTGGACAAATAAAAGATGTGCCACTACATTGTTAAACAAATGTTTTAGTAAAATATCAAGTATACATGCATATTATCTACTAATATGTCTGAACTGAACTGAAAAATGATGACTAAATCAGAGAGTACTAATCAACCTCAAGATTAAGACCTAAAGCTTATGCTGTGTCATGGGTGTATATCCAATATCGCTTACACTGGTTAAGTAGAGCCTCTCTTTCTACCACATTTGCTCAATAATAGCCAATGTAAAACGAAAAACAAATGTGTTTTCTCCAAGCAATGTTGCACCATGGGTGCTTTAACTTTATAGATAGTTAAAGCATCCATGGATGGAAAGCCTTTTATATTCATGAAGACTGATTTTAACAGACCTTTTCGTGCAGCCCACATATATGAGGCCAAATGGACACACTAAGGCATACACCACACACTTAGAAGAGCAATCAGCATATTTGTGTAACATAATACTATGCGATTTCAGGTGGATTTTCAAAAGCACATTTACATGTCTAACTGTAACTATTATCGTAGCAATTTTCAAAATCCATATACATGTACTTATGCAAGCAAATCCTATAGTCAATTCAATGGCATACATTGTAGAAATTTTCAAAAGCACTTGAGTAAAGTGCATTCATTTGAGTGAAGCCCAATTCTACATGTTTAAACGCTTTTTAAAATCTGGATCTTTATTTGATGGATGACACATAATTGTGTGGCTACAATGTGTGCATGATCAACAGCTATGATGTCCCGATGGTAATACTTACTCTGAGAGCAAACTAGGTAAGCCTGCTTTAGTGACATGCTGTTTAATGTTTTCCCCCTCAGGTGAAGGAAAAACAAGTTAGATCCTGAAAAACACTGTGCTCTGTCAAAATGTGCCATTGCTTTTTTATAATAGAAACAATGGTTCCAGACCTATCCAAATGCCTTAACATACATTTTAAAAGAGCATCATCCTTTGAGGACCGATATGATAGCAATAAGTCCCAAGCTGCATCAAATGTATGCTGACTTGACGGCCTGAAATGGGTATCTCCTTTGTACAAAACATTCCATTAGCATTTGGGCTTGACTTCAAAATTCATTTTTCTCCAAAAATAAAGGCTCAGTCGTAAGAACTGGCTAATAAGTGAACTTAACCTAGGGTGAAACTTTCAAAGCTTTAGAGATTGTTGCATTTTGTGGTCTTTTGGTGAATGGTTGTACAGATTCTGTTGTCTTTTGTGTATGACTATCCAAAAAGTTAGTGTTGTAATCATGTTCCATAATGAATTTAAGGTGCAAATCCAAAGAATCGATCCATATATGGAACGATTCTAAATTCCTGTACAGATTGATGCCAAATAATAATAATAATAATGATAAAAAAAAACCATTGTCCATGTATCTTCTCCTCACAGATGTGTACCCATACCACTTAGAAGTATATGCTGTAAGTGATTCTCTTCAAATTCAGTGACATATAAGAGGGCAATTGTAGGAGTCATGGGTGACCCCATGGCAAAATGCCATGAACTTGTAAGAAGAAAACTCCTTTGAAAATAAAATAGTTGTTGTAAAGTGGAATTTCAGCTAGCCGGATAACAAACAGTGGAAATGTGGTGTTTTCTGCAAAGGAGAATTAATTACTAATGAAGCTGCATTCTGCAGAATGCGAGTGCATAGCGAGTGCATATTTATTTATTTAAAAGCATTTATATCCCACGGATCTGCAAAATCCAGTGGTTGCTAATAGAGAACCTTTCTGAATGTGGTCCATTTTCGGCATGTCTAAGGAATCCTGCAGATAAGCTCTAGCTTCTCATACAGGAGATTTAAAAATCAGATGTAAGAACGATGCAATCACTTCTAATAATTACCCCGTGGATGACCCTATTGGGTTGCTCGGCAGGGAAGATAGTGATGAATGCACCTTTGGGACTATGTAAAGTGCTGAGATAGATGGATGGGCCATTTCTAAGGAAGACATAGAAACATAGAAACATAGAAATGACGGCAGAAGAAGACCAAACGGCCCATCCAGTCTGCCCAGCAAGCTTCACATTTTTTTCTCACACTTATATGTTTCTCTTAGCTCTTTGGTTCTATTTCCCTTCCACCCCCACCATTAATGTAGAGAGCAGTGATGGAGCTGCAACCAAGTGAAATATCAAGCTTGATTAGTTACGGGTAGTAGGGGAAGTAACCGCCGCAATAAGCAAGCTACACCCATGCTTATTTGTTTTACCCAGACTGTGTTATTCAGCCCTTATTGGTTGTTTTTCTTCTCCCCTGCTGTTGAAGCAGGGAGCTATGCTGGATATGCTTGTAGTATCAGTTTTTCTTCTCCCCTGCCGTTGAAGCAGGATATGCATTGAAAGTGAAGTATCAGGCTTATTTGGTTTGGGGTAGTAACCGCCGTAACAAGCCAGCTACTCCCCGCTTTGTGAGTGCGAATCCTTTTTTCTTCTCCCCTGCTGTTGAAGCAGAGAGCTATGCTGGATATGCGTAAAGTATCAGTTTTTCTTCTCCCCTGCCGTTGAAGCAGAGAGCTATGCTGGATATGCGTGAAGTATCAGTTTTTCTTCTCCCCTGCCGTTGAAGCAGAGAGCTATGCTGGATATGCGTGAAGTATCCGTTTTTCTTCTCCCCTGCTGTTGAAGCAGGGAGCTATGCTGGATATGCGTGAAGTATCAGGTTTTCTTCTCCCCTGCCGTTGAAGCAGAGAGCTATGCTGGATATGCATTGAAAGTGAAGTATCAGGCTTATTTGGTTTGGGGTAGTAACCGCCGTAACAAGCCAGCTACTCCCCACTTTGTGAGTGCAAATCCTTTTTTCCACATTTCCTCTTGCTGTTGTAGCTTAGAGCGATGTTGGAGTCACAGTAACCATGTGTATGTTTATTGAATAAGGGTATTGTCTCCAGGCAGTAGCCGTCATTCTGGCTAGCCACCCACTCTTTATTGATGGCCTCTTGATTTTATGGATCCACAGTGTTTATCCCACGCCCCTTTGAAGTCCTTCACAGTTCTGGTCTTCACCACTTCCTCTGGAAGGGCATTCCAGGCATCCACCACCCTCTCCGTGAAGAAATACTTCCTGACATTGGTTCTGAATCTTCCTCCCTGGAGCTTCAAATCGTGACCCCTGGTTCTGCTGATTTTTTTCCTATGGAAAAGGTTTGTCGTTGTCTTTGGATCATTAAAACCTTTCAAGTATCTGAAAGTCTGTATCATATCACCTCTGCTCCTCCTTTCCTCCAGGGTGTACATATTTAGATTCTTCAATCTCTCCTCATAAGTCATTTGATGAAGACCTTCCACCTTTTTGGTCACCTCTTCTTTGTTAAAAAAAATGTTGCATAACAGCTTTTTTAAAAAAGTCCGACACCTGTGACTGTATATCTGCTGTAGGAGCACTTAAATTTTTTTTTTTTTATAAATCTTCACATCTGCTGTCTGTACACCTCTTTTTCATATTGCTCATATTGCAAATTGACCACCCCACCACCTTTATCAGTGGACTTGATTACTAAATTCTGATTGAATGCTAATTATCCCATGGTGTGTTATTATTGCTTGGTCAAATTGACAAAGGAACGTTGTGGCTGGTTCTCTAATATGGCTCTGTCTTGTAAAACAGCATCCTGGAAAATTTGTAACTGAGGATCAATGGGGCCCTCAGGAACCCAGCCAAGATTGAGATTTAACCAAGGGATGATCAGAAACTTCTTGTGTTTTTGCCAAAAATAACCTTAACTGTAAGTTTCTAAAAAAAAACAATAGATGTCTATACTTATTTATTTATTTATTTTCATTCCTTAGCCACCTAATACCAAGACCTGCAGTAGCTTACAGAGAATTGCAACACAATAAAATAATACACCATGACGTAAAGGGGTTAAGTTTTGTCCTCTCTTTAAGGACAAAACTTAACCCCTTGCTCAACACTAATTCCTATGCAGGTGATAGTGTCTCTCCTGATGAATTTATAAGGGTTGAAATGACCTTGTCCTGGAGTATGTCATTGGTTATTCCGTGTCCCTCTCTTCACATGTCTCAGGCATTGTCTTCCTTGCTGTATGAATCATCCTTTGGATAACTAATGGCAAACTCCAGTCCAGGAGCAGGAGGTCGCTTCCGGGGCCCTACTACACCACCAGGTAGGTTTTGGTGAGTCCATGGGGGGGGGGGGGGGGAGGGGGACTCAGGAGGGTGTGCTAGGGTGGTCAAGGTTGAATTGGTTAATAAAATGCACCTTTGGAAAAAAAAAACCCAAAAGAAAAAACACTCAACATTTTTTGTTTTTTTATTTTATTTTTTTTTTACCCACAAATGCAGCAAAATAGGAAATATCATCAGTATTTTCTATCTCATCGCAAATGAATTCCCACCCCTAATGTACACATGTATATGTGGCTGAGTGGAGTTGTATGAAACTTATCCTCTTAGAAAATAAATCAGTGTCAGAGTCCCACACACAAGAAGTAGTTTACACTTCACTGATTGTTTTACACAGAGAAAGTAGGAAGATGTCTTTAAGTCATTGCAGTGCACAAACACTCAACACAAAGCAGAAAACAAACAATCTCTCTGACTCTTATCTTTCCTACAGTGTCAGCAGTAGTGGTAATTTTACCCTGATGGTACACAGTGTGACCTAGGGATAGGCATGCAACACATTTTATATATTGGATATTTTTTTCTTAGGGTTTCGATTTATTAAATGTTTATTTGTTTGGCTTATTTTTAAAACAATATAAATGTTAAAAAGTTAATAAATTCAAAGAAACACCCACCCCTTGGTCCCTTTCTACCCCTTCTGTATGAACCTCCTAGATAGGTGGATAAGCGAGCACCTGGTGCTCCTGCCCCACCAAGTTGGATCCTGTAACGGCACCTGCCAGCTTTGCAGCTAATGCCATATTGTTTTAAGGCTGAATGCTTAATTATTGTAGGCCTTATGGCCATAAAAGAAAATGGTGCTAGTCGCAGGGCTGGACAGTATCGTTGCAGGGCCAGATCCAGCAGGTCGGGAATGATTTGGGCTCTCTTCTGCCTTCACTTTATAGGTGGGAGGCCCTAGCAGAAGGTACCAGAGGGGCCACAGAGGGGTTCAGATATGGATTATTTACTGATGTCCCTTATTCACTGAATCAAAAAATGTGAAGAATCTCTTGATTTTTCAGAATGACTCTACTTCTAGTTTGGTTGCAATGAACCAAATCAAAAATAGACTCATTCATTGAGATCCATCCATTACATCCTCCTGAGATTACAGACTTTCTTCTGCCACTAGGTACTGCCTGAAACCACAGCTAGGCACGGTGTCAGTAAGTGACTCTAACACCAAATTGCCCTCAGCTCGGCCATTTCACCCAAGAGCCATTTAGAAATTCATGACAGCTCTCTGTATTAATTTTAAAGTAATTTCAACATTTAACATGGTCCCTTCATTTTCGTATGGAACATAATTGGTTTTTGGCAGCAGAAACCGGTTGGCATATAATTGCTAGCCCTATTAGGACAGATCCAGTGAACTCGGATGTAAATAATGTGATCAAACACGAAATGACCTAACATTACCAGCTTCCAGATAAGTGCAGCTTTGCAATGTTTTTTCTGTATTCTTCATCTTATCTCATGCCTGCAGGATCCTATTATATGTCAGATGATCATGCTTTCATGTTAGACAAGTGAACAAATAATTTGATTGTTCTGTTTACTGCGTGCTTGGCAGTGCTTACAAATAAGTCACCTTGTTGCTATATGGTATAGTACTTTACTTTTTGGAACTGTATTCTTTGTGCTCTTCTTGGTATAAGAGGCTCATCTTTTGAATCTAGTATCAGGAAAGCTAAAAGATTTGGTACCTTTCAGTTTTGTAATAAGCCACTCTGAGCCTACTGTGGTTTATTTTCAGCACTAACCTTACTCTGTCATGTAATATGGGTTTTAATGCCTGTGAGAGAGTGCCCTGTGTTTTCCCCTATAAACCTGTGCAGGACCAGGCTAGATGCCTGCTCCAACTTAAATCTGTTAGAGGGAACGTGCTCTGTGGTTGGGACCCTTCTGGGCAGGAAAAGCTCAGAGGGTGTGACCAGCTTGAGGGGAATAAGAGCTGGGAGCCAGGTGGGGGGTGGAGCAGCCCATGTGTTTCCAGGAGAAGGCCACTCCTAAAATATTGCTGACCTAAAATATTGCTAACCTAAAAAGGTAGGCAGTCTGCTACTGTTTGTGTTTAAATGTTATAATAAAAGCTTCGTTGCAAGAAGAAAAGCTTGAGCCAGCATGTTTCCTGACTCCAGAGAGTGAAGATTTGCTCAGCCATCCTCACAGTGTGGACAAATCCCACTTTGGGCCTAGGCTGAAGCTAAGGGACCTGAGTCATGCTTGGTTATAGGCCAGGACCCCTGCTATGGGACTTGGCCTACTTCCTAGGTGAGGCTTCGGACCTAGGCCTAGGCCTGACTGGCTTTATTTTTTAAAACAGGTTTTCAAAACAAAACGAGATTCTGATGAAATTACTACCACCTTTTAAATACCATGATAATTCATCACCTCAAGTGAGAGAAAAAATTATTTTTCCAAATACCAGACCTCATAAAACGGCATGGTTAGTAATGCTAATGTTAGCATATATTGAGTCTGCCGACGTTTATAATCATAGGTCTCTGATAACCAAATTTTTCTTTTTGTTTTCTTTGCTTCCGTGAAAAAAATTATTATAAATCGTGAATAAAATAGTCTTTTAAATAAACACAACTATTTTCTGTGTATTTCTTTTCATTTTGCCATGTTTGACCAGCACTTAGCTTGATTCTAGTGGTGAAGAAACGCCATATTTCTTCATGGGAGGCTAGCGTGGAAAAAGCCCGACACTGGATCCGTGTTTCGGCGCGTGCCTTCATCGGGGGCCGAAATAGCTGTTAATATAAAAATATATATCAATGAAAACATTCTACCAAAAAGTATGAATACTTATCACTTGTAGTGGGAATTCAGCAAACAAACATGATATTGGAGCGGCTGGAGATGACATCTCCAGTATTCATACTTTTTGGTAGAATGTTTTCATTGATATATATTCATTGATATATATTTATATATTTTTATATATTTATATATTTATTTTTATATATTTATATATTTATATAAAAATATATTTATATATATTAACAGCTATTTCGGCCCCCGACGAAGGCACGCGCCGAAACACGGATCCAGTGTCGGGCTTTTTCCACGCTAGCCTCCCATGAAGAAATATGGCGTTTCTTCACCACTAGAATCAAGTTAAGTGCTGGTCAAACATGGCAAAATGAAAAGAAATACACAGAAAATAGTTGTGTTTATTTAAAAGACTATTTTATTCACATGATTTATAATAATTTTTTTCACGGAAGCAAAGAAAACAAAAAGAAAAATTTGGTTATCAGAGACCTATGATTATAAACGTCGGCAGACTCAATATATGCTAACATTAGCATTACTAACCATGCCGTTTTATGAGGTCTGGTATTTGGAAAAATAATTTTTTCTCTCACTTGAGGTGATGAATTATCATGGTATTTAAAAGGTGATCTCATTTTCTATTCCATTTCTCCCGAATGCCCATCTGTAGTAGCTATTGCAGCCAGTTTTTAAGGAGAAACTAACTGGGTAGTTTCTCGTAGAAAAATTGATATTGTTAAACGTGCATGCAAAAAGCACCCACATATTTTGCATCTTCTATTTGTGTGGGAATATGGGGTGGAGGTTTGTAAAATAGCATGCACACTTTTGAAAATGTCAGGTATGCATGTTGATTTACTCCCTAACCGAAACACACCCCTGGTAATAAGTCTTTTCAACCTAGCTAAAAAGTATATACATTTTGATGGGGCAATGGGAAGCCTAGGCTCAGCTGGTAGTATTATGATTTTCTAGGCCAGTTTGGCAGAAGTGACTGGGAATCACTCTTGCCTCCTTTGGATGTCAGGTATAGCAGGAGGGAGGATAAACTTTGAAAGAGCTGCGTGGGCACACATGGACGCATATATGCTGCTGGGTTGCGCCCAGAGATGCATCTATTTTATAACATTCACACATATATCGCGCGTTATATAATATCCTGGACTCGCATACATGTGTGCACAATTTTAAACATACGCCTGCATGTTGTGAGTATGGTGGAATCCTCCAGAAGGCCCCACTCTTGTCTATGTGTCAGATGACATGCAAAAACCCAGCACTGGGGTAGGCATGCGTGCAAGACTGTGTGACGTCAGCATAGAGAGCTATGATTACCATAAAAGGCATTCAGGATGAAATGGGTGGATAGGAAAGAAAGATATAAAATAGTAATAAAAGAGGAAATAGACGACTGGCATTTTGCTTTGTTATTTCAGGCAGAGTTTCAGAGCAAAAATCCCCATCCCTCAGAAACTAAGATTGCTTGTAACTACTTTTCTGAGCTGCAAAAACATGTATTTTTGCTTCCTTACTCCTCCTGCAAGTTTTCTTTTAATAAATACAATTAATCGTTTGAAATTCATGCTGTCTGCTCGTTTGTAACTAACATTTTTGGTGTTTCCGCCCGGTTGGAGGGGAAGGAAATGTTAGGAGCAGGGATTTTCCCTTCTGCGGCTGGTCTGTGCTTTAGTGTGAATACATATTACAGGGATGTTTTGTTGCAACAGTGAAGTTTTACTAATTGTGGCGTTCCAAACTCCCGACTAGGTGAGTATATTTTTCCTTGTTTGTTGTTTTACTGCCACTGTTTTTAGCTTCTTTGTTTCACACTGTTTCTAAGTCCACCTTCTCATAAGGGTGCCGCCTTTTTCGTGGTATTATTGGTCTTTATACTGAAAATTTTTCTGTTCCAGCACCTGAACTTTATACCATATTTGTTAGAATTCCGAGGGATTTGTAGGTGTATTCTTGCTAATATGGCTTCAGTTACAGACACCACAGCTTTAGGCAAGGTGACAGATGAGAATCCTCTTTTACATAAGGAGATAGTCAAGTATAAGAAATGGGCACAGAGAAAATCAGAAGCAACCAGAAACCAATTGCTAAATCTAAAATTGTCTAAGCTTTATTTAAACTCTGAGAGAGCACATATCCTTCTCTACCAACTTCTAGAGAGGAACTACAGAGCTTGCTGTGGACATATTCAGAGTTTATAGTGGGAGGACATGAGCATCATTAATTGTCTTCCGATTCGTCTCCTTACCAACTTGTCCTGCCTCAGCTCTGATAAGGCAATGAGGTCATACAGGCAAAAGTTGGTTGTTCTATCTGTCAGGTTTTTTTTTTTTCTTCTCAGGAGTACACAGGCGTAGGCTTCAATGGGACATAGAAATGAATGGGAAACATAAACAAAAAGATTATTTGTTTCACTCATGGGCTCCCTCCATTCTTTTCCAGGGGCCCCATATAAAACAAATATGGACTCATTTGTTGTGTTTTACCCATTTCTTTCAAATGAATGCACATCCCCCATCAGCCCTTGCTGGTCACTGACCTGGAATCTTTTGACCTGGCTTCATTTTCTCTATTACAGCTGCAGTGGAAGGTGAAGGGTGAAATGAGCCCTGACCTGGGACTGATTTTGTTTTTTAATTGCCATTGCCACATAGGATAAATGAATGAAAACCTGTTAATCTCTGTAGAAATGCATAAATAAAGACAAGATGAAAGACCTCCTGAAGAACCCAGCCTGGATAATAGGGGTGTGGAGAAAAAACATTTTCATTTAATTTGTCTATCATTTCGATGGACACAATTTAGTTTTCTTAGTGTTGTTTCCTTTTTTTTCTCAGTTTTGGAAAATAACGCATGCTCTTTGCAAATTTGGGGTGGAGGAGTAGCCTAGTAGTTAGAGCAGTAGGTTGCGAACCAGGGAAGCCAGGGTTCAAATTTCATTTCTGCTCCTTGTAACCTTGGACAGGTCACTTTACTTTCCATTACCTCAAGTACAAGTTTATAGTGTGATGCTTTAAGTCATGGGTAGGTCTGTAATGTGCATTAAGCAGCATATATCAAGCAATATACACTGTTATAATTTACATATTTCTGCATATGAAGTGCTTTGAGGTGCTTTGCATGGGATTTGCATGCATGAATATTGCAAATCCACGCAAAGCATCTCATGTATATGTAAGTCTATGTAAAATTATCGTGGCTGACTTAGAAAGTTGTCAGCCACATTAGTTTAACTACATCTCCTGACAAAGCGTTAATCTAACGCAAGAGCATTGAAACCTTAACAAAGGTCCCAATGCTCCCGCATTAGATTCAATGGGCCAGGGCCAGGGCCAGGGGGGAAAAAAAACAAAACTAGGCAAAATAGTAAGAACGTGTGCAGTGGTTAAACCTGACCCTTCTCCTCAGCCCAGAGCTGCCAACTTGGGAAGGGCCTCAATATCCAAATAAAAACATATGACCAAGGTCATGTGACTACAGAGTCACACCCCTCAACCCAATCAGAAAGTATAAAACAGCCAGAACAAGGTCCCTCCACCACCCTTTCCATATTTAACAGGGCAGGTAGTTCCACCCCCATAATCCCAAACCCTCTGATTTAAAAAATACCCTTTGGCATCTAGTGGTACCCCCCTCCCCCCCAGAAGCAAGATTTGTTAGGTTCAACTGGGACCCGCTTCCTGGCTCTCCACCCTCAAACCCTCCTCCCATATCCCAATACCTTTAAAATAAGAAATCCACCACTCCAAATGGCCCAGGGCATCCTCTAACCCTGGGCCTGGTCAGCTCCATTTTCCAAAATGGCACCGACATAACCTTGCCCCAGTCACATGACTGGGGTAAGTTCTGGGCACCGGAAATTGACTATGCATTTCAAATAAAAGCACATTTCTACTGGATAGAGGTCACACAACAGAGGAAAACAGTTTAGAAACTGAGTTACTCCTTCAGAGATACTAACTCTCCTGCTTTAGCTTTTACAATAAATGATCTTGCTCATAATTCTACACACTTTATTTCTCCTCTCTTTTTTTTTTTTTACTATGTTTGAATAGCTATAAACATGATTAACCTTGGAAAGATTGAGTCCAGTATTCATGTCTGAATAGAAGAAGGAATCAGGGAAAAAAGAACCTGTGAAAAGTCAAATATACTTGTTCTACCATCCCTGCTGATGGTTGCTTTCCTACAAAAGATTTAGAAGTCAGTTTTCAAAGACATCCATGTGGCTCAGTAGGGACTTGGGGGCCTATTTACTAAAGGTTTTCTTCCATTTTGTGTCTATGGGAAAAAAAATTGACCAAGGTGAGCAGCTAATTTTTGTATCTTAAGTTTAAGTAAGAGATTAAATTTAAGTGCTCAAATTCTGGGTGTGACCAAGAGCGAGTTAAATTGAAGAATAAAGTTAGATGCCTAGCACTGATTTTCAGTGCTAGGCACCTAACTTGGCAAGCCAAATTGAGGTACTGCTACAACAAGCCTAAACCTGGCCGGTCACATTTCCCTAGTGCCTGCTCAAGTTAAGAGCTTTAGCAGGGTACAGATAAACCCCATCCCCATAATACCTCTCTCTTCTACCAAAGTGAGAAGTAGGAGTATGGGGGGCCTGACATTTCAACCCATAATCCTCCCTCCCATCAAAGTGAAAAGTGGTGTTGGGCCAGACAGCTCATCTTGCCCTACCCCTCCATCCTGACAAAGTAAGAAGTGATGTGGGGCTAATAGCACACTCTACAGTGCCCCCTTCTGTCCGGCTAGCATTTAAAGGAAATAAGTGGTATTAAGCATCACTTCTCTTCCAATTTCCTTCTCTTCATATAAAATCCAATTCCTAGTGCCTCCTATTGGACAATCCCTCCCTCCCCATCCGCCCACTCTACACCTATCAACCCCAACCTCGTAATGTCCCTAGCCAGGACAGGAGTCCACAGGCTTATGGTTTTCCTGGCTTAGTTCCTACTTTTTGAGCTCCATCAAGGATTAGACAATCCGCTGATTCAGTACAGTTATTTAAATCTGTGACTTTCAGGACTGTCAAGATCAAGAAATACCCCCAGGAAAAAAACACAACATAGTAAATGACAGCAGCTAAAGAATACGTTTGCCCAACCCAACTGCCCATTTTAAGATTCTTATACTTTGGGAAGATGAGCATATTTCCCCCTATGCAATCCATCACCAATTTCTCCCCTCTACCTCTTATCCAGCTATGCCCTCCATCTGTCCCAAGCATGCCCAAAATCTGTAAAAGTCATGGCTCCAATACCTCTGTTGGTAGGCTATTTCAAGCCTTGTCATTTTAAACTTTGATTCTTAGATGTAATCGAACTCCCAGGTCCCCTGCTATGTCTTATTACCGAGTTTTTCACAGACCTTTGTTTTTTTTGGGGGGGAGTGGGGTGGGGGTGGAATTACTGAGTTATAATATAAGTCCTAGACAATTTGGACCTTGATAAATTCTAGCAAATATCCATGCTTATTTTCATTAGTTTTCCCTTTTTCGTAGCTGCAAATGTTGGCCAAAATTGAGCAGTAAAAATAGAAAACCCTTAATAGAGGAGCAAGATTTAGCTGATCCAGCTTGGTTGCTCAGGTGACAAGTGCCCTGAACTACCACGTGGAAGGCCCCTGCTTCAAATCCCAAGACTTCTGTTACCTAGGTCAGCTGGACCTGGGGCTGCTGCACAATTCCTTGGGTGGAGGGTGTCACGGTCAGTATTTAAGGGTTAACTCCCGTTGACTTGTTTTAAGGGCCCATGGTTGCAGGATTCCAGAAAGAACCTTGGTGCATGGTCCCTGGCCCATGACCATGATTGAAATGACCAGACTAAGGAAACGGAGGCCAGGAAGATGTTTGTAGATGTGAACAAAGGCTTATAGTGCCAGACCACAGCACTGGTTCTGAATGGGTTGGAAATACAAATAAGCAGGAGGAAGCTGCAGGGTTCCTCCCCTCCCCCTACCAAAAAAAAACCAACAATTGGCTACCAGGGCTCAATCTTACTGCATTTCTTTTACCATTTAGTTTTACACAAGAAGTCCTGCACATGCACATTGATTATTTTGTTATCCATAGGTATTCAAGGTTGCCCTCATTCCTGAACCATCCTTCCTTTACTCGGAATATCTCCAGCAGACCTGAATGATTAGGAAGCTCATTTATCTTCATTTTTCACACAGAGATTTGGCTTATAACCTTGGAGGCTAAAACAGAAAAACTGTCCTCCTATTCTTCAACAGACGCAGAGTTTGAAATTTCATGCAAAAGGTGGAAATTAAGCACAAGAGAACAGACAGCAGCCCCGATCTCTCATTAATTCATAAATAAACAGACATTGATTGATGAGATTGGAGGTGCTGATGTACAACAGAACAGAATCGGGAAATTCTCTGCTTAACAGAACCTGCTTCGGAGGGATGAAACTTTCTTAAAAGTTATTCATACACATTTTCAGATTCATTTTGTGGAATCAGTAAACTGCACAGTTCAGTAATAAAAACTGGATCCAAACATTCATTTTGAAGGCAAATGGTGTCATTGCATTTTTGTTGTAGTTTGCAGGTTTGCATAGAAAATATGCCTATGAGTAAGCTATGGATTGACCGCTAACATCTCTTTCATATGTAGTTAAAAAAATGTTATGCAAAGTGATTTGTTCAGAACAGATAGTGATAAAAGTGCACTTCAAATACCAAGCTGCTAGTTTCTTTTGTCAGAAATGATTAACTATGCCTTTTTTTTTTTCTGTGTCACTTAATGTTCCAAATTTTCAGCTAAATAATACATTTGCATAAAAGTTCTGGGACTATTGTATAAATGTGGGCTTAATTAGATATTAATATATATGGATGCTGCTCCTGATAAAGATAACTTACTTCATCACACTAAGAAATACACAGGTTTTTATAAGTGGCTATAAACAGAGCCAGCACTTTGGGACCACATACAAAAACAGCTTTGACTAATAGAACATGTGTTCATCTCTGTAATGAGATCTCTGCAATGTGCAACTGCAGAATACATTTATTATCTCCATCCTAATGCAAACCATATTAAATCCAGTCATCTAAGAATCACAAACTGGCTTTAATGGCCAACAATGTACAGCCAAGGACTTCTGAAGTAGGCACTAAAGTGCTGAGCACCCTCAGAGTTATTTCTGACAGAGACAAAGTATTAAAATGCTGCTAAATGATATCCCCAGCTTGGGTTTACAGAATTAATGAAGAACAAATGTTCCTTCTGACGCAGAAGCATGGAATTCTCTCAGCGGGGTGACCTTCATTCTTCCTCGGTTAGTTAATGAGGATTTTTCTTTGTTATCTTTCTCACTAAAGGACCTCGGGGCCTTGTACCATTATTGAATGAACACAATGTCACCTCAGCTGACAGGGATGTTTTGTCTTTTGTCAGGCAAGGAAGTTTCCCTGTGTCAAACGCAGCAGAAATGCAAAGCACAGATGCAAGTACTTGAGCGCAAACCCATTCCCGTTCATTTTCCTGAGACTTTTGGCCATGTTTAACGTAAGGTTTCTCGACCAAGGTATGTCAGTCTGCATGTTACTAGTTCTTGGTATTAAACTCTCCAGGTTGTAAAGGAGTACTACAATTAGCAAGAGCATCTCGTCCTATTAAAACATGATTGCAATTCTTGCCAGTTTATGGTGTTACTGCCAGCAATCATTGGGGGTTCAACAGTTTTCCATTTGTACACAATAGAAAATATGATGTAGACATCAACAGTCTTGTAAAGAACAAAATCATTTAGACAAAGAAGAACTGGAAACCGTTAAACAAGAATGAGCTAAGAGTAATCATATCAGATGACATGAAGGTAGTCTGTCAGAATTATAAAACCACAGGGAAAGTGAATAGTATAAGCAGGAATACCCTCAGTAGAAAAAAGGAGGCAATAGAACCCTTAGTAAGATCTCACCTTGAGCATTGTTTAATGTACCTTTTTTAAGGACATTGAAAAGACAGCAGCTGTTCACAGAAGGGTCTGTAACACAAACCCTACAAAAAAGGTGAAGCACTAAGATGAAGGGAAGATATGATGGAAACATAGGTATCAAAATGGGGTGTGTGTGGGAGGCCCTGACCTCCCAAAGTTTAGACTGACTCCTCCCCATCCCACCTCCAAATTGCCACGGGAAAGAGGCCTTCTTAAAAATTGCATTCATGGCAGTGGGATGGTGCTTGTTTAATTGTCCCTCTCCCGTCCACCTGCCTGTCTGCACTAATGGATTCCCTCACTTACTGTTGATTAAATTGAACATGAGGAGGAGACAGCAGCTTTGCAGAGCCTCAGGTGCCTCCTTTTTTCCCTTCTCTCCCGCCGGGTCTGAGCATTGTGCTTTAAATCACGTCATCAAACATGATGCTGGGTCCTGGCAGGGGAGGAGGAGGAGGAGGAGTCATCTGAGGCTCTTCAAAGTTGCTGTCTCCTCCTCCTCCTGATTAACTTCTTCAGTGGTGAGTGAGGGGACCCGGGGAGGGGGGGGGGGGGCGGATAGCACAGAGGGAATGACTTAGCAATGTTGGGGGGGGTGGCGAGAAGAGGAAGTGAACTACAGGGATTGGGAAGGAATGAACTGGGACATGGGGAAGGGAGGGATGAAGAGGAAGGACAGAGTGAACTGGGGATGGGGCAGGGAAAGGACGGCGTGAACTGAGTGAACCGTGGATTGTGAGTAAAGAAGGGAGTGAACTCATGAGGGAGAGTAGGGGAGAGGAATAAAACTGGGAAAGGGGCAAAAGAGGGAGAGAGTAAAGTGGATTGGTGGAGGAAGATGTGAAGTCAACAGTGGATAGGAGCAGGGGAGGTTGAAAACTGGGAATGAGGAGAGAGGGAAGGACAGATTGAACTGCAGATTGAGGATAAGGAAGGGAGTGAACCTATCCCAAGGGGGGTAGGGGAAGGGAAAGTGTGAACTGGAGATTGTGGCAGAGGGAGGAAGTGAGATGGGATGGGGGCTGGAGTGAACAAGGTTGAGTGAGGAGTTCATGGGGGTAGGAGGAAGTGAACCAGGATAAGTGAAGGGATTGGGTGGGGGAAAAGAAGTGAAAAAGAGAGTAAGATCAAAGGGACTTTGGAAGGGGGGATAAGGGAAAAGAGTCTGGAGAAGTGATGGAGGGCTGTGACTTCCTTCCTTCTCTACCCCATCCCAATCATCTCTCCTCCTTCTCTTCCAACCGATCTCCAATACTCCCCTGCTTCCCATCTTCCCATCCTTGATCCTTCCTCCTCCATCTCATTCCTGATCCCTCTTTTCCTCCCATTCTCTTTTCTTATCTTCCCTGAATCTGTCCTCTACCTACATCTCCTGCCTAAGATTCCTTCTTCATTTCCCTCCTCTGTAATTTTCTGGTTTTCTATTCTCAGACCCCTTACCCTCCTTCCTCCCCAGCCCCTATATGGGTAAGATAATGACAGTTGGGGTGGAATTGGGGGCAATCCACATGACCCCCCCCCCCCCCCAACGAGAAAGGTATTCCACTGCCCCTGTAAAGAAACATTCAAATATTTTACAGGCTTTAAATATTACAGGAAGATGACATTTTCCATAGAAAGAAAATATCAAGGACAAGGAGTTATGATATGAAGTTGCATGGGGTGGAGTTCAGAGGAAATGTACACTTCAGCCCTAATTTTCAAAGTGGACTTACTTGCGAAAGTGCACATATGCACATATTTACAGTTATTAGAGAGCAGGTGTAAATGTTCATGCAAATATTTATGTGCCTACTTTAGAAAATCAAACGTGCATGTATAAATGATTTACCCTCCCAGACTCTGTCCCTGGGAATGAGGAAAAGTACACATAAAGGGCCGGATTTTAAAAAGGTTACACACGTTACCAGCCCTTCGCGCACCGGGCCTATTTTAAAAAGGCCCGGCGATGCGTGTAAGTCCCGGGGCTTGCAAAAGGGGATGGGGTGGGAGTAGGGCCAGAGGCCTCCGACACAACGGCCATTGCCGCTGTGTCGAAGGATTGCGTGCTGGCAGGCTGCCGGCAGGTGCAAAATGTAAGATAAAAATTGAGGGGGGGGGGTTAGAGTAGGGCTGGGGGGGGGGGAAGGTTAGGGGAAGGGGTGGGAAGGTCAGGTTAGGGGGAAGGGAAGTTCCCTTCCAGGCCGCTCCAAAATTGGAGGGAATGGGGGAAGGCAGCGAGGCTCAGCACGCTCAAGGCGCACAATTGTGCACCCCCTTGTACGCGCCGACCCCTGATTTTATAACTTGTGCACGCAAGTTATAAAATTGGGCGTACATGTGCGTGCGCCGGGTAGTGCGTGCACATGTAGGCTGCACGCGCGCCTTTTAAAATTTACCCCCCAAATCACTTTTGTGTGTACTTTTATGTGTGATTTTCAAAAATCTCATTAATGTGCATAAAACCTGACTTTAAGCATGTAAATACTTTTGAAAATGAACTTAATGTAATCAGGGAGCACACAAATGGTAGTTACTTAAAAACATTTGTGCACTCAGTAAAAGGATGTAAAACTTATTTAATAAATGCCAATAAGATCTGTTTAAAATGGGAATATATCATACACCTCTAAACTGGAAGGCACTGCGAAAGCCACAGAGATGATACCAGAACTAATTATTTAAAAGTCTTTATTTATCCTTTTCTGCAATTCAAATACAAGCACATACACGTTCCAGAAAATATGGGATGAGAGCCTGACACATTATTAAAAAGAAAAGCAGCAACATGAAATCATGCAGCAAAAATTCCCAAATCAAGTAAACAACATCGAAGGAGGACCAAGAGGCAAATACAGATGGAAAAAAAAATACAAAAAAGAAAAGCACAGTCTACCATAAATGTAAGTTTGTCTAGTAACCAAATAGCTCAGGAAGTAGATGTGGGAGGGCTTACAGTTCTATTATCTAACATGGCTTTCAACTGGCAAGGTTAAAAAAAAGATATAATTCAGACCAGAAAGATCAACTTTGCATTTAGCTGGATATCCAACCACCATATTCTCAAGCCCTCCCTCTTAAGCGACCCAGCTTTCAGCTCTATCGCCTCACAGCCTTTCGTATGTGATCTTGGTGTTCTAATTGATCAGCACTTAAACTTAAAAAAAACACATCAACTCTGTCCTAAAGGAAGGTTTCTATAACCTCAATGTTATGAAAAAACTCAAACCTTTACTCCACACCCATGATCTCCGTACAGTCATACATGCGACCCTCTCTTTTAAACTGGACTACTGCAATTCCCTATATCTAGGCCTCCCCTACTCCACCATCAAACCGCTTCAAATGTTGCTGAATGCCGTTGCTAGAACCATCATCCCTCACTCCACTACCTCCCACCCCACCTTCCCCCCTCCCTTCCCTCACCCCCCTCCCTCCTTTATTCCTAAATTACTTTACCAACAAGTCCCTAATCCTAAATATATTTTATCAACAACACATTCATGTACATATTTTATTCCTATAACCTTTTGTTATATCCTATAACCTTTTGTTCCATGTACTACTGTTATAATATGTTATAATTGTTTTTTGGTTACCATGTTATAATGTAAAATAGGGCGGACTATGCCCTATTCTCTTGGTTATCTGGAAACCGATGTGATATCTCGATTGAATGTCGGTATATAAAAGAAATAAATAAATAATAATAATAATCATGAATGCCCGGAAATCTGACCGCATAACCCCCATCCTTAAAGACCTACACTGGCTCCCTATCCCCTCACGCATCCTCTACAAGATTCTTACCACTATTCACAAATCCATTTACAAACACAACTCCAGCTGGCTCGACGAGCCCCTCCGATTCATACCATCCTCCCGTCCTACCACAGCAACTCTTAAAGGCACTCTTCACATTCCATCCCTCAAGAACGCTCACCTTACCTCTCAATTGCTGGCCCCACCGCCTGGAATGAACTACCCACGAACCTCCGCCTTGAGCCCTGCACCATTAAATTCAAGAAAAAGCTAAAGACCTGGCTTTTCAAAAGGCTTACCCATACTAGATCCATGCTCATTAATTCATTACTACAAACTTATGCCTCTAAGTTATTAATTTTCTACGTTATTACGTTAACATGTTATCTCTCCAGTTTTTTTCCTGTTCCCCTATTTAGTTTCCTCTAGTTGTTGCACTATGTTGTCCCCTCCCCCTCTTCCCTATTCTTTGTACTTTCCATCTACTGTTTGATGTAAACCAATATGATATACCCACTAATGTCGGTATAAAAAAAGCTTCTAAATAAATAAATAAATATATAAATATCAAAGAGAAAAAGAAGTCCCCAATGTTAGAATAATGTCTCTGAACTGAAGAAATACTTTCCTTTTAGCCTGAGATTCTTTCACACATCAGGAAAAGTCCATACTTCATTGCCCATAAAGTAATAATTGTGATTATTAAAAAATAACCACAAAATGAGTTTTTTTTCCAATTCGGAAGAACATGTGATCAATAAGGTTGCCCTTTCCTTAATCTCTTCAGAGGACTGTTCCAAAAAAATTAATAATGTTAAGGCTAAATAGGAGAGAATGATTCTCTCCTTCCAGACTCATCCTTTACCCTAAAAAGTAAATAATAAGCTTTAAGATAAGATGGAAAAGAGTCCTCAGAGAGACCAAGCCCTTCCTTTAAATATTTCTTAAGTTGATGAAATAAGGGGAGTCCGAGAAAATTAAGAACATGCAAATTAAGTATCCAAGTTCTATTCTCAAACATTTCCAAATGCCTATGAATCAAAGCACTATCTTTAACAGCAGCAATTTTAAAGTCCTGAAGAGATAAATTCTGAAGCTCCAAAGCTTGAATTTTAACACCATGTTCGATAGTGGTAGTTTGAATGACTGCAGGTTGACCTTTCACCAGGCCAGCTGAAATGTTAACCTCATCCAGTCTTTTTTCCTTACAATTTACTCTAGAAATATGAGTGCCTTCCATACATCCTCAAGTTATTACTGGAGGTGTTATCAAACAAGATTTCCAGGAAACCTCAGAAAACTATTGAGAAGGCACCAAGAACTAAGAACTAACTCCCACATCAGATGCAGAGCCATTGCTATTCTTCGTAGTTGACAATAAAGGAGGTGCTGGACGATCCTCAAGACTCAAGGTGGCTTCCGTCTCTGGCTGACTAGGTGCTGCCTCTAGCCCTGAATCTGCAATAAGTGGCATGTCCGACTAAGGTTTCTCCATAGTAGAAAAAACATTAGGAATAGTTAACTGGGCAGAGCTAGGCACAGGGCCTGAAGAATGGATCCGGCCTCTTCTCTTGACTATAATTCAGTAGAGAAAAAAAGGAGCAGAGCTTCACTGAACTGTGAAAATACAAATACCCTGTGATAATAAAAAAAATAAAAAGTAGGTGGTGCCTAGGAACTCCCCTTTGTCAAGTGGCTTCGGCATTCTGGTGGTGGTGCACTGCAGGGCACCGCTTTTTAAACTCATTTTGATCACTCCCCCTTTTAACTCCATTGACTGACACTATTGTTTAACAGCGAATCTTGGAGCTACGTAAAACTGATCCTCTTAGAGGTAAAATGTTCCCATAGATTCATTTTTGCGCCTTCCTTTCACATTTTATGTCATTTCCAAATTTTAAATAGATCTTTCATAGGGGTAGATTTTATAACATGCGTGCACGTGTCCATGTGTATGCGGTTCCTGGCGTGTACACATGGTCGCGCCAATTTTATAACATGTTATAAAATTGGGTAGTCATTCGTATATGTATGCTGGATTTTATAATCCGCATGTGCATGTACAGTGGCATGCGTAAAGGGGTGAATTTATGCAAAGTCTGTTTGGCGACGCAATCGGGCCTTCCCTAGTTCCCTCCCAGTTCACTCCAATTAAGGAATGGACCAGGAGGGAACTTCCCTATCCCCCTGACTAACACACCCTAACCCCCTGCCTAACCTTACTTCCTTCCCCTTCCCCTCTCTTCCCCACCCCCTAAAGCTAATCTACCTTGGCTCAATTTTTTTATTTTATTACTTACTGCTTCTCAGAAGCAGTAAGTAATTTATGCACACCGACCGGCTGCTGACGCGTGCTTCCCTGAGACAGCAGCTAATGGCTGCTGTCCTGGCTGGCCTCCATCCTTTTCCGTCTCTCCTTGCCCCCCTGGCCCACATATTTGAAGAGGCCCAGCAGTTGTGCGTGTACTGGGCCCATTTGAAAATTTTCATTCACACGCAAGGCCCGGCCAGATGTGTAAGCTCCATGATTTACGCATGCAGGCCTTTTAAAATCCAGCCTATTATTTGTAAAATATTTGGTTTATTTGTGAAGACAAGACTTTCTATTACTCTCTACTAGACAAGTAACACTTCTGAGAAGCTAGCAAAACAATCATCTAGGGATATGCAGAGGGAAACATTTAATTTTGGTTTGTTTATTCATTTCATAGTTCATCAACATTTATTTGGTTCATTTCAGATTATTTTTTTAAATTTGTTCTATTCATTCATCTGCCACATGCCTACCTGCCATGCCCCTTCTCCTAAGGTACTTTCAAACTCTTGATCTTGCTAGTCCATTCAATGTTTTATACATGTCTTACTCACCCAGTTAACTTTTATGGTTACATGACCTCTTGCACATTTTCTTCAAACACCATTCCTTTCAGTTCTTATGATTATTATTAGTTTCATTCATAATTAGCCTTCAATAGATTATACCACAATAAAAGGCAAGGACTCCTTGATTACTGCTTAAGCTAATGGAAGCACTATTTGCAAAAACTGATTCAGAAGAAAAATCGTGTTTTGGATTCCTCGAATCACAGAATATTAAACAGCTAGTGGCTAAAAATCATTTGTTGCTTCTTTTCAGTAGCATCTCAGCCTCCAGTAAAGACCAAATCCAAGCCCAGTCAGTTCCTTCACCTAATAAAGCCATATGGAACTGACATTAGTCCTTCTCTAGGGATTTCCTGCCTAGGGCTTTCTACCAATTTGATTGGTATCCTTTGCCCTTTATTTGGAGCCTTGGGATGTTCTTGCTACTCTGGATGACTGCTTTATATCTCTTATAATGCTCTGGGATCTGTATGCCACTCTTTAACTTGCTTTGACCCTTTGGGGGTTTTCTGCCTCTTTTGATGCTTTGTTCCCCCTTCATGGTCCTTGAACTATTTAATACACTCTTGGTGCCAGTTTGCCCCTCTCATTTAGCCTTGGGGCATTCATGCCACTACTGTTGGTGCCCTTTGCCCCATTGTGAACTCCTGCCACTGCTGGTATCACTTCCCCCCATTGCAGGTCCTTTAGTTCTTCATGCCACTTTTGATACCATGTTGACATAGTCTTGATGCATTGGCATGCCTTCTCATTTCTGATGATGACTACTCACCAACTTCATGAAAAATTATTACAACATCCAAATATAGAAGCCCAAAATACCCTGCATTGTTTCTCCCACTTAACTGTAATGGTAAACAAATAAACAAACAAATACAATGTAAAAATGAAAAATGTTTATCGTTTGAAATGAACCAAACAAATGAGTGTGACCTACGAAATGAATGAATGAATCAAAACAAAGTTTTTGACCCTGCATATGCCTACACTGGTATTTAGGAATGTACCTATTGTTCCCTGCAAGTTACCTGAATGCCTTCTAAGAAGCACAAGGCATTGCCAGTGCTGCTTTTGGGCTGTCACTGCTGCTCCATGCAGGTTACCCCCAATTCATTCTTGGAATCACAATGCTTCCACTCTGTGCAGGTTACTCTAGTATTTTATTCCCATTGTCTCGCCACCAGGGAACTAGGAGTACAATAATATTCAATTCACCTCCGTTTCAAATTTTCTGGCTAACCTCTGATTTGCCTGGCCATCCCTGCAAGCTGATGAATCCGGATGGCAAATGGCTTTCCTCTCGGGATGTTTGTTTCCTAACTCAGTACTCATTATATAGTCCCTTATAAGAATGTGTTTGTTTTTCCTTTGGGAGGCTCTGTCATCTCTAGTAAAGTCAACTTTAATACCTATTTCTTTTGCTTCTAGATATTGTTTCGGTATCGCAAACATATGAGTACAGAGCCCACAACTCCGCTTCCTCTTGTGATCCTGTTTTCAGAAGACAAACACTTCCTTACTAATGATTCTTCTCTTACTTTATATGCCAGTAGGAATAATGGTATGAAGATCAGTATTATGGATCATTGAAGTATAATATAGCTACTGTTATGTGATTGGTTATCATATGTCATTCCACATAATACAGTCCAGGGTCTGCCAGCTGTCTAATAGTCACAGACACAGTTTTCTGTTTGTCATCAAGAGAGAAAAAAGACAGTCTATTAACTTTTTTTTTTTTCCAGAACAAAAAAAAAAACAACCCACCACAAATGAATTGGCTTCCAGTTATTAGGAAACATATGTCTAATATACATTCATTTTAGAATGCTGTAGGGTACAGCCTTATTATTAATACAGCTAGGAACAGCTGAAGGAACATATGGTTTATTAAGTCATGTTTATAGTAATTCTATGCAGATCGTATTCAAATGATGCAGGGAGGAGGCGGCCATTGCTCTGTGATTGGGATACTCTGATTGATCCCTGCTTAATGCCAAAGGGTGTAGAAGAAAACATAGCATTTCCAAGAATGAGCTGTAGCAAAAGAAAAACATTAATGCAGTCAAACAGAAATTAGCATTTTCAGATATTTTTAACAAACCAAAGAAAAACTCTTTTAGCACAAGATTCTGTAAGGATGCAATAAAAAGATCAAGAGATTGTTTAGGTATTTTTTTTTTAATTATTTCAGACTTGAAAACCACAATTCCATTAAAAATCCTCAAAACAGTGGACAATATTTAAATACATAAAATCAATGAGTCTATAAAGTCTATATTCTTCAGAACAATGCTTAAGCACCACTGTAACCTGCCCAGGAGATGGCAGACAACTAGCAAGGAAAAATATTGAAGAAACACAGCTTATCAAGTAAACTAACTATAAATAGACTGAAAAGATATAGAAAGGATCTTGCAAAGCCATGAAAAAGCCATGAAAAAGCCTTTTTGATTCCTTCGGGGTCCAGCGGTGAACTTGGCCTGCGCGATCGGCGCTGAAGCCCGTCGGGGTAAGGCCTCTTGTTCCGCTCACCCCGATCGGGCTCCCTCGCCGATCGCCGGCCCTTCTATCCAGCAGCCCTCCAGCAGCTCACCTTCCTGCAAGGCCGCGAACTTCCGCTCTCTTCGGCCTCGACCTGGGCCACGAGCCCTTGCTTCCTGCAGGCCCCGACCCGAGCGAACATCCGGACCCGGAGACCTCGTGCCCTGCAGGCCTCGACCCGAGCCGCGAGCCCACGCCCCAGAACCGCCAGCACAAAACAAGAAACGCCCACGAAAACGTCGCGGCGGTGACGTCAGAGGCGCGACCGACCGGCGGGGTATTTAAACCGCCGCTCTCCTCTACTTACTCCTTTTTGATTCCTTCGGGGTCCAGCGGTGAACTTGGCCTGCGCGATCGGCGCTGAAGCCCGTCGGGGTAAGGCCTCTTGTTCCGCTCACCCCGATCGGGCTCCCTCGCCGATCGCCGGCCCTTCTATCCAGCAGCCCTCCAGCAGCTCACCTTCCTGCAAGGCCGCGAACTTCCGCTCTCTTCGGCCTCGACCTGGGCCACGAGCCCTTGCTTCCTGCAGGCCCCGACCCGAGCGAACATCCGGACCCGGAGACCTCGTGCCCTGCAGGCCTCGACCCGAGCCGCGAGCCCACGCCCCAGAACCGCCAGCACAAAACAAGAAACGCCCACGAAAACGTCGCGGCGGTGACGTCAGAGGCGCGACCGACCGGCGGGGTATTTAAACCGCCACCCTCCCTGGCGTCGCGCGCCGGGCGTCGCGCGCACGAAGGAGCGCGACAAAGGGGCCTGCCCCTTTGTTTCGCCCCTTCGATTCGCCCCGAGCAGTACCCCACCAGCACCGTACTAGTGCTCACCCTATGCCCACCCTGCACTCTACCTGCTAGCGCTCATCCTGCAACAACTTCCAGCGCTCACCAAACAACCATCCAGCGCTCAAACAACCATCCAGCGCTCAAACAACCATCCAGCGCTCACCAAACAACCATCCAGCGCTCACCAAACAACCATCCAGCGCTCAAACAACCATCCAGCGCTCACCAAACAACCATCCAGCGCTCACCAAACAACCATCCAGCGCTCAAACAACCATCCAGCGCTCACCAAACAACCATCCAGCGCTCAAACAACCATCCAGCGCTCACCAAACAACCATCCAGCGCTCAAACAACCATCCAGCGCTCACCAAACAACCATCCAGCACTCAAACAACCATCCAGCGCTCAAACAACCATCCAGCGCTCACCAAACAACCATCCAGCGCTCAAACAACCATCCAGCGCTCAAACAACCATCCAGCGCTCAAACAACCATCCAGCGCTCACCAAACAACCATCCAGCGCTCAAACAACCATCCAGCGCTCACCAAACAACCATCCAGCGCTCAAACAACCATCCAGCGCTCAAACAACCATCCAGCGCTCACCAAACAACCATCCAGCGCTCAAACAACCATCCAGCGCTCAAACAACCATCCAGCGCTCAAACAACCATCCAGCGCTCACCAAACAACCATCCAGCGCTCAAACAACCATCCAGCGCTCACCAAACAACCATCCAGCGCTCAAACAACCACCCAGCGCTCACCAAACAACCATCCAGCGCTCAAACAACCATCCAGCGCTCACCAAACAACCATCCAGCGCTCAAACAACCATCCAGCGCTCACCAAACAACCATCCAGCGCTCAAACAACCATCCAGCGCTCACCAAACAACCATCCAGCGCTCAAACAACCATCCAGCGCTCAAACAACCATCCAGCGCTCACCAAACAACCATCCAGCGCTCAAACAACCATCCAGCGCTCACCAAACAACCATCCAGCGCTCAAACAACCATCCAGCGCTCACCAAACAACCATCCAGCGCTCAAACAACAATCCAGCGCTCACCAAACAACCATCCAGCGCTCAAACAACCATCCAGCGCTCACCAAACAACAATCCAGCGCTCACCAAACAACAATCCAGCGCTCACCAAACAACAATCCAGCGCTCACCAAACAATCCAGCGCTCACCAAACAACCATCCAGCGCTCACCTTGCAAAAAACCATCCAGCGCTCACCTTGCAAACAACCATCCAGCGCTCACCAAACAACAATCCAGCGCTCACCAAACAACCATCCAGCGCTCAAACAATCCAGCGCTCACCAAACAACCATCCAGCGCTCAAACAACCATCCAGCGCTCACCAAACAACCATCCAGCGCTCAAACAACCATCCAGCGCTCACCAAACAACCATCCAGCGCTCAAACAACAATCCAGCGCTCACCAAACAACCATCCAGCGCTCAAACAACAATCCAGCGCTCACCAAACAACAATCCAGCGCTCACCAAACAATCCAGCGCTCACCAAACAACAATCCAGCGCTCACCAAACAATCCAGCGCTCACCTTGCAAACAACCATCCAGTGCTCACCTTGCAAACAACCATCCAGCGCTCACCAAACAACAATCCAGCGCTCACCAAACAACCATCCAGCGCTCAAACAACCATCCAGCGCTCACCAAACAACCATCCAGCGCTCAAACAACCATCCAGCGCTCACCAAACAACCATCCAGCGCTCACCAAACAACCATCCAGCGCTCAAACAACCATCCAGCGCTCAAACAACCATCCAGCGCTCACCAAACAACCATCCAGCGCTCAAACAACAATCCAGCGCTCACCAAACAACAATCCAGCGCTCACCAAACAACAATCCAGCGCTCACCAAACAATCCAGCGCTCACCAAACAACCATCCAGCGCTCAAACAACAATCCAGCGCTCACCAAACAACCATCCAGCGCTCAAACAACAATCCAGCGCTCACCAAACAACAATCCAGCGCTCACCAAACAATCCAGCGCTCACCAAACAACCATCCAGCGCTCACCTTGCAAACAACCATCCAGCGCTCACCAAACAACCATCCAGCGCTCACCTTGCAAACAACCATCCAGCGCTCACCTTGCAAACAACCATCCAGCGCTCAAACAACAATCCAGCGCTCACCAAACAACCATCCAGCGCTCAAACAACAATCCAGCGCTCACCAAACAACAATCCAGCGCTCACCAAACAACAATCCAGCGCTCACCAAACAACAATCCAGCGCTCACCAAACAATCCAGCGCTCACCAAACAACCATCCAGCGCTCAAACAACAATCCAGCGCTCACCAAACAACCATCCAGCGCTCAAACAACAATCCAGCGCTCACCAAACAACCATCCAGCGCTCACCAAACAACAATCCAGCGCTCACCAAACAACAATCCAGCGCTCACCAAACAACAATCCAGCGCTCACCAAACAACCATCCAGCGCTCACCAAACAACCATCCAGCGCTCACCTTGCAAACAACCATCCAGCGCTCACCTTGCAAACAACCATCCAGCGCTCACCTTGCAAACAACCATCCAGCGCTCATCCTACAAACAACCATCCAGCGCTCCTCAAACAACCATCCAGCGCTCACCCTACAAACAACCATTCTGCACTCATCCTACAAACAACCATCCTGCGCTCTTCCTGAACTCTTCCAGCAAGCAGCTAACCAGCGTTCATCCAGAGCCCTAACCTCCCAATTAATTTATCCTCTCATCCTAGCCTCCCCCCCATTGGCCTTCCATTTTAACCTCAGCGACATCTTACCTCAGCGACAGCCAGTTTACCATCCATTATGTCTCCAGCTCTTCCAATACCAACGTTGCAACACCGCCTCCTACCTAAAAGACCATCCACCAGACAAGCCACTCACAACAACTTAAAATCACTCACCCCTATTCTGATTGCACCAATCACCCAGCTTTTAGGCCTCACCCTCTTCTCACTCTCACTCTTCAATGCACAATCCCTAACAAAAAAATCCCTTATTTTCAATGATTATCTCACCGACGCCAAGCCTGATATTTGTGCTGTAACCGAAACATGGCTTAAGCCCACAGATACAGCTTTAATAAACCAACTCCCTACGCTGACCTACGACTTCTTCTCACTCCCGAGACTGAAAAAAAGAGGAGGTGGAATCCTTCTAGCTACTAAAAAAAGTCTTAATTTCACCCAACACCCATTCACTTCTAACACAAAACTGGAAGTCGGTTTCTTCACATCACAACATCTTCAAATCCTCCTTGTCTACGCCCCCCCAGGGCTCCTAGAAGCAGACATCTCCCCAATCCTCGAAATCACCACCACACTCATCGACCTGGATTCTCCAACAATCATCTTAGGAGATTTCAATCTGCACATAGACAATCCTTCACCATCTAATAGCTGCGTAACCCTCCTCACAGCCCTTTCAGCAATGGGATTCCAACAATTAGTCAACGAACCCACTCACAAAGCGGGTCACACACTGGACTTGATCTTCAGCAACAAAGGCATTACGACTACATCAAATTTGAAGATCCAAAAAGTACCATGGTCGGACCACATGCTTATCTCTACCTCTTTCACTTTGAAAGAAACCACCACTCCTAATATCCCTTCACCTTCATTCCAATACAGGAGGCGATGCTCCCCAGATGATCTCAACAACTTGCTAGAGTCACAGCTCCCTCTATTAGATCTCACCGACCCGAACACTGCCATTCGCTCCTGGAATAATATAACAGAAAATATAGCAAACAAGCTCTGCCCTTCAACTATAAAAAAATCTCACACCAATGCCTCCAACAGACAACCTTGGTTCACCAATGAACTCAGAAAACTAAAACAAAGTTTAAGAAAGAAAGAAGCGACTTGGCGTAAAACTCCTTGTGACTTCACCATTTCATCATACAAATCCACGCTATACCAATACAAAGCCCTCACTTCAAAATCAAAAAAAGATTACTTTGCATCTAAGATTCACAACTTGGTCTTTGATTCTAAAGCCCTCTTCGCTTATGTATCCAGCCTCACTCAAACTATACCACGAGAAATCCCCAGCGACTTGACACAATCCAAAGCTGAAGAACTCGCCCAGTTTTTCCAAAATAAAATCAACAATCTTTTAACTCAACTGCCTTCCAATACAGCTGATGCCCTCCCGACATATAATCACCCGACTTACATAAACTCCAGCCTAAACACTTTTGAGCCCATCTCTTCCACTGAGATACAAACCATCCTGAGAAGAATGAAACCTTCGTCTCATCCTGCTGACCACATCCCCACCAAACTACTCCTATCTATTCCTGACTCAATAGCCACATCATTAACAAACATCATCAACTGCTCTCTAGCCCAAGGATCCTTCCCAGATGATCTCAAAATGGCCTCAATCTCACCACTCCTAAAGAAACCCAACCTTGACCCGAAGGACCCCAACAACTTCCGACCCATTGCTAACCTCCCATTCATCGCCAAGATCATGGAAAAACTAGTCAACTCTCAACTGTCAAACTACATCGAAGACAATAATCTCTTCTTTGCCCCTCAACACGGATTCCGAAAAAACCGAGGCACAGAATCTCTCCTTATCTCTTTGACAGACCATCTCCTACTGGGCCTCGACAAAGGAAACTCATTCCTTTTGATCTTGCTAGACCTATCCGCAGCGTTCGACACGGTCAACCACGCTATCCTCCTAAACCAGTTGTCATCCATAGGAATCAGAGGCACCGTCCTTTCCTGGTTTAAAACCTTTCTCAACAATAGAGGTTACAAAGTCAAACTCCAAAACAAGGAATCCTCAAGATTTGACTCTACCATAGGAGTCCCACAAGGTTCTTCATTATCTCCGACTCTATTCAATATTTACCTTCTTCCTCTATGCCAACTTCTCACCGACCTCAATCTAAAGTTTTTTCTATACGCAGACGATATCCAAATCATCATCCCCATCAAAGACACATACTCTAATACTCTTGACTACTGGGAATCATGCCACCAAAAAATCAAACAACTACTCAACAGTCTACACCTCATCTTAAATTCCTCCAAGACTGAGATCCTTCTTATCTCACCTGAAAACAACACCAACAACAGTACTCTTCCCACCAATCTCCCTACCACACAAACTAGAGACCTAGGAGTGTTAATAGATAACCGGCTAAACTTCAAAGCACACATCAACAAAACAACCAAAGACTGTTTCTACAAACTCCAGGTCCTGAAAAGGATAAGACCTCTTTTCCACGCTCAAGACTTCAGAACGATCATCCAAGCAGTCATATTTTCGAAACTGGACTACTGCAACTCCCTATTGCTAGGTCTACCTTCATCATACTCCAAACCACTACAGATGGTTCAAAATTCAGCTGCCCGTATTCTGACAGGCGCAAGGAAAAGAGACCACATTTCACCCATCCTGAAAGAGCTTCATTGGTTACCCGTATACTTCCGCATCATGTATAAAGCCTTAACTATCACCTATAAAACTATACATCAACTCACCACTCTCGATCTCCAATTCCCTCTCCAAGTACATAATTCCACCAGACCTACCAGAGATGCATATAGAGGTTCCCTCCTGGTTCCCCCAGCGAAAACGACCAAACACATTACCGTAAGAGATCGTGCCACCTCCACAGCTGGCCCTCTACTGTGGAATTCCATTCCTACAGACCTCAGACAGGAGCCTTGCCTCCCAAATTT